>NC_064643.1:468795973-469434723 GCF_023864345.2 Schistocerca serialis cubense
TGTACAGTACTTCGCGCTCGGATATGAAGCGGCTGCAGTGGGGCGGAGTGAGTGAGAAACAACCGGTGCGTGAGCATGTTTAAAAGCAGTTCTTTCAAAAGATCGTAACAGCGTGCTATCAGAAATACGGCCCAAATTTTTCTGCAGTCTCGATTTCTGGGGTTGGTATCTTGCAAATGTGCTTTGTTCACCTCAAAGTATGAGGTCAAGTTGATGCAGTCTCTTTGTCAGTGCAAATCTCAGAGAAAAGGAAATCATTATTTTCATTCACTGATATTCTAGGAATATCCTGAAGAAAGTAAAGAATAAAAGTTCTCTTTGTAGAATTCGCACTTTATTACGCGTTGACCACAAAAGAATACGCATATACAGGGTGTTTCAAAAATGACCGGTATATTTGAAACGGCAATGAAAACTAAACGAGCAGCGATAGAAATACACCGTTTGTTGCAATATGCTTGGGACAAGAGTACATTTTCAGGCAGACAAACTTTCGAAATTACAGTAGTTACAATTTTCAACAACAGATGGCGCTGCGGTCTGTGAAACTCTACAGTACGATATTTTCCACATATCCACCATGCGTAGCAATAATATGGCGTAGTCTCTGAATGAAATTACCCGAAACCTTTGACAACGTGTCTGGTGGAATGGCTTCACATGCAGATGAGATGTACTGCTTCAGCTGTTCAATTGTTTCTGGATTCTGGCGGTACACCTGGTCTTTCAAGTGTCCCCACAGAAAGAAGTCACAGGGGTTCATGTCTGGCGAATAGGGAGGCCAATCCACGCCGCCTCCTGTATGTTTCGGATAGCCCAAAGCAATCACACGATCATCGAAATATTCATTCAGGAAATTAAAGACGTCGGCCGTGCGATGTGGCCGGGCACCATCTTGCATAAACCACGAGGTGTTCGCAGTGTCGTCTAAGGCAGTTTGTACCGCCACAAATTCACGAAGAATGTCCAGATAGCGTGATGCAGTAATCGTTTCGAATCTGAAAAATGTGCCAATGATTCCTTTGGAAGAAATGGCGGCCCACACCAGTACTTTTTGAGGATGCAGGGACGATGGGACTGCAACATGGGGCTTTTCGGTTCCCCATATGCGGCAGTTCTGTTTATTGACGAAGCCGTCCAGGTAAAAATAAGCTTCGTCAGTAAACCAAATGCTGCCCACATGCATATCGCCGTCATCAATCCTGTGCACTATATCATTAACGAATGTCTCTCGTGCAGCAATGGTAGCGGCGCTGAGGGGTTGCCGCGTTTGAATTTTGTATGGATAGAGGTGTCAACTCTGGCGCATGAGACGATACGTGGACGTTGGCGTCATTTGGACCGCAGCTGCAACACGGCGAACGGAAACCCGAGGCCGCTGTTGGATCACCTGCTGCACTAGCTGCGCGTTGCCCTCTGTGGTTGCCGTACGCGGTCGCCCTACCTTTCCAGCACGTTCATCCGTCACGTTCCGAGTCCGTTGAAATGTTTCAAACAGATCCTTTATTGTATCGCTTTTCGGTCCTTTGGTTACATTAAACCTCCGTTGATAACTTCGTCTTGTTGCAACAACACTGTGTTCTAGGCGGTGGAATTCCAACACCAGAAAAATCCTCTGTTCTAAGGAATAAACCATGTTGTCTAAAGCACACTTGCACGTTGTGAACAGCACACGCTTACAGCAGAAAGACGACGTACAGAATGGCGCACCCACAGACTGCGTTGTCTTCTATATCTTTCACATCACTTGCAGCGCCATCTGTTGTTGAAAATTGTAACTACTGTAATTTCGAAAGTTTGTCCGCCTGAAAATGTACTGTTGTCCCAAGCATATCGCAACAAACGGTGTATTTCTATCGCTGCTCGTTTAGTTTTTATTGCCGTTTCAAATATACCGGTCATTTTTGAAACACCCTGTACAAAGGCGTGCTGAATTGAAATGGCGCGAAATTTTTTATTCTCTTCTCAGTATCGGCTCTAGTATTACATGTCATGCATATTATTTGGTCGACAATCCCGCTTCACTGACGCAAGCTGCAACCCTCCGTCGCTAGATGGCCATGATTTGTAGGATTTAACACGGTGGTGTTATGCTGGTGCGTAACAGAGTTCTCTAGACGAATTTGTAACCGAAGAAAACGTGCATCCAATTGAAATCCCTAGAAGAATGAAAGCTGAGTACGGTGATGATTGTATCAGTAATTGGCCAAGCTGGCTTGTTCCTGCTCATAACGAAGTAAACGGTGGTGCCACGCTGAACTTGTGTGATAGAGTTCGGGATTGACGGCCGCGTACGGCAATCAACGAGGCGAGCCCATCAGACAAAATCATCACATAACACACAAACACTATTCTCAGAAGTGTGAAATATCACGAGGGCTTGTCCAGACCATCACTGTGGAACTGCGGAACGGAAAACTGCGTGCACAGTGGGCGCTCGAATGCTCATTTCTGTAATGAAGCAGAGGAGACTGGACGTCTGTCAACAATCTATTTTGCGTTTAAAGCGTGAGGGTGATGTTTGTTAACAACACTGTGAAGGTGATCAAAGCCGTGTCCACCACTTTGACTCCGAAACAAGATATCATCAGTGGAGTTCCGCCGCAAAGGATCACCAACGACAAAAAAGTTCAAGACCATGCCACCAGCATGCAAAGTTATGCTCATAATCTTCAAGGATGTTCGTGGTGTGATGTACTTGGAATTCATCCGTAAAAGGACCACCATATACTCTGGAAGATACTGCGAGAGCCTCAGAAAACTGAAAGCAAGAGTTGAGGAGCTCTTCCACACACTAAGCACCCTCTCCTTCAGCAGCACAATGCCAGACGAAACAAGACCGCTGCGACATATGCAACAATCCGACGCTTTGGTTTCTCTGTCATCGATCAACCACCATACAGTCTCGACTTGGCCCCATCCGATTTTCGTATGTTTCCTCAACATAAAGACCACCTTCTAAATGATTTTGATGGTGATGAAGCGGTGCAAGCAGAGGTGAGGTAGTTTAACAATCTACAGTGACGGTGTCAAAAAACTGATCTCTCTTTGGGGAAAATGTTCTTCGTCAGGGTGACTATGTTGAGAAACAAATAATTAGACACGAAGAGTAAAGATGTAGAATATTAATAAGTTTGCTTTATATAAAAAACCTTTAGAGTTTCGACAAGAAAAATTCGGAAGCATTACTTTTCAGCACGCTCGTATATATGAACGGTCGTCAGATTAATGTGGGCATCACCTACGTTCAACGTCAGTGTGCAATAACAATTTCACAGATGGCAGGTGGCAGCACTAGCAGTGAAAGGTGCATAAAGCATGTCGGGCGAACACCGAAAACACTATAGTACATGTTGTACATTACTGGCCATTACAATTGCTACACCAAGAAGAAATGCAGATGATAAACGGGTATTTAATGGACAAATATATTATACTAGATTGGGTGGATAGATCCTGAGAAATCAGTACCCAGAACAACCACCTCTGGCCGTAATAGCGGCCTTGATACGCCTGGGTATTGGGTCAAACAGAGCTTGGATGACATGTACAGGTACAGGTACAGCAGCTTCAACACGATACCACAGTTCATCAAGAGTACTGACTGGCGTATTGTGACGAGCCAATTGCTCGGCCACCATTGACCAGACGTTTTCAATTAGTGAGAGATCTCGAGAATGTGCTGGCCAGGGCAACAGTCGAACATTTTCTGTATCCAGAAAGGCCGTACAGGACCTGTAACTTGCGGTCGTGCATTATCCAGCTGAAATTTAGGGTTTCGCAGGGATCGAATGAAGGGTAGAGCCATGGGTCGTAACACATCTGAAATGTAACGTCCACTGTTCAAAGTGCCGTCAATGCGAACAAGAGCTGATCGAGACGTGTAACCAATGACATCCCATACCATCACGCCGGGCGATACGCCAGTATGGCGATGACGAATACACACTTCCAACGTGCGTTCACATCGATGTCGCCAAACACGGATGCGACCATCATGATGCTGTAAATAGAACCTGAATTCATCTGAAAAAGTGACTTTTTGCCATTCGTGCACCCAGGTTCGTCGTTGAGTTCACCACTGCAGGCGCTCCTGTCTGTGATGCAGCGTCAAGGGTAACTGCAGCCATGGTCTCCGAGCTGATAGTCCATGCCGCTGCAAACGTCGTCGAACTGTTCGTGCAGATGGTTGTTGTCTTGCAAACGTTCCCATCTGTTGACTCAGGGATCGAGACGTGGCTGCACGATCCGTTACAGCCATGCGGATAACATGCCTGTCATCTCGACTGCTAGTGATACGAGGCCGTTGGGATCCAGCACGGCGTTCCGTATTACCCTCCTGAACCCACTGATTCCATATTCTGCTAACAGTCATTAGATATCGACCAACGCGAGCAGCATTGTCGCGATACGATAAACCGCAATGGCGATAGGTTACAATCCGACCTTTATCAAAGTCGGAAACATGATGGTACGCATTTCTCCTCCTTACACGAGGCACCACAATAACGTTTCACCAGGCAACTTCGGTCAGCTGCTGTTTGTGTATGAGAAATCGTCCTTTCCTCGTGTCGGCATGTTGTAGGTGTCGCCACCAGCACCAACCTTGTGTGAATGCTCTGAAAAGCTAATCATGTGCATATCACAGCATCTTCTTCCTACCGGTTAAATTTCGCGTCTGTAGCACGTAATCTTCGTGGTGTAGCAATTTTAATGGCCAGTAGTGTTAATACGGAAACGGAGCGATTTATCAGACGTCCAAAAGGGCATAATCATTGGCTTTCGGGCCAAGGGTTGTAGCATTTCCTAAACAGATAATTTCGCAAACTGTTCGCGTTGTTTAAATCTACGGTGCATGGTAAAATGTCGCTATCCAAAACCGGCGCCGAACAAACGGTGGTGCATTGCGGGGTATAGATGACAGGGGTGAACGACGGTTGCGGAGATGTGTACTGGCGAGTAGACGTGCAACTGTTGACCAGCTTACCATCCAGAAGAACCAAGGGGCTACCAACACTGTCCCCTCAAGACCGTCCTGCCTCCTCAGCAGACGCCTGATTCATGCATTCATGCTGACTAATGTTCTTCAGCAACGGAGGCTGTAATTTGAAACCCAGTTGCGCAACTGGATATCTACTGTGTGGCAACAGGTGACCCTTTCAGATGAATCAAGTTTTATGCTCCATAGGAGAGATGGCAATTAGCGTGAAAAATCAGAAAGTAAATACCTTGCAACAATCGTCGCAAGGGTCCAGGCAGGAGGAGGTAAGCCGGCCGCGGTGGCCGTGCGGTTCTAGGCACTGCAGTCCGGAACCACACTGCTGCTGCGGTCGCAGGTTCGAATCCTGCGTCGGGCATGGATGTGTGTGATGTCCTTAGGTTAGTTAGGTTTAAGTAATTCTAAGTTCTAGGGGAGTGATGACCTCAGATGTTAAGTCCCATAGTACTTAGAACCATTGAACCGAAGGAAGTAACGTCTGGGGAATGTTTTCGTGGCATTCCACGGATGATCTCGTCATTCTGGAAGGCCCAATGGATCGGCATAAGTATGCTTCTATCCTCGGGAACCATGTCCATCTCTACATTCAGTTTGGCTTTCCTCGGCAGGAGAGTGCTGCGTGTGACAACTCACTGTGTACGTGCGTTGTCCGAAGAGCACTAGTATGAGCTTACCGTACGCCCTTGGTTACAAAACTCCCCGGATTTAAAGCCAATAGAGAATCTGTTGGGCCCCCTCGATCGGACAGTACGCGTCATGGACCCTCAACCGAGAAACATAGCGCAGCTGGGCTGGCTACAGCACTGGAATTGTCATGACCCAACATACCTGTTCCTTCCGGAACTCATTGACGCCATTGCTGCACGTCTCGCAGCGGTCCGCGCTTCAGAAGGTGGTTATTCAAGCTTTTGAATAGACAGTATGTATTCGTGGATGACAAAATCAAAAAAGAAAAATTATGAACAGTCGTGATGGTGAATACTATAGTCAAGCCAAAGGAAAGCCGTAGTAACTTTCCAATCGTTACAGTATGAAATCGAGTCGACATCAGCAAGCAGCTTTAACGAATTACTTTAAGGTAGTATTCAGATTTCATGAAAGCCTTTTCAGTTATTTGCTGTTAGTAGTTCGGTTTTGTCAGATGTGTACATCTTTCACGCTGTGTTTTCTACCCCAAAACGTTCCGCTGACCACTCATTATTTCTGCACTACATCAATACTCCGCAAACTGCCTTTCGGTGTTGGCGATGGGGAATTATGGTCCGACTGTCTTTTCTCCCTTTTCCCGTTCTATTCGTGAATGGTGCGTGGGCAGACTGACTGCCAACAAACCTCTGTATGACATCTTGTTTCTCTGATTTTCTCGTCGAGATCATTTTTAAGACATACGCGGGAGGAGGTAATGTCTTTCACGACTGTTCTTGGAAAGTATTTTCTCGAAATTTTAACCTTAAATGTCTCTGTGACGCGCAAAGCCTCCCTTGTAGCGTCTCCCAGTGGTGTTTGTCGAGCATCTCTGTAACATCCTCGCGCCGAATAAATCATACCGTGACAAAACGCAACTCTCTTCGTTGGATCTTCTCTATGTGTTTTATAACTCCTTGTTGGTAAGGGTCCCAGACTGATGTACAGTACTCAAGAATTGGTCATACGAGCGTTTTGAAAGCTACTCCTTTCGTGACTGAATTATATTTGCTTTTAAGATTCTCCCAATGATTGTCAGTCTTGCATCTACTTTTACTGCTGCTTATTTTATGTGATCAGTCCTTAGGCCGCTCTGGATGTGTTCCGCTACGTATTTTACAGTAGTTTCCAGCGACTTGTCGCCAATAGTGTAACCGGCCAGTAGTTGATCTCTTCGTCTCTGTACGCGCAGTACATTACAGTTATTTAATTTCAGAGTAAACTGCCACTGCCTACACTAGGCATCGATCCCCTGCAGCTCTTCCTGGATTTCTCTACCATCTCCTGGCGTTGCAACCTTCCTGCAGAAAATGGCATCTTCCGCGAGTAGACTCACGCAGCCTCCATTGTCACCCAGTAGATCATTAATATATGACCCACCCTAGAGTTTCTCCAGAAATTAACTCTACACTTGACCTTTTTTTAAGAGCGACCTGTTTGGTTCTATCTGCATAGAAGTCCTGTACCACGTTTCACAACTCTGCAACACGATGGCCATTGACATAAAATTACAATTTTGCTCGTCTGTACCACAACCCTTCTTGGAAACTGGAACGGTCTGGATTCATGTTGAATAATTACATAAGCTTGTGGAATAATCAGATTTAGTTGTAGTCAGTTTCCAGAGTTACTGTGCTCGTGGCGCATTTAAATACATAGTTTTGTGACTGACCTGCAACAGCAAAGAGCCGTCGGCGACCACGATGCGGATGCAGAACTTGTGGCCGGCGTCCCAGCGAGCCACCACGTACACCTCTTCCATGCTGGAGTACGGCACGGACGTCTCCATGAAGCCCGTCGGCTTTAACAGACAGAAGCAGACAGCAATCAGTACGTGACTGAATGAAGCGGGAACTCGAGACATGATCAACAAGAAATGAGGAAGCTGCCCCCTCACACATTTGTTTCGCTTTTGACTTATATTTACACTACTGGCCATTAAAATTGCTACACCACGAAGATTACGTGCTACAGACGTGAAATTTAATCGACAGGAAGAAGATGCTGTCATATGCAAATGATTAGCTTTTCAGAGCATTCACACAAGGTTGGCACTGGTGGCGATGCCTACTACGTGCTGACATGAGGAAAGTTTCCAACTAATTTCTCATATACAAACAGCAGTTGACCGGCAATGCCCGGTGAAATGTTGTTGTAATGCCTCGTGTAAGGAGGAGGAATGCGTACCATCACGTTTCCGACGTTCATAAACGTCAGATTGTAGCCTACCGCGATTGCAGTTTATCGTATCGCGACATTGCTGCTCGCGTTGGTCGAGATCCAATGACTGTTAGCAGAATATGGAATCGGTGGATTCAGGAGGGTAATGCAGAACACCGTGCTGGATCCCAATGGCCTCGTATCACTAGCAGTCGAGATGACAGGCATGTTATCCGCATGGCTGTAACGGATCGTGCAGCCACATCTCGATCCCCGAGTCAAAAGATGGGGACGTTCGCAAGACAACAACCATCTGCATGAACAGTTTGACGTCGTTTGCAGTAGCATGGACTATCAGCTCGGAGACCATGGCTGCGGTTGCTCTTGACGCTGCATCACAGACAGGAGTGCCTGCGATGGTGTACTCAATGCCGAACCTGGGTGCACGAATGCGAAAACGTCATTTTTTCGGATGAACCTAGGTTCTGTTTACAGCATCATCATGGTGGCATCCGTGTTTGGCGACATCGCGGTGGAAGCGTGTATTCGTCATCGCTATACTGGCATATCACCCGGCGTGATGGTATACGGTGCCATTGGTTACACGTCTCAGTCACCTCTTGTTCGCACTGACGGCACTTTGAACAGTGGACGTTACATTTCAGATTTGCTACGACCCGTGGCTCTACCCTTCATTCGATCCCTGCGAAACCCTACATTTCAGCAGGATAGTGCACTGGGCAGCACATTCTCCAGAGATCTCACCAATTGAAAACGTCTGGTCAATGGTGGCCGAACAACTGGCTCGTCACAATACGCCAGTCACTACTCTTTATGAACTGTGGTGTTGTGTTGAAGCTGCATGGGCAGCTGTACCTGTACACGCCATCCAAGCTCTGTTTGACTCAATGCCCAGGCGTATCAACGCCTTTGTTACGGGCAGAGGTGGTTGTTCTGGGTACTGATTTCTCAGGATCTATGCACCCAAATTGCGTGAAAATGTAATCACATGTCGTTTCTAGTATAATATAGTTGTCCAATGAATACCCGCTTATCATCTGCATTTCTTTTTGGTGTAGCAATTTTAATGACCAGTAGTGTAGAAACAATCTGCTGTCACTGACAAAAAACACTCGCCATCGATCGCATCGACTGGGATCGACAGCCGCATGGCCACACTGGACATGTCGCGCAACTCATCGACTTTTACTCCGTAAGCGAATTAACAAATACGCTTTCATACACACAATAGACTGTAACATTCTTGAATTGGCACATATTATCCATTGGTATAAGTAAATATAATCCCCACCCCCTGATTCTGAACAATGTGTTTATGAGTTTTCCATTGGTTGTAATGAAGTAAGTGGAAATACCGTCGTAATGTTCCCCCAACGGGGCTCCCTCGGCCTCACCGGTAACTCGCTCTGTAATTATTTGCAAAGACCCTGATTTTACAGTGGTTCCAAACTCTCATAGGCCGCTCTTATTTTAAGAGTAGAGAATGGAAAGCTAGGTTTCTTGAGTGGTGATGAAAATAATTACTGTCTTTTTAGATTAGATTAGATTTACTTTCATTCCAATTGATCCGTAGTGAGGAGGTCCTCCAGGATGTGGAACATGTCAGAAAAACAACAATACATGACAAATATTTAAACTAAAACAAATAAGCTAATGTACCATTCCACAGGTCCCAAGTGGAATGATCGTCATTTTTTAATGAACACTAAGAGTCATTTTACAAATACTATTGCACTGAATTTAAAATAAAAAAGTTTTATATTTATTTATAAGGTAAGAAACATGTAATACAACTACTGCAATACTTATTTACAATGAACACATTACTGCACTGAAATGGTGCAGAAGTTAGATTATACTTACACACACACACACACACACACACACACACAAATTTTCAGTGAACACATTACTGCACTGAAATTGTGCAGAAGTTATGTTGTACTTATATACAAATCAGTTGGTTTTCCTCAGAAATTCATCAATGGAGTAGAAGGAGTTGGCCACCAATAAATCCTTTAGGCTTCTCTTAAACTGAATTTCATTGGTTGTTAAGCTTTTTATGGCTGCTGGCAAGTTATTGAAAATGTGTGTTCCTGAATAATGCACACCTTTTTGTACAAGACTAAGTGACTTTAAATCCTTGTGAAGATTATTCTTATTTCTAGTATTGATTCCATGAATTGAGCTGTTGGTTTGAAAAAGTGATATATTTTTAATGACAAATTTCATTAAGGAATAAATATATTGGGAAGCTGTAGTTAGTATCCCTAGTTCCCTAAACAGGCTTCTGCAGGATGTTCTTGAGTTCACACCACATATAATTCTTACTGCACGTTTTTGTGCCCGGAAAACTTTAGCTTGGCTTGATGAATTACCCCAGAAAATAATCCCATATGACATTATGGAATGAAAGTAAGCATAGTATGCCAGCTTTTTCATTTTTATATCCCCTATGTCTGACAAAATTCGCATTGCAAACAGAGATTTGTTAAGACACTTCAGCAGTTCTGTGGTGTGCTCCTCCCAGTTGAATTTATTATCAAGCTGTAATCCCAAGAATTTAACACCGTCCACTTCTTCTATCTTCTTGTCATCATATGTTAGACATATACTCTTGGGACACCCCTTACAAGTTCTGAACTGCATGTAGTGTGTTTTTTCAAAGTTTAGTGACAAAGAATTGGCTAGGAACCAGTGATTAATGTCTACAAATATTTTATTGGCTGATCTTTCTAAGACTACACTTGATTTGCTATTTATTGCAATGTTTGTATCATCAGCAAACAAAACAAACTTGGCATCTGGTAATGTTACTGATGAAAGGTCATTGATATACACAAGAAAAAGTAAGGGCCCCAAAATGGAACCTTGTGGGACCCCACATGTAATTAGTTCCCAGTTGGATGATGCCTGATAGCTTGATACATGTCTCTTTCCTAATAACACCCTTTGTTTCCTGCCAGAGATATAAGATTTGAACCATTTTGCAGCATTTCCTGTTACACTATAATATTCTAGTTTACTTAAAAGGATATTGTGATTTACACAGTCAAATGCCTTTGACAGATCACAAAATATACCAGTTGCCTGCAATTTTTTGTCTAATGAATTAAGTACATTTTCACTGTAAGTGTAGATAGCCTTCTCAATATCAGAACCTTTTAGAAATCCAAACTGTGACTTTGACAGTATGCTATTTGAGATAAGATGGTTATAAAGACGACTGTACATTACTTTTTCGAAAATTTTTGAGAATGCTGGCAACAGTGAAATTGGACGGAAATTTGATGCTATTTCTTTATCTCCCTTCTTAAACAGTGGCTTAACTTCAGCATATTTCAGCCATTCGGGAAATATTCCACTGATAAACGACTGGTTACACAGATAGCTTAATATGTTACTTAGCTCAGAATCACATTCTTTAATTAACTTTGTTGATATTTCATCATACCCACTAGATGTTTTTGATTTTAAAGATTTTATGAAGGACATTATTTCTGTTGGGGTAGTGAGGGTCAAATTCATATTATGGAAGTTACTTGAAATGTCTGGTCTAAGGTAATCCATAGCAGCATCTACCGAACCTGACAACCCCATCTTTTCAGTAACAGTTATAAAATGTTTGTTAAAAAGTTCTGCAACACTATACACATCTGTCACCAATGCATCATTTACTCTTAATGCTATTTGTTCCTCTTCATGTCTGGTTCTACCGGTCTCCTCCTTCACTATATCCCATATTGTCTTTATTTTGTTATCTGATATGACTATCTTTTCCTTGTAATATATTTGCTTTGACATCCGTGTTACAGTCTTTAATATTTTGCAGTATTTCTTATAATGTGCTATAGCATCAACATTGGAAATGTTTCGGATTGACAGATACAGTTTTCTTTTTGTTTTACAAGATACCCCTATTCCTCGAGTAATCCATGGCTTCTTTGTAGACTTTGCTCTAACCTTGGTAAGTTTTGGGGGAAAGCAGTGTTCAAATAAGGTAAGCACTTTATTAGCAAAAATGTTATATTTTTCATTCATGCCATGAGCACTGTAAACATCAGTCCAGTGAATGTCTCTGAGGAGTGTCCTAAAATAATCAATTTTTGGCTTACTGATTACTCTCTTGAGCTCAGATTTAACAGATTTTATATCCTGTTCAGTATTAACATTTAACAGAAGGAACTGCATGTCATGGTCTGAGAGGCCATTGACTATTGGTTTTGTAATATAATTTTGTTCATTTGACTTTTCTATAAAGATATTATCAATGGCTGTTTGTGAGCAAGTGGTTATCCTAGTGGGGAACTTTACTGTGGGAATTAAGTTGAATGATAGTGTTACTAACTCAAATAGGTTCTTATTGGGAGAGTCTTTAAGGAAATCTACATTGAAATCACCAGCAACCACTATTTCTTTGTTTTTGGTTGTTAAATGGGCCAGTACAGCTTCAAGGTGGTTTACAAACAGATTAAAGTTACCTGCAGGTGCTCGATATACACTTAATATTATGAAAGATTTTTTGTGAAAATCTAATTCTGTTGCACATGCTTCCATATGCTGTTCTAGGCAAAATTTATTAATGTCTATGTTCTTAAATTTATGACAGTTCCTGATGAATGTGGCAACTCCTCCTTTCTCCATTTCTGATCTACAATAGTGAGATGCTAACCTAAACCCTGTAACACTTAAAAGTTCTATACCAGTGGTCACATGATGTTCAGAGAGGCAGATTATGTCAGCTGGGTTTGAAGACTCTAATTCATCTATGCAGATAGTTAATTCATTAATTTTATTTCTCAGTCCTCGAATATAATTCAGAGGAGAAACGTACATAGCTTTCCACTTTTTGTCGATTTGTGGGTCCTTTCAGACAACTTCAGTGCGTTCTGTGCTCTCAAATAGAACAGTGAAGGCTGGGATTGAGTATGAAGAAGTTATTTGCATATCTGAATGCAGAGGGTAGTTTAAAAATTATACACTTAGAGCGGATGTCCCTGCTGGAGGAGTAACGACGTTTCAGGTGTATTCGATTGTTGTTGCAGCGTACTTCGCAACAAACCACCTTGGCAGCAATATAGTCAATATTCCTCTGGTCGTAGGGTGTAGATAGGATGGCTTCGGTACGACTTTACAGCAATTGAACCGACAAACTGGTCGTAATTTTGAGACGATGTTGTTGACTATATGAGGAAGGTCCACGAAGGCAGATAATGTTGTGGTGAAATGCAAAGGAGCAGCTACGGTCCTCGCGTTTATCGTAACGTTAGATAATATTTAAAGGGTCCCACTTCCAGCTAGGTCAGTTGCAAAATAAAGAGAGTAGAGTTAACAAGCTGTTTCCGACTACATGACGAGGGACACACCACAAAAAGATTAAGATCTTTGACGCTGGCTCCTCTTTCATTGACGGAGCTCTCAACGTCACGCCTGAATTTTCCGCCGTTATGGGTCTGGCTCTCATTTCGTGTATCATCACATATAGTTACCACATCAAAAACACAAAAACACACACACACACACACACACACACACACACACACACACACACACACACACACACGCGAATTTTCGAAGGCTGCAATTCATAACTGCGACTGAGTCACCATAGTTATTACCAACCGCTAAGAGTTATGGCCCAGCACAATGGTAAATGTACAATCCTGACGTGTAGAAGGCCGTAGGTTCGAAACCCGTCAAATGTAATGAATTTTTTTATTTCTGTATCTAATCAAAAGAGTCTGGTTATTATTTTTATTCAATTAAATTGTTTAAATGTAACTTTTTTTATTTCTAATACTGTGCTGCGTTATTTCTTTATCGTAATGGCTTTATTCGCTCTAATTTTTTATCCTATCATTCTTTTTTCGTTTGGAATCTACCTGAGTCACCTATAATCTGCAACCAAATGCCAACGAGGACTGCTCATAGTCTGGTAACTCGGAAGCTCGTGTAGTGTGAGGATATTTTCAGCTAACCAATGATAGCAAAAAATTACAGTTTGCTTTTAACGCTGAGACTGAATTACTTTAGTTTGCTCGTAGAGGTTAGCTTTAATTGCCGTGAGCAAAGCGTTCGCGACTTTAGTTCTACAGCAGACTATTGGCCGTTTTTCGGATACGTCGCATTTCGCGAGGTCGTCGTTAGCTTAGGGCAAGAATACGAGTATAAATGGAGAGCTACAAAACGCGTCGTCCGTCGCAGTTTGGTCACTGGTCACATAAAATCGGCGGTCTACAGAGCCTCTCGCATTTCTGACATACCTCGCGGCGTCCACTTCCAACATTGCTCCGTATTGCACGTTAACTGCATTTGCGAAGTGACTCGCCGTGATTTTGTGTCATCTATAACCGAGCGGCAACCGGCAGCCGATGTGGCAACACTGTAGCGGCGAGTGACAGACGTCGACCATCAAGTAATTTTAATCGGTCTATGGTGAAAATTACTTTGTGACTGGCGACCCGCTCCGGCTTCGCACGGGTAGCATTAAGATTTACGGCCAGACGGCTGGTCTTGCGTAGCGGTGATACATTATATACAGAAACCTTCTCCGGAAACAGACTGTCTGTTACTGAAAACTTTATCAGAATCCCCACAGTAGTTCCATCACATGCGAACAGAATAACGCGGCGGTGGACTTTTTAATGTGCTTACGTATGTAGTGACGTAAAGATATGTAGTGACAGAAAACGGCGGCGGGGGCTTCAATTTATAATACGTGGGCTATTCAGAAAGAAAGGTACGATCGGGTGCGAATGGAAAACACAGTGAAAATCTCGTGAAGCTTGGCACAGATGTGTTGGACAGTATCTCTACTATGACCCTCGATCGCGTCACGTCGCACTTTTCAAAAATGTTCAAATGTGTGTGAAATCTTATGGGACTTAATTGCTAAGGTCATCAGTCCCTAAGCTTACACACTACTTAACCTAAATTATCCTGAGGACAAACACACACACCCATGCCCGAGGGAGGACTCGAACTTCCGCCGGGACCAGCCGCACAGTCCATGACTGCAGCGCCTAAGACCGCTCGGCTAATCCCGTGTGGCAAAATGGCTCTGAGCACTATGGGACTTAACATCTGAAGTCATCAGTCCCCTAGACTTAGAACTACTTAAACCTAACTAATGTAAGGACATCACACACATCCATGCCGGAGGCAGGATTCGAACCTGCGACTGTAGCAGCAGCGCGGTTCCGGACTGAAGCGCCTAGAACCGCTCGGCCACAACGGCCCGCCTCGCTCTTTTCAATTCTGAACGCACAGTGAGCACGTTAAGATGCCTGGAACAATAGAATCTCCTGCCAGGTATGAGAGCCTAGTGAGAGATTTCGCCTGATGTCATGCAACCTACGTAGCATAGCTGTTACGCGTTTCCTTCTTCGTGACAATTCTCGCTCGTCCTGCTGGGGCAATGAGGATGCTCCTGCAGGATTTTCCATGGGAAGTCTTTGGTCACCCACACTATAACCCCTAATTGACTCCCTCTGAGTTTGGCCTCTGCTTACATGAACCGCTGGCTAGGAGTCAACTTTTGGCACAGACAACTAGCTGTAAACCAGAGTAGAGAATTGGCAGAAAGCATAGACGGCTACCTTCTATGACGAGGGTATTGGAAAGTTGGTATAACGCTACGACAAATGTCTAAGCCGGAGCGGCGATTATGTAGGGAAATAGCCCTGCTGCAAATAAAACATTTTCCATTTTTACAGTGATTTCCACTTCGCGAACGATCGGACCTTACTTTCCGAATAGCCCTCGTACTTACAGATAACACGGAGTGTAATCTTAGCAGGGGTTAACATCCTTGGTTGTCCGCACTAAAAATTACGAAAACTACAGAGAACGACGGAGCAAGAGAAGTAAGACACCACGACTTTGCGTCCTGAGACTGGGCTGTCCACCCTCCGGCCTATGTTCTCCGCCTGCCGACCAAGTATGAGAGGGGAGGGTCCCAGAGTGGAAGTGTTGACGGTGGTTGGGAAGTAGGCGACCCCGTTTCTCGGAGTTTTATTTCCCCGCAGGCAGCGCCGACCTCGCCGAATTTTGGCGGCCGCACGCCTCCAGCACCGGCGCCACTGACGCGGGTTCTGTCTGGCCACGGGATGATAGCGAATCGATCGCTGTAGGCCGCGCCGACGCCGGGCCGCGCTGCGTAAACTAAGTCCCTCATCCCCAGCCCGCCGTCCACGAGCCAAACCAACACTGAAGTTAATCTCGGCGGTCTTCCCCCACCGCAGATGCACATCCTATCTCGTCCGTTCCTCTGCGATGAAACGTCAACACTCAGCTGCCCAAAGACCTTTCTTTACCACAGACCCACGCTCAGCTCTTTCCTCAAGGGAAGAAAATTGCAGTGAAGCGAAGTGTCTCAACATCGTCAGTACGAGTCACTAAATTACCGCTCTCTATTGAAACTAACAAATGATTTTTTTTTTTTTTTTTTTTTTTGAAGAAGCTTGAAAGGACATTCGTAAACGATTGACTAAACACGCCTTCTACACTGCTTCAAATCGCTAAATAGCGAGAATCCATTAGCTATAATTATTTTATTGTCGCGTTTCGGGCATTAGTGCACCATCAGAAATCAAAAACAAACTCGATATAATGTATCGTGTCAGTGATAACTCTACTAAAATAGTTATTATGATGGGCTATACTCGAAAGGCGTCAGTAGAGTATTTATAAGAGGTGGATTCTTGTTATTTAACGATCTGAAGCAGCGTTAAGGGCGTGCCGAGCCCTCCTGCCCGACTGTGTCGCAAGTTAAAGATATTTCAAAACGAGTCAGTCATTCGAAAGTGATATCTTCAGCAATATAGAGGCAATCATCTTGCTACTGTGGGAAGCTCCTCTTGCCACTTTTCCTGGTTTGTCGATTATTTTTTTAATTGTTCCTCTTGCACACAACAATGTTTTTAGATATTTTTATTCATTACAAAAATCTGTTTCGACGCGAATCTGTCTTCTGCAATAGGTCTCGTTTCAATCTTTAAAATTAACGGGATACAATAAATTCCACCGATAACTCCAGCTAACGTTGCCAAAAGCTTTCTCTAACTTTACAAATGCTATAAACAGGCCGGCCGCGGTGGCCGAGCGGTTCTAGGTGCTTCAGTCCGGAACCGCGCGACTGCTACGGTCGCAGGTTCGAATCCTGCCTCGGGCGTGGATGTGTGTGATGTCCTTAGGTCAGTTAGGTTTAAGTAGTTATGTCCCATGGTGCTCAGAGCCATTTGAACCATTTTTTAATTATTTATTTATTTATTTTTTGCTATAAACATAAGTTTGCCTTTCCTGAAGCTATCTTCTACAGTCAGTCCTAGGGTTAGAAATGCCATGCATGTTCCTAAATTTCTCCAGAACCCAAACTGATCTTCCCCGAGATCGGCTTTTACCAGTTTTTCCCTTTCTTCTTTAAATAATTCGTGTCAATACTTTCCAACCATCTCTTATTAAACTAACGGTTCTCCCGTATTCACACCTCTTAGCACCTGCTTTCTGTAGAACTGCAATTATTACATTCTTCTTGAACATCTTGGGGCATTTCTTCTGTCTCAAAAGTTGCGCACCATGTGAAATAGTTGTGACACGGCTGGCTCTCCCGAAGATGTCAATAACTATTAGAATGTCGTCTACTCCAGGGGCCCTGTTTCTGCTTATGTCTTTCAGTGCTCTGTAAAATTCTTTTCACAGTATCATACCTCCAATCTCTTCTTGATCTGCTTCTTCTTCATCTTCTTCTTCTCCTCCCCCTCCTCCTCCTCCTGCACCACCACCACCTATAACATTGTTCTGAAGTTTCTTAGTGCTGGCTTGCCATCTGAGCTTTTGATACTCATACAGCTGCTTCTCTTTTCTCCAAACATCTATCTTTCCCCAGTCATGTGTGTTTCTACAGCCTTGCGTTTGTTCTCTAGCCATTCCCGTTTAGCCATTTTTAACTTTCTGTCAATCTCGTTTTTTAAACGGCTGTATTCTCTTTCACCTGCTACATCTGCTGAATGTTAATATTTTCTTCTCTCGTGTTTTATATTTAATATCCGTTGTGTTATCCAATGGTTTCTAGTAGGCCTTGTCGTTTTACCTACGTGATCTACTACTGCCTTCGATATGTCATTTATAGAAGTTACCTATTCGTCTTCAATTGCATTCCTTTCCCATGTTTCAGTCCAACGATGCCCAATGATCCTCCTGAAACACTCAACAACCTTTCGTTCTTTCAATTGACCGAGGCATCATCTCCTTAATTTATAACTTTTTTGCCATTTTTTCAGTTTCGAAACTACAGTTCATAGTCAATAAATTGTGATCAACTCTGGCCTGGAAATGTCTTATAGTTTATACTGTAGTTTCGAAATCTCTACCTTACCATTACATAATCTGAAACCATTTAGCGTCTCCAGTTCTCTTTCACGTTAACAGCCTTTTTTATGACCGTTAAACCAAATTTTAGCGGTAAGTGGACAAAGTTATGCTCTCTACAAAATTCTACCAAGCAGCTTCCGCTTTCATTCCTTTCCCCAGTCCATGTCGCTTACTGCTTTCCCTACTCTTCCTTTTCCCCACTATCAAACTCCAGTAATTCACCACAAATTTCCGTCTTCCTTTATCTAATCATACATTCTTTCAACATCACCTGCGTAACTAGTTTGCATATAAACTTTTACTACTGAGATTGGTGTTTGCTTCGTGCGTATCTTGGGTGCGATAACGCGTTCACTATGCTGTTCATTGTAGCTCACCCACATTCTCATTTTCTTATTCATTATTAGGCCTCCTATTTGATTTGTGTTGATAGCCCTGTACTGACCTGACCAGAAGCCCTGTTTATCATGCCATCAAACTTCACTGACACCCACTGTACCGAACTTCAACTATCTATTTCCCATTTTAATTTTCTAAACTACCTACTAGATTGAGGGCTCTAACATTCCACGGTTAGATGGGAGTTTTGTTTTCCTGAAGACGACATCATGAGTAGTCCACGCCTTCAGATTCGAATTGGGGGACTGTTTGAACACCGGAATGTTTTTACCCAAGAGAATGCCATCAACATTAAGCCATATAGATCAGCTGTATGCCATATGGAAAAAATAAAATTACGGCTGCCGCATTTCCTTGCTTTCAGCCGTTCACAGTACCAGCGCGAACGCCCATGTTGGCTAACGTTAGAAGGTCAGATCAGTCAGTCATCCATACCGTTGCCCCTGCAACAACTAAAAAAGCTGCTGCCACTCTCTAGCATCCACGTGTTAATCTGGCCTCACCATAGATAGCACTCCGTTGTAGTTGTACCGAAGGTAAGGCGATACGTATCGTTCAGGCATGTAAACATCCCTACCTTGGGAAGGTCAGTTGTTAATTCCCTGAAGATTGAAAATGTGCAGATATGTAAAGAGGACCATTTTTAAGTTTCTAAATGAAAAATAAAGTTGCTGACTTGCTGAATTTACCGTTTTGAGAAGCTCAACAATATATTCGAATTTGCTTCATTTCAGATTTTGATCAGTATGCAGCTACGGCCAAAATTGGGACTATTCTATCGTATACATTGACTCCCGCTCATGTGCTATGAAAGTTGTTGACGTTACTCTATTTGCCATACTGAATTGAATATAAACACTAATGAGCCGAGTTGGTTGGGTTGGGTTGTTTGGGGGAAGAGACCAAACTGCACGGTCACCGGTCTCATCGGATTAGGGAAGGGCGGGGAAGGAAGTCGGCCGTGCCTTTTCATCCTGGCATTTGCCTGGAGCGATTTAGGGAAATCACGGAAAACCTAAATCAGAATGGCCGGACGCGGGATTGAACCGTCGTCCTCCCGAACGCGAGTCCAGTGTGCTAACCATTGTGATGAGCCGAAACATTATGAGGTACGTGGTGATCGTTGTCGGGGAAGATCTAAAGCATGAAGATTTTCAGGAGGTTCGCAGCTGTCAGCGTGTCTTCGATTACTACCATAGGTCCCATGCAAGAGCAGGAGAATGTCTGCCATAACATAATACTACTCCCACCAGCCCGTGTCCGTGGCGCGCTGCACGTTTCGAGCCGCCGTTCACCTCGATGACGGCTTTTGCGTAGACGATCGTCGACCTAGTGTAGCATTCTTCCGAAGCGCTGAAACGTTTCCATTGATCGACGGTCGAATCTCGATGGTTCGATGCCCACTGCAGTCATAACTGACAACGTTGTCGGATCAACAACTGAAAGCTTAGGGGTGGTCTGCTGCGGAGATCCATGTTCAACACTGTACAATGAACCTTGTGCTCCAAAACACTTGTGCTTGCACCAGCACTGTGGTCTTTCGGCAGAGATAGCACAGATCGCTATCTATCCTACAGACAAGGCTCTGAACCACACGTTCTGTGAAGAGTCGTGGACATCCAACCATTTAGTGCTTAGTGATAGTTTCGCTGTCCTCCTACATCTTACCGTAGATGCTCACGACAACAGCTCGTCAACATTCGACCAGCTTCACCGTTTCGAGGTACTCGTTCACTGGCTCTGCATAGTAACATTCTGCCCTTGTCAGAGTCGCTTATCTCAATGGATTTCCCCATTTTCAGCCATTATCTTCGTTAAGGTGACCGCCGACCGTGTCTGCTCCGCTTACATACTTTTGTTACCGCGTCACGTGCACGCAACGGTACCAGGTGGCATCCAACGTCGAGGTGGGCAGTGATCACAATGATTTGGTTTATTAGGGACATTAAGGGACTTTCATCCACATAGGAACACTTCAAGATTATCAGTTCCCTGACCAATTCACATGAATTCATTGAGCGTGGGTATAGAACAGTACGAAATAAAAGAAACGATGTTTCGAAAGACGTGGAAACTTTCTCCTTTCAGTATACGACTTACGTTGTTGATTCTTGCTTAAATGTACTTCCGTAAATTGTGTCTCACAGCTAAGTCTGGTGGTGAGTACATGAAGAAATACTCGATTGTTGTTTGTGCCCGAAGGGTAGAGAGGCAGAGGAGAGTATTGCCTAATTTTATTATGTCGATGGTTGGCGGCTTGCAGCGAATCGGCCGCCAACTGCTGCGTGCTGTGTTTTCGCTGTGTCCATCATTAGCACTGCCCGGCAGTTGTTGGCGACCGTTTGTTATTCTGTTTATGTTCGCGCCTCGCGGTGTTGCTGCTTCGTGACGTAGCGCGCCGTCTGGGAACTGGCGGACGGGAGGGGGCAGACTGGAATCCTCGTCTGGACTAATACTATTTGGATCTTTCAGATCATCAATTCAGAAGGTGTGGAGGAGGAGGTTTGTGTTTAACGTCCCGTCGACACCGAGGTCATTAGAGACGGAGCGCAAGCTCGGATTAGGGAAGGATTGGGAAGGAAATCGGCTGTACCATTTCAAATGAACCACACCGCAATTTGCATGAAGCGATTTACGGAAATCAGGGAAAATCTAAATCTGTATGACCGGACGCGGGCTTGAAATGTCGTCCTCCTGAATGCGAGTCCAGTGTGCTAACCACTGTGCTACCTCGCTCGGTGGAATGTGTTGGACGTAACAGAAACGCAGCAAAGCATTGAGGCCAGACAGGTAGTGTTTTGAAGACACACGTTGTAAGGCATTTATACTGATGGAGAAATGTAGATAGTGAAAAGGAAGATCGTGACGCTTTAGACTGCTGAGGGACTGTTTTTCTTCTTCCGAGGGCTGGAGCATGGCAGAGGGTAAGAGGGTGCCCAAAAAACTACAAGCCGGCTGCGGTGGTCTAGTGGTTCTAGGCGCGCAGTCCGGAACCGCGGGACTGCTACGGTCGCAGGTTCGAATCCTGCCTCGGGCATGGATGTGTGTGACGTCCTTAGGTTAGTTAGGTTTAAGTAGTTCTAAGTTCTAGGGGACTGATGACCACAAAAGTTGAGTCCCATAGTGCTCAGAGCCATTTGAACCATTTTGAAAAAACTACAAGGCTGTTCAGTTAACACATATTCAAACAGCATATGGAAACTACAGGGGATTCGGTATTGGAGTCAGAGTATAAATGAGCTTTGTAACGCTTATGACCAAATAAGGGGGAAGCAATAGATAAAATTTCTAAAATCGTTGGGGGAAGTGACATACAAATGACTACGAAAGTTGGAGTGCAGAATCGACGAGCATAGAGGCATAGCATCAGCCTTTCGAGAAAATATCATCCACACATTCTCGAATACAGCAAGAGCAAAACAGTGCGATATCTATTAAACAACGAGCTTAATAGGGTTCGTGCTTCCAAGTTGCTGGCAAGAAATATAAACAGAAGAATGAAAAAGAAGATTAAGGTTATGTTAGATAATCAGTTTGGCATTCGGAAATGTAATCAAGACAAGTTCATAGACCCATAAAAAGTGCTTGACTATGTATAATAGAGCAAGATGTTCAAAATGCTCAGTAAAGTAAGTCTAAGCGATAGTGAAAGACGAATGATCTCTCTGTCTGTACATATTGTGAATTAATGTACCTCCCCGCATTTTTTCTGTGTGTATGTGAAGGCTAATCACAGGAACAACTTTAGGGCTTTTGACGGTTTTCACCAGTAGACTGATTCACGAGGAAGGTTTGCGTATACAATTTATTACCGCTAAATAATGATGGGAATAGTAAATGTACTTTTACCTATACGTTGAGATCAAATCATGGTAGCTTTCTCAGGATCATCATGCATTATGGTCAGGAAATGGTTCATAACTTTTCACTTTTTAGATGAACCTGATGTAGAGAGAGCGTTCTGTCAAAGCTTTTTATTGCATCAGTACAGTTTCTTGTTTCCATGCTTGTGTCTGATTGTTAGTGTTAACATTGTTTAACTGAGACATAGAGCCACTTTCAAATATTAACTTTTGACTATCCATTATTTTCTTAGTTAAAATATAAGAAGTAAACAAACAGGTTTCATATCCACTTGATCCGGAACTTTCATATTTCCTCTTAGTGACAGCAAGTATACTTACCGTTAAAATTCAATTCTGACACGCAGTGCACAGTCGCGTATTTTTTTATTTTTATTTTATTTTTTTTTTTTTATTATTTTTTGTTAGAGCTTCACACACGTATTGCACTCAGCATGACATTTAATTCGACAGCAGCGCGCTACAAAAGCGGGGTGATTTATTTCAGGTCGACACACAGCAGAGTGATTCATTACAGCTAATATCATAGGAGAGAGTAGATCATCGTCGCGTAATTAAGACTCAGTCCTAAGGTCATAACGAACTATTGTCTGGTGTGTTTAGGAACCAGTGATCAGTTGCCTTTTTCCGTATAACTTCAAAGTAGCATCAATTACTGCACATGGTTGTTCTAGACGACAGTGAACCTTACAAGTCTCGATTGTTAATGGACAATTTGTTAAGTAATGTGTTTACAGATAATTACTTCTCACGTTTAAATCATTAATTAGTAAAGTCAGAGAATAGATTGCAACTTATCGTTTTCAGTTCAGTGTAATCAAGCTTCACAGAAGAGCCAAACAGTTACTAAATTACGCAGTACTCGTTTCAATGTATGAATTTCATATATTACAACAAATGAATAGCAGTCATTAATAAGGTTTCATATGAAAAAGCAAGAGGTACCATGTTATCACTCACAGATGCTAGGTCACATTCCACATTACATTTAGAGCACAGCGTTTGAATAAGGCTTACACGGTACGTTGAGAGACTTGTATTGTCAGACCGTTTCAGCACAGGTCATTCCACTGAAGCTGCAGTCTAAAGACCGAATTACTTTCATAATCGTAACAATACGCATTAATGCTACTTCACCGAGAAGCATAAAGGCCACAAAATTATAAATTCAAGTACAAATATTACAACGTATCAATACTTTTAGAAATAAAAACTAGGAATGATGGCAAATACTATGTCGAAACGTGTTTGGATGCATTTGGAAAAAAAAATCGTAAGAAAATACCTGCAAATCCTACAAGCCGTATCGCAAGCGTAGCTGTGGAATATTACATTCTTTTCTGTGAAATAGCTGCTGGTAAAGGTCACGCTCACGAGCTAATTAGTAGTTTAGTAATCGACCCTATTGGAGACAAATTGTGAGCAATCTTTCACGCGTAGATCAATAGAGCAACTCGGATGTGCAACACATTGCGCTTCACATTTCCTGCGGACGGCCAAAACGGCAACCAGCCATACATCTGCGCGGAGCAGGGTTGCTATGTGTTTATGGGTAATCCTGGGCCTTTTATGTGCCGTCCGTTGAATCACAGGAAAGTCTGCCACTGTCTGTAGTGGACGCCAAATCAAGAGGCAGAGCGCCTTTTTCGCCAGAGGCGCCGGATACGGTAGGCGAGGCACCGGCTAGCAGGCATTAAAGACGTGACCAACAACGTTTACTCTCTACGGCTGCCTCTAACACCATGCAAGTTATTCCCAGATTTCTTACTACATTTCCTACCATCCTGTGCCTTCTTATTGCCAATGTTTCCTATATGTTCCTTTCTGCGCCGATTTTGGGGAGAACCTCGTCATTCCTCAGGTTATTAGTCCACCTAATTTCCAACATCTGTCTATAACACCACATCTCAAACGCTTCGACTTTCATCGGATTTTCCCTTTTACTACAGTCCTTGATTCCCTGCTATAGAATGCTGCGCTCCAGACGTGTGTTTTCAGAAATTTGTGCTTCAAATTATTGCCTTGTTTGATATGATAGTATCGATAACTATGACTAAAACGAGAACTTCATCTAGCATCGTGTGCTCAGAACAGTATTTTACTTTCTGCAAGCGTGCTCTGTTGTGAGGGGACCCCAGTTCGCTGGAAGTTGGGCAATGAGCAATGGTCCACGCGTCAGGCTTCCTCACATGTTTTACTACAGTGCAACCAGCCCCCGATTGTACAGCGAAATCGCGACAATGCAAAGTTGTTTTGTTACGAGACTTGCCTTACCGGCGATGATGGATGAATTCGCGTGCGGTGTCTATCTTTAAGTCGGCAAATGACTACAATATGCAACGACATACAACATAAAGCAGTTAAACTTACATCCCACCACGTTCCTATCTCCGACGCCAATATCGAAAGCATCTTTCAAAATACGATGATAGTGCAGCATTATAAAGCGCCTGCCCTGGAGATCGCTTTGACACGGAAGAGAAATCCCGCGACGTATGTCAATATCACCCGGACACGTCGTCGAAAAGGAATTTCTGATTTTTGTAACGCATTAACGTTACTGCCATGGTCCACTTGAACACAGTTAAACTATTTTTTGGACTACAGCTACGTGATGTTCATGTTTCCAACAGAGTAAAAGGAGCACCCTGTCATTGCGACATGACAAATGGCTATGAGCACTATAGGACTTTACATCTGAGGTCATCAGTCCCCTAGAACTTAGAACTACTTAAACATACATAATCTAAGGACATCACACACATCCATGCCCGAAGCAGGATTCGAACCTGCGACCGTAGCGGTCGCGCGGTTCCAGACTGATGCGCCTAGAACCTCTCGGCCACACCGGCCAGCACATAATGACAAGTTCGGAGTGGAGACATGTGCTTTCCTAGTCTCCAAACCTGTTTCTGAGGTTTACAATCAAGGGGATGGAAATTCCTATCTATACATAGAAATATCTTTGAGCTCGATGTTTATTTAAAAAGCAAGGATATAGCTTCACGGTGAGAGAACCTGTGAAAGGTATTAGCAGCACAGAATCGTAAATTCTAGACAGCCTTCTAAAGGCGCCATAGGGTTGTGGGGTTTCGGGTTCTGCTTAATAGAACAAAGGTTCACCATAAAAAAGGCGGCTACACGTGCAGCGCGTGCTGTGTGGAAGGGACTGGGCGGTTTTTTGGTTGGAGGGTCTCGGGAAATTTCAGAAAGAGCATCAGTCTAAAATGATGGAGGGCAAATGCAGGACGAGGGTAGACGTAGCAAAGTCGCTATTGTAGTTGTAAACTGTCGTATTTGTGTTGGGAAAGAACCAGAGTGCCAAGCGCTAATAAGAAACACTGAAATCACAGAGGTATAGGTGCTGAAAACTAGCTAAAGCTGGAGATAAATTCATCCGAAATTTTTATGAAGGACCTAACTATGTTCAGAAAGATGGATTAAATACAGATAATGGTGGAGTGCGTATTACTGTCATAAGTAGTATACCTTGCATCAGAAATTCGTATGTGTAGAGGTTATACTTGACAACCGGAATAAATTAATAATTGGTTCCTTTCACCGACCGCCTAACTCAGATAGTATAGTTTCTGAACAATCCAAAGAAAACTTGAGCCTCATTTCAAATACGTACCACTCTCATACTATGATAGTTGGTGATGACTTCAATCTACCGTTGACATGTTGGCGAAAATGCGTGTTAGAAGCAGGTGGTAGGCATAAAACGTCGTCCGAAATTGTACTGAATTCATCTCCGAAATTATTTTGAGCAAAAAGTTTTCTACGGTGCTGACCATCAGTCATACAGTATTCTCTTTAAAGAATACACCGCAATTTGACTGTATATTGGTGTATTCTTTTCTGTACAATCTAGATTTCGGCTTTTACGCTGTTATCGAATACAATGCTAAAAACTTTTAGCATTGTACTCAACAATGGCGTAAAACCCGAAATCTAGATTGTACAGAAAAAAATACATTAATATTCGGTCACATGGCGGAGCATTCTTCCAAAAAGTTATTTTGAGCGGTTAGTTCAGGGACCCACCCAAGGAGTATATGGTTGATAAACCAAACTTGACTTCTTAGCAAAAATGTTCCTAAGCGAATAGGCACCATCATATCGGAAACATGGATTGGTGACCACAAAGTCGTTGTAGCAAGACTGAATATCGTAACACACAAATCGATCAAACAAAAACGCATATTGTATCTATTTAAAACACTGATAAAAATGTGCCTAACGCCTACCTAAGATCGTCTTCACTGCTTCCAAACTACATAAGCGTAGACCACACGTAGCTTGGATTCAAATAAATAGCATCGACGGCACTTGAGATATATACACCAAATAAATTAATAAAAGATGATACTAATCCCCCATGGTAAACTAAACAAGTGAGAATACTCTTACGAAAGGCATGCCAAATTTCAAAGAACGTAAAATCTCCAAGATTCTCGATGTTTTAATAAAGCTCGAAATTCAGTGTGGACTTCAATGCGAGAGCTTTTGATAGTTTCCATAACGAAACTCTGTCTCTAGATCTGGCAGATAATCCAAAGAGATTCTGGTCTTATGTAAAGTACACCACCAGCAAGATACAATCAATATTTTCTCTGAACGATAGTATTGGTAATGCCACCGATGACAGTGCCACTAAAGCGAGTTAATAAACACGGTTTTCCGAAATTTCTTCACTAAAGAAGACGAAGTTAATGTTGCAGAAATCACATCAAGAATAGCAGCCAAAATGAGTAAATTGGAAGTAATATCCTGGATGTAGCGAAGCAGCTTAAATCACCTAATAAAGGAAAGGTCCAGATGACATACCCGTTAGACTCCTTTCAGAGTACACTGGTACAATACCTCTTTACTTAGCAATCACATGCGACCACTCGCTTGACGAAAGATCCGTTCTTAAACACTGACAAGTTGCACGAGTCACACCAACACTCAAGAAAGGAAATAGGAGTAATCGGCTGAATTACAGACCCATAACACTAACGTCGATTTCCAGTAGGTTTTTGGAACATACTCTGTGTTCGAACATTGTTAATTACCTCGAAGAAAACGATTTATTGTGAAATAGTCAGCGCGGATTCAGGAACTATCGTTCTTGTGAAAAACAACTATCTCTTTACTCACGTGAAGTAAAGACTGCTAATGACAGGGGATCTCTAATTGGTTCCATATTTCTGTATATCAAGAAGGTTTTTGACGTCGTTCCTCACGAGCGACTTCTAATCAAACTGCGTGCCTACGGAATATAGTCTCAGTTGTGCGATTGGATTTCTGATTTCCTGTCAGGAAGGTCACAGTTTGTAGAAACTGTCGGAAAGTTATCGAGTGGCAGCCCTCTTAAATGGTTTGAGATGATGCTGTCATTTACCGTCTCAGAAAGTTATCAGATGATCAAAAACAATTGCAAAATCATTTAGGCAAGGTATTTGGATGGTACGAAAAGTGGCAACTGATGCTAAATAATGAAATGTGTGAAGTCATCCACATGAGCGCTAAAAGCAGTCCGCTAAATTTCTGTTATGCGTTAAAGCACACAGATACGAAGGATGTGAATTCAAATAGATACGTAAGGATTACAATTACGAATAACCTAAACCAGAATGATCTCGTGGATAATGTTATGGAGAAAACTGACCGAAGACTGCGATCTACTGACAATACTTAGAAGATGCAACAGGTCTCCTAGAGAGACTGCTTACACAACGCTTGTCCGTCTTAATGTATAGTACTACTGTGCGGCATAGGATCCGCGTCAGACAAGACTGACGGAGAACTTCGAGAAAGTTCAAAGAAGGGAAGCTCGTTTCGTATTATCACGAAACAGGAGAGAGAGCGTCACGGACATGATAATGATTTGAGATGGCAGTCATTAAAACAAAGGCTTTTTCGTTGTGGAAGGATATTTTCACGAAATTTCAATCACCGACTTTCTCCTCCGAATGCTAATGGTGTCCATCGACTAGGCAGAAACGACCATTGTAATAAAATGGTAGAAATCAGAGTTCGCACGGAAAGATGTAAGTTTTCGTTTTCCCGCACATTATTCGAGAGTGGAACGGTAGAGAAATAGCTTCATGGTGTTTCGATGAACACTTTTCTAGGCACTTAATTGTGAGTTGTAGAGTAGTGACGTAGCTGTAGGTAGTTTTCACCTGTACAGTAGAACACCAGAGTCATAGGGAAATAGCCAGGTGAATATATTCATTTCTCTGAGATGCACCTTCACTGTTGTTTAATCATTTTTTATGGAGAGCCCTTTTATTTTCAAGTAAGCGGCTTTTTGAGACGTATTACTGGTCAAAAATTGCCTTCGTTTACCCCAAAAAGTTTTGTAAACTTTTACTGTACAGATTTTCTTTCGAGGTTTGCTGAGTTTCCACTCCAGAAGCTGAAACGTTCTTCCCTAGGCTTCTGTAATAGCCAACAAACTTGCTTCGCTAAGTATTTTACTTTGAAAAACTTAATTGCCTGACGACTATGTATATGATTAATCTTGTAGTAAGAGTTATAGCTAGTCAACGATGAAGCGCTAATGGAAAGTTTATCACAGGCTTCCTACAAACAGTATTGCGTTTACAACATTGAATAAATAATAGATTCATATGGGAAAATTTTTGTATATTTTGGTTACTAATTGGAATTAACCGCAAATGCTGAATTAAGAGTGAGAATAAGGCTGATCGTTTAGAAACTTTATAAAGCAACAAGGTAACTGTGAACATTACTTCTGGTACGATCACGTTGTCTTTCTGCTGAGATGAGTTAATTTAAGGCTCTTAAATTTCCAACCGATTAAGTTCTAATAAAATTCATCCTCTTCCAGCCGGACGAAAGCGAATAGTATTCAAGCATCGCGCCTTTTTAGCGAACTCAAGGGCTGGAGACCCGAGAGCTTTAAATTATTTTTCGTTCAGTTATTATCAATAGATTTAATCCAAGATGCAGCAGGAGTGACGGAGATCACTATTATTCTAACTTAAAAACGATAATGCCCTAGAGGAATGGCTGATGTTCACCACTTACGTTGCTCGCGATAACCAACCGCAGATCCGCGGCACTTAATTTTCATTTTATATGAGGCACGTGAAATATTTCACAGTTACGGTGTCTGTCCTTATGAGATGTTGAAAGGCGTCCGTGTTCTGAGGAGGAGGGGCGAGGTCGTATCGTCATTCTGTAGTCAAGGCAACAGTTACCGGGCAGTTTTCACGTTTGCTTAGCCGCCATTGCAAACCGACGCATAGCCGGACGGTCATCTGAAGGAAAAACAATAAAATAACAAAAACTTAAGTCTTCTGTAAGTACGGGAGACCGAAAGGTTCTTCGAAAATACTTCCTCTATTAACCATTACTGAAAGATATTCGTTCTGCAAAATTCCTTAAGAACTGAGTACTACACTTTTCTTGTGAAACAAAATCATCCTAACTGAGGTGCCTTAGCTATGTGGTGAATATAGAACTGAAAAGTAAAACAGATTATCAGCTAGAAAAATTGCGTAGTCCATCACAAACAAAAAAAACCTTGCTTTCTGAGAGATGTAGGCATCGGAAGTGAGAAGTGGTCATCTGTTAAACTACTGTCATAGTTGTTTGAAAATTGACGGCACAGTTAATAGTGGAAAGAATTACCTCGATATTGTCTGCGCATCTGTACACGAGAAGAGAGGCTAATTCGAATAAATTGACCGAAAATCATTTACTATTGTGACTGCGTCCTGAAACATTCTTTATTATTAGGAAGGCGATATGAAACATTTACAAGGCGTAGAGGAGATAGTGTGCTAGAAGGCTATGTAATATTTCGCATCGTTGCAAATCGTTAGCATGGGGCTTTGTTCATGGCACTGTATGGTTTTCTATAGGTTAGATTGTCCCGCAACTGCTCAAAAAGGGAGTCACGAAGGGAGTAGGTGAAACACAGGACGATAGTAAGCCTAGAAAACAATATTTCAGTTGTAAGTCGTCGTAATTCCATGCGTTAGTACAAGCCACTGAAGCTTAAATCGTTATGAGAAGTGGTCATTTGTTAAACTATGACAATATGACACGTTGTTGGAAAATTGACGGCACAGCTAATAATGGAAAGAATTACCTCGATATTTTCTGCGCATCTGTACACGAGAAGAGAGGCTAATTCGAATAAATTGACCGAAAAGCATGTACTATTGTGAATGCATCTTGAAACATTCTTTATTAGTAGAAAGACGATATGAAAAAGTTACAAGGCTAAAGCCAGAGATAAGCTGAATCGAACTTTTTATCAAGGACCTGAGGACTGAGGCTCTGAGCACTATGGGACTAAACATCTGTGGTCATCAGTCCCCTAGAACTTAGAACTACTTAAACCTAACTAACCTAAGGACATCACACACATCCATGCCCGAGGCAGGATTCGAACCTGCGACCGTAGTAGTCGCGCGGTTCCGGACTGAGCGCCTGAACCGCTAGACCACCGCGGCCGGCTATCAAGGACCTAATGGCATGAATAAAGGATAGGTTACTTTCAGATGGTGATAGCGTTTTTGTTTCTGTTAGAAATAATTTATCTTGTACTTATATTTAATAATATAGTTGCTGTGAGTTTTCTGGGGGGAGTTATGCTCGAGAGCCGAAATAAACGAATAATTGCTTCCTACCCCCCAACACCCCCTCCCTGTCCCTCCTGACTCAGGTGCAACGCCTCCAAATTTTTATGTGAAAACTCTTACAGCTTTTTAAGTAAAACGAACATTATTTACATTCAACATCTTTATTCTTCGTGTCTATACATTTATTTCTTAACAAAGTCATCCAGGTGACGAACTCATTTCTCCCAACGAGAGAACAACCGTCGCTGTAGAACATCTGAGTCTGTTGACGGAACCACAACCTCACCTCTGCCTGCACCGCTTCATCACTATCAAAGGGAAGCCCTCGGAGACGTTCTTTAAGATTTAGAAACAGATGAGGATGGGACCAAGTGGAGTCTGTATGGAAGATGATCGATGACAGTGAATCGAAGGTGTCGGATTGTTGCAGATATCGCAGCACTCGAGTGTGGTCTCCTTGCCATGCTGAAGGAGAGGATGTTCCATGTGTGGATGAAAACGAAAACGAAAACTCTACTACAGCATGCTGCTTCTCAACCATTTCTATAGATACTCGTACGTTACAGACCATCATGTTACAAGCTACAATTCGTAGCCTTGTAACGGCAGTGGGGCCGGCAGGGGTGGCCTTGCGGTTCTAGGCGCTACAGTCTGGAACCGCACGACCGCTACGGTCGCAGGTTCGAATCCTGCCTCGGGCATGGATGTGTGTGATGTCCTTAGGTTAGTTAGGTTTAAGTAGTTCTAAGTTCTAGGGGACTGATGACCTCAGAAGTTCAGTCCCATAGTACTCAGAGCCATTTGAACCATTTGAACGGCAGTGGGCTGCAAGTTTGTAGATATGATGAGTAAAGATATACAGTGTTAATAACGTTCGTTCTGATAGTTTTCAGACAAAAATTCAACACGCCCCCGTAGTTATTAAAAGGTCCAAGAAAAAATATTTTCAATTCAGTAGGTACCCGTCTCATGCAATTATAATATGCAATTGCTTCAGACTACCTTTGGTTCGTTAATAATATAATTTAAAGTCGGTGGTAGTGATAAAACTTCGTCCGAAACAATACTAAATGCTTTCTCCGAAAAATTATTTTGACCAATTCGTTCAGCAGACCACTTTAAAAGTCAGACATATTAGACATCATAGCGACCAAAAATTAAGAGTGATCATTACAGATACAGGATTAAGTACCCAAAAGGTCGTTGTAGTGAGACTGAATACCGCAAGAGTCAAATCCGTCCACAAAAATGGCTCTGAGCACTATGGGACTTAACATCTATGGTCATCAGTCCCCTAGAACTTAGAACTACCTAAACCTAACTAACCTAAGGACAGCACACAACACCCAGCCATCACGAGGCAGAGAAAATCCCCGACCCCGCCGGGAATCGAACCCGGGAACCCGGGCGTGGGAAGCGAGAACGCTACCGCACGACCACGAGATGCGGGCCGTCCACAAAAAAAAGCACAATATTCGTATACCCATTAACAAAGATCGATTAACACCTTCCTTCCGTATTAACTAAGCGTCGACAACATATAGCTCAAATTCAAAGTGGTAGTGTTCGTTATCACAATTAAATCAATAATAGTCTGAAACTATCCCCCAATGTACACAAAACGGGTCAACAATACCAGATGCTTTTAATAGTTCTCATAAAGGAAATCGTTCTCGAAATCAGGTAGTAAATCTAAAGAGGTACTGGTCGTGTGTAAAGTGCTCCAGCGGGAAGACACCTTCCCTTCACGTCAGCAAAGAAGATGCAGTAAATATTCCAGAATTCGAATCAAGAGTAGCTGCCAACTTAATTTCGAAATAGATACTCGCGGTGCAGCGAAGCAACTCACATTGATGAGCCAAAACATTATGACCACCTGCTTAATAGCTTGTATGTACGTCTTTGGAAAAAAGTACATAACTGATTCTGGGTATCAGGGATCCAACAGTTTGTTGGTAGGTTTGTGGAGGTATGGAGCATTAAATGTCTACGTACAGGTCATGTAATTTGCGTAAATAACGGCCCGTTAATCTTCGTAAAGGTGTTGGCGCCCAATAGCGACACAGATAGGTGCCACAGGACTTACACCAGCCGAATTTGGTCGCCGAGATATCAATGTGAGTTCACTATAATGCTCCTCAAACCACTGCAGAGTGTTCTGGCTCCGAGACACAGACAATTATACTGCTGAAAGATCAAACGGCAGTCGGGGAAGACATCAAACATGAAGGGATGCAGATGGTTCGCAGCTCAGCGCGTCTTCGGTTACAACCGCAGGTCCCATGCAATGTCTCCCAAACCATAATACTGCTTCCAGCAGCCTGCGCCAGAGGCGCGCTGCACGTTTTGAGCCGTCGTTCCCCTCGATGACGGCTTTTGCGTAGATGACTATCGACCTAGTGTAGCAAAAAGGGTGAGCAACCGAAGAGCCGAAACGTTTCCATTGGTCGAAGGTCAAATCTCGAAGGTCCCGTGCCGGCTGCATTCGCAATTCACGATGTCGTTGGGTCAACATGTGAACACGTAGGAGTGATTTGCTGCGCAGCTTTATGTTCAGGAATGTACGATGAACGGTGTGCCCCGAAACACTTGTGCGTGGGCCAGCATTGTGTCCTTTCGGCAGAGAGGTCAAAGGTTACTATCTATCCTGCTTTGCACAGCAGACAATTCTCGGAACTCCATGTTCGTGAATAGTAGTGGACGTCCAGCCATTTAGCGTCCAGTGGTAGTTTCACTGTTCTTCTACCTCTTTCCGTAGATGCTCACGACAAGATCACGTGAACATTCGACCAGCTTCGCCGTTTTCGATATATTTGTTCACAGGCTCCACGTATTAACAATCCACCCTTTGTCAAAGTCGCTTATCTCAATGGATTTCTCCTTATGCAGCCCTTACCTTCGCTAGGGTGATCCTCCGCTTACATACTTCTGTTACCACGTCACGCGCCCGCAACGCCACCATGCGGCATCCAAGGTCGCGGTTGGGGAGTGGTCGTAATGTTTCGGCTAATCAGGGTGTAAGTCATTTAATAAAGATAAGTATTTATTTTACAAAGAAAAGTCATTTATTTTGATTCTATACCAATGAGATTCCTTTTGGAGTATGCTGATGAAATAGCTGCATTTTTAGCAATCATTCACAACCGCTCGCTGGACGAAAGGTGCGTACCTAAAGACTGAAATTAGGACAGCATACACTAATACGCAAGAAACGAAATAAAAGTAATCCCGTATTACTGACATCGATTTGTTAGCATTTCGAAACACATACTCTGTTTTCAAGTTGGTATCTCAGATTTTTATCTAAAGTTGATTCCAAACCTTAAGATTTCCAGAATGCTGTACCTAACAAACGGTTCCTAATCAAATTGCGGGCCTGTGGAGTATCTTCTCAGCTGTGCGACTAGATATGTGATTTCTTTCAGACGGCCGCTGTGACCGAGCGGTTCGAGGCGCTTCAGTCTAGAACCGCGCGACCGCTACGGTCGCAGATTCGAATCCTGCCTCGGGCATGGATGTGTGTGATGTCCTTAGGTTAGTTAGGTTTAAGTAGTTCTAAGTTCTAGGGTATTGATGACCTCAGATGTTAAGTCCCATAGTGCTCAGAGTCATTTGAATCATTTTTTTTAAATTACGAAATGATTGAGACGAGATATCTGTATGGTCCGTTAAAACTTACTGGCAGCATGAAACTTTGCGTCGGACTGGGAAAAGATCCAGGGAAGTTCGTCTTTCCGAGCGAGTGTTCTACCAACTGACCTACTCAAGCAGGACTCATGACCAACCCTCACAGTTTTACTTCCGCCAGCACCTCGTCTCCTGTCTTCCTAACTTCACAGAAGTTCTTGTGCGTGACGTGTGGAACTAGCTCTCATGGGGCAGAGGATATTGCATAGACATGGCTTAGCCACAGATTGAGAAATTTTCTGCAACGAATTTTCAGTCTGTGGTGGAGCGTGCGATATAACTAAACCATGCCGGCCGGTGTGCCCGAGCGGTTCTAGGCGCTACCGTCTGGAACCGCGCGACCGCTACGGTCGCAGGTTCGAATCCTGCTTCGGGCATGGATGTGTGTGATGTCCTTAGGTTAGTTAGGTTTAAGTAGTTCTAAGTTCTAGGGTACTGATGACCACAGAAGTCCCATAGTGCTCAGAGCCATTTTTTGAACTAAACCATGTCCTCGCAGTATCCTTTCTTCCAGGATAGCTAGTTCCGCAAGTCGCGCAGAAGAACTTCTGTGAAGTTTGGAAGGTAGGAGGCGAGGTACTGGTGGAAGTAAAGCTGTGAGGTCGGGCCGTCATTCGTGTTCGGGGAGCGCAGTTGGCAGAGCACTTGCCCGCGAAACGCAAAGGTCCCGGGTTCGAGATCCGGCACACCACTTCATTTTAATCTGCGAAGAAGTTTCATATCAGAGCATAGGAGTATTAAAAAAATTTATAATTTCGGTTGCATATATGTAAAGGTAGTCGATCATGCCAAGTAGGGATTACAGTTACGAAATTGGAAGTAACATATAGACAACGTTGTGCGGAAAGCGAACCAAAGTCTGCGTGTTATTGGAGGAACACTTAGAAGACGCAACAGACCTACTACAGAGACTTCCTACACTACGCATGTCCCTGCGCTTCTGGAGTAGTGTTGCGCGGAATGGGGTCGTTATCGGGTCAAAATAGGGAAGGTAAATTCGTATTATCGCGAAATAAGGGAGAGAATGTCACTGATGCGATAAACGAGTTAGGGTGGTAATTAATAAAGCAAAGGTGTTCTTCGTTGTTGCTAGATCTCTCCAATGAATTTCAATCACCAACATTTTGCTTCGATTTTTAAAATATTATGTTGATTCCCATCTAGATAGGGGTAAATTAACATCATTATAAAATAAAATAAGCGAAATCAGAGCACGCACGCAAATATTAAGGTGTTCATTTTCCCCATCTGCAACTGGAGAGTATGACAGTACGAGAATAGCCTAAGAGTCGTCGTAAGCGTGCTCTGCCAAACATTTGTGTGTGAGTTGCAGAGTCCTGAAGATGTAGCTGTGTTTTAATTTAATGAGATCATGAATCGCAGGACATCCTCTTGGGAAACTAGTCGAAGGATAGGTACGAAGTTTCTATAGACCACAACATTTTACAGTAGTCGAAGGATGTTAACATTGTGTAATAAAGAAGTGTTGATATTATGTTCCACTACAAAATATAGTTTAAGAAATTTGTTCCTCAAAGGGTGTTTTCAATGTCGGGTGAGAAACGTAGACACTACAACACCTCTGGTTACATAACATCCCCATTTCTCTGCGGCAGTTCGGACTAGAGATTTCCTTTTGTATCTTGTTGCAATATACAAGCCTCCCCTGATGCTGAACCCCTGTACTGTAGGTGTCGCAACGTACTGTGTAGGTACTGTGAAAGTGCATCATTCGTAAAACATAAGGAATGGTTCAGTGCTAATCAGTGCATCGTGTTGCTATTATTGTGGACGTGTGGCAGTAGTAGTTCTCCTACTTATTCTTTTTGCTACATACATTTCAAAAAATCATTGGTTTTCTGCATTAGTTTCTAAAGACATTTAAAAATGATATAGGTGCATTAAAGAGCTACCATCGCTGTCTATAGGAAAATTATCCCTGTTGATTCGTAGCGCTAGCACTTGCAGCCATCATGGTGTGATGGTTCAAATCTTCCTAATAAACTAAATTCTTGTATTATTGTTGTTTGAGCATCAGAATGAGAAAAGCTGGTATTTACAGTCTGGTCTACCAACTTGTTCGCCAATATCCTTGGGTAAATTTCAAAACTTACCCGAGCACATATCTACACAGTTCACCGAATATGCCAGCTCATACAAGGAAATGTCTGCTATTTTAGAAGACAGTCGTCTGTTTCTTGATAACGAATGAATTTTCCAAATTAATTAAACCATCGCTCAGATTATTTTGGTTTAGTTATTGCCTCCATCACGTAACGGAAGTTTCCCAGCACGATTCACCACACATTGCGCCAATGTTCTGTATAGACCTAAGACGTCTTCACAATGGCTCGAAGAGTAAGAGCACGTGAGAATGTTTGAGCGTTCAAATTCTTTAATAAGGTCATTTAACTCTAAAGTTATTTAGTGCACTTTGAGATTAACGGACTGTCTGATAGGAATGGTGTTGACTTCTCCACTCCCTTTCATTTTCGTAATCACTTATAACAACAAAAACAAAATTACGCGGCGGAAGCATTCTTGACAGTCGTTGACGTGTGTCAGGTAGTCAGTGAGTAAGAACGATGCCTATTATCATATAGCAACAGCATGTTCTTGAAACACGCATAAAAACGAGTCACAATTTTCGTGTTAGAGCTAATGACTAGACAAACGTGCATGGGAATAATAGGATAGCTGTGAATCTTAATAGGGATCTCGTTTTTCAAGAAGCTGTACTGAGAAGTTGTAGCTACCGCTAGAGAGTGTTACTGTATTTTGTCAAAGCACAAAAAAGAGAAATCATAAATTAATATCGTTTCAAAAACTTGAAACAAAAACTAAGTTTAACTGTTGTCAGTTGTATTGAAATGGGAGAAAAGAAAATGACATGTTTTGGATGTTAACTCGCGAAAGCTACTTTTATTTAACGTAGTGTGTAAATAAAGATAAAAGGACTGACTCTGCTAAGAAAGCGAGTTCATCTATTCTGGGCACTTTGACTGGCCTTGGACATCAGCACCCATCGCTACGTCAACAGATGGAATCCACTGCGCGTCACTTGAGCAGCGTATTGTGCGCCATATTCGTCTGCCTTGGGGCCCAGAGAGGGTTAAAGTAACGCCATGGGTTCCCTGAGGCCCACAGTTTAAAGTATAATCGACACCTCTAAATAGTCGTGCATTATCGTGCGGTGTTGTTCTCTAAACTCAACAGAAAATCTATCTCACGAGGGTCATCCCGTAAGTCATGTTGCGTTTTTTGCGACAACATGGGAATTCGACGATCTGCACTGAACCGGTAAGACAGTTTGTACTTGAATGCCAAAATTAAATAGGGCTCCAGCACAGCAGGTCACGGTAAAGTTGATATGAAACACACGCATTGGAACGCTGTAAATTTATTGCGCACAGTACAAAGGGAACAAAAATGAATCAGAGTCAACTACTGTACTTCAAAATATTCCCCCCCTTGCATCCACACAACATTGTCAACGACTGGGAAGCCACTGGCATTGCCATCAATGTGTTCCACCTGTCGCCGAATTGCTGTGAGGATTTCCGCCCTGCTTGCAAAGCGCCTCCCATCCAATAGTTTCTTCAGTTGTGGAATGAGGTCGAAGTCCCAAGGACTGAGGTCTCGTGATTTCAGTGGGTGGGGGAGGATTTCCCACCCTCACCAGTTTACACAATACTTGATGACGACTGCGCTGTGGGCTGTAGTGTTATCACGGAGTACGACTGCTACATCGCAGATGATACAGCAGTAAGTTGTGGTAGTACTGGGCTGTGATGGTGTGGCCGTCCCTTACAGGGTGACACTCAAGAATCACCTGGCTGTCATACGCCAGAATGAGCATGACCTTAGTGGGTGACGCCCCATCAACTACAGTTGTTCATAGTTCTGTATGGTACTGAGTATAGCATTTCTGCTAGCGAGAAAGGCAATTTTCAGGCATGCGAGCTGTTCCTCATTGCATACATTTATCTTGTAGCACGGCCGAGCTTACAATGAATGACGCAGGGCTTTCTGTTCCGACAGGAGGACTCTCCTGTTACTCGTGTTGATGGCGTATAGATTTCAGGGGGCCACTTTTTAACAGAATACATTTCGTATACCCACAAGCGGGCAGAGGCTACTTTACCAGCTGTCTGACCTCAATTTCAGGAGCGATGAGACGAATGTGGTACTACTTTTCAGATTTTGTTAAATGTCTGACTTTTTGCTTAAGCTATTAAGGCAAATAACATACGTGGATGTAGACTTTCCTGGTGTATAAACTTGATCAAAAGCTCTCTGGATTCCACGTGACAGTATTATCAAACAGCGTCGTTTCGACGAGTGACATACTCATCACCCTCTGGCGACGTGCAGCGAGGAATTCAACGATTGCGTCAATTCGCACGAGAGCACGCCCACCACCGCCCTCCCGGGACAGGTCCAGAATGGTCCGACAGAGATGCGAACGGCGCTCCCGCTACCCCCACCACTGCCACTTTACCCTCCACTCCGCCCGCTGGTCGTTCTGTACCCAACCTCGCGAAGCCAGGTGGAGGGGGTCACACCGCAGATGTAAGTAGTACGGCATCCGCAGAATCTCAACACTTCACCTGACGATGATGAGTACTTCATTCCTCGAAACGTCGCGGTTTTATACTATTGTCATCCAGCTGGAAACCCGAGAGTTTATCGTCAACTGTACACGCTGGGAAAGTCTACATTCACATACATGGCACCTATAGGAGGAGGAGATGCTCAGTAGCTTCAAACAACTGCAGAAAGAACCGCAAAGAAAGTCAACTTCTCAGCACATTGGCTTTCGTTCAGCGATGCTGAGATGAGAAATCCTGCTACGGTTTGCGGAACTACGACACCTTTGAAATCGAAGGAGGAGGATCGAATTTTACGACGAGCAGGCACGGCCATAGTGAGGGAGCGCATTCGCTTTACAAGGGAAGGATTGGACAGGATTGCACATAATCTGCTCGCATGCCACCTGCATATGGCAGAGACATTACCAGCACATCCCTGACACCGGGTGGACTGCAGCTCTTACGCCAACAGCGAGGTACGGAAACGGCGTGCTGCCGCAAAACAGCTCGGTATGGTTGACAGGTTGTCGGGAGCGCAAGCGACCAGCAAAATGGTGAATAACACCTGAGGCATTGTCAGTCTGACGGATAAAGTACTGGATGCAGCTACAACTTCTGCCCTCGCAAAAGGGTTGAACCTTACATCTAAACCAAGGACCATACCGGTACGGGACGTTATTAGCAGCGTGGAGCATGAAATTAGGTACCTGCCTGAGGAAGAAGCAGAGGAGATTAGGAGGGAAACCTGCAGGATCATCGACAAGTTCCGAATCCCGAAAGCGATCATGAGTGCAACAGAACGGGACGCTATCCGTGCACTGAGGGATGACACTGACACGACGGGTCTTCCAGCAGACAAGAGAAATGCAACGGTGCTGTTACGCACCGACGACTACCGGCATGAAATCAGCTCGATACTGGAAACTCAAGAAGGAGCCAACCTCTACAGTGACCATAAAAAACGTGGGGCTACTAAAGAACTTAAATCTGCCACAGGCAATGAGGGAACGGCTGTATCCCAGAGCGCCAAAGACACTTCGCTTATACGGATTGCAAAGATACGCAATGAAGGGGTGCCTCTACGGCCAATACTGAACCATCAATTCGCATAACTATGGAGCCGGCCGGAGTGGCCTTGCGGTTCTAGGCGCTACAGTCTGGAACCGAGCGACTGCTGCGGTCGCACGTCCGAATCCTGCCTCGGGCATGGATGTGTGTGATGTCCTTAGGTTAGTTAGGTTTAATTAGTTCTAAGTTCTAGGGGACTGATGACCTGAGAAGTTAAGTCGCATAGTGCTCCGAGCAATTTGAACCATTTTTGATAACTACGGACTGGCCAAACATCTGGCGACACACTAAAACCCCTTCTGCGACACTGTTGTCATCACGTGAAGAACTCTGAGGACTTCGTGACGATACTTAAAGACATGCGATTACAAAGAGACGACCATCTAGCGAGCTTCGACAGACAGATGAAGTGGCAATGGTATCCCATCTTGCTGCAGGGATCGCAAATCTATACTTGAAACACACTGAGGAGGTGGTCCTCCAACTGCTCGCCCAAAACCCAAGCAATTCTACCGCTATGTTGACGATACTTTTGTGGTTTGGAAGCATGGCAGGCAGGCACTGGATGAGTTTCTGGACCACCTCAACAGCATCCATGGAAACTTCGCCTTCGCTACGGAAACAGCGGAGAATGGCTGTCTCCCATATCTGGATCTACTAATAAGAAAGAAGACTGATGGCACACTAGGGCGTTCAGTATATAGGAAGAAGACTCACACAGACCTGTACCTACATGCAACAAGCTGCTGCCACCATCCAGCGCAGCTGCAAACAGTACTCTGTCCACCTTGGTACACAGGACGCACGTCATCTGTGACGAAGAAAGCCTCTCAGGCGAAATGCAGCACCTGAACGACGTATTTCGCATAAATGGATACAGCGAAGAGCAGATTAGGAGGGCGTTCAAGATGAGACAGGTCGCGGAAAATCCGTAAGACGGAGAAGGAGACAAGAAATTCGCCTTTCTTTCGTATTTGGGACCACTGACAGAACGAAATTATTAAACTTATGGGAAAATCGAAGATAACAACCATCTTTCGACCACCGCTGAAGAAGAAAGAGTGGTTTTTCTCTACGAAAGACCTACAATCTCAACGTACTAGGAATTTATATCATCTCCTGCGAATGCGGTTGATAGTACACAGAACAAACGCAGCGATCAATTTCTAAACGCTGCGGGGAACGTATCAGGTATGTGCAGCTGAGACAGATGGAGTAATCGGCCATAGATGAACACAGCATCAAGAAAGATTACACATTTGATCTGCAGAACACCTATCGGGACAACGTCATAATAAGAGTCCTTCGAGATTCGAATTCACAAGCATCTTGTAAACATGGATGACGAATGCCAGCTGAGTGTGACATGGAATCCAGCGATAGCGGAAATTCGCCCTCGGCCACCACCGTCTTCCTCGCGAAACAGGGCCGCTATGCTCTGACAGAGGTGCGAACGGCGCGCCCGCTACACCCGCCAGCGCGACTTCAGCCCCACCCCTCCCTCCGGCCACATTGTAGCCAGCCTCCCGGAGCCAGGTGCAGGGGGGCACAGCTCCGAGATACGTAGGGCGGAATTCCAAAAATCTCGACACTATGCCAGAAGATGATGAGTATATCACTTATCGAAACATCGCCGTTTTATATTTCTGCCACCGGGCTGGAAACCCGAGAGCTTTTCACCGAAAAAAAAGTAATGTTTTATCAGTGTGGCTGGACCGTACTGTGTGTCTATTTTTAGGGAACCGTGCGTCAATCAGTAAAAACGGAACCCTTGTAGGAACACTTTGCTATCCGTTTGGTAAGACCCCTTTTTCTCAGTAACGGGCGGAAGTATCAGGCTGAAGTTTATGACAAATAATAAGGTCTATGATCCCTTGGAGATGTAAAAAATTTAAGCATCTAAGTCAATGCAGTCAAAATATAGGTCCATTTATGTCACATATTTTGATATTCGTAACCTCAGTCATGAAAACCTATAGATGAACTATCTTTATACGTAATTATGTTCGTACGGTACCCCTCGGAGCGTGATACCTATTCGCACTTGTCCAGAATCTTTAAAGCGGTCTGACTGCCACACTTCGCTAAGCTATTATTTTAGCTTTTATTCTACATGTCAGTTAGAATTTTAATGTAACATTTACGAAGTTGATATTCACATTCTTTGTGCGGGAGTAAGGCTGGACAGATGAACGTGAGCGAAAAAGAGTAATTGTGATCGTGAGTGAGTTAGTATTTTATGCGTTTGATCAACGTTAATCACATGAATCTCAGATTATTTTAGCAAGGTCGCCAATTGAGTGCCCCCCTCCTCTCCCCCCCACCCCCCACCCACACACACATACATCCACGCACGCGCGCATCTCTGGTGCGACAGGAAGTACTGAAAAAGGCACTTTGTTTTCAAGGTGATGCTTTTTATAAACACGTGTTCCACTTGCTGGCGTGTGTGATTGATTATTTATTATTAGTGGTTGCTACAGAACTGTTGTAAAGCCAGGTACTGTTAGCCTTGTTCTCAGTAAGGTATAAAAATATAGAACTGAAACAATTGCTGTTGTCCGCATTAAATATTTACGTCTTCATTTTATAACAGAGGAATTGTGTTTGAAAAGCTTGATGGTAGACTTTATAGTGTGCTGCGTATTCCATGCTATGTGCTGTTTCGGAATAAGTTGTAATTATTGGACTCTTCGTAAAATCGGTGCTGCACTTTGGTGAAGAAGTCTCAATTCACAGATTAACGCCATTAATTATAATGGGACAAAGTAATTTTTTCAAGGGATTGTTACCAGGTAATAAAGGATGTGTAACCTATTATATTTTTATTATTGCTGAATGCAAAGTCCCACGCTTTCTGCGCATATACTTTGTGTGTCAACCAAGCGACAATGCCAGCGATACGTTATTGAAGTACTGACTATCGCTTCCCCTGTTACCTGCATCACCTTATACCTCTGCATTCTTTCTGCTAAGTGACTGTGTGGTGTACAGTTGTGCGTATAACATACCAACGATACTCCACGCGACAGTGTGTGCTACCTCACGGCCTGTCGATGGTCAGCTTGAGCTCATCAAGCTGCTGACGTCACCAGGAGAGCTCCACCTACCCCTACATTCAGAGTTGTCGTATTTTAATCCCATCCTCATACCACAATTTCCTTTCTTATATTTTCAATCAAGTCGCCTCACATTTTTACTGCATGCTTTCAGGAGCAATCGTCTTTACTTTTGATGAAGAGTCTTGCATTATTGTGTGTTATCTCGCGTAAAGTTGTGTGGCAGCTATAATGCGATGTACCGCTTTTCAAATGATGTCTTTGTAATCCACCAGTATAGGTGCAGCTTTCAAGCGCGTTTTAAGTCGTTTCCAAGCTTTGAACTTTTATCTAGCATTATATAGGACGTTCCAGGAGGAATGGTTAATATTCAAGGACATGATAGGAACGCTTATTTGAAGTAAAAACTTCATACGTACAGATGCCCTATTCCAAATGGTTTCCGAGATAGAACACATTTAATATTCTTTTGTTTTGGGCTAGTCGCGCGCACGTGTCTCTCTTACCTGTCCCACCTCTTTGACGCTTTATTCTGGGCCAATCTACCAAGTTGTTTGCAACCTCTTTGCTCGGAAAGTCTTTCTGCTATCAAACTACCCCGCTGAACGCGCAGCTGTTCTTGATCTATTTCGAGTGAAGTGCGAGGGACTGAGAACGTAACAGAGAGAAGCATCGATTAACTGCGTTTATACACCTGCGGGCTAAAATGCCGCACATCTATACTAACGAAGAATACACAGATATAAGTTTACGATTACTGTCATGGTATTGCTCCTGCCGCTGTCGAAGAATACCGCGGCGCTTTCCGATAAGTCTAATTCCTAATCTTATGGTGTTTACCAGAGTTTTCAGCACACTGCGTGAAACAGGTATTTTTAAAAGTTCCCTTTTTCTTCTAAACGTTTAGTTCAACATCATGTGCAGCAAAAACAACAAGTTTTTGAAATGGTGCAGTGTAGTCCTATTTCGAGCACATGGTGACTTTCGAACACACGATTGTGTTAAAAATACGTATTTTTCAATTGATACTTTGTACAACGCATGATGTTCTGTTTACTATTTGTTGTAAATGTGTAAACCTGACGATGTTTTGAATCGTACAGAAAATAAATAACAATGTACATAAAATAAGTTCTATCTCGAAAACCTTTCGGAGTCGGGCGTAAGTTCAAATGATTTTTTTGGTTTCAAATCATCGTTCCTCTAATATCCCTAAAAACTGACCACTCCTCCTGGGACACCGTGTATGTTGCGTTCTTTACCACGCGTGAAACGTGCTGGGTTATGCTTTTACAAGTATTGATTTTATTATTTCTTTTAAAAATACGGAGTATTTTGGAAATGTATAAAATTTACTCCACTCTAGATCTTTTGATATATGAATGGGTATATGTGTGTATTGATATACTTTCTACTGTCTGTAAATGTTATTTTAGTAGTGCCACTAAGTGTAATAGTGAGCTTTCACTTTATCTATAAACATGGACTCCCTGCCATTGTTGTTAAATGTACTGATTGTGCGCCTACGTGTCACTGTATAATCATAGGCAACTTGTTCACTTATTCGCACATTTAATAAGTCAATTATCTTGTTTTACAAATCTGTGTGTTTTTGTTCATATTTCCACATTTTTTTTATCTGATGATGCCGGAAAAATCGAAACATGTAATCAGTTTTTAGAAACTACCATGTGACTAAGACACTGACTTTTGTAGCTCTCCCCCACCCTTTTCATTCCAGGAAGTCGCGTATAAAGTAGTGCTGCTAGTCTGTTTCTCTGTCTGTCAGAATTTCTTTGATTTTAATCCATTTATGAGTCAAGAACCTTAAAAGTAGCTCTACACAACATGTACGACACTTTATTAGAAAGTTCTGATACTGAGTTGTTCCACTCCTTTTGGGACGTCCACACTGTGTTGATCGTACATGAGAGTTGAAACTGCTGCTGAGCCGGCAGCCGAGATGGACCCCTACTTTGACGCCCAGGGCACGTCTCGCAGACTGAGTTAAAAGTTTCAGCTTGCCACAGATTTCTCTCTATTACTTACAAACTTCGCAGGCTCTCGCCTCCGATGACGTGAGACCAGTTCCTTCGAAGCAGGTTTGCTTGTTGTCGCCTTCAAAAGCGTTACTGATGTAGAATTCTTCTACCTTTTCTACCTTTTTGCGAAGTTAGTGATGTGTTGTTAATGTCTTACAAGTTAAAATTCGCAAATGGCACAGAAGAACTCGATTTTAAGTGTTATGCTTTACAACAAACTGTCGTACATTATATAGAAAGTTGCTTTCAAAATTATGGACACAATATTTATCCTCCGAGAGCGTGAAGTTCCTGAAGAAATAACTGAATTCGTGCGGCTGCTCTACCACGATCCTAAAAGTCGAGTTCTGTCTTCTGCTGGGGTGTCAGGTGACTTTCTTGTTTCTATTGGTGTTCATCAGGAGCCCGTTTTCTTCCCCTTCTCTTCATTATAATAACGGCCACGGTCGCCAGAGATATTCATAAATTAGCACCTTGGGCACTGCTGTTGGTGCATTGGCTGCTGCGGACAAGAACACCCTTCAACGATACGTTGAAGCACTGAAGGACCGCCTTTAACAGACCTGACTGCGCCTCAATATAAAGAAGACTGAATAGCTATAAACGAATAAAAGTAATACTGACACTGTCAATATCGACAGTATGTATCTGCCCAAGACAAATATCTTCAAGTCTCTTGGCGCAAAAATCACTGCCGACGGCTCACTCGTTCCCGAATCCACAAACACGACTTGCATGACGGACAATGGCAGGTATGCTTTTAGATGATAAGATGCAGAACCGACTTGAGACATAAATGTAGCCCTCTGCAACCCGCCCAATTGCCTTGTAAGATGCAGAATGATGGCCCACAACAAAATAAGCAGAACGACTACTTGCAGTAGGCTTAGTGGAAACAAAACTGCTTCAGTGGACACCTAGCCTGACGCTTCATAACCATGTGACCAATGACGAAATTACCAAGCGGTAATGAGTGGCACACACCGTTCACAAAATGAAAGAAAGCCACCTACGGTGATATGGCCACATATTTTGATCAGATCAAGAAGCAATAGCAAAACGCTTATTTGGTGACTGAGAGAATGGTGATGTATACCCTCCATATAGACCTCAAGACCAAGCAAAAACGCAAGATCGCGTAAAATGGAGACAGAGAGCCAAGAGGATGGGCTCCGTTTTATTGCCAAATTAACGCTAGGGAAGATGAAGAAAAATATTTGTCAAACTGTATAACAACTAAGACTCTTCAGACTGGAGACCACAACAACTACTACAACATTGCCTTCCTACAATGAACTTCTCGCACCAAGAGGCTGGAAGGATTAAAGAAGTCCTCATATGTAAAGAAACTGTTGCACCACGGCTTTGCCTGGTGTAAAGAAAGGCTGCTTCATTGATTCAGCAGAATGACATCACAAGGAGGATGTTTCAAGTCAGCTTTGATAACTATGTGCCATGCCACAAGAACGCGTATTCAGTATGTAAGAACATGTGTTCAGTAGGCTGACGATGCAGAAGACGTCAACCAGCGTCTCTGAAAATCGAAATTCTGACATCTGAGTGCTTAGAGGGCTTCTGGAGGAGCTGACAAGTCTGGTAAGTCAAGACAGATGATGTCACGGTTTCCCAACGAATACCTACAGCATTTCCAGCCTATGTGACTTACAGGGCAGGAATGATGCCTTTTAAAAAACCCTAGCCAGTGACATGTGCTGCCATCATGTTGCGTGACTGCTGAACTTAGGTTAGCTACGTCATGGGGCCATCGACCGCCTCTCTAATCTGACGCCATCAGTGTATTTGCTATGGAGTAAGTGAATTTCAAAAATGGCTCTGAGCACTATGGGACTTAACATCTATGGTCATCAGTCCCCTAGAACTTAGAACTACTTAAACCTAACTAACCTAAGGACAGCACACAACACCCAGTCATCACGAGGCAGAGAAAATCCCTGACCCCGCCGGGAATCGAACCCGGGAACCCGGGCGCGGGAAGCGAGAACGCTACCGCACGACCACGAGCTGCGGACGAGTAAATGACTTTCTTAACTAGGATGTTTTCTGACGGGTTCTGTCCAACACCTGATATCATTACCAAGGAAGCCACACCCCAGCGGAGAGCTACACTACATCCTGACGAAAGAGCAGCCCAGTTCACCAGCCACCATAGGAGTCACGCCCCTGACCCCTACAAAACGTACCACCAATCTTATTTTGTATGCAACATCTTGAAATGGAAACGATAGAGCAACGGGCAATTTTGTTATGTTTTACACCCCTATGTACATTATTCAGCGATAAGAGTAAGAATGTAGACGTATAAGGTGATCCATTTGACAGAGGAAGTAATAATCAGTAATTTGAAAACTGTAAGTTATTGTAGTAATCTGATTGAAGTGCATCCGAAATGACGACTGAACATCTGTGCCAGAACTGGGATTTGTATCAAGGTATCCTGCTTTAGGTGAGAAGTCGGTAAACTGCATCCTGCCCAATCCTGAATTCTGTCGCTCAACATGGCGTCCTCTTTATAGAAGACTTACAGCCAGATATATACAAATAATTTGGCGAACGGGTTGGGCTGCAGTCTCCCGGTGTCTGCTGACGATGCTGTGGTGGACGTTAAGGTTGGTTCAAATGGGTCCAAGCACTGTGGGACTTAAGATCTGAGGTCATCAGTCCCTAGACTTAGAACTACTTAAACCTAACTAACCTAAGGACATCATACACATCCATGCCCATGGAGGATTCGAACCTGCGACCGTAGCAGCAGCGCGGTTCCGGACTGAAGCACCTAGAACAGCTCGGCCACATCGGCCGGCTAACGATAAGGTGTCGAAGTTGAGTGACTGTACGAGGATGCAAGATGACTTAGACAAAATTTCTAGTTCGTGTGGTGAATGGTAGCTAGTTCAAAATGAAGAAAAATTTTAATTAATGAGGATGAGAAGGAAAAACGAACCGTAATGTTTGGATAAAGCATTAGCAGTGTCCCGCTTGATACAATCACATCGTTTAAATATCTGGATGTGACGATGCAAAGCGATATGAAATGGAACGAGCATGTGAGGATTATGATAGAGAAGGCGAATGGTCGACTTCGCGTAGTTGGGAGAATTTCACGAAAGTGTTGTTCATCTGTAAAGGAGGCCGCATATAGGACGCTGGTGCGGCCTATTCTTGAATACTGCTGAAGTGTTTGGGATCCATTCTAGGTCGCATTAAAGGAAGACAGCGAAACAATTCAGAGGCGGGCTGCTAGAATTGTTACCAGTTGGTCCGAACAACACTAAGTATTATCGACACGCTTAGGGAATTCTAATGGGAATCCCTGGAGGGTAGGCAAAGTTCTTTTCGAGAAACAGTATTGAGAAAATTTAGAGAAACGGCATTTAAAGCCGACTGCCGAACGATTCTACTGCCGCCAAAATGCATTGTGCGTAAAGAGAACGAAGGTGAGATACGAGAAGCTAGATCTCGTACGGAGGCATACAAATAGTCGTTTTTTCCTCGCTCTGTCTGCGAGTGGAACAGGTAAGGAAACGACTAGTGGTGGTGCAGGGTACCCTCCGCCACGCGCCTTGCGGTGGCTGCAGAATACATATTTAGATGTAGATCAGAGAAGCGGCACTACTACGGTTCAAATGACTCTGAGCACTATGGAACTTAACATCAGAGGTCATCAGTCCCCTAGAACTTAGAACTACTTAAACCTAACTAACCTAAGGACATCACACACATCCATGCCTGAGGCAGGATTCGAACCTGCGACCGTTGCAGCAGCGCGGTTCCGGACTGAAGCGCCTAGAAACAGAAGGCCTTGGCTTGTTACCCTAAAAAGAGTTTCTGATGTGATTGAAGAAATGAACTGTGTATATTAAGACAGGTAAAGAGCGCTCAGTGTTAATAACTTAGCTTTTTTTGCTGTGTCTAAAACTATATAAATAACACAACAGTCATTGCACAGAGCACGACACGTTGTCAGCCACATTCTGAATTGTACCATTCGAGAAAGAAGGGAGGGAAAAATGCCTTGCTGAAGTTATACGACCCCAAACACTCGAGCAGTTCTGTAGAGTTGATGGCACCAGCGAGACGTACGTGGTTTCCGATAAAGAGGCACTGAACTGTACAAGAAGCCTTTCACCAAATCGTAGAGGTCCATTAAGCTGCCTACCACTAACCTCATCTGCTTGTTCAGCTCATATAGCTTCATGGTATTGCAAATAGGTTAACAGTCGATGTAGTAGGGCTCGTAAGTTTACCACTAGTCTTGTAATCGTATAATATCGTGTTTTTGCTCTTTGTTATATGCTGTGGTTTTACCTTACTTTACCACCACTTAAAGAGAACTCCAGAGTTTTAATATTGTCTAAATCGTTCTGTTTTCTTGCCATCATACGGAAATGATGCTTTATGTGCACAGCTGTAACGTTAGCAAAAAATATGAGTGTACTGCTGATTCTACCTGATAAATCGTGAGCATTACGGTAGTATAACACTTCTTGGGACAAACTCAATGCTATTCATACTTTAAGCATCTGAAGCTCTATTTAACGTATTGGCCTGCATTAGTCAAAAGTTATTCGAGTCAATCATATATTTGTAAAGATATACCATGTGGTCGTATCCTGGTTATCAGCTGACGATATAACATTCTGCTGAACGTCTTTCGAAAATCGAGTTAGATCGTTTATATCGCTTCCTACCAAATATAAAAAAAAAAACATTTCCGAAGAAGCTGATCATATTGTTGCACAGCAATCTCGTAACCAGGTGCACTAAAAAATATTCGAAGCTTTTGCTTGACACAGACGGTAAAATAACCACGTCCGTCGCATACCCCGTGTCACAATCACAATCATAATCTGCAGCACGCGAAGAGTACCAGTATTGCAAAAGCAGGGGAACGGTCGTAACTCATTGCAACCCGGCGAGCAGAGCGCAAACGGTGCAGTATGACAGCACCCAGAACGTCGTTCTGCAAGCTCGACAATACTGAGTAGTAACACGCAACATCCGAACTCCGCCGCTCCAAGGCGTTCTAGTACTGATGATAGATGCAGAGCCAGGGAAAAACGTCCGTAGTTCAGACGCCCCCGCCGCGCGGGTTTAGCCGAGCGGTCTTTGGCGCTGCAGTCGTGGACTGCGAGGCTGGTCCCGGCGGAAGTTCGAGTCCTCCCTCGGGCATGGATGTGTGTGTTTGTCCTTAGGATAATTTAGGTTAAGTAGTGTGTAAGCTTAGGGACTGATGACCTTAGCAGTTAAGTCCCATAAGATTTCACACACATTTGAACATTTTTTGTCAGACGCCCCGGTATAGACAGGAACGCCGACACTTCTGGTTGAACGAGGACAAATGACCGCTTCACCCGCTACAGTAACGTGATATCTGTCCGTAAATTCCCCCTTTCGGACACCTCGTCCTCACAATCTGGTCATTCAGTCTGCATCATAGATTCCAACGGAATGACAGTCTCACTAGTTACAGCTTAACTCTGCTAGGGAACCACGATGTGCTGCTCGCTGCCTTCACCTACAAGAAAGCAGCTTGCACGCTGTGGATGGACTTCATTGCTCCACCCTGTCGCTACAGCTGTCTCAGTCGAGACTGATGGAAGATGCGAATCTACTGGGCCTTCATCTGGCGATTGCCTAAACCGACTGCCTGTAGGCTGCCATCTTCCCCCTGGGTGCCGCCTCCCAGGCTACACTTGTACCGCTTTCCTAGTTGTCCGGTGCGTATGTTGAGGGAGTCCTGGACTTCCGCCTTCACGGCAACCACCACCTGGAAGATGCTGTGAATATACGTCTAAGCGACCGGCCCTCCCCAAGGGTGCTGAGCTGCATTGTATCCACAGAGGCGCGTCTGCGGTTTGCCTCGCTGGTCCCCGCTACGGCACCACATTCCGCGCAGCCTCGCTGTTAGGCACGTTTACAAAATGGTTCAAATGACTGAGCACTATGAGACTTAACTTCTGAGGTCATCAGTCCCCTAGAACTCAGAACTACTTAAACCTAACTAACCTAAGGACATCACACACATCCATTCACGAGGCAGGATTCGAACCTGCGACCGTAGCGGTCACGCGGTTCCAGACTGTAGCGCGTAGAACCGCTCGGCCACCGCGGCCGGCGCACGTTTACACCTGTGCGCCTTGCAGCCAGTTGCCGTGCAGCTATAGCTTGTCGCATATGGAAGTAGAGGCATCCAGCGTGAACATAGGTGTGAATGGATACACTCTGACTTTCATGTGGAGGAAGAGGCATGCACCCTACACACACAATATGATCAAAAGTATCCGGAAAATTCCATAAAATTCTTTGTTTGGTATCAGGTCCTCCTTTATACCCAAATGCCTCTGGCGTTTTTCTTGGTTCAACCATTTTGTGTGACTTCGCTCCCCAGATAGCATTATTAATCATTTATTCTGTTTCATATTCTCTAAAGCTGACGTTGAGCAAGACGGTATTGCCGTTTCCCTCTCCTTTTTAAACCTCTTTACCACGTTGTAACACCACCATTCACCTTTCCATTTACAAATTGGTTCAAATGGCTCTGAGCACTATGGGACTCAACTTCTGAGGTCATTAGTCCCCTAGAACTTAGAACTAGTTAAACCTAACTAACCTAAGGACATCACACACATCCATGCCCGAGGCAGGATTCGAACCTGCGACCGTAGCGGTCTCGCGGTTCCAGAGTGCAGTGCCTAGAACCGCACGGTCACTTCGGCCGGCTTTCCATTTACAGTTGTACCACCTATGATTTTACTCAGATTATGAAGTATTCTTTCATCTTATTCATTTCTTCTGTTTTCCAGAAGTTAAGGAACGGCGATTAGCCCAAACTTTGCTTGTCACCCTTCGTAACACTAATAGTTATTTCTTACTTTAAGATTTTATCAGTTCTATAATTAATTGCAGAAATAAACTAATGATAAAGATACAAAGGACTTAAAGACATTAGTTGCCAAAGGACATTGATTTGTATCAGCGGTACGATGTCACCCAGTGATCCCTGCGGCACAGATGCACCCCATGCTCGAACTATTAAGGGTATCGGCGAGGTGCCACAAGTAGTGAGGCTAATGAGGAGGGGCAGTACATCAGTAGTGTGTGTTATAAGGTGAAACTTTGGATCTAAGTGGAGGCATGCTGGGGTAGTCCGTGCGGTCGTGGTGCCCACTGTGTGCGGAGAGTGGAACGTTCAGCGCATCTGCCTAGTAAGCAAAAAACCTGGGTTCGAGTCCCGGTATGGCACAAATTTTCAACGTGACCCAGTGATATAAATCAATGCCCATTGGTAGCTAATGTCTTTCATTCGTTTGTGTCTTGATTCATAGTGGCTGCACGATCAAAATGGCGTCCGTTCTTTCGGACATGTCCGAAACAACACACACCAAATAATAATGGTAACGACATGAGTGATGCCTACGCCAGGCATAATTTACGAAGTTAGGAAATACCTTTCTCGAGTAGGACACGTCTGTCCTAAGTTTTTGCAAAATGCATTGACTGCAAACTTCGTCTAAGACATGTGAGGTAACTGGTTGTCCATAAAATTCTTTCGAAACGACCTGTGTCAGGATCGCTTACTGACGTCAATATGTTCACCTGGCGTGGGAAAGGGAGACAGGTAACATGTGCGAAAAAGATACCAATAAATATCATTCAAGGTGGTTGTGTTGTGAAGTGCGTAACTTATTGAATTTTTCCTTTTGGTAACGCAGCTGTAATAAACTGAGAACCTGCTGTAACTGCGCCATCAACACGAAAATGGACTGTTCTCCTCTTATTTTCTCTTCTTTAAAAATATTTAGTGACTGTTGATTAAAAACTTTTTTTTCAAACTGTCTTTTACAAAATGTACAGTTTATGTCCCGGTAATATCTTCTCTACCAGCACGGGAATTTAACTTTTCTTCTCTCAATCAACGATTAAATTTGAGAAATAAGAACTATTTTTAAATCGCAGAATTTTTTTAAAAAATTGGGACTTAAAGGTTAACTTTCGAAATCCAGGATTTTTAATCTGCTTCGAGACGACAGCAGACTGTTTTATTGGAGCAATAGTCACCAAAAATTTAATTTTGAGGTTGGTCCTATTATTACTGAAATAAAACCTACGCTTACATGTAATCCACAAGACAGCTAATTTTATAGACATGTGTCTGTGGCTAAGGGTAGCTGGCGGTCCGCCACACATGGTGTATTAAAGACAACGGAGACACCGTCCCTACATTTCTCCAGAAGACGTCGGGATGGACATATATCGAAAGGTCGCGCCAATTCAACGTACTCATTCGGCTGGAAACCCGATAGCCCCACGTTAATTGAAATCGCAGAGAAAGACAACAAGATCAATAGATAATTGTGTGTTAATTGTCGGCGTAACTGATTCTTTTATACACGTATTGCTGTGTGTGTTTTTTCATTAAAATCTGGAGTTCTATGTTTTGTTTTGTAAATGGAAATAAATAATCTGTGTGTTTTGAATCATTCTTACTGAGTAGCTACTTTAATTATGTTTAACGTGTAGGTAAGTCGCTCAGTCAACCCGACAAGTGCGCAAGGCCACGTGCAGTGCACAACGAAAAAGGTTGTGCGTTGTGAAATTATAAATGACGTACTAGAAATTGGCTACTTGTACTGTGTGTAATGAGAATTTTGGCGATGGGTAATCCAAAATTTGCCTTTATCCATTTATTAGCTCATGCTTCATTTAAGGCATTGTTACTTATATATACTAAGATGGTATCTGTTCTTTCGGACATGACCATGCAGCTCGTTAGAATGAAATTACATTGAAATGAACACCCTTAGCTGCTTACAGGCGTTGACATACGTCAACGGGGACAGATGAAAATGTGTGCCCCGACCGGGACTCGAACCCGGGATCTCCTGCTTACATGGCAGACGCTCTATCCATTTTTTTTTTTTTAATGTGCGAACAGTCACAGTTAACCAAGCCTGGAAAACTAAAACAGAATGAAAGCGCCATCGAAGATATGAGACATAAATGGCATGAAAAGAAAGCTACCACGTCGTAGTGAGGCTTCCCAGCGACTGCGCCCACTGATAAGATTGTTCAATATATGGTCGTTTGCAGTTCGTTCTGACCTCATCTGCCACTGCCTGGAACATTCCAGCTACACGGCGGGCTGTCAAAGGCACTCCATAGGTAGTTTGCGAAGCACTGTCGATATCTGGTATGCCGGGAAATAGCATGATGTCTTTCTTGCAAATAGAGCCAGAAGTCAAGGAAATCCTAGTGTCCGTCACGACAGAGGTAATGGACGGCATGTCCACGTATCCAGGTGACAGAGTTGGTTCGAGTCTTGGGGTAAAATGTCTCATCCGGAAACAATAACGTGCGTGCAGATATATGCTCCGGCCTAACTCGCAAGAGATAAGCCAGCATCTGCCGCACTAGGTGCCAAACCGGTTCCGCCTCTCCACAGCTGAGGCGGTGCTCGTCAGAATCTACTGTATTACAACCCAAACAATTGGGAGATTCTGTCATGTGGATATTGTAGAGACGTTCTTGCGTCACGAGCTTCCCATTCACGACGACGTACCATTGAGAAACAACATCGGAATCAAGCATGGCATCGTGTACAGTCTTCCACACCACGCGCCACCGTACGTCAGGATATTTTAGTTCGACCACATTTAGGGGGCGGCGTTGCAGCATGTCATGATATAGGCGTCGAGTTGTGGCCATTTGAGGTGTCGTGAGCGCGACACTGCAATAACTTTGTTCTAAATAGAAACGTCCTATATAAAAGAGGGGCGCTGGGATGTCCTGTAGTGGCACCGGCGCTCTTAGTGAAGCAGGACGTAGCGCCGTCAGAAGCAGACTCGTGAGGCTCGTAGGACAACGGCGCAGCAGACTTAAATGTGAGCTAACATAGAGGGCAATGGCCCTATCATGGACGTTAACTAGGCCGAGACCACCTTTTTCCTTGGGGAGGGTAAGAGATACGTATCTGATCTTCAGTAACATACCAGTGGTGACGAAGCATCCCAGCGCTGCCATAATGCTACGAGCCAAGGGCTTCGGAATGGGTAGCGTTTGGGCGACATGCGGTATGCGGGACGCAAGGTATACATTGGCATAATACGCCCGCTGAACGATGTTGAGGGATCGCAAGCGCTGATTTGCAATTCCGGCCCTAATTTGGTTAAGAAGGCGTCGATAATTGAGCGTCGTCGCGCGTCGCATGTCGTTCATGAAATCTAAGCCCAAGCAGCGTACAGTATCACTGAAGCGTAAGGGGGCAATGTGTTCCTGCGGTAGCCCAATCCCGATGCTCAAGGCGACGGACTTGTCAACGTTGATTTGGCTACCAGAAGCTGTACCGTAGGTTGCAATCCAGTCCAAAGCCGCGGCCATATCGTCAGCTCCTCGTATGACGATCATCAAATCATCCGCATATGCGGTGCAGCGATAGATGGAGCCGCCGAACTGTATCCCAGTGAGCCTGTCTCGGAGACCACACAACAAGGGTTCTAAGGCCAATGCAAATAACAATGTTGATAATGGACATCCCTGTCGTACTGATCGGCGGATCGGCATGGGTGCCGTCAGTCTTCCATTGACAAGAACTCGAGAAGTTGCACCATGTAGTAGTCGTGTCAACACTGTGATAAAGGGGTCGGGGTATTCCATGCGCCGTAGAACGGCCGTGAGGAAAGTGTGGCCCACACGGTCAAAAGCCTGGCTAAAGTCGATAGACGCGAGGGCTGCCGGCAAACGTCTCACCCGTGCAAGGGAGATGAGATCTCGGTAACGACATAACGCAGTTCTGATGTTGTTGGGTCCCCCCAAGGACGTCTGATCGCCGGACAAGACGTGCAATAGTGTGCCGCGAATACGTCCTGATAGCAGCCTCGAAAAGATCTTGAAGTCGCTGTTCAATAACGTTAAGGGACGATAGTCGCGGACATGATTCCGTCCCTTCGGTTTATGGATGGGGACAATCAGACCTTCCAAGAATGGTGCAGGCAATGTTATATCAGGGGACATCAATTCCTGGCAAATTTCAATCAAACACGGTAGCAACAGTTGTGTAAAGGCTCGATAGAACTCTAATGGTAACCCATCGATTCCTGGTGATTTATGGGGAGCACCTTTACCAATGGCGTCGAGCACTTCCTCTTCTGTCACTTCTCCCAGTAAATTCGGTACCATGTCTGGTGGAACTGTACCGTGGACATGTGCTGAAACGGTGTCTACCGTTGCCATATCAGGGAGCACTGCTGAATAAAGTTGAGCGTAATGCCCATAGAAGGCTTCTGCTATATCTGCTTGTTCTACCACATGTCGACCGTCGTCGGTTATCATGTCGGTTACCAGTGCCCTGCGGCGCCTCCTGCGTTCTATGAGCACGTGGTGCATAGATGGCCTTTCTGATTGTATCATGTCTGGAGCACGCGACCGTATAACAGCGCCTTGTAAATGATGGCGTGCTAAGGAGACGAGCTGCGCTTTCGCGCGATTGACTATGATCTGCCTGTCAGGTGAGGGCTCCATAGCAAGACATTCCCGTAGGACGGTGTAATAAAAGTTTTCCGTGCTCCTCCTCCATGCCGCTGCTTCCCGGCCGTAAGCCATGAAGGTGCGTCTAAGAGCAGGCTTCGCACATTCAATCCACCAACTGAGGGTCGATCGGTACCGACCACGACGCCGTAAGGACGCGGTCCACGACTCTTCGACAGCACCTTTACATGCCGGCTCGTCCAGATGGGCGACGTTCAGTTTCCAGGGGGGCCTACTGCGCCACACACGTGCAGGTTGGAGGGCAATGGTGCAAATATAGGCTGTGTGGTCGGTGAATGCAGTGGGCCAGAGCTCTGCTCCTCTCGTCGCCGTCGAAAGGGTGCTTGTGACGTAAATCCTGTCCAACCGACTTGATGAATGGCTTGTATAATGGGTGCAACCAGGAGCTGGGCCATGGATGTGGCGCCACGTGTCAATCAGGTGGAGGTCACGCACTAGCATTTCCAATTCCGCACACGGGACGTGATGTGGCTGCTGATCAGATGGAGATAATGTACAGTTAAAATCTCCTCCGATCACCATATCGTCTATGTGGCCCATAAATAGACGCGTAATATCTTCCGAAAAAAAGCGGGCCCGATCTCTCCGTCTCCCTGATCCTGAAGGGGCATATACATTGATGAGTCGTACACCGTTGACAGTTACTGCCATGGCTCTTGCACTCGGTAAGTACAGTACGTCCGTAGCCGCCAAACCGTTCCTTAACAGAACAGCCACACCACAATCGGTAGAAGAGGCGTGGGAGATGTGGGCGGTATATCCGTAGAAGTCAGGGAAACTAGCGACACATACTTCCTGTAAGAGGGCCACGTCGATGTCCGCCGCATCAAGCATGCGTTGTAGCATTGTCAGTTTGTGTGGTGCCCTTATCGCGTTGATATTGATTGTGGCAAGGCGAAAGGTGTGCTGCCTAGCCTCTTCACCTAGGGTAGACGCCATGGCAATAAAAGCTAACCGCAAGAGATGCCGGACCCACCAAACCCGTTACAAATTATGAGTCGTTCACGCTAGTAGTGGCATCCCCAATGCCGCCCCCTCCCCTGTCACCCGAGCCCTCTTCAGGAAGTACCTCAACATCGTCCGACCACAGTGGGTGCAACACGATGCTGTGTGGCTGATCAGCACCTAAATCTCTCTCACGTACGTCGTCTTTGGTAGAGGTAGACGGATCGCCATCCATCGACGCGACCTGCCGCGTTTGTGGTGCAAGAAGTAACGGGGCACTCGTAGTATGGGCAAGTGAACCGTCTACACCACTTAGATCCTCAGCAGGCGCAGCATCCATGCCGTCTGATGAGATGTCATCTTCTTGACCGGCCGTGTGTAGGAGGCAATCGTCAGAAGGGGTCCGCCGACGTCGCTTGCGTCGTCGGGGCGAACGTTGCTTACGAACGTGGACATCCGTATCCGAATGTGGGAGGCAATCCAGCGTCGTATCACCTTCCGCTAGGAAAGCCGCGGTCGGGACAATGTTCGCGTCCACGTCCATCGCGTTCTGAATGTTATGTTGCGTCTGGAGTCCGTGGGGCTGTTGCTGCTGTTGTTGCTGTGGAGGGGGCGACATATGGGTTGGCACCGAGGGTCCTTCCTCTTCCTCCCGTGGTACTTCTGGCGTCGATGGATGTGTCTGATCGCCCGTTGCGTTCTCAACTATGGTGCGCATCGTCGTCTGAGCGTACGTGAGGGGCAGGATTGTCGTCCCCGTCGGGGAAACGGAGTCTCCCACTGGTATCTGCGTAATTCTACGTTGTAAGCAGCTCGATCGAACATGGCCTTCCTGCCCACATCCGGAACAGGTACGCGGTTGACCGTCGTACATGATGATTGCACGACAGCCACCGATGTTCAAATAGGACGGCACATGTTTCTTGAGCTCAAGTTTAATTTGGCGCACACCATTGTAGACCTTATACGTCGAGAAAGTTTGCCACTTTTCTGCAACGTGGCTGATAACATTGCCATATGGTCGGAAGGCGTCCTTGACAACTTCCTCTGGGACCTCGAAGGGGAGCTCAAAAACTCTTACAGTCCTTAGGCCCATGCCAGCATGATCCACCGTCACTGCACCGATATGCCCGTCAGAATGTTTGAATCGGAGAGAGTTCGAGTATTTAGAAACCACTGTCGTGCAGACCTCTGCACTGGTCATTTTAACATAAACCACGCTCGCCGTTATAGAAAAATGTATTCCGACGACAGTCGCCGGATCTAAATGTAGATCGTCGCGTATGAACTGTTCTATTTCATAGGCTCGAGGACGCGCGTGATCTGGTTGGAAAGTAATTTTGATCGTATCGTGGCGCCATGTGTGTGCCATAATCGGACTGAACTTGGAACAAATACAACTCGCGCCGCGAGAAGGTAAACACAAGCAAGCGCTCACGGTCGCGCACGGCGAGGCGCAGCGGACGTCCTCGCCCCACCGCAGCCGAAAGCAGACTTCCCTGTTTGAGCCACCGAGGACACAGAGGGTAGCGCGACTGCAGGGATTTATCTCTGGCACGCCTCCCGCGAAACCCACATTCTCAATGTATTGTCCCGCACTACATTCGTAGTGCCCCCGTCCATTATACTCATTACTCGCGGCGCGTTGCCGATTCCTGTAAGAGTTCGGGCACTGTTTGTGCATTCGCACATAAGAAGAAGATGGTCAAGTGGCCGGTGAGCCTTAACTATATATATACTAAGATGGTATCTGTTCTTTCGGACAGAGGAGATAGAGAAGATCTCAAGAAGAGCGGCGCGTTTCGTCACAGGGTTATTTGGTAAGCATGATAGCGTTACGGAGATGTTTAGCAAACTCAAGTGGCAGACTCTGCAAGAGAGGCGCTCTGCATCGCGGTGTAGCTTGCTGTCCAGATTTCGAGACGGTGCGTTTCTGGATGAGGTATCGAATATATTGCTTCCCTCTACTTAAACCTCCCGAGGAGATCACGGACGTAAAATTAGAGAGATTCGAGCGCGCACGGAGGCTTTCCGGCAGTCGTTCTTCCCGCGAACCACACGCGACTGGAACAGGAAAGGGAGGCAATGACAATGGCACGTAAAGTGCCCTCCACCACACACCGTTGGGTGGCTTGCGGAGTATAAATGCAGATGTAGATGTAGAGTGCTGCACTGAGGAGAGGTATCGATGTCGGTCGGTGAGACCTAGCACGAAATCGGCGTTCCAAAACATAGTGTAACCACTCCACCACAGACCGTGCATTATGAACAGGTGCTCAATCGTGTTGAAAGATGCAAACGTCATCCCCGAATTGCTCGTCAACAGTGGGAAACAATAAGGTGCTTAAAACATCAGTGTAGGCCTGTGTTGTGATACTGCCACGCAAAACAACAAGGGGTGCTAGCTGCCTCCACGAAAAACACTACCACACCATATTGTGTCTCACTGTTTAGAGGCACAAAACGCGTGGGTGTTTTCAGCTCGTTACTAAATGCAAACAAGTAGGAGGCGGAGTTGATAGGAGCTGAAGGAGTCCAGGTTGCAATAATATGCGGTACGGCACACTGTTAGAGAGAAAGATTATTATTCAAGAAACACATAATACAATGAAATTACTTATCTTCAGTAGTTTGTAGGACTGCAGCTGCGGCTATGAGCTGACAATCTCGTAACATGGAATACCATGAACTAATACAACATATTCTCAGGGGACTAAGCCGGATGGGCCCTCCTCAGAGAATCAATGCAAACATTACAGAACTGGTTTAGGGCCGATTATGAAAGTGCGTCTGCCTAGGTTGAAATCCAGCTAAGAAGTGAACGAGGCACACTCCAGTTCCGTCGAGCTGCACAGCCTGCTAGAGTGCGCTGTGCTCGGCAGGCGAAGGGCTGCCAACCTTGTGTTGGCGCGGCGTTGTAGTAGTATCTGTGGCAATGATACTACACACCATAACACCACCACCTCCGAATTTTACTGTTGGCACTACACACGCTAGCAGATGACGTTCACCGGGCATTCGCCATACCCACACGCCGCCATCGGATCGCCACATTGTATACCGTGATTCGTCACTCCACACAACGTTTTTCCACTGTTCAATTGCGCAATGTTTACGCTCGTTACACCAAGCGAGGCGTCGTTTGGCATTTACCGGCGTGATACGTGGCTTACGAGCAGCCGCTCGACCATGAAATCCAAGTTTTCTCACCTCCCGCCTAACTGTCATAGTACTTGCAGTGGATCCTGATGCAGTTTGGAACTCCTGTGTGATGGTCTGGATAGATATCTGCGTATTACACATTACGACCCTCTTCAACTGTCGGTGGTCTCTGTCAGTCAACAGACGAGGTCGGCCTGTACACTTTTGTGCTGTACGTGTTCCTTCACGTTTGCACTTCACTATCACATGGGAAACAGTGGACCTAGGGATGCTTAGGTGTGTGGAAATCTCGCGTGCAGACGTATGACACGAGTGACACCCAATCACCTGACCCCACGTTCGAACTCAATGAGTCCCGCGGAGCGTCCCATTCTGCTCTCTCACGATGTCTAATGACTACTGAAGTCACTGATATAGAGCACCTGGCAGTAGGTGGCTGCAGAATGCACCTAATATGAAAAACGTATGTTTTTGGGGGTGTTCGGATACTTTTGATCACATAGTGTAACTAGTAGTGGCACAGGGTTCCATCCGCGAAGCACCGCATGGCGGATTGCGGAATATCTGTGTGGGTGTAGCTCACACCATTATGAAGCCACCACCAGATTGCACAGTGCCTTGTTGACGACTTGGGTCGATGGCTTCGAGGGATCTGCGCCATACTCGAACCCTTTCACCAGCTCTTACCAACTGAAATCAGACTCATTTGACCAGGCTAGGGTTTCCCAGTCATCTAGAGAGCAACCGATACAGTCACGAGCCCGGGAGAGGCGTTGCAGGCGATCTCGTGCTGTTAGCAAAGGCACTCGCTTCGTCGTCTGCTGCCAAATTTCGTCATGCTGCCCTAACGGATACGTTCGTCGTACTTCGCACTTTATTTTCTGCGGTTATTTAACGTGGTGTTGCATACCTGTTAGCGCTGACGCTGACAACCCTACCCAAAATCCGCCGCTCTCTGTCGTTAACTGAAGGCCGTCGGGCACTGCCTTGCCCGTGGTGAGAGGTAATGGCTGAAATTTGGTTCTCTCGACACAGTATTCGACACTGTGGATCTCGGAATATTGAATTCCCTAACGATTTCCGAAATGGAACGTGCCATGCGTCTAGCTCCTACTACCATTCCGCGTTCAAACCTTGTTAATTCTCGTCGTGCGTCCATAATCTGAATAGGAATGAAAGTTCCGCCAATGCACTGCCTTGTGTACATGATACTACCGCCATCTGCATATGTGTATATCGTTATACACGATATTAGGCAGGTGTACCAGTTTCTTTGGCTCTTCAGCGTAAATACCGACGTACAGTATGTTATGGGCAACACTGTTCGTGAGAATCAGTCCGTCAGCTCGGAACGTTTAGTTTGGTTGCCCTCTTCGTGATGCAAGACAAAAGAAGGATACATACCGACTTTTATAGTCGTCGTCGTCGTCGTCGTCGCCGTCAGTATGACGTACGAGACAGTACTCCCTACACGTATTCATCTTAACACTAAACAGTTACACACTTTACTGGTCAGAAAGAAGGTAAGTCAACGATTAAGCTGTTTCAAATACACAAATAACTATTCCCTGTATGGCTTTTCAGTTCGAAACTGGTTTCCTCTCTTAACATTTGCGAGCCTACGTTACTAAAGATTAGCGTGATCTCCAAGCTTCTCAACTTCTTCATAGTACGCCAAAGTTTTTAAAAAGGCCAACGATAATTCTGTCTGAATTTTCTATGTGTACATGATATTATCTACAGGATATACTCCATTAACATTTACAGCAGAAATTTATGACGACAATGTCACGGTTTGTCTGCAACTTACGGAATAGACGGGACAGTTTCAAAGAAGAACTGCGTGATACGTCACGAGATTGTTTAGTCAGTGTGAGCGTGTCCCAGAAATGCTCAACGAACTGTAATTGGGGACATTACAAGGCAGACACTATTCATCGCGGAGGGTTTTACTCATGATGTTCCAGGAGTTCCACTCTCAAAGTGAGTCGAGGAACAGAACTTCCTCGAACACGTATCTAGCTTAATTAGCACGGCGTAATAAGAAGATAAAGTCGTGCGTTTACAGAAGGCTATCGAATAAAACACTTATTCACCTACCATTCGAGAACGGAGTAGGAAGGAGACCAGCGATGATACTGGCACACTATGAACCCTTGGCCGTATGGCTTGCAGAGTCCAGATGTACACTAGGGCTGTTGCTTATCGTAAGTAATCGTTGTTGGGTAGCGAGTTTCCCAAGTGACTATGTACCGTTTCGGTACTATACAAGAAGTTCCTTTACTCGCACGTTTCCTTCTCAGCACGCATTTGGAGCTTGAGTCGTATCGATTCTAGTTTCCGTATTCAGCCAATTTCTTATTCTCAGCGGAGTACGTCGTTTGTGACACGGAGTACAGCATACTTTTGTCAGTCAAGTTATCTTTCCAGTATGCAATTGGTGTTCGAATTGAGCGGGATCGGTAGTGTCCATAATACTTCAATTCCTTCGTTTCAGTCGGTACATTTTCAACCGTACGACAAATGGCCGCAGTGTTAAACGGGGGTTTTAACACGTCTCCGGCACGTGGGACCGTAACACAGCTAACGAGTACCGAATTCTTTCCACCAAGCATTTATTTCGGTAATATCCAATATTTGCCCGTCCGGTTAGCCGTGCGCTCTAACGCACTGCTTTCCGAGCGGAAAGGCGTGCCGGTCCCCGGCACGAATCCGCGCGACGGATTAGAGTCGAGGTCCGGTGTTCCGTCCAGCCTGTGGATGGTTTATAAGGCGGTCTTCCATCTGCCTCGGCGAATGCGGGCTGGTTCCCCATATTCCGCATCAACTACACTAAATTAGAATTATATTAATACCTTCAGCTGCTAAGGGCGTTGATATATATCAACGGGGACAGGTGAAAATGTGTGCCCCGACCGGGACTCGAACCCGGGATGTCCTGCTAACATAGCAGACGCTCTATCCATCTGAGCCACCGAGGGTGCAGGGACTATCTCGCGCACGCCTCCCGCGAGACCCACATTCTCACCTTGTATGTCCACACACTACATTCGTAGTGTCCCACCCCAACACACTCATTACTCGTGGAAGACAGTCTTACCAAGTCCTGTAAGAGTTCGGGGAATATGTGTGCATCCGCACAGAAAGAGGTGGTCTCGGCCGGTGTTGCCAGAACTATATACTTATATGGATATAGTGTCTGTTCTTTCGGACATTACCCTACCACGCAAACATTAAAAATTTGGGGTTGCACTCGTCTCGTGTGAGACGTACCCGCGGGGGGTTGAGGGGGTCCAGTGGGGGCCGAATTGCACAATAATCTTGGATTCGGTGTGGGGTGGCGGTGGGGTGAGTGGACTGCTGTGGCCTGTTGTTGTGTTGTGAACCAATGAGGACTACGACGGGAACGAAGCCTGTCCGTCGTTTCTAGGTCCCCAGTGCAATACATTACAATATCCAACATTTAGTCGTTAGTTTTGCAGCTCTACTGTGGACACACATCGAAAAAACAAAACTAAAAATAGAGAAGAAGAACGTATAAAAATGAAGACTAAAATATTGCAACAGATTAAGAAATAAATTAATGTAATATAACTGTCACGCTAAACAGGCTCGTTGGACGAAATTAAATCTTATCAACAGTCATATCCATCAACTCCCTCAGTGCGCAACTGAAAGTGTCTTGTGTACGATATTTAACAAACACGGTTGTTACCTGGAAATGATAAAACGAAACGAGAAATTTCTACACACTTTCTGATGGGATTAAATCCCAATATCAGAATTGACAATGTGCAGTTTCAATATATCAGCGTCTTCTAGTGCTTAGTGATTGCGATTAAGACACAAAAGCGCTGCATGGGCAGTCCGGTAATTTTTTTCTCTCCATTCGCATTACCCAAAGTAAAGTCTAACTTAAATTAGTATCCAGCTTTAAGTGCCAATTTAGTGTAAGAACTGATACTCAGTTATCCGTTACTAGCGTTGAATCACTATCTGTGAGAGACAAATGAAAGCACTATGAAAAGACGATTTTTTTCTGTGATACTGGGGAAAGTAATTAAATTATGAAGACTTGTTTACTGAATGCGGAAATTCATATGCTGAACTTAAATTTGTGTGTTTAAACTTAATTGTTAAAACAGGAATATTATTCAGCACTACGCTGCGTTCTGCATTGAATTATCAAAGGAAACACGTGAGACGTGCACGATGACAGAAATTTTGCAAGGCCAAAACTTCGTATTATTTTACGTCTTGCGCATAAAACGACGTCGCGTCCGAAAGAGTGCGATGTCCCCTAATGTTAAAAACCTCAAAAATATGTTTGTTGTCAAATTTTATAATTTCACCTTTTATCGAAACCCGTGATACTTTTCGAGTCATTTTATATTCCAGATTTTTTTAATTCCTGTAACATCTGAAAGCAACTACAACGATAAAATGCTTACGATGATAATCCAAACGACCTTAAAATTCTAGGGCCCATAAAAGTAAAATAAATAACGAATTCATGATATTGCTTTGCAAATAATGATTTTACAGCTCCTTCAGAAAATATGTAGTATAATTTAAAAAAAAGCTCGTAGCAACATAATTCGCGGTCATTTGCTCAATTACTTTTATTAGTAGCTAATGCCGTTGAAAAATTATATTGTGCTAAATATAAATTAAAATTATTCTAAACCCCGTTTCCGACCAAGGTTGAACTTTAAGTAAATGCTCAAACATAGCCAACTGGCTACTCTTCTGCCACTCTACCTGCTATCTGGGATATTTGGCTGTAGAGAACAACATTCTACAACAGCTCGCCTAACTCTCAAAGAGTAGCGAATGCAAAATGTTAAATTATATTAAGATACAGTTTGTGTAATACAGTGTAGTGTAGTATAGTATATTGCAGTATAGTATGATTCTGCAGTTGCTGATATAGCTTTCGAAAAGCGCATCAAATTCACTTTCAGTTTCATACATTTAAGGGGAATTAGAACATAAATTTTTTTTCACAGTTTCGGATTTTTATCTATTATACAGTTTGCAATTTTCCGAATAAAATTATATATATCACTTATAAACTACAGAGGAAGTATTTTACTTTTTAAAAATATAATCTACACTGGTTGCAAATATTAAAATTTTTCCGTGCATTTCTTCAAGATCTAATAAAATCGGTAATTTTTTTATATAGAAGGGTGTGGATTGTTGTGTTATAAAGGTCATGTCCAGAAGAGGATGGGCACACGGTTGAGGAAGTTGAAACAAAGTTTGAGAGACAAGAAACCATCTGATGGTAAAACCGTAAGAGGCAGACCGACAGACAAAATGGTTGATAAACTACAGCGGTATTATGCAATGGCCATTAGAAATGATACTGAGGATTTGTTGAAAATGAAGGAGGCAGTATGGGCTACCTTCTTCCACAGACTATAAGCGGATGAAAAACCAGCAAATCACCGTTGCCCTCCTGGACCCGATTCACGGTGCAATTTTTACCGCAATGCCCAGTGCTCGAACAGTTCATACAGCCATAAACATTCCATCCTAGCAGCAGTAACGGATATCAGAAAACCTATTTACAGAGACCTGGCAAATCCTGAAATACTGAAGAAGTGTCTGCATGGTCAGACTCAAAATCCGAATGAGTCGCTCAGTAATCTTATATGGACTCGCTTACCAAAATATGTTTTTATTGGAATTAAGATACTAAAGTGGGGGGTCAGTGATGCATTTCCCCTTAAGTCAACGTAAAGAACATTGTTTCTTTTATTCACGTTACATTTGTAATAGTTCAAGGTAACATTCTAGACACATTTACAGCAAGCACATTAGTCACTTTGAAAGTGACGTAAAGAAATAGTAAATTTCATATTGGCTAGGTTCATTACGAAAATGTGTGGAACGTTACTCAAGTTGACTCTACTCTACCACAGCAGTCTGCTCTCCGCGGCGATAGAAAATCGCTTCGAAGTTTATCTCCTACAAAAATTAAGTAAAATTTCTAAGATTCGTGTAAAGTATACATATCTATATAGTATCTCTAAGCATGTCAATCATCTGTTCTTATTTTTAATTAGGGCCGGAGTTATGTTAATATTTTTTGCCTCCTTACTCCTTATGTGTCAAAGGCATTGCCGCAGTGGTAACCGAAGTTAAGCGCTGTAGGGCTGGGCTAGCACTTGGATGGGTGACCATCCGGTCTACCAAGCGCTGTTGGCACGTGGGGTGCACTCAGGCCTTGTGAGGCAAACTGAAGAGCTACTTAATTGAGAAGTAGTGGCTCCGGTCTCGGAAACTGACATAAGGCCGGCGGGAGAGTGGTGTGCTGAACACATGCCCCTCCATATCCGCATCCAGTGACGCTGTAGTCTGAGGATGACACAGCTGCCGGTCGGTACCTTTGGGCCATCATGACCTGAAGTTTAGTTTTAGTCCTTATGTAGCATTACGCTACATCAAAATTATTTTTTCTAACTGAGAGAATAAGGTAAGCGCTGTGCCTGAACGAATGTACTTTACACCATATGCTTTCAGTGCATTCCTTGATTTCGTATCTGCATGTTCAAAGTAGGTGGCAGCATCATCTTGGAGAAAGATGTTTATTGCAGTATCAGTACGCCTTCTAAAAATAAAGGTAATTTATGTTGTTTTTTTTTTAGTAACTTTGACTTGAATGTGTTTGATCATGCATTTATGCTAATATACCTTATAATATCGAGTAAATGATTGTTAATTATATCTCAAAAATGCAGTGATATATGTTGTCGACGTAGCACTGGGAGTACATTTGGCAACGACCTTTACATTCATATTCCAGTGCAGTTTTTCTATAATTTTTAGATGTTTAGTATTAAAGTTTTCTAATCCTACATGTACGTATCTCAGTTATTTTCTAATGTAAATAGTGTTTACTTTGAACATTTTTGTCAATCCTACCGGTTTTTTTAAATTTAATATTTTAATCTTATTTTGCCCCACCGACACAAACATTTCATTCACAAGATGAGCGCTTAGGATTGAGGACGCCGGCCGGGGTGGCCGAGCGGTTCTAGGCGCTTCAGTCTGGAACCGCGTGACCGCTGCGGTCGCAGGTTCGTATCCTGCCCCGGGCATGGATGTGTGTGATTTCCTTAGGTTACTTAGGTTTAAGTAGTTCTAAGTTCTAGGGGACTGATGATCTCAGATGTTAAGTCCCATAGTGCTCAGAGCCATTTGAACCATTTTTGATTGAGGGGAAAAAGACTGAAATTTTCCCGCTCGGGAATCAGCTTCGAACTTGTCACACCATAGCTTGAAAACTATTGAACTCGTTTAAAGACGTTTTGCTTTTCGTTGGTTACCTCAAAACCTGGTTCGACGACAGATCTTTCCAAAATTTCGTATCGCTCTGCATGTGTTGCAGACAAGGTTCGTAAAAGTGTGTATTTCTTTCGGTTTTTAAAAAGATTTTGATCAGTATGTTATTCATAAAAAGTGCGTTTAATGTCGCAGCCGGAGTACTTTTTTCTTGAAATATTTATTGCTTAACAAGTGACAAGAACATTGTTTTACGCTGCGGAAGTAGCAATACAATGGGAGTCAACTGCTGCAGGCTCCTATTGGAGTTTTTCTGGCGGATGTAACCCAACACACCCACTGTCAAATACCAATAATCTGAACAGCGTCGTAGTGGTTTTTACTCGCAGTGCATTTGTGTCAGTGCGTGTAAGTTTGTGGGAATCAGTTTGTGTATGCCGTCTTTTAAAATTTTGGATTTCGGTGTTGAACTCTTGCTTGGGAAACTAACTGGAGACATCTAATTAGGGTGTGTCAATAATAAGCTCCAACAGGAAATCAGATAAAGTACGGACTATAAGGTGCAATACCATTTTGCGACATACTGAGCAATTCTTCACAAACCATTTCTAAATTTTAATCAGATAAAGAGATTTTGTTTTTTGACGGTATGTTAGTACTTCATTCACTGCCAGTATGAAACTTAAAGCCTCTACCACTACAGAAACTCATGTAAACATTCTGATTATATATATATATATATATATATATAGTATCATTTCTAAATTTTAATCAGATAAAGAGATTTTGTTTTTTGATGGTATGTTAGTACTTCATTCACTGCCAGTATGAAACTTAAAGCCTCTACCACTACAGAAACTCATGTAAACATTCTGATTATATATATATATAGTATCTTCAAACCTGCCAGAAATCTGTTATCAATTTTAGTTAGGGCAAGAGTTACGTTTACTCTTGAAATAGGCGATATTTTATCATTTGGAAAAGTTGGTAAGTTGAGAACTGACGGACACAATGCTTAGTTCAGCGGAAGCGGCAACACAGGGGCAACCGGCAATACCAGACTCCAACTGATGTATCGCTAGCGGGAGCATTGCAGCCCGCTAGCCAACTATCAGAAACCAACTACTTTCTAAATCGGGCTGCTCGTTGTTGTGGTATTCAATCTGAAGGCTTGTTCGATTCAGCTCTCCCACATTATTTTACTTTAGTTGATATTCATCATACTGTAGGCATCTTAGCATCGATCTGAACAACTGGAATTAAATGCTTTTAACGAGGTAGATGCCGCAGTGATAGTGAGACTGAATTCGAAATGAATACAATCGGAGTTCAAATCTGCATATAGTTCTCCTGATTTAGGCTTTCCGTTGTTTCTGCAAATCCCTTGAGGCGAAGGCATGACTGACGGGCTACACTGAGATAATGTTGCAACTCTAATAACCTCGACGACAATGGGACGTCAAATTTGAAATCGTCTTCTTTCGTTCTTCGATTGGTTAGTAACGTTCTGTGTCTGTCTCTACACGATTAGTCTGCAAATCACACTTAAGTATTTGACAAAGGGATCATAGATCCAATTTAAGGCTCTTTCCGCCGTTCCGCTCTCGAATAGCAAGTGGGAAAATTAACCTATAAATCAATGTCCCTATAAACCTTTCCGCTTGAGTTCTTATGCCTCTTATTTTATTAAGATGATAATTTTTCCCTATGTAGGGGGAGTAAAAAAAAATGACATCTGAAGGAGAAAGCTGTTGATGGAAATTCCGTGAAAAGATGTTGCCGAGAACGAAAATGCGTTTAACAACTATCACCCTAATTTGCTTATCATATTCGTGACACTCTCCAGTTTCGAGATATACAAGAAGAGCTGCCCTTCTCTGAGCTTTTTCCAATTCCTCCGTCAATCCTATCTGGTACGCATCCCCAGCCACACACTAATACTACGGAAAACGGCAGACAATGTACTGTCTTTAGCACATTTATTCTAAGTGTTCTGCCAATAAAACGCTGTCTTTCGTTCGGCTTCTCCACAAGATTTTCTACGTGATCGTTCAAATTTAGGTTATTCGTGCTTGTAATACCTAGGCATCAGGTTGACATATTTTAGATTTGTAATTTATAGTGTAACGGAAATTTAACGAAGTTTTTTTTTTTTCAAGCATTCTAAAGGAGGACATATGTTTTTATTGTTACGATCAATCATCACTTTTCGCACAGAGCAAATATCTTCTCTAAATCATTTTGCTTCTTTTCGTTGTTCTCTGATTCTATTTACATATTACTGCCCAACTATACTGTTGTTAATAACTTACGAGAACTGGCGTCCACAGTGAAGCACAGACCCCGGCACAGACGAATGGTGCTCTACTGTAAAGTGATTAATATTGGCCAACAATGTCCATTAACTTGCGAGAAAAGTTGCTTCCCGAAGAGCACTTCTGTGTCGCTAAAGTATGTTGCAAGCAAAGTACTGCCTAAACAGGCAGTCTGTAGCTCCTGCGCTGGTTATATTCTTAGCCTGTTCAGTGTCGTGAGATACTGCAGTGCAAAGCAATGCAGAAGAATCCTAGGTTTACCTCACCGCCGCACTGTATTGCCTTCTATAGCATGCAGCAAGGCCTTCCATGCAATGCAGCCACGGCTGCGTTTTTATCCGTGGTGGTATGTAGAGTGTCTGTGCGACAGTGGAAAATGGCCTCCATCTGTACTCAGAAGTCGTACGCAGCGTGAATACAGAAACGTAGTGCGAAGCGGCTTTCCAAAGGCTGCCCAGGTACACGCTTTACTGAGTTTATGGCTGCTGGCGTCCCGCTATTTCATTCACATTTACATTTACATTCACCCCGCAGGTTACGGCGAAATGAGCCGCCCTTATTAGTGCGTCATCTTGCTTGGTTGCGCGAAAATACTTTTACATGTCTCGTAGCAGCCGGAAGTTATTAGTTTTAGTTTTGAATGCACTTTTTTAAACAGATGATGGATATATTTGTAGTCAAACATGACCATCTCGCATGATTCACAGCCTGCAAACCAGACTGCAAAGCACTGTGTTCTGTAAATCATGAACGTCGACAACGACTCGTCAATGAACCCCACAATCACGAAATGCTTCATTAAAAAGGAGTCTATAAGGCTGCAACGAGAGTGAACTAAATGTGAGCTTTTACTAATGGACGGTGCACTACATATTTAGAACGTGTTACCGGTCCCTTTATTCTAAAATTCTATGAAACGCAAACTGGATGCTAGAGAATCTTCTACAAGCTGATACTTCGTACATACAAGTCTGACTGTAAAACTGTTGCAACTTAACACGTAAATCGTTAGCAAGCACTGTTTGTAATTTGTCAGACTACCTCTTAACTAGGTAGTTATAAATATGTGGTGAGGAATTTTACTGTAATATAATGAAGTAGACGAATCTTATTTGTATCGCTAATTGCTCAAACTTATTAAAACCTGTGGTGTCACCGCCAGACACCACACTTGCTAGGTGGTAGCTTAAATCGGCCGCGGTCCATTTAGTACATGTCGGACCCGCGTGTCGCCACTGTGTGATCGCAGACCGAGCGCCACCACAAGGCAGGTCTCGAGATACGGACTAGCACTCGCCCAGTTGTACGACGACTTTGCTAGCGACTACACTGTCGAAGCCTTTCTCTCATTTGCCGAGAGACAGTTAGAATAGCCTTCAGCTAAGTCCATGGCTACGACCTAGCAAGGCGCCATTAACCATTTTAAGATAGAGTCTCACTTGTATCATCAAGGAATGCTGTATTCAAATTAAGGATTAAAAGTTAAGTATTATTGCAGCTACGTACTTTTCTTGCTACCATTCATTACGTATCTTGTTTCAGACCTCTCACTAGACTACGTGAGATTAACGCGTGCCTTTCGGCTACTTCAGTGTGGCGTAGCTGTCTTGTTACGCCACAATAAAACCTATATCATCAAAATCGGTTCCTTTCATTAACAAAATGTAAAGATTTTTATAACTGTTTAAGCAGAGATTTTGTAAGTCGTGCTAAAACTTCATGAGATTCTTCAAATTTACGTAACAGGAAACATTTCGTTCTATTTAAGCAATTCGAAAATCAGTCGATTACGGAAGAACGGGCCAATTCACGAGAACGAAGGTTTACTGTTTCGTGTCTTAAATTTAGTAAGTTTTCCTGCAGCGTTTACGGAACATTTAATCACAAATTGAACGAGCTTAATATCTTGGCACTGCCTGCTGATTTGAAACAGCACTTGACAGGAGTTAGAAAAGAAACATCGTTCTATTTAAAAAGGAACATTTGCTTCAGTGTGTCTACGGATAATACGGGGTAATTACCTACAACGCAATATACTTGGTTGTCGGGAAACAGCTTACACGTGTTGAACCAACCATGAAATAAGTGAAGTAGTGATTAAAAGCTAAATTTTATTGTGAATAAGTTAATTAACAGGTACTGCAGTTCTGTGACTGCTGAATTCTTGTTTCAAGGGTAATGATAAAATTTTTACGTTACGTCGTACACCTGGAGCGCTAACCTCTAGACCTGGATTTTGCAGCTCTTAACTAATGAAAATTCGTGGAGTATAAAGTGATTTAATGTTATTTTTAATTGTGTTCTTTGTCGAATGATAATGATGCATAGTTAATTAGGATAAATAAGATAGTGCCTTGCGGTACTGTTACTGCTCAGTGGAAATCAGACTAATTAATGACTCCAGAACAAACGTTTTTAAGATTAATATACAGTATATGACCTAGAATGAAATTTAAAATGAAGCAAATGCTGTTACAATTTAATCTATTTCATGATAAATTCGTATCATTATTTGAAAATAGCAGCCTGCATAAGTTAATCTGAAAGGATATTAAACAGCCATGCGAAAACCCATGGATCACTAGAGGGATTAAAGTATCTTGTGAAAGGAAAAGGAAAAATGTATCTATTGACAAAAACAAGTAGAGATCCTGCAGTAGTTGCACACTTCAAGAACTACTCACATTTTGTGAGAAAAGTCAATAAAAAATCAATGATTCTGACAACAGACTGAAAGCTGTGTGGAATAAAGTGAAACGAGAGACGGGCAACTGGCCATGTAAAAGAATAACATCACTACAGAATTAAGTAGAATATGTAAATCACATATTCTCTCAAAAATAAAAGCTCATCTGGATTTCATGGTGTTTTCTACGGAGTGCAAAAGATTTATTCCCACGTAATAAGCTCTGTCTTATCTGAAATACGTAATGTATCACTAACGCAAGGCATTTTTGCAGAAACATTGAAAAATGTCATTGTTAAGTCCCTCTATTAGAAAAGTGGTATGAGAGGTGTCAGTAGTAACCGATCTCTTTCACTACTGACATCGTTTTCCAAAAATTTTTAGAATGTCGTGTAATCTAGAATACGAGGGTGGTTTGAAGAGTTGTCGGGATCACCACGAGAGGTCTGCGCTAGTGCAACGAGTTGTTCACGTGATATTCATTGGACTGTTGCCTGTAAACACGTGCCACGTCAGTGCTCTTGGAAGAGGGCGGTGACGTGGCTCTGATGATGCTCCCGCGTAGTGATTTGCGAAGATGGAAAAAATCGAGATTCGTACAGTGATTAATTACTTCGTAAAGAAAGGTATGAAAGCAAAGGACATTCATGCCAATTTCCAGAATGCGCTAGGGGACTGTGCTCCTTCATATTCAGCTGTTGCCAAGTGGACAAATGAATTTAAATTTGGTCGGGAGAGCTTAGATGATGATCCGTGCAGCAGTCGGCCAAGATGTGTCACTATTCCAGAAATCATTGCAAAAGTGCACAAAATGGTCATGGAGGATCACCGATTGAAAGTGTATGAAATTGTTCACGCTTGCCAGATGTCGTCTGAAACGGTATATCACATTTTAGCTAAAGAAATAGAAATAAGAAAATTATCTGCAAGATGGGTGCCGTGAATCTTGACGGTGGATCAAAAACGCATGAGGATGGACATATCGGAACAATGTTTAGCCCGTTTTAGGAGAAATCTACAAGATTTTTTGCGCCGCTTTAGATGAAACTTGGATTCACTACTATACCCCAGAGACAAAAGAACGGTAAAAGCAGTGGAAACATGATGATTCTCAGCCACCAAAGACGGCAAAGACAATTCCTTCGGCGGAAAAGGTCATGGCATCTGTGCTCTGGGATTCGAAGGGGATTCTGTTTGTAAATTATCTCCCCACGGGGTAAACAATTACTGGAGCATACTGTGCTAACCTCATGGACAAATTGCAATAAAAGACACGAGAGAAAAGGCGAGGTTCAGCAGGGAAGCAAGTTATCTCCCATCAAGATGATACGCTCCCGCGTACATTTGCCATCGCCATGGCAAAATTACACGAACTAAGGTATTAACTGTTGCCACACCCGCCTTATTCACCTGATGTGGCTCCGTCAGACCTCCATTTCTTCCCAAAACTGAAAATTTTTCTTAGTGGACGAAGATTCACTTCAAACGAAGAGTTGACTGTCGAAGTTGACAACAATTTTGCAGGCATGGAGGGAACTCATTTTCGAGGTGGGATCAAGGCACTGGAACATCGTTGGATCAAGTGCATTAATCCACAAGGAGACAACATTGAAAAATATAGAGTGGTTCAGTGAAAGAGTGTTTCAGTGATGTAAGTACTTTTTTCTAATCGGTTCCGAGAACTTTTCAAACCACCTTCGTAGTATCCCACACGAGCAACAGTGAGTTTCTCAATAATTCGTATTTTGGATTTCAGAAGAGGAATTTCAGTGTGTGAATCACAATACACTGATGAGCCAGAACATTACAACTAGTGCCCACGCGAGGTTGCATGCCTCCTTGTGTTGTGGGCTCGAAACACAGTAAGGAAAGAAGTAAGAAGTAGAGAGACGAATGGGCAGTCATTACAGCTGAGATATGGGCCGCAGGTTCGGAAATCAACTGATATAAGCGGTTTGACAAAGGGCATATTGCTGTGGCGCTGCGGCTGGAAACGAAAATCTCTGAAACGACGAAGCTGTTCGCTGTTTGCATACTACTGTCGTGAGCATCTATGGAATGAGGTTGAAGGATGGTGAAATAACGAGAAGGCCATATGATATTGACGTCCACGACTCATCACAAGACGTAGCGGTCTCAGAATCACCCGCTGTGTAATCCAGGCAGGACAGGCAGCGATCTGTGGCACTTATGACGACAGAGTATAACGCTGGTGCAGGCAGAAGTGTTTCGGATCACATCGTCCAAAGACCATAGTTAAACATGAAGCTTCACATCACACGACCCCTACCTGTTCCTGTGTTGAACCAACGACATCGTAAGTTACGATTTCAGTGGGCACAGCATCAATGAGTTTTACCCGTGGATCAATAGAACCGTGCTGCCTGTCGAATGAATCGCATTTCTTGACACACCAGGTTGATAGCTGGGTCCTTACACGCCGTTCTCCAGGCGAGTGGCTGCTTGAAACGTGCACCGCGCCACAGATGCAGGCAAGTGAGAGCAGAGTTATGCTGTGTGGTGCATTGAGTTGGACTTCTATGGGACCTATGGTAGTACTTGAAGACATCGTGACAGCAGTGAGCTATCTGAACATTACTGCGGACCACCTTCATCCCTTCTGATGTCTTCTCCGATGGCGATGACATCTTCCAGCATCATAGCTCTCCGCGAAACAAGGCCAGAATCGTGCTGCAGTGGTTTGAGGAGTCTTAGCCAGCAGAAGCCCCTGATCTGTACGCTATGGAACACACATCGGGCGCCCGCTGCATGCTCACAAGCCACCGTCTCCTAACTTCCGGGAATTTAGTGACCTGATGCTATACACTTCTGGAAACCTATGAAGGACTTGTAGTACCCATGCCAAGTAGAACCGCTGCTGTACTGTGTTTGAAAAGTGAACCAACACGCCATTAACCAGATGGTCATATGTTTTGGCTCATCGCTATATTTTCTTAAATAAACTGAGATTTTGTGGGATTGATGGTAAAGCCAACCAAGCCTAACCAAAAGAATTCGGAAAGTTGTACTTAGTAATTCAACCAACGTAATCGGAGGAAAGTCATTTGAGTTGGGAAAATCACTTTAGGGGACTCCCAAGACTCAATCTTAGATTTCTATTGTTATTTATATACGTAAACGATATTCCATCTAACGTACAAAAAGCATGATTAGTTTTTTATGGAAGACGATGATATTCTGATTAATGAAATGGAAATGAAATGAAGTCCCGTGCTTCTTTACAGAGCATAGGGGAACGATGCGGGAGACCCGCACCGCTTCACTAGGCAAGGTCCTAGTGGAGGTAGTTTGCCATTGCCTTCCTCCGACCGTGATGGGGATGAATGATGATGATGAAGACGACACAACAACACCCAGTCATCTCGAGGCAGGAAAAATCCCTGACCCGCCGGGAATCGAACCCGGGACCCCGTCCTCGGGAAGCGAGAAAGATACCGCGAGACCACGAGCAACGGACATTCTGATTAATACAAGCATACAAATAGCAACAGGAGAAATGGTAATTTAAGAAGATACAACGTACGCAGTTCTGCACATCTAGAGGTAGTACACCAGTAGTAAGTCTGACACATGGTGAAGAAGCAATAAAAAGGGTCTGAACGTGAATTCTTAGGTGTCCATACTGATGAGACTTTAAACTGGAAAAACTCATTTTTACATTTGCATTTAGAATCATTGCAAATTTTCGGGAGAGACAAATCAGAAACCTGACACATTTCGCATATTTTCATTCAGTAATGTCACATGGACTAATATTCTGGGGTAATTTATCGTTGAGAAAGAAAGTCCTCATTGCTCGGAAAGGTGCTGCAAAATTAATATATGGTGGTCACCCATGATCACCTTACAGACATCTGTTTAAGCAGTTGGACATTCGCCGGCCGGAGTGGCCGAGTGGTTCTAGGCGCTTCAATCTGGAACTGCGCGACCACTACAGTCGCAGGATCGAATCCTGCCTCGAGCATGGATGTGTGTGATCTCCTTAGGTTAGTTAAGTTTAAGTAGTTCTAAGTCCTAGGGGACTGATGACCTCAGAAGTTAAGTCCCACAGTGCTCAGAGCCATTTGAACCATTTGAGTTGGGCATTCCGACTACAGTCGGTAATAGCGCTCTATCGACTCGTGTGGTCAAATGGTGATAAAAAACGTGTGTTATGTACTATTATTTATTTCTGCGATGAGAGATAGCGATTGTTATGTGTAATAGCTCAAGCTTACTAAGTAGCATTCAACACGCTTTACAGCAATGTCTACTTAAAGCAATTTTTTGCGAGATTCAGAGTCCTCACCAGTGTTAAAAGTCCCGTCACCAAAACTGCCGAATCACGCTTAGCACCCTTCATAATATGAAATACGTTGCACAAAACGTCATCGTCTTTACATTCGTCCATATCTGTCCCCTGTGCCAGTCCCGCCACAACTCGCACTTATACTGTACCAGTCTGCGTCTTCTTTATGAGCTGTCTGCAGCCCCACAACGTTGTTTGAACATAATTGACATTTCAGTGATAACGGTGGCGAATCTTGAAATGCACTGCTGTGTTACATGAACACTGCTATATCTATAATATACGGGTAAAACAGCAAGAAGTTTCCCACATTTTGATTCGTGTAACCAGTTTCGCATGCCATCAGATCTTTAAGATTGTGTAAGCAATCACATCAAATAAAGTTAATCACTAGAGGTCAGCTTACGACATACTGTCCACTCAACGAAGCAATAATAGGGGAAAAAATTCGTACAGTCGCAAATTTTGTACAGTCGTACCGACCGGTGTCATCAAGAATCTACTAAAACTCCTGAGCGATGGGGTGGAAACCTTAGAGTAGGGGTGGGGAGTGTGTGCATTGAAAGGCCACTTTTTCTTGAAACCAATTCGAGGGGAAAACAATTCGTGATCCTCTACGGCAGCTATAGTTTTCTTGGCTGCTTGCTTTTCAGTTTACAGACACCCTATATCTCCCCACAATTTCCTGCCGAGTTCTCTTATGTGAGTAGACAACGCAACTTTACTGAACACGTGCTTATATGGTGTAGTCATTTTCAGCTTACTAATTGAGTACATAAAAAAATAAAAAAAGCACTCAACACCTGGAGTTGTCAGCTGTCAGCTGTCTACCACACTGAAGAGCCTGTCCCAAGTGTAACATGCTGTCAATCTGCACTGGACTATCACTATCTCGAATACTTTTCACAGCAAGAGGGGAATCAAACTCATCATCTCTCCCACCATATGAAGAGGCCCAGAGGGTAAAGTTAGCTCCCTCTGCGACACAATTATGTCACATTAGTGTTATGTACTTCAGATATTTCGACGCAAGTCAAGCAATTCATACAGCAGAGTACTGTCTTAGACCTGAACATGATAGCCCCATTCCATCAGACATATTCACATTCATTTCGGAATATATGCTGTAGATGTGTGGTATGTGGTTCCACACAGTGCAGCCCCACTCTACGGGTGTCAGAAGTTCCTAAACTGAAAAGATTTATACAGTCTACAAGTAACACAATTAACAGCGAGAGAAGTGCAGCAAACGTTCTGCTCATTAATTAATTCACCACGAAATGACTACAAAACAATTACACGGCTTTACAATACGCTGTCAACGATGGACAGCAGCAGAGTGGCACATATACAATACAATGCAATGCCTTTTCCACCAACACTATATGGATTACTGACAACATCACGCTTACAAATTAAAAACTTCTTAGCCCGCATCTCGTGGTCGTGCGGTAGCGTTCTCGCTTCCCACGCCCGGGTTCCCGGGTTCGATTCCCGGCGGGGCCAGGGATTTTCTCTGCCTCGTGATGGCTGGGTGTTGTGTGCTGTCCTTAGGTTAGTTAGGTTTAAGTAGTTCTAAGTTCTAGGGGACTTATGACCACAGCAGTTGAGTCCCATAGTGCTCAGAGCCATTTGAACCATTTTTTAAAAACTTCTTAGCCATTGTTTAGAGAAGAGTATTTTTCACTTAAGCGCACTTAGCAACTGTAAAAAGGTGCTCATTTACTAAACCGCAAGTAAGTATACTAGGCAAACAAATGCTCAGTAAAATTATTTTGTCCACTCACGTAAGAGAACTGGACAGGAAATGCTGGGGAAATATAGTCCGCCTGTAAACCGAAAATCGAGCAGCGCATATAAGGGGCAAGTTGACTTTCCCGGAAGAAAATATAGCTGCCGTACAGGATAACCAAGACTTAATTTCCCCTCTAGCAGCGTAGAACAACATCATACAGAGATTTATGTAGATTCTGTCCATATGCGTTACTTGCGTTAGTCTTATTAGTATCTCGTATCTGCAATGTAATATTAACACACTTCGCGGATATTAAACATCTCCCGGCCATATCCGCTCACTAAGTCACTAGTGACTTACAATGAAGCGCCAAAGAAACTTGTATAGGCATGCGTATTCAGAGATACGTAAACAGGCATAAGACTGCGCTGCGGTCGCCATCGCCTATGTAACACAACAAGTGTCTGGCGCAGTTGTTAGATCGGTTACTGCTGCTACAATGGCAGGTTATCAAGATTTAAGTGAGTTTGGAAGTGGTGTTATAGTCGGCTCCCGATCGATGGGACACAGCATCTCCCAGGCAGCGATGACCTTGGGATTTTCCCGTACGACCATTTCACGAGTGTATCGTGAATAACAGGAATACGATAAAACGGCAAATCTACGACATCGCTTCGGCTGGAAGAAGATTCTGCAACAACGGGACCAACGACGACTGAAGAGAATCGTTCAACGTGATAGTAGTGCAACCCATCCACAAATTGCTGCAGATTTCAATACTGAGCCTTCAAAAAGTGTCAGCATGCGAACCAATCAACAAAGCCGAAAGCCCCCTCGTTTACCGTTGACGACTCCACGATGCCTCGCCTGGGCCCGTCAACACCGAAATTTGACTTTTGATGACTGCAAACATGTTGCCTCGTCGGACGAGTCTCGTTTCAAACTGTATCGAGAGGATGGACGTGTACGGGTATGGAGACAACCTGATGAGTCCATGGACCCTTCATGTCAGCAGGGGACTCTGCAAGCTGGTGGAGGCTCTGTAATGATGTAGGGCGTGTACAGTTGACACCTAATACCTCTAGACACGACTCTGACGGGTGACACGTACGGAAGTATCGTGTGTGATCACCTACGTCCATTCGTGTCCACTGTGCATTCCGACGGACTTGTACAATTCCAGCACGACAATGCGACAGCCCACACGTCGTGATTTGCTAGAGTGGCTACAGGAGCACTCTTCGGAGTTTAAACACTTCCAAATGGTTCAAATGGCTCTGAGCACTATGGGACTTAACTGCTGTGGTCATCAGTCCCCTAGAACTTAGAACTAATTAAACCTAACTAACCTAAGGACATCACACACATCCATGCCCGAGGCAGGATTCGAACCTGCGACCGTAGCAGTCGCGCGGTTCTGGACTGCGCGCCTATAACCACGAGCCCACCGCGGCCGGCCCTTAAACACTTCCGCTGGCCACCAAGCTCCCGAGACATGAAGATTATTTAACATATCTGGAATGCATTGCAACGTGCTATTGAGAAGAGATCTTCACCCCCTCGTACTCTTACGGATTTATGGACAGCCCTTCAGGATTCATGGTGTCAGTTCCCTCCAGCACTACTTCAGACATTAGTCGAGTCCACGCCAAGTCGTGTTACGGCACACTTGTGTGTGCTCGCGCGGGCCCTACACGATATTAGGCAGGTGTACCAACTTATTTGGCTCTTCAGTGTGTAAGTGCGCATTGTGTAGCGTTGGTTAAACTTCGGGAAATACTCTGTAGTCTCTTCTTGTGACATAGTGGATTAGATATATTAGGAAATTACTTGCTCCATCTTCGGTTTGCAGACTTACGAAGGAGCGATGTGCATGAACACAGTTTGGCGACCTACGACCCCACGCGCTTTTACCCTACTAATCCATTCCCTCCACCCTGCTACACGCCCGGATCACAGTTCATTCCCTCAGCTGCACTTAGGAGTGGTATACACATATCTTTAATAATCTGCAGTTCTTCCATCTTCTACAACGCACAGACTGTTAGCCTTCGAGAAAAAATAAATATAACCTTTCTTGTAGTAAATTTAATGTGGTGTATTTTTGTACTGCGAAATATTTTTGCTGGAAGCCACGGGTTTTCGAGTTATTGAAGAAAAATGTAAATTGGTGACCTTTAACATTCCCTCCCATCTCAGTGCTTAACATCTTCGTTCAGGATTTTTAGTGTGTTGTTTATGGCATTCACTCCCAGCACTATACAAAATTTCGTGATTACGTGAATTTTTTCTCCCAATAGATTTTTCTTGGTCTTCGTTGACTGGGCTTACAAATCGTGGCCGAGGTGGCAACAGGTTGATATGGTCAAAAGTGCTGTTTGGTACCACAAAGTTTTGTGCGTTGGGTCTCTTATGTTTACTGTACGCTTGAGCGTATGACCAAAGCACAGCTATGTAAGTTACCACATTTGATCGGGAATGTAAGTCATACTGATATGTACAAATGTAGTAGCACCATCTTCTGTAAAGGCGCTGCAGTCTGGAACCGCAAGACCGCTACGGTCGCAGGTTCGAATCCTGCCTCGGGCGTGGATGTTTGTGATGTCCTTAGGTTAGTTAGGTTTAACTAGTTCTAGGTTCTAGGGGACTAATGACCTCAGCAGTTGAGTCCCATAGTGCTCAGAGCCATTTGAACCATCTTCTGTAACACTTCATTAAATAAGTGAAAAAACCCCTTAAAACTGGGCTCACTCTGTTCATTAATAAATCTTGCGGGTTTCTTGAATTTTCCGTAGATGTCCCCAATTCTTCTAACACATTTAACAACGAGCCTTTATCTGCTGTGTGGATTGCGCACCTAAACTTCACCCTGGTATATTTCGTTGCGTTTAAATGTTCGCCAAATGCCGAATGATTAGAAACTGTATTAGAACATTCTGTACAGTTTTCTTGAACACGCCTTGAAACTCAGAGAGAATTTAGGAATTAATACAGTGGTTCGGAGGGGTAAAAATCAGTTGCTGAGTTGGTGAAAGCATCTATCCCCATACAGTCCATACAGCTTAGAGAGAGGTTTAATACACAAAAGAGGGAAAACGTTATGGTGTCAACGCTTTAGTTCTTCCATATATTCTGTCCTGTTTTGAGTACAACATAGAGAACGTCCATATCATGTTAAACTGCCAGAGAAGTTCTTCTTTGGGATGTCGACCAACTCGCGCGTCACATTCGCACCTTCTTCGGTCTCGGCGAACCATCAGAGACTCATTCTGCACGTTACCGTTTTGTGGTGGGTTCGTATTGATAACTCTAAATTTCGTCACAAGTATTGATTTTTTCCGGAAAAAGAGATGTTGGAGTTTTTCGTTTCAATCAACTTGCAGCAGGCGTCCACACATCGTTGTCTTTGTTCGGCAGTCAAGATGCGCGCTGCGAACTTTGCGCACACTTTTCTCTTCTGCAAAGCATTCTGGAGAACGTCTTGAACACCTGATTTAAGTATGTTCAGTTCGTTGCTGCACTGAAATTTGTGACAACAACGTTGACACACATCGGCCACGGGTCCACTGCGTGCTCATAACTGACCTAGTCGAACGCCCATCAGTTGCTTACACTTACCAGTTCACGCTGCCACCGTGGATGCAGCGCTGCGCCACTTATACTTTAAAAATAAAGTCAGTCTCGGAACTTCGGGGAGGGAGATGTATATTGGCCGGACAGTGAGACCGTTTCACGTACACCGAAAATAACATTGTAACGGAAATTACCGTTAGGTGACCATTTGAATGCAAAGGAAGCACCTTTTTTTTACAGAGCAGTTCATGTTCACATGCGGTGGGACTCAACTGCTGAGGTCATTAGTCCCCTAGAACTTAGAACTACTTAAACCTAACTAACCTAAGGACATCACAAACATCCATGCCCGAGGGAGGATTCCAACCTGCGACCGTAGCGGTCTTGTGGTTCCAGACTGCAGCGTTACATTAGGTCAGTTATGATACAAATATTCCATGAATAACAGACGAATGACCTGTAAAATATTTTTTAAACTTTTACATCACAAGTATTATAAATCACTCGTGGAAGAGAGAACAAAATGAACATGGGGTATAAATAATTAGATCCCAAAAGAAAAAAAATCATAATCATATCAGAAGTTAACGGTAAATCGAACTTCAAAATCGGTGATTAGTTTGGAAATTTAGATTGTGATGAAGTAACACCTATATGTTTCAGTTGGAGCATGTTGCTGTTTATCTGTATCTTACATTATCGCAAGCCGGAGTGGCCGAGCGGCTCTAGGCGCTTCAGTCTGGAACCGCGCGACCGCTACGGTCGCAGGTTCGAATCCTGCCTTGGGCATGGGTGTGTGTGTGATGTGCTTAGGTTAGTTAGGTTAAAGTAGTTCTAAGTTCTAGGGGACTGATGACCTCCGCTGTTAAGTCCCTGCCGGCCGCGGTGGCCGTGCGATTCTAGGCGCTGCAGTCCGGAACCGCAGGACTCCTACGGTCGCAGGTTCGAATCCTGCCTCTGGCATGGATGTGTGTGATGTGCTTAGGTTAGTTAGGTTTAAGTAGTTCTAAGTTCTAGGGGACTGATGACCTAAGATGTTAAGTCCCATAGTGCTCAGAGCCATTACATTATCCAGCTTGAAAATCAGGCACGACTGAGCTCAATTTTACTCTCAAGTCTTCTTCAACACTAAAACTCTTCCCGTATTTATATTTATTGTTTTCCCTGGTTGGATAACTCGGGTAGGTTAGGGACACGCAAGTCGCCGAAGTGGCGTCCAGCTGATAGACTTGCAGCAGTTCAGTCAGCCACACGAGTTTTTTTCATGTACAATAACTCTGAAAAAATGACTCACATTTATAAGTAGTAACAAACGGCACCAAAAATTGGATTGCTTCTTTGAAAAGAGAACGGTATTTGTCTCCGTTCCCACCCAAAACAAAGCAGTTTCCTTTTTGAAGCACCTTCCACTGAACTGTCGCTATTCATGTCGAAGAAAGTTTCATTGATATTACTCCTTCTAGTAGTTTTCCTGGAGATAGATTTCTTACCCAGTCATATTTTGTGTAATCTTCCGGAAAGTACGTTTAAAAACTGTTTTGAAGGACCTCCAAATATGCAATAATGTCTCGAACTGAATTCCCTTCCAAAAATGACGTAGGGAATGCGAAAAAGTTATTGTTCAGTACTTGTGAACTAAAAGGTGTCAACCTTTTTTTGAAAGACGATATTTTGTTATCTGCTAAGAAAGCTGTACTGCCTTGTCCTTGTAGGCCCATTTAAAAACTGTGAAGCCTGTCAAAGACATAAACTAAATAGGACAGTCTTCATTAAGACTGATCAACAGCGCAACATTTTTCGTGTCATTGTTTTTGTCACTGAGAAACATTGTCGTTAAGATTATAAAAATACTCGTGATGACTGGGTGTTGTGTGTTGTCCTTAGGTTAGTTAGGTTTACGTAGTTCTAAGTTCTAGGGGACTGATGACCATAGCTGTTAAGTCCCATAGTGCTCAGCACCATTTGAACCATTTTTTTTTATAAAAATACTACTTCTATCAGTCAGTTTTCTGTCACTTTATGTTAAAAATAAAGCATCGTAAGAGAATAATTTTACTTGTATCAGTACGTATACTGTTTACTCGTACGTGTACGACCAGAAATGTCCTTGCATTCCACCAATGATGCACGTACCACCGTTTGGAAATACTTGCCTAGAGTGTTGCCACCACGGTTAACAACTGTAAGTTACTATGCCGTAAGCTGGCTTTCTGTGATTAACTAACGTAATTGCTAAATACTATTATTATTACAAATCCGATGATGCGCGGGCCCGACGTGCGAAACAAGCTATAAAATAAAGTTGTGTACGACTTGTAGCTGTTTTGTCTGTGTATTATTAACAACGGTCACTGTGTTTGCTGAACTGTGTGTACGCGGGCAAGTGCTCTACCAACTGAGCTACCCAAGCACGACTCACGCCCCGTCCTCACAGCTTTACTTCTGCCAGTACCTCGTCTCCTACCTTCCAAACTTCACAGAAGCTCTCCTGGTAGAGCATTTGCTCGCGAGAGGCAAAGGTCCCGAGTTCGAGTCTCGGTCCGGCACACAGTTTTAATCTGCCATGAAGTTTCAAAGATGATGTTCTTTACAGGAAATGCTCAATATGTCAACCATCATTCCTCAACAATAGCTGTAGTCGAGGAATAATGTTGTGAACAGGTCTGTAAAGCATGTCCGGAGGTATGGTGAGGCATTGCGTCGGATGTTGTCTTTCAGCATCCATAGAGATGTCGGTCGATCACGATACACTTGCGACTTCAGGTAACCCCAAAGTCAATAATCACAAGGACTGAGGTTTGGGAACCTGGGAGGCCGAGCATGACGAAAGTGGCGGCTGAGCACACGATCGTCACCAAACGATGCGCGCAAGAGATCTTTCACGCGTCAAGCAATACTTTGTCTATTTTTTTGGTTCTAATAAAATCCCATGTCATTCCAAGCATGTGTGTCAATTTTTACCTATCTACCTACATTATTCCGTGGTTTATTAAGTTTTCAAATTTGTACTGACTTTTTGATCACCCGGTAAGTTCAATATTAGTGATCCATAACGCGTTACAATTTCCCGTGAACAACAAATGAAACCGAGCGAATTATTAAAGCCATACGATTTTCAATAACTGCGTCGCAAGGACTGTGAAACGACGACACAAAGATTGCGTGAAACGCAGAAAGGAGTGAAGTTTGCTACAGGTAGGAATTCGGGAAGGAAGAGGAAGAGGGGGAGGGGGAGGGGGAGTGGGGCGTGGCGGGACGGGATGTAGGCCAGCCTTGACGTCACTGGCTCATTTGCAGCGCCGCTGAAAGCGCGCAGGTACGCTCCGGCAGCGACCCGCGTGCATACCGTACAGAGCATGGCGCTCCGTGAAATCGACGCCTTATTACCTCTCCACGGCAGTCAAAGAAAACGCACACACACACTACTCGAGTAAATGATATGAAAGCGTAAAGAAAAATTCACTGTGATAAAACTTTCCTTAATATGAGGTGTGGCTATAAAATGACGGGACTGTTGGTGAAAATTATTTTATTTCAAAAACATACGTATGTAGTTATTGTCACCCTTATATACTCCCTCCCCTCTTTGCATACAACCCTCCACGCGAATTTTCCATTGACGCAGAAAATGCTAGAAGTATTCCCCTGCCAGTTCCTTGATGGTGCGTGCTGCCTTTTCTTCCACTGCTTCAACGGACTGACATCTTGTTCCTCTTAATCCAAATTTGACCTTGGAGAATAGATAAAAGTCACATCCTGCGAAGTCAGGCGAATAAGGAGGGCCGGCCGTTGGTGGCCGAGCGGTTCTAGGCGCTTCAGCCTGGAACCACGCGACCGCTACGGTCGCAGGTTCGAATCCTGCCTCTGGCATGGATGTGTGTGATGCCCTTAGGTTAGTTAGGCTTAAGTAGTTCTAAGTTCTAGGGGACTGATGACCTGAGATGTTAAGTCCCATAGTGCTTAGAGCCATTTCGAATAAGGAGGTTGTCTAACAGTGTGGTGTTGTACTTCGCTAGAAACCTTTTAACACCCAATGGTGTATCAGCCAGTGCGTTTTCTTCATCCAGAACCCTTGACTTATTCTACCACAATTCGGCTCGTTTTTTTTTTCTTATTTTCTCACGGAGTTGAACAGGAACCTTAAGGTAGCAATGCTGCTTAATAGTTTGACCTTCAGGAACCAAGTGACGATACACAGTTCCATGAAAATCGAAAAAAAAAATCATCACCGCTTTGAATCTTGATTTGCTCATTTGACCTTTTTCGCTCTAGTTGAAGTTGGACTCTTCCAGTGCACGGATTGGCACTTCGTTTCCGGATCGTAAGTGCTAGACCAAGATTCGTCACATGTTATCACTCTTTCCAAGAAATTAGGATCATTTTCAATCGTACCAACATTATCAGGAGCATCTTTTTACTCGATCGTGAGAATTATCGCACACACTTTTCTCATGTTAAATTTATTACGGAAAATTTGCCTTAGGCATTTTTTTTCGATACCAACAATTCTGCAATCGATCGAATACTCAGCAGACAGTCAAATCGAATTAGACTACGTACTTTTGCGATATTTTCACATGTTTATGATGTTTAGGGCGTTCCGAGCGTGAGCCATCTTCGAAAACTTCGCGTCCACCTCGGAAATCCTTGAACCACTCAAAAACTAGCGTATGTGATAAACAGTCTCCACCACACATTGCTCTTAGTAACAAATAGGTTTCAGTAACAGTTTCTCCAAGGTTCATGTCAAACGTCAAGACAGTTCGTTGCCCTATTATTACACTTATCAAATGTTCAAATGTTTGTGAATTTCTAAGGAAACTGCTGAGGTCATCGGTCCCTAGACTTACGCACTACTTAAACTAAGAACACCACACACACCCATGTCGCCGGCCGGTGTGGTCGTGCAGTTCTAAGCGCTTCAGTCTGGAACCGCGTGACCGCTACGGTCGCAGGTTCGAATCCTGCCTCGGGCATGGATGTGTGTGATGTCCTTAGGTTAGTTAGGTTTAAGTAGCTCTAAGTTCTAGGGGACTGATGACCACAGATGTTAAGTCCCTTAGTGCTCAGAGCCATTTGAACACCCATGTCCGAGGGAGGACTCAAACCTCCGGTGGAAGGTACACTTATCATTTTTTCGGCGAAACAGAATAACAGTGTCGGTTAGACCGTCGGCGAGAGCGCAACGCTATTTCCTCCTACTAATAAGGCGAGTACACCGTTCGCTTGTTACGTATTCTTACAAGCTTCAAGCAGGAGCGACTTATTTTCAGTTATCTGTGTATTTACTAGTTTATTTTTGTAATTTCTTGCGTGTTCGAGTGCTTACTAGGCACAAGCTTTTGTTTCAATAACAGTGTAGCGTACAGTACCGCTGTTGCTATCGACTGTTGTATCGATGCTCGTATCGTACAGGCTTTTGTTTGTTTGGTTAGAACAGCTCTGTGTCAGTTAGACCTTCAGTATGTATGCATTATTAAAACAAAAAAGGACACAAACAGTGAGGTTTCACAAAGAGATATATATTCGAGAAGAGTGGAATCATTTTATTACGCACCACCTTTCAATGTCAGCCAAAAGTAATTTCAGAAAGATTTACCGGTCTCCTCTTATTGCCTTTTCTGACATTCAGTACGATGAGCTACCATTCTAGTCTTTTTACTGTTTCGCTCCTCTGCAATGTTTCAGCGTCGGGCTTTACTATGAAGCATTCATCGCCAATTAACAAGGGTTTTACACTTGTAAACGACTAATTAGACACCCTTGCACAGTCGGATGTACTCCACTGTTTGACCTCAGCAACAGAGGGAACTTATCGTGGCTAGGGCTTCACAAACAAATAAAATCGTTATGGAGTCATCTTGACCCACACCCGCTCAGATGCCGTCTAAAACCCAATGTGATTCACTTCAATCTACAAATTACTGTAACCAGTCACATTTCTTCTTTCTTTCCACTAATCGTTTAGGAGGATTAGAGCTCCACAACTTTCAGAAACCCATTTTGAATTACTCATCTGCGGCTTTAACAGTTTCTACTGAAACATTGTCATCTCCAGAGCTCTTTCCTTTCTTTGAAATACACATCATCCGGCACTATTCTCGGAATGTCATTAATTCATCTATGAACTATCTTTCGTCTGACTCGCCTCCTGAACGATACAAGCACTTGAAAAACCACTTGCACATTTCTCTGTTGTTACTTGCTACATGCCTGCCATTTTAACTGGGAAAATGAAATGTCAATGAAACATAATTTTATAGTTTCGTTTTCTTCAATTACAATCTATTAAGTACATTATGTATTTAGATAGTGGACAGTTGGGAATGTGGGTCTTACGGGAAGCGTGCAAGGGACAAGTCCCTGCAGTCGCGCTATTCAACTGCGTCCTCGGTGGCTCAGATCTTGAACCCCCTGAGGATGCGTTTAGAAGGCTGGAACTGACAAAAATAACAAGGCAGTGAAAGACTTTGCGATGTCGCTGTTCGGGACTTCTCTTCTGTCCATGTAATTTACCCTGGAAGGAACACACATCAAGGATTTACTGAATGATTAATTTGGGTCTGGGAAATGATGATGAGGAACCTCAGGCTTCAGAAGAAGAAAATGTGCATGCTGAACTGTCACCAGTTGAAGGTGATAGTGGAGGTGCTAAATGTGTCCTAATGCTAAAGACTGCATATCATTCCTTAGTCTTTGAATGCTGTAATTTATGACTGCAATTATCCGTCGCCTTATTTATGTCATTTCATTGTAAGCTAGCCATTTTTTGTTACTGTTTTTGTGGAATAATAATAAAAATAAAAAATAGATGGATAGAGCATCTGCCATGCAAGCAGGAGATCCCGGGTTCGAGTCCCGGTTGGGGCACACATTTTCACCTGTCCCCATCGAGGTATATCAACAACACCTGTCGGCAGCTGAGGGTTTCAATTAATTATCATGTATTCTAGAGAAGCTGCAGGGTCATCAATGGTATCTTTTTTTTAAATTGTTATCACTTTGTTCGATTTTGTTAGTTGCATTTGTTCGGTGCGGATGTCCCAGGACACCCGTTCAAGTTCAGTGCTGAGGCATTGACTCAGTTTTTTATTATTATTATTATTATTATTATTACAGAGGGCAGCCGAACACGCTGAGCAACCGTGCCGGCTGGTATCTGTTCTTTCGAGAGCAGTTACTATCTTCATATATAATTTTAGTTCTGTTTACTCACAGCCAAGTCAATTTCCAGTTTCCTTTCTTCGAAAGAACGTGTTACGAAAAACAGTTACATTTCTCGTGGTAAATTCTATTAATGTCTCACCCCTGTCGTTTCTAGTATCATACCCGGAATTCCACGGTAAAATTATACTTTAGTTTTTATTCTCCTTTTTCGTTATAGCCCAGCATTACCATCTTCTACTAGGATTTACTGTCGTGGCTATGGTAAATTTTCTTAGGGGTGAATTTCTTCAACGGATGTGAGAACATTGGTGCATATCATTGCAAAATTTTAATGGAATTTCGTTTACTGGTTTTTTTAAAAAAATGTCTTGCCATTCTGTATATACTTTTTACATCTGTAATATTGCATTTATTTTTCTTGTTTACAATACAACCGACGCCTGAATTTCCACTCGGTGTCCTTTTAATGTCATTTCGTTTCGTTTTGTCGCTGCAGTTCTCATAACCCTACTAGACCCCAAAAAAATGGTTCAAATGGCTCTGAGCACTATGGGACTCAACTGCTGAGGTCATTAGTCCCCTAGAACTGAGAACTAGTTAAACCTAACTAACCTAAGGACATCACAAACATCCATGCCCGAGGCAGGATTCGAACCTGCGACCGTAGCGGTCTTGCGGTTCCAGACTGCAGCGCCTTTAACCGCACGGCCACTTCGGCCGGCCTACTAGACCCCATCTGATGTTATTCAGCTCCTCTCCCATATCCACTAACCTATCTTCGGATCCTAAGATTCAGGAATTTATTGATCCTAAACAAAAAAGTAATAATAGAAGTTGGATTTTTAGGGCCCATGTGATAGTATCTTTAGCCAAAATTCGTGTTATAAGGTGTGGACGTGGGAGTATCTGGATGTTCCCCATAGCATGAACCCATTTTCTGTGCTTTCTGATTTCACTTCTCTCAACATTGTTCACGCGGGAAGCGATGCCGACGTCCTAGAAAAACTCAAGTGGCAGTAGGACTGCCGACAACCCTATTGATAGTATACTAGGCCGGCAGGGGCCAAAGATATTGCTGAGACAGATTAATAGCCTAAGTTTGAGTGCCTCTAAATTTCAGAGCCTTGGATGAACAGGACCAGTACGCTTGCTGATCACGTGTACTCAAGTCTTAAGTCAAAACAAACGCGTTTTTTGTCTGTATTGCCGACGAAAATCACCCACTCCATAAACCTGCCGTTTTGTAGGCAAGAAATTGTTCGTTGCCCTGTGCAGCGTAAACATATGACAGTTACAGTGCAGATGTCCTCTCGAGGTTATTACCTAGTCACTTCTAAGTTTCCAGAAACAACGATACAAAACCTCTTCTGAATGGCAGACCAGTCAAGCCAAGGCTCTCTGAACATGGACATTATATCTGTTACACTTGTTCAACCTGGTGTAGTTTTTACAGCTTTAGTAAATAGGGCGCAACGTTATCACTATTAACAGGTTTCGCTAATCCATTTATCAGGCAGTATGCAAATGAGAAAAGCAAGGCAATATATTTCGTTGGGGCTTTGACGGACTTTTCCCCGACTTTCGAAACATACCTTCGTCAAACCAACATCTTTAACTACAGGGACTGTTTTTCCTAAACAAGGTGATACAACGTGGCTAAAACTATAGTGACAGAATGATACCTGGACATTTTCACGTACATTTTGTAGCGAAGGCAGAATGAGTCACAAAATAATTGGCCACAAACTACGTAAAACAATCGTTTTATTTATTTAAAGTTTTATCATCTTTTATCGTCCGTCGTTACAGCCAACAGAGACTTCATGTAAAGCGTGTAAAATTTGGACTGCGTGTACTCGTATTTGAGTTGTTTTCCGTATTGCGTTTGTTTTCCTAGGACGAAATCAGCTCAGCATTTTCCTAGAAATATGGGAAGCTTCTTAAAAGCCACACTCGTGCCTGTCTCGCAGGCAGGTTCGCTCCTCCTAGCAGTAAGTAAGGGTCTAACATAAACTTCGTTATTCCTATTAGAACTTGGTAAATTCAGCATAATCTTATGTAGGTTTCAGTGGTTTTAACTTTGTTTTAGAATTACTTCAGAGGTCTTCCTTCCTCAAATGTCAAGTCCTCAGAATATTACATATCTAAACTTTATCATGTAATAAATTTAGCGTTAATCTATTCGCTCAAGAATTATAAATTCCTTTATAAAAAATCGTGTATGAGTGCGTAAGTAGCGCAAGCTGATAACCATGTATCCTGTATCAATAGGATGTAAAATACGTGGTAGCCATTTAATGTTCACATGTTTTCATGCAGTTTCTTTCACTTCAGAAGACAGTGACTGGCCATTCGTAATTTTCCACATACGTATATGAAATCATCCTTCGTGATTCTCGAAGGGCGCTTGTATTTTTCTCTTTATTACCAATGAGACATTGAACTTACTCAGTGCTTACGTTCCTTGTACAAAATCAGAGGAATTCCTTCCTGTAAAAAGGAAGCTATAATGCTATGAAGTCGGTTTGTAGCATAGATACATATCGTAGCTACGTAGATTTCTTTTGCCTATATTAGAAAACTATATCGCGTCTTCGCAATTACAATTACAGTGTGTTATTGTACTGCGTGCACGAAAGCGAAACTGGCTTGGTTACAGATCAAAACTCTGTTCCGAAACGGGACGCCAGTCAGCAGCATTACTTGTAGTGCACAATATTCTTACTTAGGCATCCGAACACACATCAATTAAAAAGATCAATTTACAAGGCTTTTCAAGCCCAGTATGTTACCCTATGAACATTCCTGCGCCAGTATCATGGACTTGGCGAAGCTGAGCCAAGCGTGATGTAACTGTCCAGTTCAGCTTCCTGTAGCGTTTCAGTTAGTGGACGGTATTAGTACGTTGATACGTCAGTTATCAGGGAACGATCCTAGATAGGTGACGTTGTGTTAATATAACATACACTACCGGAAAAAATAGCAACACCAAGAAGTTGTGCGACATGAACGGAAGTTGGTAGGCGTGTTTCTACATCTAAAAGATGATGGCTATTAACGCAGGTGCAAATCGAGTTTGCTTTACAAATACGCTGTAACGGTCGTAAGCATTAGTTACCTATGAGATTGGACTTGGTAAGTTGATGTTAGCGAAAAATCCTTTAAAGCGACAAAGACACTATTATCAACAGCTCACTGAGTTTGAACGAGGTTGTGTATTAGGGCTGCGGAAGCTGAATGTTACAACTACGATACTGCAAAACTACTGGGCAGGAATGTAGCCACCGTACATAATTGCTGGCAGTGATCGTCACGGGAATGTCACAAGAAGACCGGACTCTGGACGGCCACGTGGCTACCGAGAGGAAAGATCATTGCGTTCGGTCGTCCGCCCCTGGTAGCTGAATGGTCAGCGTGACGGATTGTCAATCCTCTGGGACCGGGTTAGATTCCCGGGTGGGTCGAGGAATTTTCCCCGCCCAGGGACTGGGTGTTGTGCTGTCCTCATCATCATCCTATCATCCTCATCGACTGCAGGTCGCCGAAGTGGCGTCAAATTGAAAGACCAGCACCCGGCGAACGGTCTGCCCGATGGGGGGCCCTAGCCATACGATTAAATAAAATTGTGTTCGGTGTATGGTTCTGGTGCATTGTACTGCGTCTGTAGCAGCAATTTGAGCATCAGTTGGCACCAAAGAGACACAACGAACTGTTACAAATCGGCTACTTCAAGGACAGCTACGAGCCAGACGCCCTATAGCGTGCATTCCATTGAGCCCAAACCACCGCCATTTGCGACTTCAGTGGTGTCAAGCGAGAGCTCAATGGAGGGCAGCGTTGAGGTCTGATGTATTTTATGATGAATGCCGCTTCTGCCTCGGTGCTAGTGATGGTCGTAGTGGTAAGAGAGAGGCCAGCTGAGAGCCTGACACCAAACTGTCAGCGTGCTAGACTCACTGGAGCTACACCTGGAGTTATGGTCTGGGGTGCTGTTTTGAATGACAGCAGGAGCACTCTCGTGGTTATCCCACGCATACTGACTGCAAATCTTTACGTCGGTCTGGTGGTTCGACCTGTTGTACTGCCATTCATGGACAACATTCCAGAGGGTGTTTCCCAACTGGATGACGCTCGCACACAAACCACTATTGTAACCCAACATGCTGTACAGTGTGTCGACATGTTGCCTTGGCCTGCTTGAACACCAGATCTGTTTCCAATTGAGCACATACGGGACATAATCGAACAACTCCAAACTCATCGACAAACAGCATTCACCGTCCTGTACTGACTGACCAAGTGCAACAGGCGTGGAACTCCAACCCACAAACTAACACCCTGCACCTGTGCAGCACAATGCATCAACGTTTGCATATTTGCATTTAACGTTCTGGCGGCTACATATGTTATTAATATACCAGCATTTCACATTTGCAATAGCTTATCTCGGGCTTACATTAATCTGTAATCTTGAAACGCTAATCTCTTAAATATGTTGCCTAAATAAATGTACTCATCACATTCCATTATTCTACACTACTGGCCATTAAAACTGCTGCACCAAGAAGAAATGCAGACGATAAACGGGTATTCATTGGACAAATATATTATACTACAACTGGCATGTGATTACATTTTAGCCGGGCGCGGTGGCCGAGCGGTTCTAGGCGCTTCAGTCCGGAACCGCGCGACTGCTACGGTCGCAGGTTCGAATCCTGCCTCGGGCATGGATGTGTGTGATGTCCTTAGGTTAGTTAGGTTTAATTAGTTCTAAGTTCTAGGCGACTGATGACCTCAGAAGTTAAGTCGCATAGTGCTCGGAGCCATTTGAACCATTTGATTACATTTTCACGCAATTTGGGTGCGTAGATCCTGAGAAATCAGTACCCAGAACAACCACCTCTGGCCGTAATAACGGCCTTGATACTCCTGGGCATTGAGACAAACAGAGCTTGGATGGCGTGTACAGGTACAGCTGCCCATGCAGCTTCAACACGACACAATAGTTCATCAAGAGTAGTGACTGGCATATTGTGACGATTCAGTTGCTCGGCCACCATTGACCAGACGTTTTCAATTAGTGAGAGATCTAGACAATGACCTGGCGAGGGCAGCAGTCAAACATTTGCTGTATCCAGAAAGGCCCGTACAAGACCTGCAACATGCGGTCGTGAATTATCCTGCTGAAATGTAGGGGTATTCATTGGACAAATGAATGAAGGGTAGAGCCACGGGTCGTAACACATCTGAAATGTAACGTCCCCTGTTCAAAGTGCCGTAAATGCGAACAGTAGGTGACCGAGGCGTGTAACCAATGGCACCCCATACAATCACGTCGGGTGTTACGCCAGTATGGCGATGACGAATACACGTTTCCAATGTGCGTTCACCGCGATGTCGCCAAACACGGATGCGACCATCAAGATGCTGTAAACAAAAGCTGGATTCATCCGAAAAAATGATGTTTTCCCATTCGTGCACCCAAGTTCGTCGTTGAGTACACCATCGCAGGCGCTCCTGTCTGTGATGCAGCGTCAAGGGTAACCGCATCCATGATCTCCGAGCTGATAGTCCATGCTGCTGCAAACGTCGTCGGACTGTTCGTGCAGGTGGTTGTTGTCTTGCATACGTCCCCATCTGTTGACTCAGGGATCGAGACGTGGCTGCACGATTCGTTACAGCCATGCGGATAAGATGCATGTCTTAACGACTGTTAGTGATACGAGGCCGTTGGGATCCAGCACGGCTTTCCGTATTACCCTCCTGAACCCACCGATTCCATATTCTGCTAAAAGTCATTGGATCTCGACCAACGCGAGCAGCAGTGTCGAGATACGATAAACCGCAATCGCGAAAGGCTAGAATCCGATCTTTATCAAAGTCGGAAACGTGATGGTACGTATTTCTCCTCCTTACACAAGGCATCACAACAACGTTTCAACAGGCAACGCCGGTCAACTGCCGTTTGTGCATGAGAAATCGGTTGAAAACTTTCCTCATGTCAGCACGTTGTAGGTGTCGCCACCGGCGCCAACCTTGTGTGAATGCTCTGAAAAGCTTATCGTTTTAATATCACAGCATCTTCTTCCTGTCGGTTAAGCTTCGTGTCTCTAGCACGTCATCTTCGTGGTGTAGCAATTTTAATGGGCAGTAGTGTAATTAATTATTTTTTGGTGCTGAGATTTTTTTCTCTCAGTGTATCAGGACATATGCGACCATGTTATCAGAGCGATCAAAACAATAATAAACAAAAGCAAACAGAAGTGTTACAAAAACCTAATTTCAAAACTGTAACTGAAAATGTGACTGAAAAACATGAACGGAGAAAAATGGCAAAAAACTTTTAAAATTCAGAATTCAATATTGTAATAAGATGCTGCTCGCTATTACGGTGACTCTTCTGGCACCGACACTGCCGAGGCACGTTCAGTATTAGGCAGTGCAGTGTTCGGAGGCATGGAAATTCTGGTATCGATAGCTCAAATTCAAATGGCTCTGAGCACTATGGGACTTAACATCTGAGGTCATCAGTCCTGTAGAACTTAGAACTACTTAAACCTAACTAACCTAAGGACATCACACACATCCATGCCCGAGGCAGGATTCGAACCCGCGACCTTAGCGGTCACGCGGTTCCAGACTGTAGCGCCTAGAACCAAACGGCCACACCAGCCGGCTATCGATAGCTACGACGCCACAACGCAGGCGCGCTCTCGTAGGCTGGCACTACGAGAGCGGACGAACAACGCCGACGACAGCGCCCTCTAGCAACACCGACTCAAAGGAAGGCCTCGGCTCTTGTTCGTGACGTCACGTCAGCTAGGCACGGCGAACGCCACGTCTGTTGCAGGAAGAAACGCCTGGGCGTGCTTATCACTATAAATCTCTTATTTTTGGACAAAATGTTTGGTATTGTTTTGGATTCTTCAGTTTTATTTAGATGAAAGATTTTCTTACTATCGTAAAGCTACAAATGAATATAATAGTTTTATATTACTGAATCCTGTCGAAACAAACGTAGATCAATATGGTAAGATGCTTTGCCCCATTGCAAGCTTCGGAAATTTTACATTCAAGTAACTATATTTAATTGATCCATTTTGTTATCGAAACTTACCCCAACCGCCTTGCAATGAACTCGTTTCTTTTATTTATTTATTTATTTTCGTTTGACATCGTCACTGGAAATGTGAACTAATTTACATGTGTAAATGTCCAACTGTTGCCAGTCTTTAGATTACAGTCGTTTTCAACGAAAGGAATTATAAACAGGAAACAAAATAGCTTCATACATCGAAAATACTGCTGAGCTTAAACTTTTTTAAACATGCACATTAGAAAAGATAAATATTCCCCTCTTGCAACTGAAAGGAGAAACTTTATAAGATAAAAAAATTTTATTTGATAAAACAAGTATCTCTCTTTTGCCTCTTCTTCTGTCCCCCACCCCCTCTCCCAATATGTGCAATCGCAAGATATTTCATTAACATTCAGTGCTCCTCACCCCATAGTCAACCAAGATACCTAAAGAAGAGCACCAATATGTTCACAGTTTCTTGTAAAAACAACCCAGTACAAACGTAACTTCCTCAGATTTACAAATAAGGTAAAGAAGCACTAATTCTGTTGCTGCTGGACCATGAAGTTGTTTTTGTATGTCAATCCTTAAAACAGGTAGAAATTTAAGTTCAGGAGTACACTATTTGTTAAGAAGTGTAATGAATTGCACAATTAATTGATTGCAGAAATCTCTCAGAACAATGTGTGTTGGTCAACTACCGCCAATAGTTTCACATTTTCCTGTGTCAGAGAGGGAGACACCACCATTATGAGTATGCCTGCAACAGACCTGGCGTTCGCCGTGCCTAGCTGACGTGACGTCACGAACAAGCGCCGAGGCCTTCCTTTGAGTCGGTGTTGCCTCTAGCCGACGCTGTGCAGCCCTACGACCGCCGCTCCAGATTCAGCCCATTTGTTCACGAGCAGGCGACCAACTAACACTGTTTCATTTTCGTAGTGGGCGAGCGACTACAGATTTTGCCTGTGTTAGCTTTGATACATCCGACTTCGCACCTAAGTGCTCCTCAGTACAAAGTTATGTATTCACATATTTTATCGTGTTGAGATATAGTAAAACCACTTTTACTTTACTGGCAGTACCGAGATTTTTTACCTCACCTGCTTCTACTCGCTTCCTACATTTGGCCTACCCTTCAGTTTACAGGAGCAGACCCATGCCGCCTTCCAGGCGGGATACAAAAGAAATAACTGGAGAGAGTTAGATATCAGATGCAAGCAAACCGGATGTGCGGTATGAATACCATTACGAATAAATGAAAGAAGTTATTGTGGAAGATGAGTCGAAGGAAGTAAAATTTTATTTTCAACGACACATCTCAGAAAAAGTCTAATATGAAATTCAGTATAACGGATTCAGAACGAAACTACTGTAGAATGCGGGCAACGAGGTTCGATATTAGCACAAAGAAAAAATAATTTTCTCGTGTTATCGTTGTGCTTCCAGTTCTATAATACATCTAACACGACATAGTGCACTACCTTTGCTATTGGAGTTTAATGTTGAGAACAAGAGATATCTGTAAGAGGCAAAGATCCAGATGGCTGAAGTTCCGTTGTTGCGCAAGTTTTCAATACGTCGCGAATACTCAGTTCAGTGTACAGTACACTACTGACAGAAAAATCAACCCCAAAACTGAGGTGGGCTCTAAACAAGTATTTCTTTGAAGTTGTTTTCATGTTGTACTAAATCATTAATTGAAGCTGTTTCTCGTTTTTCTACTATCTTAAATAATGCGGTGTTTTTATGTTTTTTCCGAGTGCTTTGTAATATTTTTTACTTCTGTTTAAGTCTCCCACCTCCTCGTAGTTTTATGTTATAATGTTCTAGTGTACTAGCGGGCGGCTTTGCAGAAAGTTTTATCGATTCTTATTGAAACGGTTGTGGGCATTTGTTTATTCGATAACTGGCTAATCGCACAATCCATCTAATCTACGAGGGTCATTCCAAAAGAAATGCACACTATTTTTTTTTAAATCCATCTTTTATTCTACATGTTTGAAAGTTTTACTGTGTGTAGATACATCCTTTAGGAACAATATTTTCATTTCTACACGTAATTTCCATCCCTCTCAACTGCCTTACGCCGTCTTGGAACCAGCACCTGTATACCCGCACGGTAAAATTCTGGACCAACCTGTTGGAGCCACTGTTTGGCAGCGTGCACAAGGGATTCATCATCTTCAAACCTTGTTCCACGAAGAGAGTCAGTCTTTCAATTTCCAAAAGAGATGATAGTCACATGGAGCAAGGTCAGGACTCTAAGGCGGGTGTTTGTGTTGTCCATCCGAGTTTTGTGATCGCTTCCATGGTTTTATGACTGACATGTGGCCGTGCATTGTCGTGCAACAGCAAAACATCCTGCTTTTGCCGATGTGGTCGAACACGACTCAGTCGAGCTTGAAGTTTCTTCAGTGTCATCACATATGGATCAGAATTTATGGTGATTCCACTTGGCATGATGTCCACAAGCAAGAGTCCTTCGGAATCGAAAAACACTCTAGCCATAACTTTTCCAGCAGAAAGTGTGGTTTTGAATTTTTTTTTTTTTTTTCCTTGGGTGAATTTGCATGATGCCACTCCATTGATTGCCTCCTCGTCTCTGGTGAAAAATGATGGAGCCATGTTTCATCACCTGTCACAATTCTTCCAAGAAATTCATCTCCACCATTCTCGTACTGTTCCAAAAGTTCGCTGCATACCGTTTTTCTTGTTTCTTTGTGAGCCACTGTCAACATCCTGGGAACCCACCTGGCACAAACCTTTTTAACGCCAACACTTTCCGTAGTCTGCAAACACTTCCTTCCCCTATCCCAGCGTAGCATGACAATTCGTTCACTGTGATGCGTCTGTCAGCAGTCACCAATTCGTGAACTCTCTGCACATTGTCTGGAGTGTGTGCAGTACGAGGCCTGCCGCTGCGAGGACAATCCTCAATACTGCAGTGCCCGCTTTCATCGCGTAACCTGCTTGCCCACCGACTAACTGTGCTGAGATCGACAGCAGCATCTCCATACACCTTTTTCAACCTCTTGTGGATGTGTCTCACTGTCTCGTTTTCACAGCACAGGAATTCTATGACAGCACGTTGCTTCTGACGAACGTCAACTGTAGCAGCCATCGTGAAGACATGCTGTGACGGTGCCACTCACGGGAACAGGTTGAACTAAGTTTGAAAAGAAGCGGGAAGGATGTATCTACACACTGTAAAACTTTCACACATGCAGAATGAAAACTGTATTTTTACAAAAATAGTGTGCATTTCTTTTGGAGTGACCCTCGCAAGTGATCAGTGACGACACCAGCGGGCAGTGCTCTAACAACGTCAATCGTCGCTGCACCAGAGTCTGCTAAGACGTATAGGGGCAACATATTTGTGATACTTACATTTTTGTAAAAATATAACTAAAATTATTTTGGTTTATTAATTTCTGACTGTACAGCGCTTATGCTTTTGTCCTTGAATGTGATTGAAAAAAAAATATTTTAAATCAACTGTCAGGTACATGAATGTTTCGTTTGCGCATAAACTTATTTCTAATTGCCTCACTTTGTAAATTCGGTGCAGTTTGTGAGGAAGGGTGTCTGTGTCTTACTATTTTGTAGGTCTTGAAAATGGCCACCATGCACCGAAATTAGTTATCTAGTTCACAATATTGTGTTCTGTAAATGGAATAAACACGCAGGGTAATTAAATTTTCCCTACTTGGGCCACTTGTAGACGGACAAGTACTTACCCTATGGGTACCCAACTTCATAGGAATGATGTTCAGACAGCGCGCTGCAGGATCGACGTCATTGGTAGTGTTAGGATCCAGCACTGAGAAGGCTACGTAGGGTTGATGCACAAGCATCAGTGTACATTATAGCTGCACAGAGTCAGAATGCGTCTGGACAAGGTGAGCAGGGCTTGACTTGTAAACCTACGAGTATTTTATCAAAACAGCAGCAATAGTGCTGCTCTCCTTCGCGACTATCGGTTCATTACAGGAATACGGAGAGGTCCGCCTTTCCGCACTAGGATTGAAGGATGTGATTCGGAACTTCGAAGTAACTGACGATTTGGGAATTGCTTCTGGGACAGATCTACAGTCAACTGGGCCTTGGGGCACAAGTTATTGCAGAAGTTACTGTTGCCACGACTGAGAATGCTGGACGCAGTGTGCGATCTGCAAGCAGTGCAGGAGCTGTGTCACGACAGCTGAACATTTCACGATCCAGCGTTCGAGTGTGAAATCTTATGGGACTTAACAGCTGAGGTCATCAGTCCCTAAGCTTACAACTACTTAACCTAAATTATCCTAAGGACAAACACACAGACCCACGCCCGAGAGACGACTCGAACCTCCGCCGGGACCAGCCGCGCAGTCCATAACTGCAGCGCCTCAGACCGCTCGGCTAATCCCGCGCGGCTCCAGCGTTCGAGGAGGAGGAGGAGACTAGTGTTTAACGTCCCGTCGACAACGAGGTCATTAGAGACGGAGCGCAAGCTCGGGGAAGGGAAGGATGGGGAAGGAAATCGGCCGTGCCCTTTCAAAGGAACCATCCCGGCATTTGCCTGAAGCGATTTAGGGAAATCACGGAAAACCTAAATCAGGATGGCCGGAGACGGGATTGAACCGTCGTCCTCCCGAATGCGAGTCCAGTGTGCTAACCACTACGCCACCTCGTCCAGCGTTCGAAAAGTGCTGCGAACAACAGTGAAATGGTATCCGTACAAACTTCACATTATTGATCAACTTTTACCACGTGACGCAGACATTTGAGTAGACTTTGCTCTCACATTTCTTGCAAGGATGCAGATGACATGTGCCTTGGAACATTGTGTGAAGATTCATTATTTCTTTTCCGCATGTCTTTACAAATGTTTCCACAAATTTTCATTGTCCTATGATAACTCGTTTCTCGTGTGGGCTCTCTCAAGTTGCGAATGTTTAATTATGACCGCCCTGTATATAAAGAAAAACTTTATGTGTGTGTGTGTGTGTGTGGTGTTTGTTCTTTCGGACATACACATACAATTACGGTGATCACAAGCCAAGTATCGTTTCTGTGCGGATGCACACATATGCTCGAATTCATGCGGGAATCGGCCTTGCCACAAGTATTGAGATTGATGGGCAGGGGGCACTATTTTCATAGTGTGTGGATTAAGTTGAGATGAGGGTCTGTTGGAGGGCGTGCTTGGGATAAGACCGCGCAGCCGCACTAATTCCTATGTCCTCGCTGACTTAGGGGTCGCCGGCACGGTAGCTCAGCGTGTTCCGTCAGAGGGTTAGCTCCCTCTGAGTTCATAGATCAACAATGAACTTTAACGGATGTCTTACGACGTCCGCCCCTAGCAGATGCAACGAACAAAATCGAACAAAATGAGATTTTTTTTAAAAAAAAAAAAAAAAAAGCGTGGTTAGAGCGACTGCCTAGTAAGCAATAGATTCCGGGTTCGAATCCAGGTCGGGCACATATTTTTTAACTTTCCCCGTTGATTTACATCAACATCCCGTACGCAGCTGATGTTTGTAATTCATCGAAATTTCAAAAAAACTTTCCTGCTTCACTGTGATTTTTCGATGCGACTATGTCGTGACTCGTGAGACTGAATTACAAGCACGGTGATTGCTTTTAAAAGTATTCTGGTTATCGATAGCAAATTCGAGACAAAAATATGAGGCCACCATGCCACGTTTCCGACGGACTCGCGTGAATTGGCTGCCTTAGCAACAGTGAGACCCGTTCTCGCACGCTATATCGGTCCTACTCCGGTGTCAGTGCTTCATACTTGCGTGTGGAAGAGGACGAATGGCCCGGGAAGAGTGCCAGCAGAGACGAAGGGGAAACACGTGTGCGACAGTTCGCCACGTGTGTACGATTCTCGGCCGCAATCGTTATGTGCATACAGCAGTGCAGAAAGTTCAAAAGACGTGTCCCTCTTACATCCTCCTCAGTTTGTAACGCGGTGCGGTAAAGCACTTACTGAAAGTTGTGGCTGCCGTTCCGAAGTGTTTGCGAACGTCAGCGGCCAAACAGGATTTCTAAACTCGTATCCAGCGTTACGTCGCTGGTAACAAGCCAGTTGCTGATACATGTGCCTTTCCATCAATGGAACTTTGCAAAATTGGGATCACGGAATTCAGGATGTTACTTCGTCAACATCAAGCTTCATAATGAGCGAGATGGAGCAATGGTTAGATCACTGGATTCATTTTCATCATGGACTGGGTTTAAATACCACCTAGAAATTAAAATTTCTGTTTTCAGTAGTTTTCCTAAGTAACTTCACGTGAATGCCTGAGTTTTTCCTTAGATAAGTGGGTAGCTTATTTTATTCCCCACGTTTATTCAATAGAACTCTATTTTGTTTCTTTGCTTGCTTCCGAGCGTTATCTGTAAAAGGTTTTCCAGTCTATACCCTTGACTGCTGGGCTGAGGATTCTCTTCTACGGATGGAAACAAACACTTTTAATATCAGTAAGTGTAACAGTGGAATGTGAGAAAACTATTTTTTTAAATATTTCTCTTTTGTCATTACCAAGCGAGATGCCTCAGTGGTAAGACACTGGATTAGTATTCTGGAGGGCGGTGGTTCAAATCCCATTCCAGCCATCCAGATTTAAATTTACGGTGATTTCACCATGTCGCTTACAGTGAATGCTGGGATGGTGCCTTTGAAAGGGAATGGCCGATTTACTTATCCTTCATTCCCCAATGAGAGCTTGTGCACCTCCTGCGGTAATGGTAAGTTCCTATGGGACCAAACTGCTGAGGTCATCGGTCCGTAGGCTTACACACTACTTAATCCAACTTAAACTGACTTGCGCTAAGGACAATACGCACATCCATGTCGGATGTAGGACTCGAACCTCCGACGCGGGGAGCCGCGCAAACTGTGGCAAGGCGCCTCCTGTAATGACCTTTTTGTCGGCGGGGTGTTCAGTAATAGTAATCCTTCTTTCCTTCCTTCTTAAAGAAAAGCACCCTTCAATCGTGATGTTATATCTGTGCGTTTCAAACCGTGGTGGCTGATCTTCAGTTAGTTTCACAGTCTACATCAATTTTTTTTCCAATTTAGGTTAATTCTGGTCCTGATACATTACAAAGTGGCACATTGTGAATATAAATTTACAAAAGTAACACAGATCGAAAAATAACTTACTGTTTTCAGTAGTGGATAAGCGGTTTTGAAGTACAGCATGGGTAATTATATTTATGTATATTCATACACTTTCCACTCTATAGTACATTTTTGAACAGAAGTTACAACAAGTCTAAGAATTTCATGTGTTAAGATGCTGCATTTCTACAATTACACAGGTATTATTATTTCAAAGAAGATAAAAAGCCATTACATCATTAATTATAAAAGAAATATTTGTGAATGTGTCAAATGTGGCTGTATGATGTCTAATGTGGCTGTATGATGTCTAATGTGGCTGTATGCTATCAAAAGGTCGCACTGTTGAATGCGTGTTTCTTTAGGGAAAAAAACTTTTAAAATTGCTAAAAAACTGTCACTGGTAAAATCCATTTGTTCATTCAACATGGTTTCAGGAGATTTTTCTTTGTGCAACATTATTTGTAATCACACGAAGAAAATCTCCTGAAAACATGCTGAATGAACGAACGGAGTTTAGTAGCCACTGTTTTTTCAGTAATTTTGTAAGTTCCGTTTTTCCTAAAGAAACAGACATTTAATAACGCAACCACTTGATAGCATGCAGCCCCATTTGACATATTCACAAATATTTGTTTTATAAACATTATCTCTGTATAATTAACAATGAAATAGCTTTGTATCTTCTTTGAAATAATAATACCTGTGTAATTGTAGAACTGCAGCATAGTTCGATCTGAAATTCTTTGGCTTGTTGTAACTTGTGTTTACAAATGTATTGTTGAGTGGGGAGTGTGTATATCTACCGTAAATACGTTTATTCATACTGTGCTTCAGAACCGTGAATCCACTAATTACATCTACATCTACGTCATTACTCTGCTACTCACAATAAAGTGCCTGGCAGAAGGTTCAATGAATCACCTTCAAGCTCTCTCTCTACCGATCCATTCTCTAACGGCACGCGGGAAAAACGAGCACTTAAATTTTTCTGTGCGAGCCCAGATTTCTCTTATTTTACCGTGATGATCATTTCTCCCTATGTAGATGGGTGCCAACAGCATGTTTTCGCAATCGGAGGAGAAAACTGGTGATTTAAATGTCATGAGGAGATCCCGTCGCAACGAAAAACGCCTTTGTTTTAATGATTGCCGCTCCAATTAACGTATCATGTCTGTGACACTATCTCCCCTATTTCGCGATAATACAAAACGAGCTGCCCTTCTTTGTACTTCTTCGATGTCATCCGTCAGTCCCATCTGATGCGGATCCCACTCCGCACAGCAGTACTCCAGAATAGGGTGGGCAGGCGTGGAGTAAGCAGTCTCTTTAGTAGACCTGTTGCACCTTCTAAGTGTTCTGCCAATGAATCGCAGTCTTTGGTTTGCTCTACCCATAATATTATCTATGTGATCGTTCCAGTTTAGATTATTTGTAATTGTAATCCCTAAGTATTTAGCTCAATTTACAGCCTTCTGATTTGTGTGACTTATCGCGTAATAGAAATTTAGCTGATTTCTTTTAGTACTCATGTGAATAACTTCACACTTTTCTCTATTCAAGGTCAATTGCCACTTTTCGCACCATACAGATATCTTATCTAAATCATTTTGCAAGTCGTTTTGATCACCTGATGACTTTACAATACGGTTAATGACAGCATCAACTGCAAACAATCTAAGGCGGCTACTCAGATTGTCTCCTATGTCATTAATATAGATCAGGAACAATAGAGGGCCTATTACACTTCCTGGGGCACGCCGGATATTACTTTTGTTTTACTCGATGACTTTCCGTCTATTACTACGAACTGTGACCTTTCTGACAGGAAATCACGAATCCAGTCACACAACTGAGGCGATACTCCGTAGGCACGCAGTTTGGTTAGAAGAAGTTGTGAGCAACGGTGTCGAAAGCCTTCTGGAAATATGGAATCAATTTGACATCCAATGTCGATAGCACTTATTACTTCATGAGTATAAAGAGCTAGTTGTGTTTCACAAGAACGATATTTTCTGAATCCGTGCTGCCTATGTGTCAATAAATCGTTTTTTTCGAGGTACTTCATAATGTTCGAACACAGTATATGTTCCAAAACCCTACTGCAAATCGACGTTAGTGATATAGGCCTGTAATTCAGCAGATTACTCCTACTTCCCTTTTTGGGTATTGATGTGACTTGAGCAATTTTCCAGTCTTTAGGTACGGATCTTTCTGTGAGTGGTTGTATATAATTGCTAAATATGGAGCTATTTTATCAGAATACTCTGAGAGGAACCTGACTAGTATACAATCTGAACCGGAGGCTTTGCCTTTATTAAGCGATTTAAGCTGCTTTGTTACACCAAGGATATCTACTTCTATGTTTCTCATCTTGGCAGTTGTTCTTGATTGGAATTCAGGAATATTTACTTCGTCTTCTTTGGTGAAGGAGTTTCGGAAAACCGTGTTTAATAACTCTGCTATAGTGGCACTGTCATCAGTGACTTCACCGTTGTTATCGCGCAGTGAAGGTAAAAAAAAAAAAAATGGTTCAAATGGCTCTGAGTACTATGGGACTTAACATCTGAGGTCATCAGTCCCCTAGAACTTAGAACTACTTAAACCTAACTAACCTAAGGACATCACACACATCCATGCCCGAGGCAGAATTCGAACCTGCGACCGTAGCAGTCGCGCGGTTCCGGACTGCAGCGCCTAGAACCGCATGGCCACCGCGGTCGGCAGTGAAGGTATTGATTGAGTCTTGCCACTGGTGTGCTTTATGTATGACCAGAATCTCTTTGGGTTTTCTGCCAAATTTCGAGACAGAATTTCATTGTGGAAATTATTAAAAGCATCTCTCATTGAAGTACGTGTTATATTTCGAACTTCTGTAAGACTTTGCCAATCTTGGGGATTTTGCGTTCTTTTAAATTTGGTGTGCTTTTTTCGTTGCTTCTGCAACAACAATCCGACCCGTTTTGTGTACTATGGGGGATCACTACCATCACTTATTAATTTATGTGGTATATATCTCTCAACTGCTGTCGATACTATCTCTGTGAAAACATTCCACAACTGTACTACACTTACATGATCAGATCGGAAGGAGTGAAGACTGTCTCTGAAAAAGGCGTTAAGAGCATTTTTGTCAGCTTTTTTAAATAGATATACCTGCGTTTCTTTTTGATGGTTGTAGGTTTTACGGTATTCAAACTGCCTTGTGGTCGCTAATCCACGTATTCGTCACAATACTCACTATTTGTCCAGGATTATTTGTTGCTAAAAGGTCAAGTATGCTTCGCAACCATTTACGCTTCGAGTGGGCTCATGAACTAATTGTTCAAAATAATTTTATGAGAAAGCATTCAGTACAATTTCGGATGGCCTGCGCCGGCCTTAAACGTATAGTTTTTCCAGCATATCGAGGGTAGATTGAAGTCACCACCGACTGTAATTGTATGAGCAGGGTACTTATTTTAAATGAGACTCAAGTATTCTTTGAACTGTTCAGCAACTATATCTTCTGAGTCGGGGGATCGGTAAAACGATCCAATTAATAGTTTAGTCAGATTGTCAGGTATAACCTCTACCCATACTATTTCATACGAACTATTTACTTCAATTTCGCAACAAGTCAAACTACCTCTGACAGCAATAAATACTCCACCACCAACTGTATTTAATCTACTCTTTCTGAACACTGTTAGGTCGTTCGAAAAAATTTCGGCTGACCTTATTTCCGGCTTTAGCCAGCTCTCTGTACCTACAACTATTTGAGCTTCAGTGCTTTCTATTAGGACTTCGAGCTCTGGTTCTTTCCCAACACAGCTACGACAATTTACAACTACAATACCAATCGTTTCTACAACTACCTTACTGTGTTTTACCTTCCCACTTTTAGATGGACGCCCCCTTCTGTGGTTCCCTGAGACCCTCTAACCTAAAAAAACGCCCAGTCCCTTCCACACAGCCCCCGCTACCCGTGTAGCCGCCTACTGAGTGTAGTGGACTCCTGATCTATTAAGCGGAACCCGGAAACCCACCACCCGATGGTACAAGTCAAGGAATCTGCAGCCTACACGGTCGCAGAACCAAAAAATGTTCAAATGTGTGTGAAATCTTATGGGACTTAACTGCTAAGGTCATCAGTCCCTAAGCTTACACACTACTTAACCTAAATTATCCTAAGGACAAACACACACACACACACACACACACACACACACACACACACACACACACACACACACACATGCCTGAGGGAGGATTCGAACCTCGCAGAACCGCCCGAGCCTCTGATCCAGATCCTCCAATCGGCTCTGCACCAAAGGACCACAGTCGGTTCTATCGACGATGCTGCAGATGGTGAGCTCCGCCTTGATCTCGGAAGCAAGACTGGCAGTCTTTATCATTTCCGCTAGCCGCCCGAAACCGGGCAGAATCTGCTCCGATCCAAAGCGACACAAGTCATTGATACCGACATGAGCCACCACCTGCAGTTGGCTGCACCCTGTACTCTTCATGGCATCCGGAAGCACCCTTTCCACATACGGAATGACTCCCCCCGGAATGCACACGCAGTGCACACTGCCTTACTTCCCCTCCTTGGCAGCCATGTTCCTAAGGGGCCCCATTACGCGCCTAACGTTGGCGCTCCCAGCTATCAGCAAACCCACCCTCTGTGAATGCCCAGACCTTGAGGGCCGAGAAGCATCCTCTGGAACAGGATGGACGACTGCATCCGGCTCAGAGACATCGTCAGCCACAGATAACGCCCGAAACCTGTTGGTCAAACGAACCAGGGAGGCCCTATCATCGGCCCCGCAGAAAGTTTTCGCTGCCTGCCAGACTTTGGAATGATCTCCCACTCGACCTCGGGGCAGGCAGTACCCGGGGCGGCCACAGCAGTGGACCGATCGTAGGACACGTGGGACGTGCTCGACGTCCCTCGCATCACCGCGTTCGATCCCCCACAGTGATGCCCCTTGGCAGCAGCCTCAAGCTGTGTGACGGAAGCCAATTCAGCCTGGAGCTGCGAGCAAAGGATGCCCAACTCAGCTCGCATCTGTACACAGCAAGCACAGTACCTATCTATTACTGCAGTTGCTCCTGTTTTAAGCTCATAAAAATATGCAACAAACGAACAGTGTACTCGCCTTATTAGCAGTGGGAAATCGAAGTGCTCTCTCACTGACGGTCTAACTGACACAGAGCTGTTCTAACCAAACAAACAAAAGCCTGTACGACACGAGGGTCGATACAGCGGTAAATAGCAACGGCGGTACTGTACACTACACTGTTATTGAAATAAAAGGTTGTGCCTAGTAAGCACTCGAATACGCAAGAAATTACAAAAATAAACTAGTGACTACACAGATAACTGAAAGTAAGTCTCTCCTGTTTGAAGCTTGTAAAAATATAGGACTGTGTGTTCCCTTAAGAATAGTGCAAAAGCAATTGATAGCCATAAATTGAAGAATAGGAGATGGCATCTCTTCTGTTATCTTCGAGGCTTTCAGCATAGTGATTTATTGAAATAAAGGAAAATGATCACTAGAACGATCAGAGGCAGCAATGTAATTAAGTCATGACTAGTAGCATCCTTCGGGTTCTTTATCCATTAATAGGATGAACAGTGAATGGAGACACGTTCAAGTGTCTGTGCATCAGTTATAGTTGCTCGTGCTGTCATCAAATTTGTTCTTTGTGTATCCAGTTACAACAACTTGGGATTCTAGACAGGATGCTACTCTTAGTATTGCTGGCTTACATAAGAACGGCTCCTTAGAAGGACTCCCTCTCTTCTTCTCTAACTTAAGTTTACATTATCCTATCCGTACGGGCCGCGCCCATTCTTTGCAGTTTAGGAACTCTTTTCCTTACCAACGTTTTTTACACACCACCATTTATATGTTGTAGGAAATACAAAATTTAAATTTATGACAAACACAATAGGAATGTCAAAGCACCAACAACTTTAGGAGGCTATGGCCATCAAAAGGTGGTCAAAAATGAATAAATAGACATAAAACGTAAGAATTGCAGGATTTACTGTTACAGCTAGCTTGATGAGCATACCAACTGTTCCTCCCCATCACTTTGTTGAAGAAGCAGGTGCTGATACACAAAGCTAAATTAAACGTATTTCACAACTACGGCATTATCGAACAAAATAGAGCGGGTGTCCTCACCACAAAAAGAATGCACGTTCCGACAAAATGTAGTGAGTCAATGTATGGATATGGTTTAAGAAACATTGCTAACTGCTGGGTACCGTCACCGTTAAAGGATGCATGATAAGATGCTAGGTACCCAATCCAGAGGCGCGTTGACAGCATTATCCCTGCCTTCAGTGACTGGGAGAGAAGTCCCGCCAACAGCCAGATAGTAGAATTTACCGACCAAAGTTTGTTATCTGTCGCTTCCGGCCATTCGTCCACCCGGGGCCAAGACGCTATGCCTCAACAAAGCGATTAAACTGTATGTAGGGGGACTGCGAAGTAAGTCATTTCGTGGCCGTTGCAATTAGCCTTGGCTGCTGCAGCCACAAGTTCGTTATCCTAATTTCCCATTTTCCGCGATACCAAAGAGAATCCAACATCCTTTCCCAGATTCTTCGTGTATTTCTGGATATTATAGACTAGTTTTTTTGATGGTTCCACATGTGAAATACCTAAGTTCACCGTGAGTTCTGAGTAGTTAACAAATTTCGTAGCTAGAATATGTACCATCTTCCCCAATTCCCGTAAGATCAGATGACGCTCCGAATCATAGACGGTGACACAAGCGGGGAAACAGCAGAACAGAAAAGTGTGTGGCCCTACTTGAACCCATCAGAGTATTCTGACACTGGAGTTACTCTTCGAGAAGAAGAAGCCTTTCTAGTGAAAGTGATATTAAGTTTTAAAAGAGAGCAGATATTATGACAATGTGAGGAAAGTGTAAATAGAAAAGAGAGAGAGCACTGCACTGCACTACACTGACGCATAGATATTGATCATAACCACAAAGGACGACATGAACTCCATGTCAGAAGCTAGAGCACGAGGTGGACCCTCTAACAATACTACCACTTACAAAGTAGGTTAGAAATCAGATTAATAATGTTGCTCACGCAGCATATGTTCGCTTTATCGGGCAACAACAGAGTTATTGACTGTGGATGGTATCGTCAGAATGGAAATAATGAACTCACTGTAAAAAAGTCATTAATTTTGGCATTTATCTTGAATGGATTCCCACGTAGATTTCGACGAAGTTGTTATGGCTCATCTTGTTGATTCTAGGGTGATTCCACTTTGACTGCTAGAAGCTCCAGATCTGTATTGTAGCAATATTTGAAGACCTAACAAATGCGTTTTTCAGGAAATTCTTAATGATCAAACAATCCCAGATCAGAACAATGGTATGGTAGAAATAATTTTTGACTTTGTGTTCACGATCCACATTTTTATTAAACTTCTTGTAAATTCACATTTACTTTTTCTTAATTGTCACATCGTCAAGAAAACAGTTTTGTATCAATCTTCATATATTTAATTTCCACACAAGACTTGACCGTTCTTTTACAAAGCAAAATAACAACTTAACTTCTGCAAAGTGAAACAAAGACTGCTCTGTGCGCATTCGCGCCAAAACGGTTACAAGTAAGTCAAAGATTATGACAGTCTCACAGAAATGAATACACACAAGAATCATATCACTGTAATGTATCGATACATCGAAGTACCTATACATTCATAAAACCAAATGTGAATATTGTCACAAAAATATGTCTGTTACTTCGCAGAAAAGTAGTACTATATAACTGGTATCGAGAACTGGGATTGGGTCCGCAGCTCGTGGACGTGCGGTAGCGTTCTCGCTTCCCGCGCCCGGGTTCCCGGGTTCGATTCCCGGCGGGGTCAGGGATTTTCTCTGCCTCGTGATGACTGGGTGTTGTGTGATGTCCTTAGGTTAGTTAGGTTTAAGTAGTTCTAAGTTCTAGGGGACTGATGACTATAGATGTTAAGTCCCATAGTGCTCAGAGCCATTTGAACTGGGATTGGAGTGCCGTAATGGTCACGTAAAGAAAGAACCATTACAACCCATATGTATGAACTCCGGCTGCATCTTCTGGCGAGCGTCCTGATCATACACTCGTATAGTAGACTGCACTAAAATCTGTCTACAGCTCTGATCTCCCTACGCCTCTGGCACTGGAATGAGGCAACTCTTCCACAAAGTTTTCGATATATCGGAAAACAGAAGATAGGTTCGCCTCGTTAGGAAACGGGCAAATAAGAATGCGACAATGTGACAGAACAGCTCTCAAGCTTACAAATACGTTCCAACTGCACGCATCAAAAGGACATCGATAAGCAAAAATCCAAAAAGAAGCTTCCTATTCGGCACGCGCTTGTTAAAGCAGAAAAATAGTTGTGGACCTTCTTATGATAGGCATACGTGCCACGCGATCAGAACAAATATTGTGTAATAAAAAAGATTAAGACTATATGGAACGTCACGCCCATTAACTTTTTACTACCATCTTCTCCATTCGGGGGAGATCAGGGTGACCATGAGACTAGATTACTCATTCCTGTAGATTAAAAAGTACTCGTAGTTTGTAATTTATGTGAATGTACTGTACGGAACGAACCAAAAATCTTTTATATAAAACTTGTGAAAAAGTGATCTGATTCACAAATTCTTACTGCAGAAAGCCTGAAAAATTCACATATCTTCAGCGGTAAGTTTTTTTCCTTCTACGCGTTGAACTTTTCTTTCACCGCAAGTATTGCGGAAATGGGAAGAGCTATTGGTGTGCGGTTTTCACAGAATGGATAGGCAGTGAGGCGATCTTACTGTTAGCCAATCAACGGACTGTAACAATACTTATAAAGTATATTTTTTGAGCAAACATACACTTTTTAAATTGAAAAATGGCTATTGACATCAACAGACTAAAAGCAGGGTAAACTGGAATGCCAGTAGTGTCTGTTGCTGGATTCTAGTGCGATTGGCTTACGAGATATCGTATTTTGAAAGGTTCCCACACTGACAATTGTTTGTAGCATTCAGCCTGCGTGGTTGCGGGGTACGATGTGTTTGCTTACAGTGTACTTGGGTGTTCCTTGTCAGTCATTGTGCGACAATCCAAGCAGTAGGTCGTGAGTGGACCACGGGATTTACCAATGCAGAAAAAGCCGGCATGCTCAAGGTGTACGGAGAGTGTGAGAAGAACGCAGTTTGTTCTTGTACGGTGTATGCGACACGATAACACAGCAAAACCATCTCGGCAATTATTTATCATCCTCTTCAACCAGTTACAAGGAAATAATAGTGTAACACCTAGACAACGTAACATAACGAAATAAGTGAGGAAAGAAGAGGGGAAATTAATGTTCTTTCTGCTGTTGCAGTTGATCCGCAAGTTAGCTCCCAAACAATCGCACGAGAAAGTGGCGTGAGTCATGCAAGTTCAAAATGGCTCTGAGCACTATGGGACTTTACTTCTGAGGTCATCAGTCCCCCAGAACTTAGAACTACTTGAACCTAACTAACCTAAGGACATCACACACATCCATGCCCGAGGCAGGATTCGAACCTGCAACCGTAGCGGTCGCGCGGTTCCAGACTGTAGCGCCTAGCACCGCTCGGCCACCACGGCCGGCTCTTGTTTAGTGATTAAGCTACATGTACCAGTCAGAGCCAGCTAAACACCCGAAATATGCGCTATTGGTCTGTTGACAGTCCCCGTTGGCTTCTTCAGGTGGAACGTCAGCCTCCATGGAGTGTAAAGGTGTGGTGTGGGATGGCAAACCATCAGGTCATAGGCATGTTTTTCGTAGGCAGAAGATTGAACACGCTCAGGTATTGCAGCCTCCTAACAGGCCATCTTCCACAAATGCCAGAAGACGTTCCTTCGTACAGTATGAGGAATTTGTGGTACTAATATTATGGCTGTCCAGCAAATAGTGCCCGAAGTACTACAACATGTCTTCACGAATTGTCTCCAAATCGTCGGATGCGACACAGGGAACTTGTATCTTGGCTGGCCCGTTCCCCGGATTTGACGTGTGTAGACACTTTTCTGTGAGAAAAGCTGAAAGGTGCTATCTACAAGGACGAACCAACTGCACACGATGATACGCAACGACGTATTACTGCAGCCTGCTCGGACATCTCCGCTGAAATGCTAGCAGGTGTTTAGCAGTCGTAGCACACCAGACTGGGAACGTGTATTGCCGCTGCCGGTGGTTACTTTCAATACAACCGGTGATGGTCAGTTGTCTCGTTACTGGTCAGCATCCAAATAACTAGTGTATGCACTTTTGTTGTTGTTTAGTGTGTGCTACCACAGGTATTGTACAAGCGTCGGGGTGAGAACTTTTGAAAAGACGATATCTCGTAAACGACTTGCACTAGAATCCTGCAACAAACACCACTGAAATTGTAATTTTCTCTGCTTTTAGTTTCTTAATGTCAATACGCATTGTTGCACTTAAAAGAGTAAGTCTGCACAAAAAACAGACTGTCTAAGTATTATTACAATCTGTTAATTGGCTAAAAATACGAGCCCATGACTACCAATCCATTCTGTCAAAACAGCCCGTCAATAGCACTTTCGGTTTCCGCAATATTTGCGGTGCAAGTTTTAGGTGATTCACCAAACAAGTTCGTAAAGGTAGTTAATGCATACGTATACATGACGAATAATGGAAGTAATAGTTCCATGAATGTGAATAGTGAGTACCACGGGAAAGTTGCGTCACGAGTTAGAGGCGGCGTAAGGGAACGACTTCAGATGGAAGGTACTCTTCAAGGAGTAAATAGATTCGGTTAATGACTGTGACGAAACAGCAACTCTGTTCATTAATTCGTATTATTTACATTCAAACTCAGACTCCGTGCATTACATTTTAATGATCAAAATAATTTTCCACGCTTCAGTCAAGTCGTACAGCTGGCTTTGAAATCCAGCCAGTAATTCTTGAGCCATCCCTCCCTGCCGCCCCCCCCCCCCTTTCCTTATTCCTTAAGAAAGTCCTCTTCCTTTCCTACTGGAGAGGCCCTATCAATGTTTTAGAATCTTGTTTCATACTGAATCTCTGATAGTGGCGTAAGACCTGACTGAATATATCCCTGTCCCAGGTTATCTTTTCTAGAATACCAGCTTGCAGATCTTTTATGCGAATTGTAACCGTCTTGCTTATGTTTTCTGTGGAATTATGTAATTATAGACACACTTAGTCAGCCGATCGTTTTCTGATCTGAACATGTGCCACACGTATCGGTTTTCTCTTTCTAATTAATGATACTCTTGAGTCTATCATTTAGTATGAAACACTACCTCTGAATCGAGCCTTTCCACCAACACATCGTTTGCCCAAAATTTTTCTGAATTTTATCAATTGGCTTTGAGGCCCCACTGTGCTCATAGTCAAAGTATATATCGTTTGAGTTTGATACTCGTACTGTAGTTCAACCTACTACAAGATTAAAAGCGTATGCCAGATTTCCCCTCGAATCCAGAACCTTGCCGTTCGGGATCAATGCTGTAGCCAACTGAGTTATCTAGGCACAGCTCACGATGAGTCCTGCAGTAGTGCATTACGTCTCTCTTGTCACACAAACTCATTGGCAACAATTAATCTGTGAGGCCGGGTCGGGAATCGTGCACGGATAGCTGAGCAGACAAGAGTACTGTCTGCGAAAGGCATAGTACCGGGTTCGAGTCTCAGGCTGGCACACAGCGACAAAGTTTCGAAACAGCAAACCCTTCGCTGCAGAGTACAATATCTATTCCGTACTGTAGTTTCGATGTAACTTGGCTCCAGTGCTGTCTTCTTGCTGTAAAATGTTTGCGTCAGGTTATGTTTATAAACACTCGATGATCAGGGGTAAATGAACATTAACAGTTTCATGATCTTCCGAATCTTTTTGATTTTTATATGATTTAACAACAGAAACACCAACTGCATTCTGTCTCAATATGTTACAATTACACCTTTCTTCTTATCCTCTTTATTGTTAAACATTATGGCTCATTTAAATGTGTTTCATGTGACATAATAATATGGATCTTAGGGTTTCGTGTTTTTTCCACGAAATAAATATTTCTTTCTATTTCAACGTAATTATACCGGGCGATGTATTTAAATTAATATAGGTAAAATTCTAGTCAATCGCGGGGCAGTCAGGTCCCTAATATTTATGAAAGACATAATTAGGTAAGTGATAAATCTCTGAAAGGAGAACAAGCTACTAGTATTATCTCCATCACCAACAATAATTAAGTGCGAATCATTTGCCATCTTCTAAGCTCTTTGAAGCCATCTGTCTTGTCACCCCTATTAGAAATAGTGATTTCTAGAAAATGGAAGGGAACACTGAATATACCTCCAGAGTTACTTAATTCAACTTTTAATATATATATAATATGTATTTATCTCCCTTTTCGCACCATTGCGAATTTGGATAAGTTAAATGTCGGATTGTTTGCAATGCGCTGTACGTATTTCGATAGTCCAACAAATATACATGTGAAAAGAAAGACGAATTAGTTCAAGTGTCCATTACTGAATCAGTTCATAGACTTGCTTTACTTTTCAAAGCTTAATGACCAGTCAATGATTGACAAGTCACCTGAGCTTTGAAAATGTATTCAAAATACAAAAAAACAGAAAAACAAAGGATGATGACAGATTTCTTTACGCAAGTGATACATATTTGGATGTTATTATGATATTTATTAATTTTGGACAATTTTACTATCACGTTTTCCTTCTTTTTCTTAAATTTTGTTATAAAGAGCCGTATTGTGCTGTGAAAATCTTTATCGCTGAGGGAACCACAGCTGAACTTCTGAAAGTGAGGCGAGAATAATTTCCTCATCCCAGCAACTTTCGGCTATCAAGTGCATACATTTACAGTTGGAGAGAGTTCCCTGCGTTAGCGCAATACAGAGGCACGGACAGTATTGCTGGTAGTGGTTCGGAGCAGTAATAACATTTAACGTTGAATTCCTTCTTATTTAACAAGTGTGTTCAGTGTTTTCTCGTCATAGATAATGCGACAACATTTTTCATTTATAGGGCAGTATAGATTGTTGCCAGTGTTTCTTAGTCATTTTGACTCTAACAAACTGACATAATACAGCCAAAGGGCCTATTAGCCGACAATAGATACTAGTATTGTTACAGTTCGATGAAAACATTGTGTACAAAAGCCGCAGAAGCACTCAAGAAGATGATCACACACACAAATATCTAATTTGCTTCATCTCCCTGAAATGACTGAGCATTCTCTCTGCATTCCAATAGACTAAAACAGATCCTTTTATCATACATGTTTTCACCAAAATTTTGCTCATTGTGGTGTTTCTGTGATGCTGGATGAGCTCACCAGTGACTAATGTGTTTCCATTGTTTGTGACCGAGGACCATCTGCGTGAATGTTGCGTATACTGGATATTCTGACTTCGTCAGAACACTGTACTTCCATTCCCTGTGCCAGGTTTGTAGAGGAATTCAGTTACTTAACGTTGTCGTAGTAGGATTTCACCGCGAGTATCGATGGGAGAGGCTTACCTGAAACAAACGGAAACAAAAGTTAAGTATACGTTAATTGGTGAAAAGCAAACTTACAACATTTCATATTCCTTGTGCATATCACTAACGAACTACAGCGGTCTGTACGATTTACAATTCTACCGATTTTTGTTTTACTAAGAGCAACAAAGAATAAAAAAAGTTGACAACAGAATTAGTTACTACTGCTTAGAAAAACGCACACAACGGCAAACCAAATGAAGTTGACGCAATGGCGCGTTTACAAAAGAGTCAGAAAAATTGTGCGTGTGAAGGCATGACATTTCCAGCTTGTGTTCTTCTGGAAATAAAAATCAGCTGTGTCAGCCTCAATGCTCGATGACAGTTATATGGTGAAAGCATTCCTACTAACGCCTTAGGAAATGTTCGCTGCTACCGTAAGACGTCTGTCTACAGATAGTGCTGAATACACGAAAACTGTGGAAGAGGAGGTAAAGCTAGACAAAGACATGACAAGTGCAATAACCCACTTGTAGATGACAGATGACAGAAGGCAGCACTGGCAGTGGAGGGTATATAAAGCCCGTCGGGGGCACGCGGGCGCCTGTGGCACAACGGCCTCATACGCAAACTCGGCGTCGCGGGGTTCCCCGACGGGCTCATACGTCTCATACACTCAGATCTCACGGACAGGGGTTTCAACACCGACGTGCAGGGCAAACATCAACACGACATGGTATATAGGCTGCAGTACCCCAAGGAAGCATCCTAGGGCACATACTGTTTAACCTCTACATTAATGACCTTCCAGCTACACGCAAGACGATGGTGGCAATCTAAGCGGATGACACTGCCATCCTCGCCCAAGACTGAAAACCTTCTAACATTAACTCACGACTACAGACTGCACTCGGAGCGGCAGAGCCTTGGTTGGTGAAATGACGTGTTAAAGTAAACGTTGACAAGTGTGAAGCCGTTCTGTTCACTAGGAGACCGAAACTACTGCGCAAGCATCAACACTTCAACCCAATAACACTACGTGCACGCCCAATACGTTTCCGCGAGAAACCACATTCAACACGTGAACAACAAAGCAAACACGAGGCTCAAACAACTCTATCCTCTGCTTAACAGGCGTAGCACACTGAATAGAAGGGTGTCCAGGTCCATTACACCACACTTATTAGACCTCTGATGACGCATGCTGCTCCCGTCTGGGGATACGCTGCGCCCACACGCCTGCGCCGACTGCAGCCCATACAGAACAAAGTACTCAGAATCATAAGCAATGCTCCGCGTTACACACGCACCGCGGATCTTCACGGGGAATATCAGCTAGATACCATCTTACAGGTATTCCAAAAACTCTCCACACGACTGTACAGAAACACGAGACACTCGCGTAACACGTTTATTCTTTCTCTGGGGAACTACGACCACAACCATAAATGGAAACATAATAGACCAAAGACATTATTAGCAAGGAACTAAACATCTATGTTCCATAGCACGCTAACACAACAGTACTGGTGGACCCCTGCAACATAGCTACTACAGGCAACCCCAGATGCTCGACCCGCCGAAAAACAGGCAATCTCAGGGAAGCCGTACTCTACACAACATGCAAACCAGCCACACACACCCCCTGCATTGTGAGCTGATCTATGGCCGATCGCCCACTAGTGTATGACTGTCTTGGACTGTTACAGGGACGCAGCCGCTGCAGCAGGCCCAGGAGAATTCACAGCCTAGCTGCAGCGCCCGGAGTGACCCAGCTACAACGAGCACCGCAGCGACAAAGGTAACGATGCACGATACCTCGTACTAACGTAACCTCACGTTGCATGCACTGTCGCAGCTAGCAAGCCGCTACTACCCGTCCTACTGTCGCACAGGTTTTTTTCCCTTGGCGCTTGTCTTGGCACCTTTTTCCCCCCTCTGCCCACACAAACCACTATCATACGATCGCTTTCGTCCACTTTGTGTCGCCTGATGGACCATGTCAATGAGTACACCTACCCAGACGGACGGACAACATCACAACCCGCATCCTGTCACTCCTGATCCGAAAACTAACATGTTATACATACGGAGGTGACAGTAGAACTTTTGGTTTGGTCACCACGTCGGTGTGAGCGTGGAATTACCCCATCCTATATTTTTAAAAAAACGCGGGAAACAATGCATTCGTTGTCGTAATGTCGTAATGCAAAAACGGAGCGCTTTATCTGATGTCCAAAAGGTCATGATCATTGGTTTTCGAGCCAAGGGTGGAAGCATTTTCGAAACGACTAAGTTTGTAATCTGACGAATGCCGCCGTGGTTAAAGTATACCGTGGATGGCAAAATGGGGCTATACAAGATCAGCGCCAAGGCAATTGTAGTACGTCACGGGCCACAGATGAACGGCTGCGGATAGGTGTACGGGAGAAAAGACGTGCAAACCAGATGAAGGCACTATCAACAGTGTCTCCTCATCGACTGTTTAACGAACGTTGTTGCGTTTGGGCCTCCGCAGCAAGCGCATAGTTCATACACCCCTGCTCACTTTTGTCCATCCACGACGAAGGCTGCAGTTTGCACGCCAGTACCGTAACTGGAGGTGCACTTAGTGGCTACAGGTGGCCTCTTCAGACGAATCACTTTTTATTCTCCGTTGGAGAGATGGCCGTTGGCGTGTACAGCCTGAAACATCTGAAAGCAAACGCCTTGCAACAACCGTCGGAATGACCCAGGCCGGATGGCATTCCCTGGGTGATCTCGTCATTCTGGAAGGCACAATGGATCAATGGAAGTTTCCATCCAGCCTCGGGGAACAAGTCCACACTCACATGCAGTTTGTTTCTCCTCCACACGATAACATCTACCAGTAGGACAAAACAACGTTTCACGCAGCTCGCAGTGTACCGCGCGTGGTTGGAAGAGCACCAGGATGAGTTTACCATACTCCTCTGACCACCAAACTCCCAGGATATGAAATCAGTTGAGAATATGTAGGACCACCTCAATCGGGCCTCAACCAAGAAACCTGGCGCACCTTGCCACGGCACTGGAGTCGGCATGGCTCCAAGCCCTATCGGTACCTTGTAGAACCTCAGTGACACTCTTCCTGCACATTTCGAAGCGATCCGCACTGCAAAAGATTGTTACTCAGGCTTCTGACAGGTGGTCACATTAATGTGATTGTGACGTGTATTTTTGTGCTACCACCAGAGAAAAAAGATCTCAGAGTAGAGAAGTATACGAAAACGAATTTCTGACCTGAACAAGTGTCGAAGAAGGCGCACGTCTATGTACGCTTTTCAGACAGCTGATTCTTTGAACATCATACGCCACCATGATTATTACAGAGGAAGTGGCAAAAAGTACTGAGGAGACACTGAACGCGATTACGGCAGTCGGCTGCTGACGTTCATATGGTGCATTCGCCTCCGTACAGTGCTGGTAATATTAGGCTCTTGACGCCTCACTTTCAAATCGGCGGCGATCTGATTCCATGCAGACAATCCATCGCCCCATGCGCCTCTGCGGAGGCGACGTTAAGTCAGTTCGTTAAACACTTGTGGTCGTCCTGTACTGACCTTTCAGGCGTGTGAAAACTTTGTCTCTGCGAGACAGTAGATCCAATTACATGCTGTCGACCGCCAAAATCCGAGTTCTTAAGTAATCTCCCATGCGTCTTAGACCGATCATCTCAGCACCCCATGATCACCAAGCATCTGCCTTTGACATATACGTAGCTCAGATAAATTGTTTCTATACTAACGCCACCCTCGCATCTAGCAGCAACATTCGGGTGCTATATACAAAACGTAAGAGCCGCCCTGTTGAAGTTTGGCTGATCAGTTTAAATCCAAAAGCTTCCAGGGATCTATGAACCGTTTTCAGATTGTAGAAGACTGGCTGAATGTGACAATAACACTGAAGGATACAGTAACCTAATGTTTAATTTTTAGCATTTAAAACAATCTTTCATCGCAAAACAGTTTTATTTTGCAACCGGTTTCCATCCATGGGTCAACGGAAGCCTCCGATTCCACCCGTTTGCTTTGATCCATGACGTAAGGGTGTTGTGGTGTATGACGTCATTACAACGCGGAGTTTATGAGTTGGTTGTGTTTTTAGATGTCGTCTTGTTGTGTTTTTTGTGTATTTATGGTGTATTGAATGTGTGTTAATTTCCGTAGGGATGGCTTTTGAATTTTTGATGTGTTGTGGTTTTGGTTTTGTTTTTCGTAGTTACAGGTGGTAGTTTTTTCGTATCAATAGTTATGGTTGACCTACATAGGTCAAGGGAAGTGTCTGATTCCTGTACGTTTTGTGATTTTTTTTTCTTCGTCATTTTTATGTTTTGGATCGTGGTGTGTCTTTTTTTACTGTTATATTTAGCTTGTCCCCTCCCTAAAACCCAGATTGTTATTGTCTTATTTGTACGTATTTTCGTGTTTGTTATCGTGTGTATGTAGTGACATCATAGGCGCCATATTAGAGACGCTTAGAATAGCCATTTCCGCCATATTGATGACGTTATTGGCTCAACTACTACATAGAAAATCTTTTAGGTATGACAGCTATTGATATCTAATGTGAATAAATAGTAACTAATTTGTGACAGAGAAGTACGAGGGGGTGTTCAATAAGTAGGGTAAAAAAAATTTTCTCCGCCAATGTCAATTCAAAAAATGCGGAATTTTTTGTGGTACATCGGAAATATTCCCGCTTCAGCACCTATAGTTTCATAAAGTTACGATGGGTGGCGGCGCACCAAGTTGCCTTCAATATGCCGTCTATAACGGAAGGGTGTTCCAAGCTGAGAGCTGTCATTGAGTTTCACTTGACGGAAAACCACAGCGTCACAGATTATCATAGGCGCTAGCAGAATGTTTACGGAAACCTGGCACTGAAAAAAAGCACCTTGAGTCGCTGGACGAGGCGTGTCACCATCCCAACAAGGTCGCGCAAAGCTGCCATTCCCTCGTGTCGGCCGGTCGCGCACAGCTGTGACACCTGCAATGTCGGAACGTAGTGGACACATTCATTCAAGGTGATCGATGGATCACCATCAAACACTTCGCTGCTCAAACGGGACCCTTTGTTGGTAGTGCTGACGCACTCGTCCATCAGTTGGGGTACTACAAAGTTTTTGACCGCTGAGTTCCTCGCCGCCTAACACAAGACCATAAAGAGCAACGAAGGGCCATCTGTGAGGGAAGACTTGCGCGTTACGAAGCTGATAGAGACAATTTTTTGTCGAAAATCGTTACAAGCGATGAAACTTGGGTTCATCACTTCGAACTGGAAACAAAACGGCAATCCATGGAGTGGTGGCACACCATCTCTCCTCCAAAGAAAATTTCAAAGCCGCACCTTCAGCCGGTAAAGTCTTCTGTGACTCTGAAGAGGTTATTCTATTTTGTGTCCTCCCTCATAGCGTAACGATCAGCTCTAAAGTGTATTGTGCTACCCTCAGGAAAGTGAAGAAACGAATTCAGCGTGTTCGTCGCCACAAAAATGCAAACGAACTTTTTCTTCGCGACATCTTAAGGTTTCACCCAATTATGCGCTTTCGAGAGGAGCTCACAAAACTTCATTGGACTGCCCGGATCTCGCACCTTCCGTCTACCATCTGTCTGGCCCAATGAAAGATGAACTCTGCGAGAAGCAGTACGTGTATGATGGGGAGGTTGTTGGTGCATCAAGACATTGGCTTCGACGTCGACCAGTAGAGCGGTACCATGCGGGCACACAGGCCTACCCAGTGTCGTGGCGTAAGGTCGTCGCGTTATATTGAAAAATAGGATTTTATAGCCAAAAGTGTGGAGAGTAATATGGTCTATTGGAATCCTGGATAAAACTAACCTGCTTTCAGCAAAATAAGTGTTGGATTATTTATTGTATTCATTGATCATCCCTCGTAGCTTTCTAACTTTTATCAGCCATAGTAGGATTTACAAAAGTGGACGAGTGTCCCCAAAAAATGTTACATATGGGTCGTGCATATTACTTTACACACACACACACACACACACACACACACACACACACACACACACACACACAAAAAGAGAGAGAGAGAGAGACAGAGAGAGAGAGAGATTAGTAGAAAACGTGGAAGCAATCCTAAATGGATAAAGCCAGTATTTTGAAATATGTGTTTGATGAATAAGCGAAAAAGAGCTTACTAGCAACTGCACACATTTTTTAACTGTTCCTTTCTCGGCTCCTGTGCCTGACATTTCTTGTCTTTCAGCCCGATGTACTGGTACTCGTAACAGCCAGTACTGAGCTGAGTAATTCAGGGACATTTATCATAAGTGGAATAGAAAAAAAAACCATAAGCAGTTATGTGAATTACCTTCTTACGAATATTACATGTTTCCACACACCCGACCGCGGTAATAGAATAGAAAAAAAATACAGCATTTGTCTGTAAACTGTATCACAAAGAGCTATTGTCGAACAAAGCAAACAGCCATAACATAGCTGGGTCTTTGTGAAACTACAAGCGCCTGCTATTAGTTCTTCAACCATACTGTCAAGTGATGAATTGCTCTTCTCTGAGATACCGTCTCTAGAGCGGTTTTGCTTAGCGGGCTAAAAATAAACCAATTACGTTAGTTCTCTCGTAGCTTTTGGTGGAGCACAATTGCGTCAGAAGGTTGACACCTTAACTGCAAGACAATTGTTGACACTTGTCTCCGGCAGACTGCATAATCACCAAATGCGCCATTCGAAATTACTCATCTAGATGAGTGACAGACTTTTTACCACTCATGTTCCGTTTTTTTACGGTTTTCGGAATACAGGAGCAGATACGGTATGTTACTGGAAATCAACACAAACAAGCGGAAAGTTTTTCCCGCTACTGGTTGGAATAGGTAATTACCTAGTAACCACAGCGTATGGCATTACATTAGCTAACAACACAGTGGGCAGCTATTTAACTTTTGTTCCAGGAACAAATGTCCCCTACTGCTGTTGATGGAATTTCGCACATGAATGATAGAGAATAAACGGGTTGCCCAATGTAATATCTATGGCGGGCTGTGCGTCTGAAACGCACAGCATTTCTTTGAGTTGATGTTTGATGAGAAACTAATTGCCCATTCTCTGCACAATACGTGTGGGAGGTCCTAAAGTATAGTTACCATTTGACGGAAAATAGACTGAATGAGATGAGGCTTCTAAAACTGGATTAATTCATTGTGCGAGGGAGTATCAGCGGTCAGCACTTTGTTCTCTGAGCATATGAATCACTATTTACGTTAACTCCTCCTGTCTGTAATGTGTTGTAAATATGTAACGTAGGTCGACGTATAAATCGTAAACACAGCCCTTATTGTAGCAGTGTGATCAATAAAATAAAAAAAAATTAGAAAAACCGGCCGAGTCTTTTGTGAAAGGTTTTGTCTAAAAGTAAGAATAAAACTGATTAGAGGAACATATGCCGAACTTCATTTGTTCAGTCGTCAACGAGCAAACCAATAAGAACGATGTTTAACGTAGCTCCACTGTAAATGTAGTGAATAGATGACATACCCGAAATGTGAGATTGTTTTCGATCTCCTGTTTATACTGCTCTAGTATCCGAGCTTTTTTCTGAAGAATGGATTATAAAGCCTTAATGTAATAATAACTCTTTCTAGTATCTCACGGGGTTCATTTCAATTTTCACGAACGTGTCCTTACTTTTTGTAAAAGCATTAATTACTTTTCATCAGAGTACCCTGCAAGTGATGCAGTGCTGAAAGCTCTGGATCTTCCGTCTGGAGGAATAAGGTTCGTATCTCCATCCGTCCACTGAAATTTGGGTTTACCGTTGTTCCCATAAAGTGGTTAGATGAATATGAGGATGGTGCCTTTGAAAAGAATGTTGTCGATTTCCATGTTTACCCATGTTCTTTTCGAGCTTGTTCTCCGTCATTGAAACCCTAATCTCCTTCCTTCTTTTACTCTGAAGCGCCAAAGAAACTGATATAGGCATACGTATTCAAATACAGAGCTATGTAAACAGGCATCATCCCATGCTGTGGTTGGCAATGTCTATATACTCGTAAGTGTCTGGCCTAGTTATTAGATGCCAGGTTATGAAGCTCTAAGTTACTTTGAACGTGGTATTATAGTTGGCGCACGAGCGATGGGACACAGCATCGCCGAGGTAGAGATGAAAAGGGAATTTTCCCATACGACTATTTCACGATTGTACCGTGAACATCAGGAATCCGGTGAAACATCAAATCTGCGACATCGGTGCAGCTGGAAGAAAAACCTGCAAGAACGGGACCAACGACGACTAAAGAGAATCGTTCAACGTGACAGAAATGCAACCCTTCCGCAAGTTGCTACAGATTTCAATGTTAGGCCACCAGCAAGTGTCAGCGTGCGAACCATTCAACGAAACATTATCCATATAGGCTTTCAGAGTCGAACGCCCACTCCTGTACCCTTGTTGACTGCACGGCGCAAAGCTTTACGCTTCGCCCGGCCCCGTCAACACCGACATTGGACTGTTGATGGCAATAAACATGTTGCCTGGTCGGACGAGTCTCGTTTCAAATTGTATCAAGCGCATGGACGTGTACGGGTATGGAGACAACTTCATGAATCCATGGATCCTGCATGTCAGAGGGTGACTGTTGAAGGTGGTGGAGGCTCTGCAATGGCGGGGGGCGTGTTCAGTTGGAGTAATTTGGGACCCCTGATGCGTCTAGATACGACCCTGACAGATAACGTGTACGTAAGTATCCTGTCTGATCACCTGCATCAATTCATGTCGATTGTGCATTCCGACGGACTTAGATAACTCCGGCAGGACAATGCGACACTCCACACCCCCAGAATTGCTTCAGAGCGGCTCCACGAACGCTCTTCTGATTTAAACACTTCCACTGGCCACCGAACTCCCCAGACATGAACATTATTGAGCATATGTGGGATGCCTTGCAACGTGCTGTTCGCAAGAGGTCTCCACCCCTCGTACTCTTACGGATTTCTGGACAGCCCTGCAGTATTAATAGTGTCGATTTCCTCCAGCACTACTTCAGACATTAGTCGGGTCCATGCCAAGTCCTGTTGCGGTACTTCTGCGTGCTCACGGGGGCCCTACACGATTTTAGGCAGGTGTAACCGTTTCTTTGGCTCTTCAGTGTAGTTTATCGTAACGGAGCCTGTGGTAATCATTCGTTCAAGTCCAGAGTCTATCTAGAAGAGGGAAATACTGCCGCGTCATTCAGCGGGGTGCGTATTTCTTTCCTCGCGAAGGCAGCAGAGCAGTGGTTGCATCACTTACAAACTAGGAGGAGCTGGATGCAGTACGACTCTGCCGAACGGAGGTCAGCCGACCGCACATAAGAAACCGCCGCTGGGAAGTAATCTAAGCGGAAATAACCGCAGAATGAGATATCGCGATACGGAATTTATTTGTCGGTCTCCTTTGGAGGAAGCTTTTCCTCCGCAAAACACTGTGTGACCACAGCTCACCGCGAGGCTGAATGCCGCCAGGTGGGCATGGGACGCGGCGAGGAAAGAATCTAAGCAGAACAGAGGCAAATGGGGAATGATTCTCGCGTTGGTAAAACCGCAGATGCAGAAACACACTGACACAAGCGACTTTGACATAGGACAGATTGATATGGCTCTGGCACCTGGCATCGAGCATCACGAAAACGGCGGAAACGGTCTGCTGTTCAAGTGACACTGTCGTGAGCACCTAGGGGAAGAAGCTGAAGGACGACGAAACTATGAGTACGTGAGAAGGTATTCGACGTCCTCGCTTCATCACAGAACATGGGTGTTTGGGTGCTTGCTCGCTCCGTAAAGCAGGAGAGGCGGCAATATGTAGCAGATATGACGACAGAGTATAATACACTACTGGCCATTAAAATTGCTACACCAACAAGAAATGCAGATGATAAACGAGTATTCATTGGACAAATATATTATACTAGAACTGACATGTGATTACATTATCACGCAATGTGGGTGCATAGCTCCTGGGAAATCAGTACTCAGAACAACCACCTCTGGCCATAATAACGGCGTTGATACGTCTGGGCATTGAGTCAAAGAGAGCTTGGATGGCGTGTACAGGTACAGCTGCCCATGCAGCTTCAATACGATACCACAGTTCATCAAGAGTAGTGTTGGCGTATTGTGACGAACCAGTTGCTCAGCCACCATTGACCAGAGGTTTTCAGTTCCTGAGAGATCTGGAGAATGTGCTGGCCAGGGCAGCAGTCGAACATTTTCTGTATCCAGAAAGGCCCATACAGGACCTGCAAAATGCGGTCGTGCATTTTTCTGCTTAAATGTAGGGTTTCGCAGTGATCGAATGAAAGGTATAGCCACGGACCGTAACACATCTGAAATGTAACGTCCACAGTTCAAAGTGCCATCAATGCGAACAAGAGGTGACCGAGACGTGTAACCAATGGCACCCCATACCATCACGCCGGGTGATACGCCAATATGGCGATGACGAATACACGCTTTCAATGTGCGTTCACCGCGGTGTCGCCAAATATGGATGCGACCATCATGATGCTGTAAATAGAACCTGGATTCATCCGAAAAAAATGACGTTTTGCCATTCGTGCACCCAGGTTCGTCGTTGAGTACACCATCGCAGGCGCTCCTGTCTGTGATGCAGCGTCAAGGGTAACCGAAGCCATGGTCTCCAAGCTGATGGTCCATGTTGCTGCAAACGTCGTCGAACTGTTCGTGCAGATGGTTGTTGTCTTACAAACTTCCCCATCTGTTGACTCAGGGATCGAGACATGGTTGCCCGATCCGTTACAGCCATACGGATAAGATGCCTGTCATCTCGACAGCTAGTGATACGAGGCCCTTGGGTTCCAGCTCGGAGTTCCGTATTACCCTCCTGAACCCACCGATTCCATATTCTGCTAACAGTCATTGGATCTCGACCAACGCGGGCAGCAATGTCGCGATACGATAAACCGCAATCGCGATAGGCTACAATCCAACCTTTATGAAACTCGGAAACGTGATTGTACACATTTCTCCTCCTTACACGAGGCAACACAACAACGTTTCACCAGGCAACGCCGGTCAACTGCTGTTCGTGTATGAGAAATAGGTTGGAAACTTTCCTCATGTCAGCACGTTGTAGGTGTCGCCACCGGCGCCAGCCTTGTGTGAATGCTCTGATAAGCTAATCATTTGCATATCACAGCATCTTCTTCCTGTCGGTTAAATTTCGCCTCTGTAGCACGTCATCTTCGTGGTGTAGCAATTTTAATGGCCAGTAGTGTATATAGCAGGCGCAGATGTTTTAGACGCTGTTTCCACTTACGATTTTGGTTTCACTTCACTGTTTCGGAATTGTCTCCAAAATACGCTAAAAACCTCGAAAATCCGTAGATTTATGGGGTATAATTATAATAAAGAACAATATATTGTTTAACGTGTTTAGTAACATTTATAATACACTCTACATAACAATCACATATTCAGAGTATCAGAAGCTGCAGCATTACTTCTGCACCTTTTCGCTGCGCTTGGGATTTTGTCTGAAGCTACCCGTTAACGGTTTCCTTGTTACGTGTATTTCTTTTGTCTGCTTTTATATTTTTGAGACCATTCAATCTTTCTGCCAAGTGAAATGACCACTTCTATATTTTCGTAAATTATATTGCCACGTTGATCTTTCAAGCTTAGTACATTATCCCAATAAACTTCAGCTGCCAATTTTTATTTCTTCCTCATATTCAATCCCAAAATGCTTGGTTTCGATGAGAGCTCGATGTCCCCATTTTTGTCTGCTCTTTGCACGTTGCTTTATGTCACCAAAAAATTAAAATGGCTAAACATATCCTTCACAGACAATTTCTCCTGATTTCGTGCTACTTGGGGGTTACATTTGTATATAGCCAGTGTAATCGCTCAGCTTTTCGTGCGATTACTATTGGTACAATACGGTTAAATTCCGATGTCACAATTTACAACGGCAACAGCACAATTAATACAGCAAGCTAAAATTAAAAGCATTGTATCCAGTAAGAGCTTGAAGGAATCCCCGTTAATAGATCGGTGGAATCACAGAGCAAAGTCATACATGGAGGAGTCCCTGGTATAAATAATAGGGTTACCACATTAATTTCGATTTCACTCTAAGTTTCCCAAAATCACAGTCAAAATAGAATGTCTCTAAACCATATGTAATGGAAGAATTTCGCCTCAAAAATGGAAACAATGGTTTTCAGAGCATATCGTTTGCGCACATTGTTGAACACGGGGTTCTGCAATAAACGATCTGTTCATGCTCCCATGTTACCCAACAACGACATCAATTACGTCTGCAGTGCGTAATGGATCATCGATATTGGACTGTGGATCGATGGGAGCGCATCGCCTGGTCGAAGGAATCGCGTTTCAAGTTGATGCCCATAGACGGGTACTCAGTCATCCAAGGAAGCGGCTACTCCGGACATTCAAAAATTGTGATAACATTTTTGGGACACTGCGATATTGTAAACTATGTAAAAATCAATGAATCAATAGTCAAGTTTGCGATGATTATTTTATTAAAATGGCCGGTTTCGGCCTAGTCTTAGGCCATCTCCAGATAAGCACAGCGAAAGATAGAAAACGTTCTGGTTACATAAAGAAGTCAGTGACTTAAAGTAATTTATACGCATTAAAATCGAAGAGTCGTTATCCATCAAGCTGAAGTTGACGCTGTGTGGAACAGTCAGTAGACCTCAGCCGCTGAACTACTGCTGTTGGCAAGGCAGCTGACACTAAATTTCATATTATTCGAAACACTATGTAACTACACTATAATTATCATTTATTCTATACACACATTCTACTGATTAAACAGCCTATGCTATGCATATTTTATGCTAGTTAAATGGTTTCCCGCAGATGGCACTACAAGAAATAAGAGAAATAATTTTTAAATAATCTTAGTACTTTACTCACTATTTTTAACATTCTGGTCTGTCCTATAGGCACTACTTTTTTTATAATTATCCACTTTCAGATAAACTGTATCTTCAAATGATACATAATTTATGTACATCGTTCCTCATTGGCTGAAAAAAATGGTTCAAATGGCTCTGAGCACTATGGGACTCAACTGCTGAGGTCATTAGTCCCCTAGAACTTAGAACTAATTAAACCTAACTAACCTAAGGACATCACAAACATCCATGCCCGAGGCAGGATTCGAACCTGCGACCGTAGCGGTCTTGTGGTTCCAGACTGCAGCGCCTTTAACCGCACGGCCACTTCGGCCGGCCTCTCATTGGCTGACGCTAACGTCATACAGCAGAAGCACCCCCTCACAAGATCTATATAATGCAACGTTACCTAGCCAATAGCAGCAGTTCAACTTCTGAGGTCTGCTGACTGTTCTAGACATTGTCAACTTCAGCTGTTGGGTAACGACTCTTTGATTTTAGTATATACAGGGTGAGTCACCTAACGTTACCGCTGGATATATTTCGTAAACCACATCAAATACTGATGAACCGATTCCACAGACCGAGCGTGAGGAGAGGGGCTAGTGTAATTGTTTAATACAAACCATACAAAAATGCACGAAAGTATATTTTTTAACACAAACCTACGTTTTTTTCAAATGGAACCACGTTATTTTTGTTAGCCCATCTGAACATATAAACAAATACGTAATCAGTGCCGTTTGTTGCATTGTAAAATGTTAATTACATCCGGAGATATTGTAACCTAAAGTTGACGCTTGAAACCTCCGACGTTCAATTGCGTGTTGTAACAAACACGGGCCACGGCCGGCGAGCAGCATCTGCAGGGACATGTTTACGATGACGACCGTGTTTACGAGTGTGGCTGTAGTGCACTGTTGTGGTTTGGTCTAGCTGTCGCAGTGTCCGCATGTAGCGCTTGCTGCTACTGTTATTCTGTATTCGTCTCCGCACGCAGACCAACTGTAGTACACCGTGTTACCAGACGTCTGTGATAGTGTAGTGTTGTAGGAACTGTGACCATGGTGCATTCGAACTCTGAAAAGGCGGAGATGGTACTCATCTATGGAGAGTGTCGACGAAATGCAGCTGAAGCCTGCAGGGTGTATGCAGAACGGTACCCGGACAGAGAGCATCCAACGTGCCACACATTGCAAAACATCTACAGCCAACTGTATGCAACAGGTATGGTCGTAGCACGCAAACGGGTCCGTAACAGGCCGTCACAGGAGAAGCGGGTGCAGTTGGTGTGTTAGCTGCTGTTGCCATGAACCCACACATGAGTACACGGGACATTGCGAGAGCTGGTGGACTGAGTCAAAGTAGTGTCATGCGCATACTGCATCGTCACCGCTTTCACCCGTTTCATGTGTCGCTGCATCAGCAATTACATGGTGATGACTTTAATCATCGAGTGCAATTCTGTCAATGGGCATTAACAGAGAATGCGTTGCAGTTGTACCTGTTTACCGATGAAGCGGGTTTCACAAACCACGGGGCAGTGAAACTACGGAACATGCATTACTGGTCCGTGGACAATCCTCGCTGGCTCAGACAGGTAGAGCGACAGCGACCGTGGACCGTAAATGTATGGTGCGGAATCATTGGCGACCACCTCATTGGTCCTCACTTCATTGCAGGGGCCCAAACAGCTGCAACATACATCGCGTTTCTACAGAATGATCTGCCAACGTTGCTCGAGAATGTCCCACTGGAAACACGTCGACGTATGTGGTATCAGCATGATGGTGCATCGGCACATTCCGCAATTAACACTAGGCTGACCCTTGACAGGATGTTCGACGGGCATTTCATAGGACGTGGAGGACGCATAAATTGGCCAGCCCGTTCTCCTGATCTTACACCTCTGGACTTCTTTCTGTGGGGTACGTTAAAGGAGAATGTGTACCGTGATGTGCCTACAACCCCAGAGGATATGAAACAACGTATTGTGGCAGCCTGCGGCGACATTACACCAGATGTACTGCGGCGTGTACGACGTTCATTACGCCAGAGATTGCAAATGTGTGCAGCAAATGATGGCTACCACATTGAACATCTATTGGCCTGACATGTCCGGACACACTCTATTCCACTCCGTAATTGAAAACGGAAACCACGTGTGTGCGTGTACCTCACCCCTCATGGTAATGTACATGTGCGTCAGTGAAAAAGACCAATAAAAAGGTGTTAGCATGTGGACGTAATGTGCTGTTCCAGTCTCTTCTGTACCTAAGGTCCATCACCGTTCCCTTTGGATCTCTACGTAATTCGGTGCTCTCCGATACACACGATCGAACAGCGAAGGAGTGGTACTCAAGCGTCAACTTTAGGTTACAATATCTCCGGATGTAATTAACATTTTACAATGCAACAAACGGCACTGATTAAGTATTTGTTTATATGTTCAGATGTGCTAACAAAACTAACGGGGTTCCATTTAAAAAAACGTAGGTTTGTGTTAAAAAACATACTTCCGTGCATTTTTTTATGGTTTGTATTAACCAATTACACTAGCCCCTCTCCTCACGTTCGGTCTGTGGAATCGATTCGTCAGTATTTGATGTGGTTTACGAAATATATCCAGCGGTAATGTTAGGTGACTCACCCTGTATAAATTACTTTATTTTGAGTCACTGACTTCTTTATGTAACTAGCACGTTTTATATTTTTCACGGTGCTTATCTGAAGATGGCCCAAGACTAGGCCGAAACCGGGCATTTTAATAAAATAACCAACGCGATCTAGACTTTTACCATTGATTTTATTAGGAACATGCACCGCTCTAAGGACGCAGACTGATGGGTGATGAATTAAGGTATAGGGGACGTTCACCTGGTTTCCCATGGTAGCTATGGTAATAATAGAAGTCAACTTCATAACTGTGGACCTCGTGAACATTATTGCGGGCCACCTGAATACGTTTAGGATCGATATCTTCCCCGGCGATGATGACATCTTGCATGAGGATACGTGTCCATGTCATAAGGCCAGATTCATGTTACAGTGATTTGAGGAGGATGATAGACAGCACAATTTGATGTTTCAGCTGCCGAGAATTCTTCCGGGTTGTAGGGCCGTGGTCCATGGAACTCTTCTATCCCTTACGTTTTGTCCAAAGCTACGTTGGACATCTTCGGAGGTGCTCCTGGTTGTGCTGAGTCTTGCCGACTGACGAGTCGGACGTCGAAGAACGGCCTAAATACCGTGGAAAGTGGGCGTGGTCTGGATTTCACGGGATAGCGGAGATAAACCTTGTCAAGGATAAAATATAGCTATCGATCATAGTACGTCAAAGGTAAAAACTTCTCATCGATTCTGTAGCGCAACTGTCAATACATCACTGAGTTTCATAGCTTCTTCTTTTCTGTTAAAATTACCCCCATGTTTACATATTTCGATGGCTTCTCTATATAGCCGTGGATAATAGTTCGTCATAGTACATAAAACTTCAGTTTCCGAAAATTTCACTATGTGATCACCCGACTGAAGAGCATGTTCCACCACGGCTGTCAATTTGATGTCGTGGCCACGAAAGTGAATTGAGGTGAACGCGATGGAATACATTTGGATTGCTATCGGAAACCAGCTCTACGCCCACAAACCATGGGTCCGTAATTTACGGTAGTTGGTATCGTCTGCGTTGATATCAGGCACCATATAGCTCTGGGAACATTGCGAGCCCTTGTCGAATTCACAGCACGCGAAATCGCTATTGTATTGCGTTCCAAAGGTGGACCAACACGCTGTTAAATCAGAGTCTCATAATGTTTTGGCTCATCAGTGCGTATCTGCGCGTCACTAAAATCATCAGATGCCAGCGATCATACAGGTATTACACAGGCGTTTCAGCTATTTTCTACAAACAAGGCCTAAAATCTAACAAAAATAATAATCTTCTTACCGTTAGTTTATCACGTATAAAACAGGTATTTCATCAACTAACGAATGAAATTCATGCTGACTTCGGTCTTCCGAAGTTGTTTCACCGCCGAAGAACGTAACACTGTCCCTCCTTTCAATCGTCGTGCGAACGTTGAAATGGCAGATATAGAGGGAACCGATAGCGGAAATGGAAAGCAGCTACAGTCAGTCGCATAGTGGTGGAAAGGCGCCAGTATCATATTAGATACCTATAAGATTCTACAAAGATTATTCGAAAGAATTTGGTCCCCTTCTAGCAGTACCTTTCGTCGCTTGAGCGACGAAAAGTACCTACCGACTGGTAAAAAGCGCAGGTCATTCCCTTTTTTAAGAAAGGCTGTAAGACACATCCACAAAATTATAGACCTATATCGTTGACGTCAATTTGTTGTAGAATTATGGAACACGTTTTTATGACGTCTTTGGAAAATGATCGTCTCTATAAAACTCAACATGGATTCCTCAAACAGAGATCCTGCGAAACTCAGCTCGCTTTGTTCCTCCATGAGATCCACAGCGCAGTGGACAACGGCGATCAGGTTGATTCCGTGATCCTTGATTTCAGTAAGGCATTTGACACCGTCCCCCACTGCCGTTTAATGAAGAAAAAAAAAACGAGCTTACGGAGTGTGGGAGCAGACTTGCGATTGGACTCAAGACTTTCTTGCAGGCGGAACTCAACATGTCGCTCTCAACGGAACAAAATCGACGGTTGTAAAGGTAATATCCGGAGTACCACAGGGAAGTGTGATAGGACCGTTGCTGTTTACAATATATATAAATGATCTAGTAGAAGGCAACGGATGCTCTTTAAGGCTATTCGCAGATGATGCAGTTGTCTATTCCAAAGCAGCAACGCCAGAAGATAGTAAGAATTTGCAGAACGACCTGTGGAGAATTGATGATTGATGCAGGCTCTGGCAGTTGACCCTGAACGTAAATAAATGTAACATATGCGCATACATAGGAAAAGAAATCCACCACTGTACAGCTACACTATTGATGACAAACAGCTGGAGACAGCGTCTACCGTAAAATATCTAGCCGTAACTATCCAGAGCGACCTTAAGTAGAATGACCATATGAAACAGATAGTGGAAAAAGCAGGCACCAGACTCAGATTCACCGGAAGAATCCTACGGGAATGTAACTCATCCACGAAAGAAGTAGCTTATAAGGCGCTTCTTCGCCCGTTTATTAAGTACTGTTCATCTATCTGGGATCCATATCAGGTAGGACTGATAGAGGAGATAGAGAAGATCCAACGAAGAGAGGCACGTTTCGTCACGGGATCGTCTGGCTGGCGAGAGAGCGTTACAGATGCTAACAAACACCACTGGCAGACGTTACAAGAGAGACCTTGTGCAACAAGGAGAGTGTAATTATTGAAATTTCGGGACAGCACTTTTCAGGAGTAGTCTGACAACGTATTACTTGCCCCCATATACATATCGCGTATTGAACACGAGGAGAAAATTCGAGAAATTAGAACCAGTACAGATGCTTTCCGACACTCAGTCTTCTCACGCAGTATTCGTGAGTGCAACAGGGTTGGAGGTATTAGACAGTGGTACCGAAAGTATCCTCCACCACACATTAGGTGGCTTGCAGAGTATGATGTAGATGTAAACTACTTACAAGTTGTGACTAAACTAACACATTCCATTAATGTCCTTGTCTCAAAATGTTAAACGGATATCTAGTAAAAAATATAACCGAAACGCTACTTTCTAAGAACAATGAATTGGCGATATGAACAGTTTCTCAAAGGCCTTGCTGCAGTTCAAATGGCTCTGAGCACTATGGGACTTAACATCTCAGGTCATCAGTCCCCTAGAACTTAGAACTACTTCAACCTAACTAACCTAAGGACATTACACACATCCATGCCCGAGGCAAGATTTGAACCTGCGACCGTAGCGGTAGTGCGGTTTCAGACTGAAGCGCCTAGAACCGCTCGGCCACAGCGGTTCTCGTCAGATCAGCAACATTAAGGGCTGTCGGGCTTGGCTGGCACTTGGATGGGTGACCGTGCGGGTGCTCCGAGTGCTGTTGGCAAGCGGGTTGCACTCAGCCCTTGGGACGACAAATGAATAGCTACATGACCGAGAAGTAGCGGCTCCGGTCATGTAAACTGACAATGGCCGGGAGAGCGCTGTGCTAACCACAAGCCCCTCCGTATCCGCATCCGGTGAAGCCTGTGTGCAGAGGACGACACGACGGTCGGGCGACGATATGTACAGTTCAGTTTATCTATTTTATTTGGCTTGATTAGGACGATGGGACCTTTTCTTATATCTAACATGGCCTCCTTAAAAAATTCTCCAAACACAATAAACAATTGTGATGAAATTCTAACAACACTTTTATTACTACGTTGTTAAAGCTGACACTTACTACCTGAATAGACACTGTTACCAATTTGATTTGTGAATGACTTGCATTCTGCGTAATATTCTCCGTTACCCACTGTCCACTATGCCTTAAATGACTCTCGATTCGCATTAGAATTAGTGCGGCTAATCTGAAAAATACTCAATACTTCATACGAAATGATTCGTTCTAAATACATTAAGTGTGTAGCAAATATCAGTATTTTTAATTAATTAGGTGTCGTCTATGAAGGCAATAAATACAACCCGGAACTTCGTGCACTATCAAATTGTAAAAAATGCATGCATTCATGCAGTACCTTATCATTAAACAAGCACCATGAGGCGGTAAATATGTGGTATCAAAATTCACTTAGATATTTATTTTTATTTCTTTCTAAACCAGGACACAACCACCGGTTCTCCAACTTTTCTTCGGTAAGGCTCATGTGTTTGTCGGATATAACGTTTTTGTTCATAGAAAATGACCTTTGTATGTCACAAGAAGTGGGAGGTGCACACTGGTGTTAAGAAATTTGGGTCAGGGCCAGATCAAGTTGAAAGTTTTCGCCACAAAATATTTTTTTGTTAAGCTCACAACTCAGAATCAGAATGTGGTCCGAAAACTTTGTCCATCTTATCTTTTGCTGCCGCATCCACTTCTCCATAGGATGATTGCAAATATTTTTCAAACTATTCAATAACTGTCAGAGATTCCAGTAATTACCTGTGGCTTCCAACTTCGTTATTACCGCAGACAAATGTGCAAAATTTGATTTCATGTAAATGAGTTCACTACAACCGGTTTCGTTCGAAGACCTTCAGGTGAACAAGATTAAAACTGGCGACCTGATGATGTACCTTGAACTAAACCAGTTTTGACGCAATAAACGTACACTAATACAGCTGTGGTGCTTCTTATTAATATTAATTGAATAAGCTTTACAGCCTATGACTAGGTTGAGAGACAGTACCCAGCGAGAATATTTTCGTAACAGAATAACCAATACAGTACGGAGAGATGTAAAAGTATAGTTGATACAGAATAGATTTCATTGACGTTACATGAGGAAGTTATAAATGTCATGCAATTTAGTTAACAGTAGAAACTGTACCTGAAAACCACGTAGAAATAAAATCTATTGTATAACCTAAATTTGTAGTTTTGAATCTGAATGTGCGTGAATGTTCGTCGAAAATCCATTCAGTTAGGAAATACATTAGCATTACAATATCATCTTGATCGTCATATGAAATAGTCAGTTTGGCTACTAAACTATCAGGTGGGCTTTGTTGACCTAAAGGAGATGCCTGTCTTCATGAAGTCCTGACCTCGCACTTGTCACAGAAATCAGTTTGGAACACGTTTTCCAAACGGAAAGGATGAAGAGTAGCCACATAACGAGTAATATCAGGGATGTGTTCCATTTCACACAGGATTCGTTGGTTCGCTGTTATAACAGAAACAAAAGTACGTTTGCAGTGATTTACATAAAAACAAAATAATGTTTCAGGAACTGGAGGGAAGTTCTACTTAGTCGACGAACTCATCGAAGTCATTCCGTCGTTTCCCCTCCACCCAACACCTGGTCGGGTTGGGGTGTCTATCGAAGTAATTTATGCCTCTAATATTTGAAACAGTAGCAAATGGTACGTCAAAAATTTGCAAAATACGTAGTTTCACCATTTCTTAAGTTTTCTCTCGTCAAATATTTATCAAGTCGTAATCGTTCCGAACGTCCATACAAGAATTTGTAACGCATATATTCCTCTGCCGAGAACAATATCTTTGACAAACGTGCTATGCACTATTTGACGAGGATAATGTATCCACATCTGTTACAAATGCACTTGAAAATGAACCAGTTCAACACTAGTGGTACTTGGAAAAGCACAATTTAAAAAAACAGCCTAGTGAAGCGATGTCTTTCTTCAGAAGAAACTGAAAGATTTTAACAGCAAAGCTCGCGCAGCTACACAGCAACATTAAATTTCTACCACAGCACATTCAAAGCATTTCTTTCTCACTGTTGCAGACGGACAGCCATCAAAATAATTTCATTGTGAAATTCAGCCTGTAGCTCTTCCAAGAATAACAGGACAATTTGCTCCTCTTCGATGACGTCAATACAGGAAGGTCGAAAAACCGCACGTCGTCTCGACACCAGTACGAAAAAAGAAAGAAACGACTGTCATAGCCGGAGATCAGCGAATTGTCCATGTTTGTGGTCTCTCTGTTTACTGGCCGACCGCTGGTTTCCGCGAAAAATAAGAAGAAAACAGCTTGCGCAGGAAAAACCATGAGGTTCACAGGTGGAGCGACGATCGTTGTTTATGCTTATTTACCGTACCTTGGACTCGGGTTAGTGACGTAGGTGAGTGTTCTACGCATCACTTCTGTGTTAGACAAGGAAATATCTTAGGTCACAGACAAAGCTAAGTAACTGTGGGTAACGATATCAGCACACACTCCATTTTCTGCTCCGCCGCGGGTGCAGAGGTCAATCCCTTGCAATGACATTACTGTTCATGGCATTTTGTACTTTTCTTGAGAGTGGAGTCTCTTTTTTCCTGTCCTCTATTCACCATCCCGTTGGCCTTCAGTAAAATCATAATTTATTTTGATTCGTAGGCTTCAACTACAAAGTTTGCATGAGGCTCTTCAGCTCATGTCCGAATCTGTTTCAGCTTACCCGTCTTCGTAGTAATGTTGGAAGTACCAGCTATATGTTTACTGCATGGAGATATCACGCTGCTGAGCCCTATTCTGGTTTATAAAGTAGCGTAGTCGAAGACTAGCTCACATAGGCTTGCTAGGAGGCTAGGTTTTGTGGTCACACTGAAAATTTGTAACTTACACTGGTCACGTAATGTGAGATCAGGGTAAAACTAACCGCTCTTAATGCCTGTATAGTGAGTGATATTTGGTTAGTCGGTTCCATCGTTCATTTGTATCATTTTTATCGAAATGAAGTGAACGAGCCAGTTTATCGGCAACGTATATTTGACATATTAGCGTAGCTACATGAATGCCATTCACAGGTTACGAAATAGCATACTGACTTAAGTTTAATTACTATGATCACATGAGTATTTAATACTATTCATATAATCTTGGATGCAGAGCCATTCAAGAGGCCCCAGGGAAGTGTGTTTGGAGCCTCCTTGTTCAGGCTGCATAATGCTGACCTTGTAGAGAAAAGTAAATGTAACCTCAGACTTTTCGCTGATGAGGCTGTTATATACAGGGTGGTCCATTGATCGCGACCGGGCCAAATTTATCACGAAATTAGCGTCAAACGAAAAAACTACAAAGAACGAAACTTATCTAGCTTGAAGGGGGAAACCAGATGGCGCTATGGTTGGCCCGCTAGATGGCGCTGCCATAGGTCAAACGGATATCAACAGCGTTTTTTTAAATAGGAACTCCCATTTTTTATTACATATTCGTGTAGTACGTAAAGAAATATGAATGTTTTAGTTGGACCACTTTTTTTGCTTTGTGATAGATGGCGCTGTAATAGTCACAGACATATGGCTCACAGTTTTAGACGAACAGTTGGTAACAGGTTGGTTTTTTAAATTAAATTACAGAACGCAGGTACGTTTGAATATTTCATTTCGGTTGTTCCAATATGATATATGCACCTTTGTGAACTTATCATTTCTGAGAACGCATGCTGTTACAGCGTGATTACCTGTAAATACCACATTAATGCAATAAATGCTCAAAATGATGTCCGTCAACCTCAATGCATTTGGCAATACGTGTAACGACATTCCTCTCAACAGCGAGTAGTTCGCCTTCCGTAATGTTCGCACATGCATTGACAATGCGCTGACGCATGTTGTCAGAGTTGTCGGTGGATCACGATAGCAAATATCCTTCAGCTTTCCCCACAGAAAGAAATCCGGGGACGTCAGATCCAGTGAATGTGAGGACCATGGTTTGTTTATTTATTTATTTATTTATTTATTTAATCGTATGGTGATTTTATAGAATATACAGTTGATACAAGGCGGGCTATGGTATGGAGCTTCGACGACCAGTCCACCTGTCATGAAATATGCGATTCAATACCGCTTCAACCGCACGCGATCTATGTGCCGGACATCCATCATCTAAGAAGTAGATAGCCATTCTGTCATGCAGTGAAACATCTTGAAGTAATATCGGCAGAACATTACATAGGAAATCAGCATACATTGCACCATTTAGATTGCCATCGATAAAATGGGGGCCAATTATCCTTCCTCCCATAATGCCGCACCATACATTAACCCGCCAATGTCGCTGATGTTCCACTTGTCGCAGCCATCGTGGAGTTTCCGTTGCCCAATAGTGTATATTATGCCGGTTTACGTTACCGCTATTGGGTGAATGACGCTTCGTCGCTAAATAAAAAGCGTGCAAAAAATCTGTCATCGTCCCGTAATTTCTCTCGTGCTCAGTGGCAGAACTGTACACGACGTTCAAAGTCATCGCCATGCAATTCCTGGTGCATAGAAATATGGTACGGGTGCAATCGATGTTGAGGTAGCATTCTCAACACCGGCGTTTTTGAGATTGCCGATTCTCGCGCAATTTGCTGCTACTGATACGCGGATTAGCCGCGACAGCAGCTAAAACACCTACTTGGGCATCATCATTTGTTGCAGGACGTGGGTGACGTTTCACATGTGGCTGAACACTTACTGCTTCCTTAAATAACGTAACTATCCGGCGAACGGTTGGATGATGTCGTGCAGGATACCGAGTAGCATACATAGCATACGCCCGTTGGGCATTCTGATCACAACAGACGTACGTCAACACGATATCGACCTTTTCCGCAATTGGTAAACGGTCAATTTTAACACGGGTAATGTATCACGAAGCAAATACCGTCCGCACTGGCGGAATGTTACGTGATACCACGTACTTACACGTTTGTGACTATTACAGCGCCATCTACCACAAAGCGAGGAAAGTGGTCCAACAAAACATTCATATTTCTTTACGTACTACAGGAATATGCAATAAAAAATGGGGGTTCCTATTAAAAAAAACCTGTTGATATCCGTTTGACCTATGGAAGCGCCATCTAGCGGGCCAACCATAGCGCCATCTGGTTTCCCCCTTCAAGCTAGACGAGTTTCGTTCTTTGTAGTTTTTTCGTTTGATGCTTATTTCGTGAGATATTTGGCCCGGTCACTGTCAATGGACTACCCTGTATAATGTAGCATTGTCTGAAGAAAGCGGTACAAATATTCATTTACATCTTGATAAGATTTCAAGGAGGTGCAAAAATTGGCATTTTGATTTAAATGCTGAGCAATGTAAAATTGTGCACTTCACAAAATGTAAAACCGTTGTATCCTACGACCACAATGTCAGTAAGTCATAATTAGAATCAGTAAACTCTTACAACTACTTCAGTGTAACAACTAACAGGGATATGAAATGGACCGATCGTATCATCTCAGTCGTAGGTAAAGCATTTTGCAGGTTTCATTTCAGTGGTAGAATATTAACGAAATACAATCAGTCTACAAAGGAGGCTACTTACAAACATGCTCAGTCCTAGAACAATGCTCAGTCGCGTGGCATTCGTGCAAAACAGAACTAATAGCCGAAATTGAGCGTGTACAAAAAAAGGACAGCACGAGTGGTCACATGTTTGTGTAACCCACAGGAGGGTGTCATGGGCATGCTGGAAAACCTGGTCTGGCTGACGCTTGAGGACAGAAATAATCTATCCCGTGAAATCTCGCTTAGAAAATTTCAAGAACCATTTTCAGCTGAGGAACTAGGAATTTATTACAACTCTCTACGTATCGCTTCCGCAGAGACCGTGAAGCGAAGATCAGACTAATTACAGCGCGCACAGGAGCGTTTAAGCAGTCATTCTTCCCGCGTTCCCTACGCGAAGGAGCGAGAAGCAGCCCTAATAACTGGAACAGCGGGATGTACCCTCTGCCGAGCACTTCACAGTGGTTTGCACAATGTAGATGTAGATTCAATTAGTAAACACTTTATTTCTTTTTTAGTTACATATAATACCAGTTTTTAATAAGTATGTGTCAATGGAATAGAAAATATCGTCAAGGAGAAATAAATTTAGGCTATGTTTCAAATTTTTTTTCCTCCCTGTCAAACACTATATACTAGTGGAGAAATGTTGAAAGGTATTTAAGTCAGTATACTGAACTATTTTATTTGCCATTAACAGCGTAAGAGCTACGAAGGTCATTTTTCCTTCTGGTGTCGAGGTTGTGAGTAACCCTATTCTCAAATTGCAATAGTTTACGACGAATTTCATTATGGAATACACGTATTACGAAGTAACGGGTAAAATGCCTGAACACTGGTAAACACAAATTATTCTCACTGATCGCTTTTCTGCAGTCAATATTCCTTTCAAAGTGACGAGTCATTTAAAAAATTGCCATAAGACATTGATGGACGAAAATTTGTGAAGTATGTTTAGATGTTTCTTTTTGTGTATTTGCGAAACTAGCGGTAGTACTAAAAGCAAAATGTTGAACTTAGCAATTGTTTGAGCAGCTCACTAATATCCTTCTGCTACTTCAGTTTTCATTAACATGTGCACTCAAAAATTTGAAACATTCTACGATCTTCATGTGCGATGTTAATAATTGGTGTTTTTTACCTGTTTTACGGGTCCACGTACACCGTTGTTTTTTTCCAAAATTTTCCGAAAACTTCTCAGTAATTCTTCGATAAGCGTTGTTAACAATTCCCTTTGTTCCTTTCTTTTTAACAGAATTAATTATAACACTTTCGTCCTCTTCAAAATGTAATAGCTCTGATTGATGTATATTAAGTGGAAGGCCATATTAAAGAAATAGGGGAGCACACAAAATTGAATCTTGTGGGACTTTGATTTGTTCTTTTCCTGTCACTAAAATCTTCCCTCCTTTCAACATTGTTTAAATTCTTCCAGTCTTTTTTGTAAGTGTGATTCAAACCATGTTTTTCGGGCAAAACCAACAATTTCATAAAATTTGCGCTTTTGTCAGTAAGTATTATATTCAAACTTTCAAGCGCATTAGAAAAAAATCAGAAAAACCAGCTGTCGATATTTTGCTATTTATGGCTTTTTATTTGTATTAAATATATAAATGGCATCTTCAGTCGAGCAAATGTTCTGGAACCCAAAGTGATGATACTGATGTTGCATCAGTGTGACACTACTCTGTAGTACATTTCTTCTGGAATATATAGGAATAAGATGTCCTAATACTTACCCAAACTAAAGAAAAGGTATAAAAACCAACAATATCTGTGCGTGAGACAGGACTTTCGTCAAAAAGTCGTCTTTTTTTCTTGGCCCAAATCAAGTTAGCATGAGCTATACATTCATCAACAATTGCTCCTCTTATTCTTGTTGTAGTTCTTTTAATTCCTGGCTATAATTTTGTACACAAAATACTGCATATATAAAAAGTCTCTCTTTCAACAATTCTACCTATTTTCGTCTTGTAAGAATTACACATTTTTGTGTCGGAATAATCAGGATGTCGTACATCCTACCCAGACCTACATACTCACCGAGAAATATCACTGGCCGGCCGGGGTGGCCGAGCGGTTCTAGGCGCTACAATCTGGAACCGCGCGACCGCTACGGTCGCAGGTTCAAATCCTACCTCGGGCATGGATGTGTGAGATGACCTCAGGTTAGTTACGTTTAAGTTCTAGGAGACTGATGACCTCAGAAGTTAAGTCCCATAGTGCTCAGAGCCATTTGAACCATTTGAAATATCACTATTTTCTGACTAACTCCCTCAGCGTCATCATGTTTTTGTATTTGGATGTATAACTGAGGAACTGGCAGATATGTGGACTGTAGAGAAGCCAAGAAGAGTCCAACTTACCCTGCAGCTAACGCGCTAGGCCAGAAATTACAGGGTTACACATACTGAATTACATAAAAGAAGCGTAAAGTTAGTTACGAAATACGGCGTGCACGCACTTTATTCAACACGTGAACGTCACTACAGAAATTCGGATTTAAGTTATGACATGTTTGATATGCCTGCCATCATTGACGACAATGTGGCGCAGACGAATAGCGAAATTCTGCATGACCCGCTGAAGTGTCGGAACATCGATTTTTTTTTTTTTTTTTTGTTTGTGGTTTTAGGGCGCAAAACTTCTATGGTCATTAGCGCCCAGCCCGTGACGTAGAAAACAGGAAAAAAAAACGAAATTTAAAATCAGCAGCAATGGAAACATAGTCAGAAAATTGGAGAAACTAAAGGCAGAAGGAATGCTTAAAAGTCCACTATAGAAAGGGGTTGGTTGTCCACAAAAAAAAAAAACTTCAAATGACTGACGTCATTTCACTGTCACTAATAAACTGTAGAACGCGGTCAGCTGAGCGCGTGTCATCTGCTAAAATCGACGATAGATCAGGCGATAGCTGTAGACGGGAGCGTAACGGATTAAAATAGGGGCATTCAATTAAAAGGTGTCTGACCGTCCACAGCTGAGAGCAGTGGGGACAGAGTGGGGGAGGATCACCGCTTAAAAGATGTCGATGACTAAAAAGACAGTGCCCTATCCGGAGTCGAGCTAAAATTACCTCCTCCCGACGACGCGTTCGGGAGGAAGAGGTCCAAGCGCAAGGAACGGCTTTCACTTCCCGCAATTTATTGTGGGGAAGTGTTGACCAATGCGCATGCCATAAATGAGTAACTTGGCGACATAAACCGCTCCGTAGATCGGTAAACGGAAGAGACTGAAGAGCTGGCCGAGGAAGAGAGACTGCAGCCTTGGCCGCTATATCGGCCGCCTCATTTCCACAGATACCAGCGTGTCCCGGGAGCCAGAGGAACGCCACTGAGACGCCCCCCAGGTGGAGCAAGCGCAGACAGTCCTGAATCCGGTGGACCAGAGGGTGCACAGGGTAAAGAGCTTGGAGACTTAGGAGAGAGCTGAGAGAATCTGAGCAGATTACGTACTGTATCCGCTGATGGCGGCGGATGTAGTGGACAGCCTGGAGAACAGCGTAAAGCTCTGCAGTATAAACCGAACACTGGTCGGGAAGCCGAAAGTGATTTGGGGTGTCGCCAACAATATAGGCACTCCCTACACCTAACGATGTTTTCGAGCCATCGGTGTAAATAAATGTGGCTTCCGTCATTTGTGCACATAGAGCAGCAAATGCCCGACGGTAAACAAGTGTAGGGGTACCATCTTTGGGAAATTGACATAGGTCTCTGAGCAAGTCGATCCGGGGACGGTGCCAAGGCGGTGCTGTACCCCAAGTTGTCAAGAAGGTTTTAGGAAAGCGGAAGGAAAGAGAATGGAGCAGTTGACGGAAGCGGACTCCCGGGGGTAGTAGGGAGGAGGAGCGGCCTGCATACCCGGCATCAAAGGAGGCGTCGAAAAAAAGGTTATGGGCTGGATTAGCAGGCATGGAAGACAGATGGCTAGCATAACGACTCAGAAGGACTGCCCGCCGATTGGACAGCGGAGGTTCAGCAGTCTCAGCATAAAGGCTTTCCACAGGGCTGGTGTAAAAAGCTCCAGACACTAAACGTAATCCACGGTGGTGGATAGAGTCGAGACGCCGAAGAATAGACGGCCGAGCAGAGGAGTAGACTATGCTTCCATAATCCAATTTCGAGCGCACTAAGGCGCGATAGAGGCGGAGAAGGACCACCCGGTCCGCTCCCCAAGAGGTACCATTCAGGACACGGAGGGTGTTAAGGGAACGCAGACAGCGAGCCGAAAGATAGGAAACGTGGGAGGACCAGCACAGTTTTCTGTCAAACATAAGACCCAAGAATTTAGCGACGTCGGAAAACGGAAGGTTGACAGGACCTAGATGTAAGGAGGGCGGAAGAAACTCCTTACGTCGCCAAAAATTAACACAAACGGTCTTACTGAGTGAGAAACGGAAGCCGGTTTCGATGCTCCACGAGTAGAGGCGATCGAGACATCCTTGAAGACGTCTTTCAAGAAGGCTGGTCCTTTGAGAACTGTAGTAGATCGCAAAATCGTCCACAAAGAGGGAGCCCGAGACATCAGGAAGGAGACAATCCATAATTGGATTAATGGCGACGGCAAACAGTACAACACTCAGCACGGAGCCCTGGGGTACCCCGTTTTCTTGGGAGAAAGTACGGGAGAGAGTAGTGTTCACCCGCACCCTAAATGTGCGCTCTGCCATAAATTCGCGAAGAAAAAGGGGCAGCCGGCCTCGAAAGCCCCAAGAGAACAGTGTGCGGAGGATGCCTGTCCTCCAACAGGTATCGTACGCTCTCTCCAGATCAAAAAATATTGCTACCGTTTGGCGTTTCCGGAGAAAATTGTTCATGATATAAGTGGAGAGAGCAACAAGATGGTCAACAGCAGAACGATGCTTTCGGAATCCGCATTGGGCTGGTGTTAAAAGACTGCGGGACTCCAGCCACCAAGCTAAACGGTAATTCACCATACGCTCCAAAACCTTACAGACACTACTCGTGAGAGAAATGGGGCGATAGCTAGAGGGGAGATGTTTGTCCTTTCCAGGTTTCGGAACGGGAACGACAATAGCTTCCCGCCATCGCCTGGGAAAGGTACTGTCGGTCCAAATTCGATTATAAAGGCGAAGGAGGTGACGCAGGCTATGGGTTGATAAATGCAGCAACATTTGGACATGGATACCATCCGGTCCTGGGGCGGAGGAGCGAGAAGTAGAGAGTGCATGTTGGAGTTCGCGCATGGAGAAAACAGTATTGTAGCTTTCGCGATTTTGAGAGGAGAAAGCAAGATGCCGCACTTCTGCTGCACGTTTCTTCGGGAGAAACGCTGGCGGGTAATTTGAAGAGCTCGAAATCTCAGCAAAGTGCTGACCCAATGAGTTAGAAATTGCGACGGGGTCCACTAAGGTATCATGCGCGACAGTGAGCCCAGAGACCGGGGAGAAACTAGGCGCGCCTGAGAACCGTCGAAGCCGACTCCAAACTTCCGAGGAGGGAGTGAAGTTGTTAAATGAGCTAGTAAAGAATTTCCAGCTTGCCTTCTTGCTATCGCGGATGACGCGACGGCATCGCGCACGGAGCTGCTTATATCGGATACAGTTGGCCAAAGTTGGATGGTGACGGAAAATGCGAAGAGCACGTCGCCGCTCACGTATTGCGTCACGGCAGGCCTCGTTCCACCAAGGAACTGGAGGGCGCCGGGGCAATTCGGAGGTGCGTGGTATTGAACGTTCCGCAGCTGTGAGAATAACGTCGGTAAAATGTGTGACCTCATCGTCGACGCTGGGAAAGCGACGGTCATCGAATGTCGCTAGAGACGAAAAAAGTGTCCAATCGGCTTGGGCAAACTTCCAGCGTCGCGAGCGCATATATGGCAGTTGAGGCTGCAGTCGAAGAACACATGGAAAGTGGTCACTCGAGTGTGTATCATCAAGGGCGAACCATTCGAAGCGCCGAGCTAGCGGAACAGTACCGACCGCAAGGTCCAAATGGGATAAATTTGCCGTGGAGGCAGACAAAAATGTAGGGACCCCAGTGTTGAGGCAGACTAGATCCGCTTGGTGGAAGACGTCTAGCAATAGTGAGCCACGTGGACAAGGATGTGGAGATCCCCAAAGCGGGTGGTGGGCATTGAAGTCCCCAACCAGCAAATAGGGGGGTGGAAGCTGATCAAGAAGATGAAGGAGATCAGCTCGTGCCATTGGTGTAGACGATGGAATGTATACCGTACAAAGAGAGAACGTGTATCCAGAAAGGGAAAGACGGACGGCGACAGCTTGGAAGGAAGTGTTTAAGGGGATTGGGTGATAATGGAGAGTATCATGGAGCAGAATCATGAGTCCTCCATGGGCTGGAGTGCCTTCAACTGAGGGGAGGTCATATCGGACGGACTGAAAATGAGGGAGAGCAAAGCGGTCATGGGGACGCAGCTTTGTTTCCTGAAGACAGAAGATGACCGGCGAGTAGGATCGTAAGAGGATCGACAATTCCTCCCGATTGGCGCGAATGCCGCGGATATTCCAGTGGATAATGGACATAGGGTGAACAGAAAATGGAGGAACGGCACCAAGGGTGCTGTCAACTCAACGACTGCTCAGAGCTTGCGACCGACAGCATGGAATGGCATTCAGTCGAAGGCAGAAGATCCTGATCCATAGGTTGGTCAGGAGCAGCTCCTGCCACCAACGATCGGCCAGTTGACCGGCCACCAACAGTGCGCCTCGGCGACACAGAAGATGGCCGAGGGCGATTTCCGCCAGGTGGTGCTGTAGATGGGACACGCCTTGGCGGAGAAGGAGAGGAACTGTGTTTCTTCGTAGCCTTCTTGGAGGTATGTTTAGATGAAGGAGGAACCGATGGTTGTGAAGTTGCAGTACGTAAAAACTCTTCACGAGAATGCTCTTTTTTTGTAGACTTGGCGTCTGACTTTTGGGCTCGAGATTTAGCAGAACCCGACGAAGGGTGAGCCATAGAGTGGGCAGGCGAAAGAGGTGAGGTTGAACGGGCGATCTTTGCGCTGGCCGATCTGACGACCGTGGTACTAAATGTGAGGTCGCAAGTCTGCGTGGCCGCCTCCTTTGTTGGCCGAGAAGAAGCAAGGACAGCGCTGTATTTTCCTTTCTGAGGCACGGTGGGCTGTCGACTGGCGAGTAACTTTCGAGCAGCAAAGGTCGACACCTTTTCCTTCACTCTTATTTCCTGGATCAGCTTTTCGTCCTTAAAAACAGGGCAATCTCGAGAGGAAGCAGCGTGGTCACCCATACAGTTGATGCAGCGAGGGGATGGAGGTGGACAAGCACCCTCATGGGCATCCCTGCCACACGTAACACATTTGGCCGGATTGGAACAGGACTGGCTGGTGTGATTAAACCGCTGACATCGATAGCAACGCGTAGGGTTTGGGACATAAGGGCGAACGGAAATTATCTCATAGCCTGCTTTGATTTTTGATGGGAGTTGAACTTTGTCAAAAGTCAAGAAGACAGTGCGGGTTGGAATGATGTTCGAGTCAACCCTTTTCATAACCCGATGAACAGCGGTGACGCCCTGGTCAGACAGGTAGTGCTGAATTTCTTCGTCAGACAATCCATCGAGGGAGCGTGTATAAACGACTCCACGCGAGGAATTTAAGGTACGGTGCGGTTCCACCCGGACAGGGAAGGTGTGGAGCAGAGAAGTACGCAGCAATTTTTGAGCCTGGAGGGCACTGTGTGTTTCTAACAACAGGGTACCATTCCGTAATCTGGAACAAGACTTTACAGGACCCGCAATTGCGTCGACACCTTTCTGAATAATGAAAGGGTTGACCGTGGAAAAGTCGTGACCTTCGTCAGACCGAGAAACAACAAGGAACTGTGGCAACGATGGAAGAACCGTCTGTGGCTGAGACTCAGTGAACTTACGTTTGTGAGCAGACATAGTGGAAGGTGAGGAAACCATTGCGGAAGAATCCCCCATGATTACCGGCGTCTCCGATGGCGCGCTCCTCCCTTGTGGGGGCCCTCACCGAGGGCACACCCGCCTTAGGTGATTGTTCACACCTCAGGTCACACCTCCCGACATACGGACGGAGGGACCAATCGGCACTTTCGGAAGGTATCAGCTCGGGTAATCACCCCTCCCTGGGCCTGGCCTTTACCAGGGGGTACGTACGTGTCCTACCTGTCTACCCGGGGCGGGGAATTACGCGTTACCCCGTCACCGGCTACGCATGGAAGTGCGTGGGTTGGCCTTCAGACACGCACAGGGAGGAAGAAAGAGAAAGGGAAAGGAAAGAAGAGGGGGTCTCAAACGCCGCAGCGGAGAAAAGGGTAAAGAGAAGAGGTAAGGAAAGGAGATGGACAAAGGAAGGAAGAAGACATACAAGCAAGGAAGAAGAAGAATGCGGTACATTTACAAGCGTCCGTCTCCGGACGTAGGCGCAAACCATACTCCCAGAGGGGGAGAAAGTGAAGGAAAGAGCAAGAGGTGAGGGGGGGGGGGGTGAAGACAGGGGATGGGGAAGGATGCGGAAAGGGAAGGTATGCAGCCCGGAAAGGAAGGAAGGCCACATTAGCTCGGGGCCCCGTGCTCGCTACGCACGTATCCACAAAAGAGTTGTGGATCCCCTGGGGGGTCGGAACATCGATGTTATCAATTATCTCCTGAATGGCTGTTTTCAGCTCAGAAATGAATTTGGGGTTATTGCCGTACACCTTGTCTCTGATGCAGCCCCACAAAAAGGAATCGCAGTGTTCAGATCCGGAGAATATGGCGGCCAATCGACGCCAATGCCAGTGGGCTCTGGGTACCCCAGAGACATAATGCGGTCCCTCCAGGACATCTAACACTCTCCTGCTTCTATGGGGATGAGCTCCGTCTTGCATGAACCACATCTTGTCGAAATCAGGGTCACTTTGGATAATGGAGATGAAATCATCTTTCAAAACTTTCACGTACCGTTCGGTTGTCACCATGCCATCAAGGAACATCACACCGGTTATTCTGTGACTGGACATTTCACACCACACAGTCACCTGTTGAGAGTGAAGAGACTTATCGATCGCAAAATGCTTATTCTCAGTCCCCCGAAAGCGCCAATTTTGCTTATTGACGAACCCATCCAAATGAAAGTGGATTTCGTCGCTAAACCAAACCATATTCACATCAAAGTCCCGTTTGTCAATTCTGTGGACAAGAGTGCTAGCGAAACACAGCCTCTGTTCCATGGTCCTGGGCTGGGTCTTAGTGGCTGATGGGTTTGAATTTTATATGGGACGAGATGCAGCTCTTCAACAACAGTTTGTCGCAGTATCTCCTGGTTGAACCCCACCCATTGTGCAGCTCGTCGCATCGATTTTCTGTGGCTGGTTTGAAACACAACGCATGTCTTCTTGATGTTTTCAAGTGTTTACACGCTTTTTGGACTACCAACATTGCCAACGCTGTCTTCACGAACATTACCGTTCTCTCAAACTTGCGAATAAAATTCCTGATAGAGCCGCAGTTGGGCTGTTATTGCTCGCATAGTAGGCCTTCACAGGGGCTATACGCTCAGGAAAACTGTACCGTGACATTTTCAGGTGCAAATGGCCGTCAACAACAGGGCGCGTGCGCATGCGCATACTAATTCCCATCATGCCCCGGGCCAACCGTGCAGTTTGAACGTCTTAACGCAAACCGTTCAGGAACTTATGACAATTTTATATCATATAGTTCAATAATTGTCACCGGGTAGCTGGCCAAGGTATGTGGAATTTCCGTAGGACGTCGAAAGTGAAACTGGGACGGCGTGTAGCTCTGCCGCGCCAGACGAGATCTTAAAAAACTTCAGTTAAGAAGCTACTTTTTGTGTATTCATATTGCCATATTTGTACGAGGAATCATAACCAAGCTATTTGTTACTGGAATGGCGGTTGTGACGCACAGAGCGCCTGAATATACAAGTGCGTGGGTGAGCAAAAAAGGGCATTTATCATATATAAGAAATGGCCGAATGACTGCAAATTTTGAAGCCAATATAAAATCTTTTGAGAGCATTTACACTGTGCAAATTCACTGCTAGTTCTTTCATATGGCAAATCAGCCTTGTGACAACCTAAAACAAAGAACAACCAGCCAATTAATGGTTCTAATGTAATCGTTTTGGCTTGTTTAGGAATCCAGCAATCCGCCATCATCTCGTATGAAAGGCAGTGACACTTCTTCACTGCAGCTGGGGCCGGTCGGAGTGGCCGAGCGGTTCTAGGCGCTTCAGTCTGGAACCGCGCGACCGCTCCGGTGGCAGGTTCCTCCTGCCTCGGGTTGGGGGTTGTTGTTTTGGGGAAGGAGACCAGACAGCAAGGTCATCGGTCTCATCGGATTAGGAAAGGATGGGGAAGGAAGTCGGCCGTGCCCTTTCAAAGGAACCATCCCGGCATTTGCCTGGAGCGATTTAGGGAAATCACGGAAAACCTATATCAGGATGGCCGGACGCGGGTTTAAACCGTCGTCCTCCCAAATGCGAGTCCAGTGTGCTAGCCACTGCGCCACCTCGCTCGGTCCTGCCTCGGGCATGAATGTGTATGATGTCCTTAGGTTAGTTAGTTTTAAGTAGTTCTAAGTTCTAGGGGACTGATGACCGCAGATGTTTAGTCCCATAGTGCTCAGAGCCATTTGAACTGCAGCTGTGGATTTTGATATTCTTCATCTTGAATTGTGGTAGTTTCATTTCTCTACAGCTAGTGTTCAGCTAAAATACCGATTCCGAAAAGAGATTTTGCTGTATATTTAGCAAGTACATCTGCGTGAACCCATTTGTTACATTCGAGCTTCCTCTTCATGTACTCTGTTTAGAAATATCTATTATTCACAATATATTTCTTAATCAGATGGTGATAGATTTCCCCCTCTTAGTTCGAAGTAATCAGATTGCTCACGATGAAGCCTTACCAAGGACCTTGTCTATATTCAACAATCCGACGCAAGAACGGCCTGTAAACTTCTTACTTAGGACAATGCAGCTATGGAATTGCCATTGCTCTGCCCTTGGCGATGTGTGACACACATGAGAATTAAAAATCTCCATTGTTCTTCCTTTGTCTTCTTTCCTGTTTTGCAACTCCAGTTGACAGCTTTACATAATTCGCCTTTCTTCTTTATTACATTATTAACGTTTCGTTGGCAACTATGTTGAAGACAGTGTACTACCCACTGTTTGCGAATGTTGAGCAAAGAGCCATCTGTGTGCTGAAGGAACCGTGACTAAAAATATGTAAGGAACCCTTAGAAAATCCGAAGAAAATGTAAACCAGTGTGGCTGTGTAGGAATCTGGACGAAACTCCTTCTGCATACCGAGCTCACTGTTTTGCACAGCGCACTTTACTCGATAGGGGCGATAGACAATAACAGACTTCTCTTGGTAGCTTTTGAATTTGCTTTCAACACTCGTTTTGTTTACATCTGGTACAAACAGCGAATGTGTAAAGGCAGTAGCCGTGGTCAAGAGAGAAGAAAAGTGAGGATTTCATCAAAGAAACTGCTTCAAAACGAACAACACACGCCCTATGAGAGATAGCGTTGGATATACAATCGCAGGCCAAACTCCAGGGTGGAGTGGAGTGGAGTTTTCGTCATACCCAAGTATCCTGTGAAGTGCGCTTGCGTAAATCGTACACTGTTAGCTACATCCGTGTCACCACTCTCTCTCTCTCTCTCTCTCTCTCTCTCTCTCTCTCGTATCATCATCCGAATTTCTCCAGCAGAATTTATTCCGCAACTCATGAAAGGACTGAAGTAATCTGAAGAAATCAAATTCCAATAGGAAGGAAAATGGGACACGTTAGTTTACGTGTAATGCTATTCAGGTTCGAAGTTGGTGTCGTTACCAGAAGAGCAATTAATCACAAAAAAATAGAAGTTATCATATTTCAGCGCCACGCAAAAACTCTAGGATGCACCATGTTTCAGTTGCCGTCACGTCACAAACGGAATACACCGTTCAATAGCAAATTCAACTTTATTGTTGTTACATAGGAATAAAATCCTATTTCTTTTAATGATTTACTGATCAACCTTTCTCCCAATGGTAGTCATTTAAGATCTTGGACCAACCCCCCCCCCCCCTCCCCCCTGCACACAGCTTTCAAACGGCTCTGAGCACTGTGGGACTTCTGAGGTCATCAGTCCCCTAGAACTTACAACTACTTAAACCTAACTAACCTAAGGACATCACACACATCCGTGCCCGAAGCTGGATTCGAACCTGCGACCGTAGCGGTCGCGCAGTTCCAGACTGTAGCGCCTAGAACCGCACGGTCACACAGGCCGGCACACAGCTTTCAGCTTTCACTCTTATTCTTAAAGTGGTTTTATCTTTAAAATCCATCAGACGAGTGCTGCAATGCAGTTAGGTTTCGATACTCTGATCGCACATATTTTATTTCCAATTCGCGATTTCCACCGCCGCGAGTTCATAGTTGTCGGCCTCTGCAATGCTGACAAACAAAAGCGGCCGTATACTACTATAGCAGTGTGCTCCTCAGCTCCTTCACAATCTTTCTTCAGATGAGTTGGTTGAGGATCACAAACACTCCATCGGACTTCAAACAGATATCTCACGTGAATCTAGAAGTCCGACTCAGATGTGCCGGGTGTGGGAAAACAAGCCGCGCGTCAAAGTTCGTGCGCCCGTCCAGTGGCCATCACCTTTCATGTAACCGAGTTCAATCGCTTCCAAAGACACGTCTCTAGTCGAGCGACAACACACACGCTAAATAGCCGTGCTGTTTGACTGCTCGGGAAAGCGGAGTCTTTTTTTTTTCTCTTTCCTTCTTGCCTTTCACGTCATCTGTAGGAAACTTTGTCTGCTTCCCCATGAATTTCCTTAAAGCGAGTCAGCACTAACGCTTTCTCGAGGCCAACCGCAACACCAGCAAAACAACGTGAGCGCAAATGGCTTTATCCGATACATCGCTTATATACGCCGAGTAAATTAAGCGTCCAATCGCAGTACTTTCACATAGATCCAATATAACTTCGCTTCCGATATAAACACTTTAACCGTCCAAAATAATGTGCAGGATTCTGTGGAAGTAGACTAATCCGCGACGATCACATATTTGAGGGGAGGATCGCAATGTTTGACGTCTGACGTTTCGCCCTCAATGGAATGAGGCGCAGCTCCGTTTCCGGTCCTGTCGTGTCAACGAGGTTAATTGGCTTTTGTTCTCCATCCGTGTTCATGGTGCGATTAGAAGTTGAGATGAACATTCCGTTCTTCCTTGCACTCGTATCATCTATAGGTTTAGTTGTACATTAAACAAAAATGGTTCAAAAGGCTCTGAGCACTATGGGACTCAACTGCTGAGGTCATTAGTCCCCTAGAACTTAGAACTAGTTAAACCTAACTAACCTAAGGACATCACAAACATCCATGCCCGAGGCAGGATTCGAACCTGCGACCGTAGCGGTCTTGCGGTTCCAGACTGCAGCGCCTTTAACCACACGGCCACTTCGGCCGGCTGTACATTAAACAACTGGCTGGCTTTTAATAATGGGTAACATACTGACAATCTTAGTCCAGCCAAATATTGCTTCAAAAACACTTGCACTGATCACAATGGAGTACTACTACATTGGATCCGTTCCCTTTCGGACTAAGAAAGGATTGAGTAATCGCTACAGGCCTGTTTGCCTCACGAACTAGCCTAAAGAGGTGCTGAGAAAAGGCGTCGAAAATCTCGCGCAGAAACATCCAAGGCTAGCTTTTTAGCGTGAGGCCTACCAATATTCTTCAGTTTTCAGTGTTCTACTAGGGCGGAGACCACGAACAGAAAATGAGACCAATATGTATATAAGCGATCTTTCCTCCCAAGCTCCATCCCTGAATATAATGGGAAGAAACTGAAACGTGTGCTATAACCAAAAGCAACCACAAGTCGTACACTTGATACTGTTTCGCAGATTGTACATGTAGACATAAAACTGTGTACAGAGTAGGAAGATGTAGAGTACTTTCCGGGAACGTAAGGAGGTTGAACCTACCTCTCCACCTGCATACCGCTGCGATGACGTCAATGATTTACACTGAATAATTCAATTACGCTTTTTACTCGTCTTATCAGTTCACTACTATGGCCCACATTACGGAGTGCGATTAGGTGCAGCAGTTTTCTACATCATTCTAGAGATAATCGAACCCTGACAAGAAGGATTTGAAATGACGTTCAAGATAAAGCATGCAAGTGACCTTGAAGATAACGTTGTATCTTTCTAAGACAACTGCACATGACGCAAGCGCGTGCAGAGGTGTCACGTCTTTGAAAAACAGTCGCTAAATCGGGGAAGAGAAACAGATGATCATCGCTTCGCACAAAGACAGGTAGCGGGCACTCGACATACGTAAGTGGAATAGAATTGGCGTGAGCAGACAAAAATCGCAGATATACGAGGTGTGGCTAGAAAAAAACCGGACTAGTACTGGTGAAACAATAAAACGAATGCAATAAGGCTGAAAGTCGCGTGGCCTGTCACGTGACTCTCGCTCCGCCTACTGCTCGAGTTTCATCTGCCTCCTGCACTCAGTCTGCCCGTGGCGTCTGTTTTAAGTAGTTGACGTTTTGTCTGTACGTCGGAAAATGTTGAGTGTACAGAAAGAACAGCGTGTTAACATCAAATTTTGTTTCAAACTAGGAAAATCTGCAAGTGAAAGGTTTGTAATGTTACAACAAGTGTACGGCGATGATTGTTTATCGCGAACACAAGTGTTTGAGTGGTTTAAACGATTTAAAGATGGCCGCGAAGACACCAGTGATGACACTCGCACTGGCAGACCACTGTCAGCAAAAACTGATGCAAACATTGAAAAAATCGGTAAACTTGTTCGACAAGATCGCCGTTTAACAATCAGAGCAGTGTCTGAGTTAACAGGAGTTGACAAGGAAAGTGTTAGGCAGATTCTTCATGAAAGTTTCAACATGAACAAAGTGTGTTCAAAAATGGTTCCAAAGTGTCTCACAATTGAACAGAAGGAACGCCGAAGAATGATTTGTTCTGACATCCTGGAAAACATTGAAAGTGATCCCACCTTCTTACAAAATGTTATTACTTGCGATGAATCGTGGTTTTTTACTTACGATCCCGAAACTAAACGCCAATCGATGCATTGGAAAACTCCTGGTTCTCCACGACAAAAAAAGCACGAATGTCAAAATCGAAATTCAAGGCAATGATGATTGTTTTTTTTTTTTTACATCAAAGGGATTGTGCACATTGATTGGGTACCAGAGGGACAAACAGTAAATCAGCATTACTACATTTGCGTCCTGGCTACCCTACGTCAGCGAGTACGGAGAAAACGGAACGATTTGTGGAGAAAAAAGTCATGGATCCTTCACCAAGACAATGCCCCAGCTCACAGTGCGTTGTCAGTGAAGACGTTTTTGGCAAAACACAACATTCCCATCTTAGATCATCCACGCTACTCACCTGATTTGGCCCCCTGTGACTTTTTTCTTTTCCCTAAAGTCAAGTCAGCTTTGAAAGGAACTAGATTTGAGACTGTTGAAGCAGTAAAAGAAAAAGTGACGGAAGTAATGTATGGACTTACCGAAAATGATCTGCAGCATTGCTATGAACAGTGGAAAATTCGTATGGAGCGGTGTAGAGACCGAGGAGGAGAGTACATTGAAGGAGATAACATGAAATAGTAAATAATTGTAAATAAATGTTTTTTCCAGCATCAGTCCGGTTTTTTTCTAGCCGCACCTCGTACTTGTAGGCTGCCAAACCGATCGGCGAGCAGTCACTGTAAAGCACTATTCGTTCGAAGATTTTAGGCGAAATGGTAACGAAACTCTAACCATGGTAGAGACAAACCGAAGTATCAGGAGAAGCCTGTTTTATTGTACGATGGCTAGTTTGATGCAGTCTTCGACGCAAGGCTGTCCTGTCTCTTCATATCTACGTAACTGCTGCCACCTACATCCACTTGAACCTGCTTAATACAGTCAAGACTGTCTTCCACAAAGTCCGCCCCGCCACTCTTTCCTTCCTTGTGATATTAAATATTCCTTTTCAGTATTCTTCTGTAGCACCACTTTTCAAAAGCTTCTATTCTCTTCTCGTCTGAACCGTATGCCGGACACGTTTCAGTTCCGTACAAGGCTACATTCCGGACGAATACATTGCTCTACAAAACTTACGAACGAGATAGATAACGTAACGTAACATATTAACTTCGTGGTGGAAAGAAATGACAGTGTGGGAGCGTGTCGTCAGAAGTCTCCCGTTGTCCACAGATACAGTGAATCACTTTAATATTGGGACACTATGATATGTTAAACTTGTAGCATCAAAACTTCATTCGTAACAAAACATATAACCAAGTATTATATTCTGTGATGTGTTGGCTCTGAGCACTATGGGACTTAACTTCTGAGGTCATCAGTCCCCTAGAACTTAGAACTACTTAAACCTAACTAACCTAAGGACATCACACACATCCATGCCCGAGGCAGGATTCGAACCTGCGACCGTAGTGGCCGCGCGGTTCCAGACTGTAGCGCCTAGAACCGTTCGGCCACCTCGGCCGGCCTCCGTGATGTGTCTTGTAAATAATAGCATAAACTTTATTAAGACAACGTACATAAGATCTTTTATAATACTATTTAAATACAACTCGGTCCCATATCCACGTTACATTAACATTCGGACATTTTGCAGAACTAATCGTTTCAACACAAGATTTTGTCGAACATTAAATGTTTCAATATCTTGTCCGGTGGCCATTCTGTTTTATCACTTCTTTCAAACGCTACGATATACTTCAATTGATCTTTTTTAAATATTCGGCATATAGAGTTTGCCATTCTTCTTTTAATCGACGCTTCAGAGTTTCCTTGGACGATATTAGTTTTTTTCTAATACGTCGCTCCAGTTCTCCCCACACATTCTCAATGAGGTTCAGATCTGGTGATTGAAGTCGTGATTGTAAGACTTTGGGGCAATTGCACAACAAATATTCCTGCACAATGCGAGCCTTATGTTTCGGGTCATTGTGCTGGTAAAACTTGAACGTGTTTGATATCCCCATGGTTTCAGCACTTTTTCGTAAATTGTTCTTTAGTGTTCAAATAGACATTTTTGTCCACAATACTGCCGATGAACACCACTTCCCCCGATACAAATATCGATATACAGCCCCAGACAAGAACGCTTCCACCTCCATGCTTTACAGTCGGTTTAATATTTGTGACTGTAAATTTTTTGTTCTTCTCCCGCCACACCATGCTTCGTCTAACCGACCAAAAAACGTTAAATTTACTTTCGTCGACAAAAATGACGTCGTTCCACCATATTTCATCCTTCGTAATAAACTCCCTGGCAAAGTACAATCTCTTCTTTTGATTCTGTTCATTCACATACGGTTTCTTCTTGACCACTCTTCCATTGTAGCCACTTTAATTCAATGCTCTGCTAATCGTCTGAGGATGTACTTTCTTGCCAGTCTCGTTTAACAGGTCACGTGCTAATCTGGGTGAACTGTGTGTAGGATCCTTCTTAGCCGACAGTGTTGGCCGAGCGGTTCTAGGCGCTACAGTCTGGAACCGCGCCACCGCTACGGTCGCAGGTTCGAATCCTGCCTCGGGCATGGATGTGTGTGATGTCCTTAGGTTGGTTAGGTTTAAGTAGTTCTAAGTTCTAGGGGACTGATGACCTCAGAAATTAAGTCCCATAGTGCTCAGAGCCATTTGAACAATTTTTTGGTCCTTCTTAATTTTCCGTGTTAGCTGCCTCTTGTCACGTGCCTCCAGCTTCGGTGGCTGGCGCTTTTGCTGAGTAGAGTCGATACGGTCCTCATTTTTGAATCGTCTGGCGATATCTGCGACAGTACTCTTGCTTGTGTTGAGCGTGGGAGTAATTTGTCTATATGATTTACCTTTCGCGTTGTGAAAAATCACAAGCTGTCGTATCTCAAAACTAGTATTAGCTCTGCGTGGCACCGTACCGTCTGGACAGTCGACTTGCCTTCTGACACGAAGTATTTACTCCGGTGTGAACGGTGAAAACAAGTGCGGCACTGCCAATGTCCGGATATGAAAGTAACGTCACCATCGAAGAGTGCTTTATTTCAATCGTATTATTCAACAAGTGGTATACGTTGTGTAAACATCATTCATACTATCATTTACTAGATATCTACTTTCATATAATACGTGGATATACAGCTAAAACCTTTAGATATTTTTCGACATAATCATCATTTCTGTCGATGCATTTTTGTAGGCTCTGTGGCAGTTTTTGTATGCCTATGTGATACCAGCTCGCCGCCATGCTGTTCAGAAAGTTATGAACCTGTTCTTTCACCTCGTGATTGGAGCTGAATCGCTGGGACCACAATTAACGCCGTGAGACTCTGAAAAAACTCAAACGGGCAATTCAGTACCGGAGAAGAGGAATGCTGAGCAAGGGTGTACACGTTCTCCATGACAACGCTTGCCCACACATCGCTCTCCTGCCACAGTTTCAATGGAACATAATCACCCACCCACCCATTAGTCCTGACTTGGCGCCCAGTGACTATCACCTGTTCCGTAGGTTAAAAGATCATTTGGCCGGAAAGCGATTCAGCTTCGACGACGAGGTGAAAGAAGAGGTTCATAACTTTCTGAAGAGCATGGCGGCGAGCTGGTGTGACATGGACATACAAAAACTGCCACAGCGTCTAAAAAAATGCATCGACGGAAATGTCGAAAAATAGCTAAATATTCAAGCTGTAAACTATATTTTTCTTTTATTCAGAATACAGTTATGATGCAGCAAATTAAAAATCTCTTAGTTTCCGAATATTAAGGTTATTCACTAAAGGTGGACGTCACGTAACGTAAGAGCGTGACTATAGCGTGTAATGGGGCTGGCCCCACAACACGACGCAGTTGAACGAGCGGGAAAAAGACAGTGTGCTTCAATGATTATGGTAATGTATGGTGGTATTGCTCATTACAACATGGTCCCAAGACTTTACACGGGGAAGAATCATTCGAAAACTGTAAGGACGAAATGGTTCAAATGGCTCTGGGCACTATGGGACTTAACATCTGAGGCCATCAGTCCCCTAGAACTTAGAACCACTTAAACCTAAGTAACCTAGGGACATCACACACATCCATGCGCGAGGCAGGATTCGAACCTGCGACCGTAGCAGCAGCGCGGCTCCCGAATGAAGCGCCTAGAACCGCTCGTCCACAACGACCGGCTAGGACGAAATGTGACGATTGTAGCTCGGGGCCTTGGTGTTATTCACAGGCCGGCTGGAGTGGCCGAGCGATTCTAGGCGCTCCAGTCTGGAACCGCGCGACCGCTACGGTCGCAAGTTCGAATCCTGTCTCGGGCATGCATGTGTGTGATGTCCTTAGTTAGGTTTAAGTGGTTGTAAGTTCTATGGGACTGATGACCTCAGATGTTAAGTCCCATAGTGCTCAGAGCCATTTGAACCATTTGTTATTCACACCATTGTTTGAAGTGCATGGGGAGCATCTCGAACTATGGGCACAGCTGGCCGAAGGAGAAGAAGTGATCGACATCTGTCAGCTACAACGGCAGATGATCGCTGCGTTGTACAACAGGCAAGGCGGGATCCACGTTAAATAGAGAGTACAATTGTAACCACATTCAACGGGACTGCGAGGCACGCACTCTCTCGCTCCACAGTGATGCGAACTTGGTCTCTGCCCGACGACCTATATGTTGTGTTCTGTTGACACCCGTACAGCGACGGCACAGTTTGCGATGGTGCGAAGAGCATAGGGACTGGACCAGCGGTGAGTGGGGACGCGTGTTGTTCTCGGATGAGAGAAGATTCAACCTCAGTAGTGATTTTGGATGTACCCTCATATTTTGAGCCGTAGGAACACTTAATGCACCCGGCAACACTGTCGAACATGGTCGTTTTGGTGGTCCAGGTGCTATGTTGTGGGGAGGCATAATGTTGCATGGGCGTACTCATCTCAAAATCATTGAACACGACACACTCTCCGACCAAAGTCATTGTCACATTGCTCTTCTTCACCCTGTGTCTCCATTCAGTGGTGGATTCTGCCTTGAGTTCCTTTTTATCGACGACAGTTCGTGACCGCATCGAACAGTGTGGTTGGAGGATCTCTTGGAATGATAATATTCAGTGAATGGACTGTCTTGCCCGTTATCCCAATTTAAACGCCGTCGAGCACGTGTGGGTGTATTAAAGCATCGGACTGCAGCACGTCCGCATGCACTATCGACCACCCAGCAGTTATCAAACGCACTGGTGAAGGAATGGAATGTCCTGCCGTAAGAATTCAGTACCAGACTTGTGGCCAGCATGGGAGCACGTTGCAGGGCATGCATTTCTATTCATGGTGATCAGACACCCTACAGAGAACCACGGCCCGCCTTCTGCAATGTCCTGGGGACCATCATAAATTTAAATATTTTCAACAATTCGCGGCCCTGTCAGCAACTGTATAAATATTAATTTTAAATTAATAACAGCCTCAGTTGCAGTGTTTACCTAGATTTACCTAGGTTTCAGTTGGGATAACCCATCCTTCTTCAGATTAAAAGGAACTCCGATTTGTCCATAATGGACAATGTCAAAAACTATAAACTATAATACAGTAATACATCGTCGTATTGCAATAACTTATCTGGGAAACAGTCTCGGCCCCACTTCGCGACCGCAGTACGGCAACGACGGATGTTGTACTGGAACTGGCTGTAGCCTCGAGAGCGCATGCGCGATACTGTGTCATGCGTACTTGTTAACACTGGTATCAACATTACTCCTAAACTTAAAATTTTATGAATAACCAGGTGCGACTAACGAAATTGACGTATACGTTATCCTGTAAGGAACAAAGATATATCGACTGTCTTAACAATTGTAACAATTTGTTGGGCGTCAAAAGTGAAGGGAGCAATGCATTTACTACTTCAAGCCAACCTAGCATATTCGGGCTAATCATCGAACTTGACCGCATGAGAATAACTACGGGTTTGAAATACCAGATAAGCCCAGCTATTCAGCAAATGGGAGTGCTAAAAACGTGTTCGCAAGAGTATAATGATTACTCCCTAAAATTATGGCGGTTGGAATAACGGTTGAAAACCTTCAAAAAAGTTTTTGTTTCGCATCTGCAGCTGGTCGTTAAGAAGGTTATTTTTGTCATATAGTAAGTGTTTAAAAATTTGCATTTCTTCCAAAGTATCCAGCCTCACACCCTTCACTTCGCAATGCAAGAGCTGAGTATTATCCGGAGGATTGGGTGCGTGAGCCTATTGCACTAAGTGTTCAGCGAATGTCGAACCACGCGTGCCATCTCCAACTTCCTTGTATCTTGTTAGTAAGGCTCTTCCTGTTTGGCCGACGTAAAATTTCGGGCAATTGCCACATGTAATCTTGTAAACTCCGGAGTACGTGTTGATACCAGTGTTAACAAGTACGCATGACACAGTACCGCGCATGCGCTCTCCAGGCTGTAGCCAGTTCCAGTACAACATCCGTTGCTGCCGTACTGCGGTCGCGAAGTGGGGCCGAGGCTGTTTCACGCAATACGACGATGTATTACTGTATTATAGTTTTTAGTTTTTGACGTCCATTATTGACAAATAGTAGTTCCTTTTATTCTGAAGGAGGTTGGGTTATCCCAACTGAAACCTAGGTAAATCTAGTTAAACATTGCAACTGAGGCTGTTGTTAATTTAAAATTAAAATTACCATCGTAAATCGCGATGACTTCGGTTTAATTACTGCCTTTGAATAAAAGTGTGATTTCTGTTCGTCTCTTGGTGTTTTCTTTGAGTTACCTTCTGCACTATGCTGCAGAAGTTCTTTTATGTATGGCCCAAGTTTCATCGAGCTATGTTACTTGTGACACACCAAACGTTTAAATTTATTTTCGATATTAACACACGTCCATTATTATCTAAATCATTTCCTTCTATTGCCAGTCACATTTTATGTTGTCTCTTCGTTTGTCATAGTAGATATTTTGCTGCCCAAATAGCAGACCTCAACTCCTACTTTTTAGGGTCTCGTTGGGTAGTCTTAATTACTTCCCTCAGCGCCACTTGATTTAACTCTGACACATTTCACTATCCACATTTTACTTCTGTTGACAATCTTACAATGCCTGTAAAACACTTTTCGTTCCATTCGACTTATGTGTCTAAGCCTATCCCACCTCCGAAAGGGAATTTCCTACGACTGTACTATTTATTCGTGAAACGGGTTGCTTAGAAAAAATATACCAGTACATTTGTCTAGCCATCGAAAACTGTTCATCGATTGGGGCTCTCACTTAGTTCTGGTAACAAAGAAGAGCTGCACGTTTCCTCACGGGTTTAGTCAGGACGGTAGCAGCACTGGAGACACCAGCTGGAGACGCTTCCGTCATAAATCGCGCAGCGTCTTTCTAATAACAACTTTAAAAAATGTTTAGGGGTTAACGTCCCGTCGATGACGTGGTCTTTTGGTAGGGAGCACAAACTGGGACTGCGAAAGAACGGGGATGGCAGTTGCCATGTTCTTTCTAAAGGAACCAACCTAGAATTTGTCTCATGCTACCTGCGCAAGACCTAAACTTGAATGGCCGGACGACGTTTTGAGGCATCGTCCTGCCAAATTCGAATGATATGTGTTGTTATTGCACCAATTTTTTAGCAGTCATCCTTTCAAGATGTGGGGAGCCCAGTTCAAATGGTCGCAAGAGAAATGTTACATAATATACGTCTGGCTCAAAGATCGAAATGAAAAAATTACAAGAAAAGTTTATGTTACAGAAAGATATAACGAAAACGGTCTTTGTCGGGAACCACCGAGACATAGTGCAAGAAAAACAAAAATTAAAACTGGTTCGCTGTGTACCTTCCATCACGTATCTTCTTAGGTGGCCTACTGAGCACAAATTTAGATGTGCAGACGTACGAGTCAATTCTGAGAAGAATGCGAACTGCAATCACAATGAAATGTTGTTCTCTGCCATATAAATACATAAATGCGTGTAATTCTGCAGATGCCTACATTACTTTGCTCTATCTCTGCACGCTGTTGGAACGCGAGCGCAGCTATTTCTGCCACGACGTAAGGAACCGCAAATGCCCATCTTGGGACGCCGCGGCAGCCGGAGAGAGCAGCGCGCATGCGCGTCACGTAGCACGTGTCAGCTGCTGTCGGCTAATTAACGAGAGGGCGCGCGAGACGCAGATCCCCCACTCCTGCCGCGCCACTACGGAGCACGCGGAGAGCGCGTCTTGCGTGTCGAGTCGTCCATTGCCTTATAGCCAGAGCAGCAAGGCGAAAGCAAGAACTCGGGCGTGCGTGCGTCACATTAGGCAGCGACAGCTCAAGACGGCAAGCAGTTCTTAATGGACTCGCACTCTGCATACATAGGATGAACACGAACTGCACCGACGAAGTTTCGAGTTTCGTAGGTTGTTCGGGTATATCTTCTGAGTATCTCTGTATAATGAACCCCTGATCTCCGCTTAGTCATTATTTTGTGTGGGCAGCAGTGAATTGCTTTCGGTGATGCTGTTGCATGAAGAGCTCAGACATCAAACATGACACTAATGGGATACTCCTCCTGAGAGCATGTGAAGAGGAGTGTTTTAGGAGAGTCCGGTCGATACTCAGATGAGCCTGGTTGCTAGATTTTCCACAGCTGCGGAAATAGTACGCCAACGGCTGAGATTCTTGATTGCTTCAGACAGATGATTGACCGTTCGCAGTACAATCTCCTGCGATAATGGCGGACGACATTTTGAACGATACCAGAAAGGTAACAGTTCTGAATCAATTACGTATTGTACTGTACACTGACGCAGTTTACTGCACACAATGTGATGAACTTGGATGTTCTTCGCCTGAGGATTGTTACATTACTTTGTGCTGTATGTTTTGATGATACAATTTACACACTTTTACACTGTTGTGGAGATATTGTCAAAAAGAATACATCCTAATTGCATTATTACTCTGTAAAACGTAAACAAAATAACACATGGCAGACGAACAGAAGTGACACGGAAAAAAAGATATTCATAGGCAAAGAAGGCATTGGCGGCCATAAAACGTCTATAAACATATGACACCACGTAGATCGACAAATCGATAGTCAAATCGAAACCAGCTCTATTTCGACCACCATCTTGTCCACTGCACTTCAGAACTGTTTGTGATCGTGTTTCCAAGTTACTGCTATGTTACTGACAATTTGCGAACAGTGACCAAGAGAGCCACGGAAATGGAAACGCAACAGCGGATCACAACGAGACTGTGAAAGGTGGCTACACTGAGCCACTGCGCCAGAGATTGCGCCAAAGAGTATTATTAAGCCGCCTCCACAGTGCTTGTCAAGAGCTCGTAGTAGTCAGTGCCTGTCGAGGACTCGGAGCAGTCTGTGCTGAGATGTTGTAGTGAAGAGTGTTTGTTGAGATGAGCTAGTAGGCAGTGCTTGCTGAGATGTGATATTGGAGAGTCTTGTTGAGATGTGGTAGTAGAGAATCGGTGTGGAGACATATTGTAAGGATTAGAGTGATTTTCATCAATATAAATGAGGTAACAAACTCCGTTCTTTTTATTTCAGTGTCCTAAATAATGCGTTATTACAGGTTCAGTCAACAAAGCATCTGGCGTGTGTTCTTGTATTAGAGTTTAATTCTGCTTTCCTTACGCAATTAAAGTATTTCTAATTTTCTTTCATCACGTCAGTAAAATTGGTATTTAAAAATTCTTGTCTTGTTGAAGAAGAACCGTGCCAGATGTGCGTTGAGTCACACTCCCACACACAGAACAATTACACTTGTGCTTTGGTTTAGTAGGTTTTATAGTTGCAGGGGACTTAATTAATTAACTGTGTTAACGAAAATTTTCTTTCATTCTTTGTTGTTGTTCTTTGCAGTCAGATAGCGTAATCATACTAGTCAGGGCTTACCCTTTTGCGAGTCTTGCATAATCGGACACACAGCTACTAAAAGTATTTGCATTATATTTAATTAAGCCCCCATGCAACTGCCATACCAGAAGAACAAAGTGAGTGACCATTACAAAACATATTCGTGCAAACATCAGTCCAGCTTCCAAAGTGACATCGCCTCTTACTAAGTTTTCTCTTCTTCCACAGGGTGACCACAGTATTTACGAAAAGACTATTTAGTATCAATATGACCTTATTGTAAAGTTGTTTTTGTAATGCCATTTAGCCTGAAGATGAGGTATTCCCTCGAAACATGTCGCTAAATAAATAAGTAATACAATAGTTGACAAAGTTTGTGACTGATAACGGTAATTAAAAAAAAAAAAAAAAAAAAAAAAACCTTTACATACTTCTTGAGACAGCCGAGGTCGAAAAATAGTCAAAATTGCTTCAAAATATTGGCTTTCATTTGAAAAAGAAATTTCTGAGAATGTACGTTTGGAGCGGAGCATTGTGCAGAAGTGAATAATGCCCTGTACAAAAACTAAAAACGAAGGGAATCTAAGAGCTTGAGATGTTCTATACAATGGTGTTTAAAAGTAGTTAAGAGTGCTAAAATAAGAAGTGAGCATGTACTTTGCAGAACTGGCAAAGGAAGTTAAATTTTCAGTATTATTTAATTATTTTGGCCTGCTGAAGAGGTAATGTAATTTGTATCTTTTACAAACTGTTAACATACGGACTCTCTCTCATATATATATATATATATATATATATATATATATATATATATATATATATATATATATATATTCCTCGGGTAAAGTTCCCATGTCACTGTAATAAGATTACAGAACGCGATATATATATATATATATATATATATATATATATATATATATATATAGCAGATGCTCTCGAAAACAGGTGATAGGCTGGCAGTATCCTGAAGACGTTTAGAAAAATATTCCTGTAATTCTTTCAAGGCCGAACTGAGTTTTTCAAAACTCGCGTTTTCTTTAATGCCATAGAGATTAAGGAAATGGGCAGCGTTTTATTGTCAGAAATTGTTCCTTCTACAACGCAATTTTCTTCTTAAATGCATCCCCATCAAATCGGAAATAAGTTGTTTCTTAACTTCCAGTGTCTTACTATGGGCAATGTGCAGAGGCAAGTTCATTTAAAATCCGATGTCTGCATTACATTTCGGATGTTCAAATTTTTGTTCCCACTTACATTTTTCTTTCACAAATTGAACAACAGCTAATATTAAATTGAAAAATCGCTCCAGGCGCGCCACTTAATTTAACCAACGTATTTTGTAGTATCATATAAAACTCTCCTTCCTCTTAATTAAGTTGCAACTGACACTGCAATAATGCGTGCGACTTAATAAAATTTACTATTCGTTCCACCAATTCCATCACGTGCTCCATTTCTGGAAATTTAGCATGAAGTGCTTCTTGATGTACAGGACAATGAACCCCGTCTGTCAATCATTGCATTCTTTTTCTGTTTCACTGTCAACTACATCTTTAAAGTCTTTCTGTATGGTGCTGTAATGTCATTCCATAGCAAATTTACAGTGCCTGTCGATTATGTGACTGTATATAGTGCGTAACAGATACCGAGACGTATCCATCTTCCCTTCTGTCATTTCAGCTTGTGGAAACAGCTACTGGACATGTAGTTTCTTTTATACCACAAACAAACAGCAAAGAGTAAACATCGCTGACACCACGATTCTGCCGAACTGAAGAATGTCGTATCTCGACCGAAAAATGCCGCAACGCAGTGCACACTGAAATGCCGCGCTGTTGCGGGGACTTCCGAGAAGAACCGAGCAAAGTCGAGACAGGCCGAGCCCCGGCCCAAGCGCGTGCAGTACATGCTGTTTTGCAAGCCGTGGCCGACAATGGCTCAGGCCAACTATTTACACCTACACATACACTCCGCCAGGCATTCGGTTTATGACGGAGAGTACATTGTACCAAAATGATCGATTTTAATCCCTCTTCCATTGGTGTAACGAATGAGGGAAAATTACTGCAGCCGCCTATATCTCGCTTACCTTACTCGCAAGATATCTAAGCAAGATACAAGATGTTGACGGCTGCACAGTCTTTTTCCGAATTTAGTTACACTAAATCTATCCAATAGGGTTTCAAGAGAACTACATTATCTTTCTTCCAAGGATTCCCATTTAAATTCTGCATGCATTTCTTTTAGGCTTTAGTATGGGTTACAAAGTGGCTCTGAGCACTATGGGACTTAATATCTGTGGTCATCAGTCCCCTAGAACTTAGAACTACTTAAACCTAACTAACCTAAGGACATCACACACATCCATGCCCGAGGCAGGATTCGAACCTGCGACGGTAGCGGTCGCGCGGTTCCAGACTGAAGCGCCTAGAGCCGCGCGGCCACACCGGCCGGCTATGGACTACACCACCTAATACACAGCCAAAAAAGAATAGTATATATAGTATAAAATATTAGAGGTGTCCAATTCACTCAAGATTTGTTGTTGCTACAGTGCATATGGAGTACGTGAAGTGATAACTTGCGCAGATCAGTGTGCAAGAGGTTCAGACAAATCAGGTAGCGACCCATGCTGAAACATCCATATTAGTACGTGGTGTAGCCTCTACGGGTGTCAACGCAGGTGCTGACTCTGGCATGCAATCAATCGTACAGAAGGCTAATAGTGTCCTGGGATACGTTATTCCACGCTTGCTCGATCTGTTCACTTAGTTTAGATAGAGCTGTTGGCTGACAAGTCACACGAGTCACTTCTCGTACCATTATATTCATCATGTGCTCGATCGGGGACAATTCTGGAGACCGTGTTGGCCAGGGAAGTCGCTGCACTTCTTCAAGAGCACGTTGAGTTTCACGGGCAGTGTGTGGGCGAGCATACCCTGTTGAAACAACAATCCCCTGCTGCAAGAGCATAAAAAGAACGGGTCTAATAACATTCTTCACGTACCAAGAGCTGGTTAGTGTCCATTCCTACAGTATCAAAAAATGAATGAGTACTATAGGACTTAACATCTGAGGTCATCAGTCCCCTAGAACTTAGAACTACACTACTGGCCATTAAAATTGCTACACCACGAAGATGTGCTACACAGGCGAAATTTAACTGACAGGAAGAAGATGCTGTGATAAGCAAATGATTAGCTTATCAGAGCATTCACACAAGGTTGGCGCCGGTGGCGACACCTACAACGTGCTGACATGAAGGAAGTTTCCAACCGATTTCTCACACACAAACAGCAGCTGACCGGCGTTGCCTGGTGAAACGTTCTTGTGGTTCCTCGTGTAAGGAGGAGAAATGCGTACCATCACGTTTCCGACTTTGATAAAGGTCGGATTGTAGCCTATCGCGATTGCGGTTTATCGTATCGCGACATTGCTACTCGCGTTGGTCGAGACCCAATGACTGTTAGCAGAATATGGAATCGGTGGGTTCAGGAGGGTAATACGGAACGCCTTGCTGGTTCCCAACGGCCTCGTATCGCTAGCAGTCGTTATGACAGGCATCTTATCCGCAGCAAGGCAACAACCACCTGCACGAACAGTTCGACGACGTTTGCAGCAGCACGGACTATCAGCTCTGAGACCAAGGCTGCGGTTACCCTTGACGCTGCATCACAGATAGGAGAGCCTGCGAGGGTGTACTCAACGACGAACCTGGATGCACGAAAGGCAAAATGTCATTTTTTCGGATGAACCCAGGTCTGTTTACAGCATCATCGTGATCGCATCCGTGTTTGGCGACATCGCGATGAACGAACATTGGAAGCATGTATTCGTCATCGCCATAATGGAGCATCAAATGGTTCAAATGGCTCTGAGCACTATGGGACTTATCATCTGAGGTCATCAGTCCCCTAGAACTTAGAACTACTTAAACCTAACTAACTTAAGGACATCACACACATCCATGCCAGAGACAGGATTCGAACCTGAAACCGTAGCTGTCACACGGTTCCAGACGAGGCGACTAGAACCGCTCGGCCACATCGGCCGGCTAAAAGTATCAAAGATGAACGATAGTTGTTGCTATCGCACCCCTGACCACAAGGCCTGTGGTGGGGCCACTGTGTCTTGGAGGAATGGACTCTATGAGATAGCGCTCGCCAACTGTACGTCGTCTGCACAAACGACCATCACTTGCATGCAGGCAGAATCTGCTTCCATCGCTGAAGATCATGGCGCGCCATTCTATCTTCGAAGTGATTCTCTGACGGCACCAGTCTAACCGTGCACGTCGATGCTGTGGCGTGAGTGGAAGACGAGCTAGAGGGGTGAGTGCCCGCAGGTGCGCTACAGTTCGTGTTGACACGTCTGGCATCGCAAGCCCTCTTATCTGTGCTGTGGTAGCTGTACGGTCTGCCACTCTGGCCTGACAACATGACGATTCTAGCGGGCGTCTGTGCTGCGGTGGATGTCCAGAATGTTCACGTGACCACTCATACCATCATCGTTTTGCAAGTGACGCAGCACGTCCAACTTGTGTGGCAATTCTCCGAAAGGACCAGTCCGCCACTCGGAAGGCCACAATTTGAACCTTTTTCAAGCTCGCTCAGTTGGGTGCAGTAAGCACGAGTGCGTCTCCGTGACGCGGCTGCCTGCTTGCCTCACACGTTCGCACTGCACGGAGCCTTCTGGCTGAGAGCATTCCCTCTTACAGTGTGGACACAGATGGCGCTCTGGTAGCAAGTCACTGTGGTATCTGTTGGCGGACGACGTTGAAACCAATACCAGTCCATCTACTATCCCCCAAGTCGCATATGTCGTTGTCGGATCAAAATCGACGTCGTCTTTCCATGTCTACTAAAATATCGTGGCAGCGCGTCTCTGAATTCGTGCGTTTGCTAGTGTCACGCACACTTGATTTGGACTACAAGCACTGGAACGATACGCTAGAACTGATTGCACCAATGTCTTGTTTTCTACTTGCATTACAGATGCATGGCATTTCCCCAGAACGCTTACGACATACCTAAGTCATCCATTTGCCTTCCCTAATAGCCACCGTGCCCTTCTTATTTACACCATTTGACGTGCCTAAGATTTTCACCTTTAGCCTCGTAATCGAAAACTCTATCCCGTTCTTTTTCTTTTGTATAGATTTTATCTCCCATTTATCCAATTTAAAGAGAGCTACCATTCATCAAACCAAGTGAAAATTTTGCACAGGTCTTTCTGCAGCTTCTTACGGTCGTCCAATGACATACTTCTCTGCTCATATCGTTAAGGTCAGTAACAATATTTTATGCACACTGTAAACACCACAGGCCTTATTATGCTTCCTTGGGGCACATCCCATGTTACGTTTGTTGTGTCTAGACAAGACAGCCTAGACACAATGAGAGGAAGCCGAAAGGCACGCGCTAAGCCAAAGCAGGGTGCGTGAGGTCTGAAACAGGATATGTAATGAATGCTATAAAGAAAAGTACGTAGCTTCTGGAACACTTAACTTTAATCCATCCTTTTGGTACATCTGGGGATTGTGGCGATACAAGTGAGACTCTTTAGATACATGCAAGGTTACTAATGGCGCCTTGCTAGGTCGTAGCCATTGACTTAGCTGAAGGCTATTCTAACAATCTGCTCTGCAAATGAGCGAGGCTTCGTCAGTGTGCATCGCTAGCTACGTCGTCCGTACAACTGGGGCGAGTGCTAGTCCGTATCTCGAGACCTGCCTTGTGGTGGCGCTCGGTCTGCGATCAAACAGTGGCGACACGCGGGTCCGACATGTACTAAATGGACCGCGGCCGATTTAAAGCTACAACCTAGCAAGTGTGGTGTCTGGCGGTGACACCACAACATTCGTTTATGTGAAACATTCGACGTCCAGTATAACGTACTGGGTTCTGTTACTCAAATATTCACAGAGCCAACCTCTTATTTCTGAAGGTATTCCATATGCTCTTGTCTTGGTCAGTATTTTTCGATGTGGTACAGTGCCGAACGCCTTACGAAAATCTAGGCAGACAGAATCAACCTTTTCACCAGCATCTGTACTTTGCAAGATGTCGTGCACGAATAACAAAAAGCTGTGTTTCACAGGAGTGGTTTTTCTTCTGAATCCGTGCTGTTTCGTTGACAGCCGGGCCGAGCGGTTCTAGGCGCTTCGGTCTGGTACTACCGCGCGACCGCTACGGTCGCAGGTTCGAATCCTGCCTCGTGTATGGATGTGTGTGATGTCATTAGGTTAGTTAGGTTTAACTAGTTCTAAGTTCTAGGGGACTGATGACCTCAGCTGTTAAGTCCCATAGTGCTCACAGCCATTTGAACCACATTTTTCCTTGACACAAACTCGTTTTCCACCAGGAACGTTGTAATGTTTGAGCTTAGGATATGCTTTATGATCCTACAAAAGACGGACATTGGCGAATTAATCTGTAATTCTGCGCACCTAGTCTATTTCGCGTTTAAAAAACAGAGGTGAATTGCGCTCTTTCTCATTCGCATGGGACTATCCGCCGCGCAGCCGATTCTCCGTCAGCGCGAGCTAGGAAAGGAGCTAATTCAGCGGTGTATACCATCTAACTGAACTCCGGCATGGTCTGGAGGCTTGTTCGGTTTAAGTTAATACACCTCGTTTGTGCGTCATTGTGGCATTCAAACATTGGTGCATAGCATCCTGTAACGTGAATGCGCTTCTAAAACCGGAATTTAAAATTTCTGGTTTCTAGTGCTGTCGTGCGGTTTGACACCAGTTGGACCAGAAGAGGCTGAACGGACCGTCTCTTGTATTTTAGCTCTATTTCACGACACTGCGCTTTCTGAATTGTCACCCTGGCTATGGCGCAGGTGACCTTAAGGTGTCTGTCACTCTTTGCATTATTCTCCATTTGCTCTGGGAAAATCACTGCTCCCGTCGAATATGTTTATCTTTTGCCACTCACCTCTGTTGCCAACAAGCCTGGCAGCCGGTGATGATGAAGTCCCATACTCCTTGACAGAGCGTAGGGGACGATGCGGGAGACCCGCACCGCCGTACTAGGCAAGGTCCTAGTGGAGGTGGTTTGCCATTGCCTTCCTCCGACCGTAATGGGGATGAATGATGATGATGAGGACGACACAACAACACCCAGTCGTCTCGAGCCGGGAAAAAATCCCTGACTGCGCCGGGAATCGAACCCGGGACCTCGCGCTCGGGAAGCGAGAACGCTACCGCCAGACCACGAGCAGCGGACTCCATATTTCCCGGAGACTCACCAGTAAACCGCATCACTTCAAGAAACGCAGACTTTTTTGATTGCATTTATGACTCCCAGTCATCCCTGAAACAACCACTAACTCCACCCTGACCGCCATCAGCTTGGCGTCCAGCAGAGACTCCAGGGGCGAGGTATACCTTGGAGGCAGGAAACTGTTTCACATTCTTCCTGGAATACCGGTTCTCTAAATTTACCCAGCAGGGTAACCCAGCCAGAGGACTTGCGTCAGCATTCCAGTTCCAGAGAAACGGTTTCCTGTTACCCGTTTCGCATGACGTCAGTGTCTTTTGGGCCACATTGTTGTCACCGTGCCGACCGAACTGTCGCAGTGATTTGTATTCAATCGTCTGGTCACCCACTTGCAACGTTTCCGTGATTTCCTCAAATCCCTACAGGCGCATTCCGTGATGTTTGCTTTAAACAGGCCACCGACGCTTTCTAACCCACTTTTCTCCTCCATCTGAGATAGTGTTACACTCATAACGACCACAGTAACTGCGCGATATCAGCCTCTAAGACTTCTTCCGAAGACTGTTTATGAGTATGTGTTGGTATAAACGTCTGTTTACTTTACCAATGAGTTAATGGGTTTAACAGAGGATAAGCATGTAAGAAAGGAAATTTTGAGAAAAAGTTTGAAATTTTGTTTCAAGTTTGTTGGTAATCGCTAAGTGTTCTTATTACCCAACATTGTATGAGTACAGTCCGGATAATTTGAGCTTCGTTTAAAGCAAAAGATAGTTCTTCATGCATTTAAATATTTGTGACGCCTCTTCTCCTGATATTTGTGTCGTACAATGATATAATTTGGCAGGTACATTCAGTGGTGTATGTGGACACTATTTACAAAGTAAGTTCTGAATAGAGTTAGTAGTAAAGGAGTAGGTAATAAGCGATGCAAAAATTGAAGCAATAATTTTTTTTGATTTAAGTAATGAATGACACACATGCAGTTTTCTAAAAAGATTGATTATGATGACTGAAATTAAGACAAACATTTTCCCCTCATTATACTGGTTGCGAGTCTTGGGGGTGGGGGGGAAGGGGGACGTGTTAGCGAGAAATAGCTTCGAAACGGTTTGAAATTGCGTGTAAAGTTTATTGTAAGTTGCTAAGTGCGCTCATTCTCAAACAATGGATGAATACAGTATGGGTGTTTGCGTACGGTGAGTTGCGCTGCCTCAAGGTATGTACACAAATTCTAAGTAATACTTGTCTTAGTTATGTGAAGCCTTTAGCATAAGATTATAGCTGTTAATATGTACTAAACATCGAATTTTTGTCGTCCCTGTAAGCCGTTAGATAGGTAACTTGCAACTGAAACAATTCCAGGATTAGCCGTCTAGTAATAAAGATTTTACTGTATACCTTGTAATTTCTAGGTAGAGGCGGCAGTTCGACTAATAACCCATTCTAGAGCCATGGCCTTTTGAGCAAAGTACCAAATTTGGAATATTTGGGAGAAGATTTCCAGTTCTGGCAGTTGTCTTTCAACCAAGGTTACCCTCCCAAAACCTTTGGTCAGAACCGAGGTGTGGAAACCACTTTTAATTTAATTCTGTAACAACGTGTTTCAGGCAAAAAAACAAAAAAAGGCTATATGAGAATTTGGTTGTATACGTGTATACAGAGTAATGCGGATGGCTTTTCAACACGTGCGGTTTTTCTGCGTCGCCACCGGTCGCCCACGTTACTTCTTGAACAAGATAGACGGTACGTTTTATGTGGTAGGTGATCTATTGTAAAGCGCGTGCGTGGAAAGAGAGGTCACAGGATCGCAACCCGGTCGAACCACGGGAATTTTTCATTCTGCCTCTACGCTAGCCTTCAACTCAAAATCTTGTGGAGATATCCCACCAACGACACTTCGTTCGAATCCAACGTTAAATTTTATGTCCCCTTCCCCGATAGGATTGGTGGGGCGCGTCAATGGGGTCCAAGTCGCCGAAGTGGCTTCCAACAGAAACAACTTGCAAATGAACAAGTCGAACACCTCTCTTGAGGGCCTGCCAGCCATTCATGCCATACAAATTTATTTTACTTTATGTGAATTGAGAGTTTTAGAGTTTTTGCTCTTACCCTAAACACAACAACTAAAAGTATTGTAACTATGGGAGATCAGCGCAGTTGTCTCTGCACGGAATAACATAGCCACAGAAATAACAGCTACATTCCCAAGAACCACCAGTCATCCAAATATCGGGATCATACTCAACAGCAGTGGGGAAACGCAATAAATTAATATGGAATGTTAGCTGCGTCGAGGCACAGTGAGCAAAGCAAATGAATAAAAATGAAAGCTAATTTTGTGGTATTACACTGACATCGTGGTCACTTACAGAACGAGTATAGGCTCAGTTGTAGAGGGATGACAGACTGAATCGTGGTGGCCTTGTTGAAGCAATCATACAAAGATCAGCTTTAAGTGATGAAATATGCAGCTAAACTTAAGTCAGAATGAACACGTCTGAATTTCACTCCTGATCGCTCCTCCAGTACTAGTCCAGCTTCAATTGGCTCACTTTGCGAGACCGAATTCTTGAAGTGCAATCTGGGCACGTGTGAGTTTTTTAGGCTCTCTCTCCTTGCAACGCAGGCGGCGATACGTTCCAGCAGTTTCCCACTAAGGAGCATTCCACCGTTCTTACCTCAACAGCTTGTGTGGGGCACCCAGGGCGAGCGCCGTTGTCGACGCTGAGCTGGTCATCGTTCCAGCACATTCCAGACGCGTCAAAAAGTGAATGCCCAGAGTAATTATGATCGTTTCATAGATGCTAGAAACAATAAATATGCGGTTCGGATACGCTACGAGTTTGCATGGAACAACAGCAGTGAATTTTATAACTTACAGAGGAGATGTACGACCAAATGGTTCAAATGGCTCTGAGCACTATGCGACTTAACTTCTGAGGTCATCAGTCGCCTAGAACTTAGAACTAATTAAACCTAACTAACCTAAGGACATCACACACATCCACGCCCGAGGCAGGATTCGAACCTGCGACCGGAGCGGCCGCTCTGCTCCAGACTGTAGCGCCTAGAACCGCACGGCCACTCCGGCCGGCTGTACGACCAATGCTACTTCAATTCTTACTAGTATGCATCCTCTATCCGAACACCAAAATAGGTACAACCTGCTGCAGTCTGCATTACTGTAAGATCTTTCAACTCCTCTAAATAGCAAAATAATGGGATTCCCCTCCCCCCCCCCCTCCCGAAGCAATAAATACCAACCAATGGCAGCTACAGATTTGACCCTGCAGTAACAAGCAGGTAACAGTGGGATTCCACCTTGCGTCCTCTGCCTTGTGATACTCTTCTCGGGTTTGAGCCGGACCTCCGTATGGTTCTTTGGGGGTGACGCGACGCCCCTTCGTCAAACACTTTAGGTCATCATGTGTGGCAGTATACGGGCGTAGAAACATTATTCCTGCGATGCTGTTGCCCTCTGAGACCCATATCGTTGTGTAATCTCCGATATACTACGACCCAAGGGCGTTGCACCGCTTATCATTCCACATTCAATGTCTGTTATCTCGAGACATGCTGCCTCTTCCATCACACGACTGTCTGTAACAGTCAGATATCTTCTCTACACTCTCCATTCACAATATCCAGCTGTGACACTCGGAAGTAATGGCGGGGTCCTCTAGAAAAGGTATAAGATATAGCAGTGCCTGTATTACTCCGAATTACACCGAGCGAGGTGGGGCAGTGGTTTCCGCACTGGCCTCGCGTTCGGGAGGACGACGGTTCAAACTCGCGTCCAGCCGTCCTGATTAAGGTTTTCCAGGATTTCCGTAAATCGCACCAGGCCACTGATGGCGTCGTTCCTTTGAAAGAACATGTCCGATTTCCTTCCCCATCCTTGAGACAAGGAGCAAGGTGCGCAGTGGTTAGCACACTGGACTCACATTCGGGAGGATGACTGTTCAATCCCGCGTCCGGCCATCCTGATTTAGGTTTTCCGTGATTTCCCTAAATCGCTCCAGGCAAATGCCGGGATTGTTCCTTTGAAAGGGCACGGCCGACTTCCTTCGACTTCCTTCCCTAATCCCCTAATCCGATGAGACCTCTCTGTTTGGCCTCTTCCCCCAAACAACCTAACCCAACCTGCCCCCCCCCCCCCCCCCCTTGAGACAATCCGATCTTGTGCTCCGTCTTTAACAGCCACGATGTCGACGAGACATGAAACCCAGTCTTTCTTCCTTCTTTTCTTCCTTCCTTCGTTTATTCCGAATTAAGATGCAAAGTTCCTTTGACATGTATACATGTCCAAAAGAACTCTGCATCGTATGTCGAATACCATAGACATTGCAATATCGTATTTTTACGCCGACTTCAGGAAAGCAACTTTGAAGTAAAATATCTCATCTATACGGGAATATAAATAATGGATGTACGAGTACAGGTTGTAGACGCATGGTTGGCGACATATCGAGATCTGGGCCGTGAGTCGTGCACGGATAGGCAAATGGTAAGGCGATAAGCGGGAAATCCAGGTTCGATTCCCGGTTCGGCACAAATTTTCATTATCATTCCATTCTACAGCTGATGGTTGTCCATATTCGCAATTGCGAATACATTTACATCTTCTGATGACTTTGGGGCACTTAATTCATTTTGGAGAGTGCAGGATGCTACCAGCAGTTAAGAACCTCAATCATCTCTCTATGACGCACGGGTGAGATATATTGGTCAACTACAGGCTTATGTCATCTGCTATAGTGTTGCAGTTTCATTTTCGACCTGTGTACAACAAGGATCATAGGACCGTGACGGTGCGGCGGCGCGGTTCCTTCCGTCCCTTTACGACGAACCTTCACCTACCTGTGAAAATTGTCTCAGCAGATCATCAGTAGGGAAGCCAAGCAAAACCTACTGTACTTCGACGTGAACCAGGCTGCAATTAAAGTCACTAATGTACGTTTCGGGAGAAAGTTTTCACACGAAATGAAAGATTGGAAATATTTTCCTTAATTAATATATTCTGAAACTTAGGTGAACAAGCATCACTGCCAAGACCGTGCTAGTCTTAACGCAGTCACTCACTGTCCCTTTCACTCACGTTAGCAAGTTTATGGTGTTGCAACCAGAAAACGTAATAGCTACAAAAATACGTATTGTTTTTGGTTGACAATGCTCGCTAAATATTAAGTCTGTCGGTACCTAATGCAGCCACAGGTTTTAGCCACCGACCTGCTCAATACGCCACGCGGAATTTATGTCTTTTCTCGTCACAAAGTTCACTTAAAAATTCCGAAATTTCATATGCCGTCACTTTACCACACTTTTGATGTATGAAACACTGCTAGATCCGGCAACTTATCATTTCCATCGGAACTACTACTACTACACACGTCCGAATTGTTTCATGGCTAGGCTCCGACTCTTCCCGAATGTGAGTCCAGTGTGCTAACCACTGCGCACCTTGCTCCTTGTCTCAAGGATGGGGAAGGAAATCGGACATGTTCTTTCAAAGGAACGACCCCATCAGTGGCCTGGTGCGATTTAGGGAAATCCTGGAAAACCTGAATCAGGACGGCTGGAAACGAGTTTGAACCGTCGTCCTCCCGAATGCGAGGCCAGTGCGCAAACCACTGCGCCACCTCGCTCGGTGCAATTCGGAGTAATACAGGCACTGCTATATCTTATACCTTTTCTAGAGGACCCCGCCATTCCTTCCGAGTGTCACAGCTGGATATTGTGAATGGAGAGTGTAGAGAAGATTCTGACTGTTACAGACAGTTGTGTGATGAAAGAGGCAGCATGTCTCGAGACTCTTCCCTAGAATACTCTTCTGTGCCAGCAGAGAAAGGCGCACGAAAAATATTGCTTTACCACTGGTCAGTTTACTCAACAGCCAATAGTAAAACAACATTCTCCCGCGTCAGTCCGCGCTTTTCATCAATAAACAATCGCAAAATAGTAAACCTAACGACTGCACCTTTTACCGACGTAATTACCTAATATGCTGAAGTTTTGTTTATGCATAAAGTTATTTACTATTGTTATTTATACCTGAATTACTTTATCTTTACCATAAACTTACTTAACAAATCTATTCTACAAAAATCCCCTTTGCCCACATCCATACTTCTTCGAAATGTTCCCACACTAAATCACACTACATAACTCGTTAAACAATTATCTTCATATTAACCTTAAACCACACTCACTCATCATTCATACTGCTAAAACACATTTATAACATTTTACCTACACAAAAGGACATAATAACACTTTATGAAAATACCAGAACAGTTTATGAGAAACATTCTATTACTTTAGTGCACTCTAGTGGGCACAATCGAAACTAAATCAGTCCCCTATACAAAATTGTCCTCTATCGGCTGATACATAAACTACGTGCGCATCCAGTCTCGCGTCACCATCTGTCACTATCCAGCTCTGAGACACATCTCCCACTTAACCGCCTCCAAGACAGGATCGGTATACGGCGCTACGCCTCAACGGGACACCGAACATGCAGCTTACCGAATAGTGCATCAAATAAAGGACCGTTCAGAGAATTAAGTCGGTCAGACCATTCTTGTTTGGTGATGAAAGTCGGCGGCGCACTCGACACGCAACGGACGGCAGCGCACAGCAATGCGGCACGTAAAACAGAGCACGGCGGCAGGTCCCCACCGCTTCCGGGGCACACTTCCGCTGCGCCCACGTCGCAGGGGCGACCCAGTGGCCTCGTGGGCGACGTAGGCGAGTCGCACGCGTCATGCGTGGACCCTCTGTGGCTCACGGCGCCAATATGGAGCGCCGCACAGAGAGGTGGCTCGTCGCAATGAACGCCTTACGATCGCGCTGCGATCCCTCCGCAGTACCGTCGTGGCACAGTGGTATCTCATTTTGTTGTTGTTGTGGTCTTCAGTCCAGAGATTGGTTTGATGCAGCTCTCCATGCTACTCTATCCTGTGCAAACTACTGCATCTCCCAGTACCTACTGCAACCTACATCCTTCTGAATCTGTTTGCTGTATTCATCTCTTGGTCTCCCTCTACGATTTTTACCCTCCACGCTGCCCTCCAATACTAAATTGGCGATCCCTTGATGCCTCAGAATTATGTCCTACCAACTGATCTCTTCTTCTAGTCAAGTTGTGCCACAAGTTTCTCTTCTCCCCAATTCTGTTCAATACCTCCTCACTAGTTATGTGATCTACCCATCTAATCTTCAGCATTCTTCTCTAGCACCACGTTTCGAAAGCTTCTATTCTCTTCTTGTATTAACTATTTATGGTCCACGTTTCACTTCCATACATGGCTACACTCCATACAAATACTTTCAGAAACGACTCCCTGACACTTAAAACTATACTCGATGTTATCAAACTTCTCTTTTTCAGAAAAGCTTTCCTTGCCATTGACAGTCTACATTTTATATCCTCTCTACTTCGACCATCGTCAGTTATTTTGCTCCCCACGTAGCAAAACTCCTTTACTACTTTAAGCGTCTCATTTCCTAATCTAATTCCCGCAGTATCAGCCAATTTAATTCAACTACATTCCATTATCCTCGTTTTGCTTTTGTTCATGTTCATCTTATATCCTCCTTTCAAAACACTGTCCATTCCGTTCAGCTGCTCTTACAGGTCCTTTGCTGTCTCTGACAGAGTTACAATGTCATCGGCGAACCTCAAAGTTTTTATTTCTTCTCCATGGGTTTTAATACCTACTCCGAACTTTTCTTTTGCTTCCTTTACTGCTTGCTCAATATACAGATTGAATAACATCGGGGACAGGCTACAACACTGTCTCACTCCCTTCGCGACCACTGCTTCCCCTTCATGCCCCTCGACTCTTATAACTGCCATCTGGTTTCTGTACAAATTGTAAACAGCCTTTTCCTCCCTGTATTTTACCCCTGCCACCTTAAGAATATGAAAGAGAGTATTCCAATCAACATTGTCGAAAGCAATCTCATTTATGCCGAATAAATAGGACCGTACGTCGTACGGATTATTGAAAATCTGGATAATCTGCTGATTCAGTAAAAAAATTTAGAAATACATTGGGTAAACGCTAGAAAGATAAAATTGAATATTTTTTGCATAAACACAGGAAAGGAACTACACATTACTGTCACATAAACTGAGAGCAGAAATTCGAAAAAAAAAACAGCGGGTATTATACGCTGAAATAATCAGTAAGTTTGTTTTGAGGCCGATTCGTATGTCGACGTCGTTTACGAGCAGCACGATCACGCAGTCGTTTTGCCAGCATCAGTTTGGCCCAAGTTGTTTGCCCTACCGTTCCAAATATATAAATACTTTGTACAGCTACATTGTTGCCTCTGTACATGTCATAGCGTCCTTATGTCTTGTGCCCACTTCGTCAGCCAATTCAGCATCAGTATCGTCGCCCGCAGACGAACGGACGACGATAATTTCGGCGTCGTAAATCATACAGTAGCGGATGTCGTTGCATTTCTCCGCCAATCATTTACGTCGTTAGCACATATTTCTGAGCATCCTGAAATTTTGCAAATGCTTCTACAAACTCCGATGGATCGACATCGCCGCTAGTTGCTTTATTTAATGTGCAAACTGCGTCAGTGCACGTACTAGTGGTTATGGATTATTCTCCAAATCTGATTTTGTTGAAGACTCAATACCAAAGTCAGCAGCAATCTTCTTTATTACCCAGCCTATGCAATTCATCTTTTTGTCCATGGACACTACCACCTTCTTTCTCTTTGATCAGATTTTACACTCGCAACAAACGGCGGGAATACACTTCACTATGGTTCACTGTTGGCGGCTGGCTGAATGTAAACTGTGTGATTTTCGTTGTCGATTGTTGCCGTTATTATTTCCAGAGTGTCAAGCAGTGCTTTTTTCCAAAAAAAAGTTTGAGGGTACTCCGACATTGGATATAATGCAGCGAAAATTACTTGTAACTGAAGCATGGGATACCACCCGTCTGCTTTAGCCATGACGTCATCAACATGTCGAACTACAAAAAAATGATATCGGCCGCAGCTTCGAAATGCTTCAACAGTCAATGGCATCGCTTTTCCCACCAAAAACTTCACTGGTATCGTTCGCATTGCAATTACCAACACGAAAAAATGAAATAAAAAATTTACGTCCGTAAAATAAATCTTTGGCACTCTTCCAAGTTCTCAATATCGTAAAAAATTACTTTGTCTACGAAAAAGTTTAGGGGTAAGCATCCCCCAGCGTTCCCCCAGAAAAAAAGCAATGGTGTCTTGTACAGTTGCTGTACTAAAAATAAAGTTCCGGATGAACCAGGGATCCGGATTGATGGGAGGCGGATAATTGCGGTTCCACTGTACGTGGAAAACATTCCTCTTCACATGGACTTGCAAATACTCTTGGATGACGAGCTGTATGGCGACCGGCAGTAAGGTTGGTATTATCGGTGTCCGGGGCGTCTCCAGCCACGTCTGAGCTGCACACCGGGGCTCAATTCGAAGCGGGACTCATCACTGAAGACATCCTACTCGGGTCAATGAGATTTCCAAGCTGAAGACTAGTCTGAAGAGGCCCAGTCAGCGGTGGGACGCCAACCCCAAAATTCGGAAATTTGTGGTAAGTCTCTATGGGACCACACTGCTGGGGTCATCGGTCCCTAGGCTTACAGTCTACTTAACTAACTTACACTAAAGACAACACACACCCATGCCCGAGGGAAGACTCGAACCTCCGACGGGGGGGGGGGGGGGGGGGGGGGGGGAGGGAACGAACCGTGACCGTGGTGGCAAGGCGCTTAAGACCGCGCGGCTACCCCTCGCGGCGCGGACGACAACCTGATTGATGCCTGTCATACGGCACGGTAACAAGGAGTGATGGTCTGGGGTGTCATTTGTTTCCATAGCAGGACACCTTTCGTACTTATCCTCGGCACTCTTCCAGTCGATAATATTCTGTGCACGTTTTCTTGCTCTTCATAGCAAGCATGCTATCATGGGCTAACATTTCAGCAAGATAATGTCCGCCTGAACACGCTGAGTTTCTTCTGCTTGCCTAACCCTACCTTGGCAAGCAAGGTCACCGGATCTCTATCCAATTGAGAACGTTTGGAGCATTATGGGCAGAGCCCTCCAACCATCCAGGGATTTTGACGATCTAACGCGCCAACTGCACAGAATTTGGCACGATATCCCTTAGGAGGACAACCAACAACTCTATCAAACAATGTCAACCAGAATAACTGCTTGCATGCAGTAAATGAAGCAGGCAAAAAGGAATACAAACGTCTCAAAAATGAGATCGACAGGAAGTGCAAAATGGCTAAGCAGGGATGGCTAGAGGACAAATGTAAGGATGTAGAGGTTTGTCTCACTAGTGGTGAGATAGATACTGCCTACAGGAAAATTAAAAGAGACCTTTGGAGAGAAGAGAACCACTTGTATGAATATCAAGATCTCAGATGGCAACCCAGTTCTAAGCAAAGAAGGGAAGGCAGAAAGGTGGAAGGAGTATATAGAGGGTTTATACAAGGGCGATGTACTTAAGGACAATATTATGGAAATGGAAGAGGATGTAGATGAAGATGAAATGGGAGATAAGATACTGCGTGAAGAGTTTGACAGAGCACTGAAAGACCTGAGTCGAAACAAGGCCCCGGGAGTAGACAACATTCCATTAGAACTAGTGATGGCCTTGGGAGAGCCAGTCCTGACAAAACTCTACCATCTGGTGAGCAAGATGTATGAGACAGGCGATATACCCACAGACTTCAAGAAGAATATAATAATTCCAATGCCAAAGAAAGCAGGTGTTGACAGATGTGAAAATTACCGAACTATCAGTTTAATTAGTCACAGCTGCAAAATACTAACGCGAATTCTTTACAGACGAATGGAAAAACTGGTAGAAGCGGACCTCGGGGAAGATCAGTTTGGATTCCGTAGAAATGTTGGAACACGTGAGGCAATACTAACCTTACGACTTATCTTAGAAGAAAGATTAAGAAAAGGCAAACCTACGTTTCTAACATATGTAGACTTAGAGAAAGCTTTTGACAACGTTAACTGGAATACTCTCTTTCAAATTCTGAAGGTGGCAGGGGTAAAATACAGGGAGCGAAAGGCTATTTACAATTTGTACAGAAACCAGATGGCAGTTATAAGAGTCGAGGGGCATGAAAGGGAAGCAGTGGTTGGGAAAGGAGTGAGACAGGGTTGTAGCCTCTCCCCGATGTTATTCAATCTGTATATTGAGCAAGCAGTAAAGGAAACAAAAGAAAAATTCGGAGTAGGTATTGAAATTCATGGAGAAGAAGTAAAAACTTTGAGGTTCGCCGATGACATTGTAATTCTGTCAGAGACAGCAAAGGACTTGGAAGAGCAGTTGAACGGAATGGACAGTGTCTTGAAAGGAGGATATAAGATGAACATCAACAAAAGCAAAACGAGGATTATGGAATGTAGTCAAATTAAATCGGGTGATGCTGAGGGTATTAGATTAGGAAATGAGACACTTAAAGTAGTAAAGGAGTTTTGCTATTTAGGGAGTAAAATAACTGATGATGGTCGAAGTAGAGAGGATATAAAATGTAGACTGGCAATGGCAAGAAAATCGTTTCTGAAGAAGAGAAATTTGTTAACATCGAGTATAGATTTAAGTGTCAGGAAGTCGTTTCTGAAAGTATTTGTATGGAGTGTAGCCATGTATGGAAGTGAAGCATGGACGATAACCAGTTTGGACAAGAAGAGAATAGAAGCTTTAGAAATGTGGTGCTACAGAAGAATGCTGAAGATAAGGTGGGTAGATTACGTAACTAATGAGGAGGTATTGAATAGGATTGGGGAGAAGAGAAGTTTGTGGCACAACTTGACTAGAAGAAGGGATCGGTTGGTAGGACATGTTTTGAGGCATCAAGGGATCACAAATTTAGCATTGGAGGGCAGCGTGGAGGGTAAAAATCGTAGAGGGAGACCATGAGATGAATACACTAAGCAGATTCAGAAGGATGTAGGTTGCAGTAGGTACTGGGAGATGAAGAAGCTTGTACAGGATAGAGTAGCATGGAGAGCTGCATCAAACCAGTCTCAGGACTGAAGACCACAAAAACAACAACAAGGGCCAGAGGTGGACCAACGCGTTGCTGACTTGCTCAGTTTGTAAAGCGCCATCTCATGAATAAATCGTCCAATTTTTCTGAAATTGTAATCATTTGTTCGTCTATACAAGTACACCACATCTAATAATTTCCGTCTCATTCGGATAGTTCTTTCGTGGTGAATCTTTCTTTTTTTTTGTCTTTGAGTGTACCAAGTACTGGACTCACCGTTCGACAAACAATCTGGGATGAACTTGTAGCGGTTAATGCCTCCGTCGTCGAAGAAGGACGCCCAGCGGATTTGCGAAACACCACCGGAGCATCTGCAAGCCTGTCTGACCGGTCTGTCTTGAAACAACGTCACAAGGAGCTGCTCAACACATTCAACGGTTTACAGGGAAAACAGCAGTGTCATAAACTAAATTACCGCCGGAGATCAATACGATCCACTGAAACGATCAATTATAACAGCTACAATCTGTTTTAGATAGTTAATTAGAACTCTTACAAGGTTTATAATTTGCAACAGCAACCAGCGAGAAGTACAGTTGCCGGTTCAGTTTTTCTTACAAATCAGTCTTCGGACAGCTCTTACAGTCGTTCTTGCTTTCCAGCAGGGACCTCGTTTTGTAGGCGTTTCTGGTTTTGTTCGGAGTATATTTCTGTGCGACGTATTTCTGCTACACAATTTCAAATATCAACAGGTTAGCCGTGCATTATGTAAATGCTTCTAAATTACCGTAAACGTAGATGAATACGCACTATCCTATGTTCTGTGGCTGTACCCAGAGTCAACATTTACGTAAAGTATCCCAGCTTCACATAGCAAAAAACATTTTCATAAATCATACTCGTGACTGGTTGCTGTTTCAGATTTGAAGCTTTATAATTGCACTACAGCCACAGTGCTCATTCCTTTTACCGGCAAGACAGAAGTGCAAATCATTTTAACTAGTACCATAAGTTCATCGAACGATGGAAGAGCAATATCTTCTCCTCCGTCGTCTGCTGCACTGACCAATCACCAATTTCTAAATTCAAAGATATCACAGACAACAAACAACAGCTCAAAAAGGAATTTGCAGTTGCATGTAGCTACATACTCTGAAGCGCCAAAGAAACTGGTGTAGGCATGCGTATTCAAATACAGAGATATCTAAACAGGCAGAAGACGGCACTGGGGTCGGCAACGCCTGTATAAGACAACAAGTGTCTGGCGCAGTTGTTAGATTGGTTACTGCTGCTACAGTGGCAGGTTATCAAGATTTAAGTGGGTTTGAACGTGGTGTTTCATTCGGCGCACGAGCGATGGGACACAGCATCTCCGAGATAGTGATGAAGTGGAGATTTTCCCGTACGACCATTTTATATGAGTACCGTGAATATCAGGAATCGCGTAAGACATCAGATCTGCGACATCGCTGCGACCGGAAAAGATCCTGCAAGGACGGGACCAACGACGACAATGTGACAGAAGTGCAACCCTTCCGCAAATTGCTGCAGATTTCAAAGCAGGGCCATCAACAAGTGTCAGCGTGCGAACCATTCAATGAAAAATCATTGATATGGGCTTTCTGAGCAGAAGGCCCACTCGGGTACCCTTGATGACTGCACGACACAAAGCTTTAACCCTCGCCTGGGCCCGTTAACACCGATATTTGACTGTTGGTGACTGGAAACATGTTGCCTGGTCGGAAGAGCTGATGGATGTGCACGGGTATGGAGACAACCTCATGAATCCATGGACCTTGCATGGCAGCAGAGGACTGTTCAAGCTGGTGGAGGCTCTGTAATGGTGTGGGGCGTGTGCAGTTGGAGTGATATGGGACCCCTTAAACATCTAGACACGACTCTGACAGGTGACACTTACGGAAGCATCGTGTGTGATCACCTGGATCCATTCGTGTCCATTGTACATTCCGACTGACATGGGTAATTCAAACTTAGAAATAACTTGACAGTATGGACCCAATTACCAGTTTGACGTTACCCTCCCTCTGTCCTTGATGAGTGCACTGGTTCGTTTGGGAAGGACGTCATAAACCCGTTGCATCCTCTCCTGAGACAAGCACGCCCATCTGTGTTGTAACTGGTCCTTGATATCCTGGATACTGATGCTGGGACGGAGTTGACCTCCGAGCTAATCTCGCACACTCTTTATCGGGTACATATCTGGGGTTCTTGCTGGTCACGGGAGTACCTCAACATCACCCAGACAGTTCGTAGGGACACGTAACATTTGTGTAGGAGCCTCGTCCTGTTCAAAAATGGCACCATGATACTGCAGTGAGAGAGGTAAGACACGAGGACGGAGGATATCCGTGATGTACCACTGTACCGTCGTAATTTCCTCAGTAACTACCAGCCGTGGCCTGCTCATACCCACGACTCCACCCAGCATAACGTCAGGAGTAGCACAGGCGTGCAACACAGAAGATCGAGTGATGACTCTTTCATTTCGTTACACAAAAAGAGTTTTTCGTCACTTGGACAAAAAATCCTCAAGTTGACGACTGCTGGCCTGGCTTTCCGTGCTCGTTCAGGCAAATAGTGGACCATTTAACGTATTCGCAATTGAGTATATGGACAACCATCTGCTGTAGAATGGAATGACGTCAATGAAAATGTGTGTCGAACTGGGCTCGAACCCGGATTTCCCACTTATCGCCTTACCATTTGGCTGTCTGTGCACGACTCACGGCCAAACCCAAACTTCTATCCGTCGTCAACCATGCGTCTACAACCTCCAGTTGTACATTCATTATGTATATTCCCGTACAAGTGAGACATTTTACTTGAAAGTCGCTTGCCCGGCGGCGGCGGATAAAACCTAAAATGCGACGCCTGTGTTATTCACAATTACGATGCAAAGTTCCTTGGACGTGCATGGATATCCTAAGCAACTTTGCATCGTAATTGAGAATAATACAGGCACTGTAATATCCAAAATATCGTAACTAGTCCGCCATTCCTATATCCCCACCTCAGAAAACATACAGGCAGATGGCGCTCATGTCTTTCTGCCCTCGAGATAACTAACTGACTGCTGTGACGGCAGATATGGTATCGGGCCACAAGTGAGAATAAAATAAATTTGTCAAATCAAGAAATCAGCAAGGGGTGATGTTTGTGGAACTAGAAACCGATCATTTTGTCCTAGGTTTCCGTGAATTAACACGGCTATCAAAACAGAAGGAGATGACAACACGTCGCACACAAGAATTCCGGACAAGAAGCACTATTCCAGTTTACGAGTGCTGTCTCAAGTCTAGTAACCCTCCGATAATCAAGAATTGACTTTTCGTACCGCTATAACTTATTGCGACTTGCTCTTTTAGCTTAATTAATGACCCACCCCCGTCCCGCTTATGTAGCACTAAGTAGCTAAGGCCCGACGACTTGTCGGCTTGTCTGGCGTTCCAGTAATAAATTATGTACACAAACCTTCCTCGTGAATCAGTGTATCTATTCGTAAAAACCGTATCAAAACCCCTGCAGTAATTCCTGAGATTATCCTTCATACAGACAGAAAAACGTGTCAGGGGACTTTACATTTCATGTATAGAAGCGCAACATACTAGCTCGTGAGAACCGGATTGAATAAGAATCTGGTAACACGGCTACTTTGAGTGTGGTTTCTTAAATGGTTTTATACACTCACGGCCACTGACGATTGCGGATTATGTAGTTCTTTCTCAGGAATCGGATGTACTGGCAGAGGAACGCCAGAAGCACCTCACAGAAAGCATACCACTTTGTGCCAGCCGTGTGTGGTGGCAGTCAAGCGTAAACACATCTCTTGCTATTTATTTTGGTGATGCGGAAGAAATTTTCGAGTTTTACCATTTTTTTACTGTGTGTTTCCGATCTCAGAATTGTTTGCAATAGCATATTTTGGACACTAATGTGCTGAACTCTTTTCATTAAGGTTTAATTATGTTTCACAAATCGTCCGTGCTCTTCAGAAAAACGGTGACATTTCTTTACTGTATTTAAATTAAGGGTACCCTAGCAGTTCCACTTTAATGGAAGAGAATTTGTTGGAAAATTCCAGTATAGGGAATTTCCCATTTGTAACTCTCTTTGAGAAACTAGTCTGCTAAACAGCATTTTACAATACTGAAAACGTAGTCGTTAGCGGTTTCTGCATAGCAAGAAGGTATAACAATGCAGAATTAACACGGAGTTAAACCAGTGCTTAGACGAGGAATATATAAAAATTATATTCAGTCGCTAGCTTTACAACCAGGAATGGTTCCCGAACATTCGCGGGTACGTCAGCGATCTACAAGAACAGGCAACAAGGCCTGTAATGGCTCCAGTAGTCACTGCCCAACGCATGGTCCGCTGGTTCTGTGTAGACCAGATTTGTCTTCTGTGCGAGGTCTGTTACATGCAGGGATTTGCGTTATACTCGTATTGATGACCATTGCGGAGAGGACAAAAGCATCATAAATAGATTCTATTCCTGGCAGCATTCAGCATCTCGCACACAAAGCTGCGCTGTCAGTCTGAACTACGGCACCGCTCATGTCCGAGCATGGTCACATGTTTACTTGATAAATATTGACATGATGTTCTTGTAGGTACTCACGAGACCCTATCGCGTCCTCGGTGCCCGACATCCTCTTTATTTGTAGCTGCTACACGATAACTTCCGTCTCCTTCACATAGCCTGCTTATTGGTCTACTGAAAATACGCTTAGCATACGCTGTTGCATAGGAACAACGTTAACGCCTTTTAACTCACTTACGACCTAACAACGCACGTGATGCACAATTTATTTCCTTTTCTCTCTCTCTCTCTCTCTCTCTCTCTCTCTCTCTCTCCCTCCCTCTCCCTCTCCCCTCCGCGTGCGCGTGCGTGTACGTGTGTGTCCATAAAATCCCTGAGAGACACGATACTTACGGTACCGATCGCTATAAGCGTTACGAATGTATGATTGAAATTATATGTCGTTACGATTATCGTACTGGACAAATCCTTTATTTGCAGCAAGAATGTAGATTGCCTGGCACTGTCTCAGTGTCAGTAATCGTACTCAGAATTATTGCTTGCTGTAATAAATTTCAATGTATTGTTACTGGTTACTGAAGATAAATGGCACAGAAAAATACTCCGCGCACGTCCAATTCTCTCTCTGTCGCTGTACGCAACGAGCAAGGAATGATGTTTTGCATGCCTCGACGTTAAAGATAATTAGTGTCTGAAAGTAGTCAGTCAACTGTCCCATAATTCAACAATAATTTTTGTGTTTTTTGGGGTGCTGAACACAAAAATGCTAATGAGGATGCAGCTACAGTTCTAGATTTCGAAACATTCAATCTTTTCAGGATTCCAGGTAAAAGTGCATGGACATATGTAACTCATTGTTTTCCCTCGAAGGAAAGTCACCAAGGAACCGCGCGGCCGCTACGGTCGCAGGTTCGAATCCTGCCTCGGGCATGGATGTGTGTGATGTCCTTAGGTTAGTTAGGTTTAAGTAGTTCTAAGTTCTAGGGGACTGATGACCTCCGATGTTAAGACCCATAGTGCTCAGAGCCATTTGAACCATTTTTTAACAGCCATTAGACCAAGGTGATCCTAGGAAGATATTCAGTTATCGATTTTGTAGTTCATTTTCAGCGCTGCGAAAATACCATTTACATCAAACTGCAAATTAACTGCGATGCTCAGTAGTCACTGAATATGGCGGGTTCGGAACAAAGGGCCAATTTTTTCTTAAGACAATAGGCGATTCCAATTCTGTACTCTAGATTCCTCAGTTTCTGCTGTATATTTAAGTAATTCTTATAGATCTCATACCAGGTTATTCAACCCACACTGTGTTATTTTATGTTTGGATGTATGTGCCTCATTACGCCAGAAATAAGTATCTTATGACACCGTTCGTTCTGCAGGTAATGACAATATTTTGAACAATGCAGTTAATCGGTAATACTCGCGGTCGTTTGCGTGATCAGTGCGGTCGATTTGGACTGAAACAACGGAACTTTCTCATTTTAACTCGTGGCTACAGCTGGAATTCCCAAACTGGGTTCCGCGATACACCGCTGTTCCACGGGAACATTTGACGATCCTTTTTTAAACGTTATTAGGTTTCTGTGTTAATAGTGAGGATTTAAAATTGAAGTAATCAATGAATAAGCTAAGTTTTGCTCAGTTTTAAAAACAATTACTAACCTTCAAAATAAACAAGGTGTTCCATCAAAGCACAAGTATTCTCAAGGTGTTCCGTCGGAGGAAAGGTTTGGGAAAACCTGGACTAGAGATATTGTCTTGTTTGCATGTAGCGGCAGAGCAGCATTTGGGAAAATGTGACTTCTGACGATAAACTGCTGTTGACGGCCGGGAACGTCATGGGAAAGAAAAGTATTCTAAATCATTCCTGTAGTTTGTGAACACAAATTCGTGCGCTCTCTGTATAAATCATTACTAACTACATTTGTCGTAATGGTCTAACTTTCTTTTGAACGTACAGATCTATCAGCACCCACGTATTCTGTCTTTCGATGTATGAGTTTTCTGATACCATGCCCAAAAGTGAGTGACGTAGTAATGAAATAAACACTCCGCAATGGTACAAAACGCCAACCTCGAGCAGGAAAGTTAAGGTCATTGATACTGTCGATGGTTTGGAATAGGTCACGGAAAGCCGACTAGCTTCGACAGAAAGTTTGGCTAAATACTGTATCGTTTGCTTCATCCTGCGGGGTGTATTTTCTATGCAGTTGCCTAAGGAAAACAGGTGCGCGTCTGACATGCAGTTCCTTGTTACCTGGCTACCGAAAGCTTGTCAGTAGTTTTGTTGCTGTCAGTGGTAAGCCGTGCAAAAACGAAAGGAAGTTCTTCACAACTAATTCGACGAACAAGAGGTTTAGTTCTAGCAGCCGACACAGACATACGACTCTTTCTTCGGAAGGAAATGTCCTCATCTCAACGTAAGTGATTATCTCTGGGATGAGTTACTCGTGCAACGTTGCCCGAGAACTAGACCTCACCGCACCAAACATCACACTACTGTTCGCATATCCCAGCAGGATGGAAGAAAATACCAGTAAACTACCCCAATTTCGTAAAGAAGTTGTCCTAGAAGGACAGACACAAGATATTTGTTACTGGCTGTTGTACGCCAAGTTGAAATTACTACGGGAGATGGTCGTTAATGAAACGTGCTGTGAAGCCACAGACGGCTCAGATATTGTAGTGTTAGGAATGTAAAGTGAGGTAAAAATTTTGTGACGCACCGGTACTCTAACCCTCACCTTTAATGGACGTTGTTCTTAGCGACTGTACACCTCATTTTTGCCGGCCGCGGTGGTCTAGCGGTTCTGGCGCTGCAGTCCGGAACCGCGGGACTGCTACGGTCGCAGGTTCAAATCCTGCCTCGGGCATGGGTGTGTGTGATGTCCTTAGGTTAGTTAAGTTTAAGTAGTTCTAAGTTCTAGGGGACTTATGACCTAAGATGTTGAGTCCCATAGTGCTCAGAGCCATTTGAACCATTTGAACACCTCATTTTTCAACAAAGCACATTGCGCAGTGGAGTAGAAATAGCACTTAGGCTGCGGATGAAATATTCTACATCACATCCTTTCTGCCGTGGGTGGAAGTCTAACAAGGTGAACAGAGGAGCCTCTGCCGTGTTTGGAAAGTAGAAGGGAAGTACTGGCAGACAAAATCTTTAGCTCAAGCTGCAAGGCATACATTCATAGTCCGGCTTTGGTAAGTTGCACCTGGTATAGCGTAGTTAATAACACTGTGATAACAAACGACAGGCAGCATTTAGCAGGAATTAATACAAGTGTGGAATAGTTCACGTGCTAAAACACCGTTACTTACAAAGAGCTGTAATGACTCACATTTAGGCATAATTTATTGTTCGGAAAAAACGGCCATAAGGTGTGTATGTCATGCGGCACACCTCAATCGTGTGTCTTTGATTACATCAATTTGTGTGATTTGTCTTCACTACCTTCTGCTTTACCTGCTGTGTGGAGGAATTGCATGATACTTCATCGAATGTAAATTTAATTGGCACCACACTTTTCAGCATTTGTAAATCTTCATTATCTTTGTTGTCTTTGAACGTTTTGCACACTATTGGCCATTAAAATTGCTACACCAAGAAGAAATGCAGATGATAAACGGGTATTCATTGGACAAATATATTGTACTAGAACTGACATGTGATTACATTTTCACGCAATTTGAGTGCATAGATCCTGAGAAATCAGTACCCAGAACAACCACCTCTGCCCGTAATAACGGCCTTGATACGCCTGGGCATTGAATCAAACAGAGTTTGGATGGCGTGTACAGGTACAGCAGCCCATGCAGCTTCAACACGGTACCACAGTTCATCAACAGTAGTGACTGGCGTATTGTGACGAGCCAGTTGCTCGGCCACCATTGACCACACGTTTTAAATTGGTGAGAGATCTGGAGAATGTGCTGGCCAGGGCAGCAGTCGAATATTTTCTGTATCCAGAAAGGCCCGTACAGGACCTGTAACATGCGGTCGTGCATTATCCTGCTGAAATGTAGGGTTTCGCAGGGATCGAATGAAGGGTAGAGCCACGGGTCGTAGCACATCTGAAATGTAACGTCCACTGTTCAAAGTGCCGTCAATGCGAACAAGAGGTGACCCAGACGTATAACCTATGGGACCTCATATCATTACGCCAGGTGATACGCCAGTATGGCGATAGCGAGTACACACTTCCAATCTGCGTTCACCGCGATGTCGCAAAACACGGATGCGACCATCATGATACTGTAAACAGAACCTGGATTTATCCAAAAAGTGACGTTTTGCCATTCGTGCACCCAGGTTAGTCGTTGACTACACTATCGCAGGCGCTCCTGTCTGTGATGCAGCGTCAAGGGTAACCGCAGCCACGGTCTCCGAGCTGATAGTCCAAGCTGCAGCAGACGTCGTCGAACTGTTCGAGCAGATGGTTGTTGTCTTGCAAACGTCCCCATCTGTTGACTCATGGATCGAGACGTGGCTGCACGATCCGTTACAGCCATGCGGATAAGATGCCTGTCATCTCGACTGCTAGTGATACCAGGCCGTTGGGATCCAGCACGGCATTCCGTAATACCCTCCTGAACCCACCGAGTCCATATTCTGCTAAAAGTCGTTGGATCTCGACCAACGAGAGCAGCAATGTCGCGATACGATAAACCGCAATCGCGATAGACTACAATCCGACCTTTATCAAAGTCGGAAACGTGATGGTACGCATTTCTCCTCCTTACACGAGGCATCACAACAACGTTTCACAAGGCAACGCCGGTCAACTGCCGTTTCTGTATTACAAATCGGTTGGGAACTTTCCTCATGTCAGCTCTGAAAAGCCACTCATTTGCATATCACAGTATCTTCTTCCTGTCGGTTAAATTTCGCTTCTGTAGCACGTCATCTTCGTGGTGTAGCAATTTTAATGGCTAGTAGTGTACAAGGGATGAATATTACAATGAAATAAATCGTTTGAAGAAGTCGATAAGAGTGTTTTCTGCGAAAGCCAAGTGTCCGTATTCGAATTATGATGTTGCGGACAATTTTAATCTTCCACAAGGTTTCAATATCGTGTACATTTAGACGTAGAGGCAAAGACGCAGTATAGGATTAAAAACCGCCTCAGTTGTCAGAATTTTAACTAATGCCGTTTAGATACCTATCTGTTAAGTTTGATCTCGGAGTCAGTAGATAATTTTGACAGAATCGTTCTATCTCTGACACGAAACAAAGAGTGTTAATAGAAGAGAATCCTGTGGTGAGATGTTATGCAAGTGGGAACTAATTACATGTAAATTCCCACAGAGTTCCATCTTAGAATACTTACATTTTGTTGTGAACGTTAATGGCGTTTCATTGGTAACATCAGAACAAGCCCAGACAGTTTTGTTTGCAGATGACGCAAGCATTGAAAAAATAGCAAAATCAAGTATAGCTTTAAAAACAACAGTTAATAGCTGGTTCCTACCCACAAGTTTGTGTCTAAACTTTGAAAAAAATAAAAAAAACACACTCTATGCAGTGCAGAACTTTTAGGAGGTTACGTCTCGATACGTGTCTAAAATATGACTACAAGTATCTATAAGTAGTTGAGGGTGATGAATTCTTGGGATTACAAAAGAACTTGGGCCTAGTGATTCACGTAGTAGTCACGCCCTGTTGGTCTTAGATGTACCTCTGGAGATTCCCCACTATTTTTGTGCTCGCAGCTACTGAATAGCAGTGGGAAGAAGGGGCCACCGCCAACCCATCAGCCACGTCCCCCGAGCGCGGCCCTTTTTGCACGGCGCGGCATACCAGTCTGGCTGCTTTATTCCGCGACCGGTCTGCCAGTGGCTGGCTGCTTTGGCCTCTGCATCAGGGCTGCCGGCCGTAACAGGCGACTCACTTGTCTTGACCCTTTCCGTAATCAAGCCAATTAAGTAGCCAGGCCATGAAATGTTGGCAAAGAAGTGGCGCTACTTTGTGGAACTTCTGCATTCATCCATTCATTCATGAACATTCCGACGGCCTAAACGTGCCGTTATTTCCAAGAAAACTAGTGATACTTTACATCTACATGTTCACTGCCGAGGAGAGCATTCCAGGCTGCCGCCGTTAACATCAAATGGGCAAGTGATCCTAGAGGAAACTACGTGTCCGTAGTATGTGAAAGTGTTGCGCGATTGGCTACGGAGACTTGTGGCACTCATTTTATATGCCGATAAAGATAACAGCCCGGGACACCCACCAGGCGGTGTGCAGGTATCATGCCTGTTCTTTGGACATCGTGTGTCTCAAGATCCGTTCATATTTATCGTATTGAAATGAACGAACATTTGAAAAATAAGTACCCCACAAACACGTCTGGCCCCGAGAAAACGTTGCACATGCTGTCACTAATTTATTTACTATTTGAGGTCTCAAAACTGGGAATAATGGCACAAATATACAACCAGTCGGAACAAAGTTTGATATAATAGCGAGCGTATGTGATGTTAAAAACTATGACCAAACTTTCATGACAATTCGTCATACGTAGAAGAAGAAAATATTTGAATATTGGCCCGGAAACTCGATAAATACATATTATAAACCAGCTTGTAGAATTCTTCTTAATACATTACTCATGAGAAAAAAGGATTGAAACTTACCTACATACCGTATTAAACTACTAGCAATGAAACGTGCTTCAACTCATCGGCGCATTCAATTCCGGGTACGCTGACGTATCCTGGAGTATTACGCATATTTTCGCAACCTTTCACAATATGGGGCACGTAAATTCTCTGCATGTTGTACTAGGCTACGGCAGACTAAAGCTTTTAAATGCGTCCACAAACAGAAGTCTAATGCGTTTAGATGTGGATATGTGGAGGCCGGAAAATGTGTCCATATTTTCCTATTCATCTTTCGTGAAATGTCTTATTTAAATTGTCACAACCAGATGTACCCCAGAGGCCTTTCTGAACATTTTGTTCAGGAAGAACTTCGTGTGGTACGCTGGAACGTTTTGTTTTCTCCTGCAATGTTACAGGAATGTCTCCTGAGAAATGACCGTACCTTTTTATTACGCGTTGTACAGAATAAAATGGAAATATACAGTAAAACAAATGAAAGAAGAAAACACAGTCAACGTACAGAATTTCTAACGACCCATATGTTTTGAAACAATTTAAATGTATGTCTACCAGAAATCCTGAGAAAGAACACTGGACAATCTCGCCAAACTGGTCAACTAATGGCTACAACTACAGAACTTTCAATAGTCGGTAACAAAAGTCATAATCACAAGCAATTTAAGTCTGTCAAACATGTTGTTATTACAAATCAGAACTAAGCACTGAGGATGAACGTACCGTCACCAAACTCAGCCGTTTCAAAGCTCGTCTGTTTAATGTCAGCACAGTAAATTTCATAACATTTAACTTTGGTGTGTCAGATATGACAGACTTGAATCTAACCTTAAGTTAATTACCCAACATTTCAACAAAGCATATTTTTTACCTGCGCCACACAAATATCGCTTGGACAAAAAAACGCTTTAGAGGATAGTACGTTTCCAGAGCTTCGCAAGAACTTCTCACATCTGAGGATAAAGCGCAACCGTTCTCAGGATTTCTCCATTCTGCCGAGTGAAACAGCTTTTAATGAGAATGAACAGAGCCAGTTTGGGGGGTAAGTCGAATTTACACAATATAAACGGGAGCACCGTCCTTAGCTGACTGTCAAGAGAACCTTGTTTATTTTCATTAAGATAAACTAAATAATTCATTATACACTCTCGATAAGGTGTCAAGTCATTTGAAAACAGGCCATATGTATAGAACCACTAACGGATGAGAGATAATTGTTGGCTGGAAAACTAAGGCGTACTGGCAACTGGGTAGAGTTTTGTACTTTGCAGAGATCAAGCTGTTTGAAAGGCTATAGTGTACTTCCTGTTGTTTAAATTTTATAACGAAAGTTGGTGTGTGTGTGTGTGTGTGTGTGTGTGTGTGTGTGTGTGCGTGTGTGTGTGTGTGTGTGTGTGTGTTCCTTAAATTTATGGACGCCACGAAAGCCATCCGACCGCAGAAGCATTTGTTAGATCCACAATGGGTAATAATAATCTCTCATTACGCGCCGACGCTACGAAAGTGGATGAGATCATTACCAAGGGGCGTCACACAGTGGCACTATTATGAATGTCTCTGATAAACAGTCAATATGGCGTGTAACTGCCAGCAAAGTACTATTAAAAATCATTACTTCCAACAGACGAATAACATACTGGTTAAATTCCGACCCACAGCGGTGCACGAGTGAACGATCATTCAGTTAAGTTTAGCTGTTTTAAGTCTCATGTTTACTGAGATGTTCAAATGGCTCTGAGCACTATGGGACTTAACTTCTGAGGTCATCGGTCCCCTAGAACATAGAACTACTTAAACCTAACTAACCTAAGGACATCACACACATCCATGCCCAAGGCAGGATTCGAATCTGCGACCGTAGCGGTCACGCGGTTCCAGACTGTAGCGGCTAGAACCGCTCGGCCACTCCGGCCGGCTACTGAGATTTTTATACTGAGACGGAAAGGAATAACGGAGAAGAATGTTATCAGCACGAAAGCAGAAAATGATAGGCATCATCAAATCACGTAGCAACGGCAAATAATTAGAAATGGCAGGCATCGGAATACCCTGAACTACGATTACATTATCAATAAGGACTATTATGTGACAGGACTGCACAGTAGCTTGATCGTAGCATCAATGGCAATGAATTTCTTCCAGAAATTTCTTTATTAGACAAGTGGTACAGAGTTTTCCGAAAGTCATGGTGAAAAAAAAAACTGTTCAACATTTAAAGTATTTTTGCTTTATTGGTTGTTTAACTGTAACTGCTTTAGTTTCTTAAATTTTAATTGGAAGTGTGTCACATATCCGGCATTAAAGTTGTTGAAGGCATCGCGGGTACATTTAACACTCTGTTTGGCTGAAGCGTGAGCGACTTTTAAGGCTGCAACGCGGAATTCTCGCTGATGATGAGCGCAGCACTACGGCTGTAACAGGTAGCGCGCGTCAGCCGCGGTGCTGATTGCTCATAATGGGCGACTTCTTGTGCGCCAACACTGACAGAATTCGCACCTACGGCTGCCGGGAATTGCTGGTTAACGTTCTCTAACACTGATGTCCTTATGGACGTAGTATGTCTCTTTCTAATAGATAAAGTTCTTGGTTCGGAACTGCTAACACGTGGTTCTGAAGTACTGCAGCTGCTATTGGATGAAATAGTTTCGAATAAGGGAAAAGTACAGGGTGTCCCAAAAAGATTCATACGATTTCACAAGATTATTATATGAATGAAGATAGAAGCAGGAGGTGAATTTTAACTTGCGAATCGAAACAGAAAGCTTACGTAGGCGCCATCTCTAAACTGCCGGTTGTTTGTGTAGTTTCCGGTAGTGGTCTGCCTGGTGCAGTTAGCTAGGCTATATCGCTCGCATATTCATTACTCCTCCGTTACAACATGATGACACGAGCAGTTTGATGGTATTAATTTTCACACAGGGGACACACCGCAAGTCAACACCTTGTGCTTCTTGTGATATGAAACGCATCCGACAGTTTCTATAGAGCGAGGTGGCGAAGTGGTTAGCACACTCGACTCGCATTCGGGAGTATGACGGTTCAAGCCGCATCCGGACACCTCGATTTAGGTTTCCCGTGATTTCTCTAACTCGCTTCGGGAAAATGCCGGGATGGCTCCTTTGAATGGGTACGGCCGACTTCCTTCCCCATCCTTCCCTAATCCTATGGGACCGACGACCTCGCTGTTAAGTCCCCTCCCCCAAATCAACCAACCAACAGTTTTGCTCCTACCGCACAACAGTCTACACATCGTCCCAACAGAGCGTCGGTCGCCGCGGTTGGTTTTTAAAATCACACAGAATTCAATTGCTGTAAGTGCCAGACAGTGATAAAGAACAATTTGTAGAGTTTTATATCTTCATTCTGGGGCGTGGAAATGGAAGATAATTTCTTTTCACCTTTTAGAGTGCAGTGATGAGGCTACGCACCATTTAAATGGAAAAGTGAACCGCCACAACGAAGAAAATAGGGAACACACCATCCACGTATCATAGCCCAGCAAGAGACTCTCGAAGGGGTTGTGGGTTTTGTGCTGTTTCCCGAGAACAGATTTACAGTCTTTTTTTTTTTTGTGGAAAAGGCGGTTACCAGAAACGAGTAGCTGGATATGGCGAGGATCTGGTTCTTTCTACAGGACGGAGCGCCATCACGCTGGCACCTGCATGTGAGACCATTTCTTAACAACGAGCTGCCTCAATGATGGATCGTCCGTAAGAGGCGTACCGACCTCGCATTGCACCATTGGCCTCCAAGATCGTCTGATCTCAGTCCATGTGATTTTCCTTTTTCTGGTGTTTGTGAAAGACTCCGTCTACGTGTCTCCGCTTCCAGCAGCTTAGGGTGAACTGTGACGCCACATACCCTGCAGCAACAGCAGTGAATACAGTAGCTCCAAAGGCACTGGAAAAATTGTTGGACGGTATTCATTGTCGTCTGGATGTTTGTTTGTTGCAGACAAAATTGTTGCAGACAAATGAATATTATGACTCAATCACACGGTTGTATGTGCGTTCACGTAAAAGATATAGTTTTTTAAACCTGCATGGTTTAAAAAGGTAAAAATAATAAAAATAGAAATTGTGGTCCAGTTCGGACATCGGACGACAAACTTCACGCGAAGTTTCTAGTAGGCTGGCGAGTAAATTCGCAGAGTTTTTGTTTTGCATGTTGGTACGCCTGTTGTTAAGGTTCTATTTATCGATTGTCAGTTTTTACTTTTGGTTCACTGTTGCTATTTGCGTTTACATATTGTCATTTTGTCATCTGGAGATGGTGAATGGAGCTGTGGACGCTAGAAAATGAAGTGCAAAGTGGAGAAATAGGAGCATTTCCGACGTATTCTCCTGTTTGCGTTCAAAGGGGTGACAGCAGTGCAAGCAGCCAAAACATTTGGGCATTGTATGGGGATAATGCCACTGGATAGAACACGGCAAGAAAATGGTTTTCTCGTTTTAAGGAGGATCGTTATGACTTTAGTTTGTTTGAACGTTCAGGAAGACCTTCGGTGTTTGATGAAGTTCGTTTAAAAGCATCAGTCCTCAATGATCCACGTCAGCGTACATGAGACCTGGCAAGTGTGATGAACTGTGATCGTTCCATCAGCGGGGTGCAGCTGGGAAGGTTCAAAAATCGGGTGTGTGGGTACCGCGTGTTCTAACTCAAAAGCACTCAAGTCAGCGGGTGACCATACGTGCATCTCTACTTGGTAGTCACCAAGTAGAACTTGAACAGCACCGACCATTTCTATTCTGTATCGTTACTGGTGATGAGTAATGGTGTCCTTATGCTAACATAAAGAAAAGAAATTTAAGGCAGTACAACAGACTTGATCAGCATTTCGTTTTGTGAAATAAATTTGTTGACCTTGTGCGAATGCGCAGTCCCCTGGAGGGACGATTTGATAAAAACTCCAGCTCTGCAGACGGTTCCCACTGCACGACCCCTAGGTCGGCGCCAGGCGAGGTGGCGCGGTACTTGAGGCAATAGCTAAAATGGCTCTGAGCACTATGGGACTTAACTTCTAAGGTCATCAGTCCCCTAGAACTTAGAACAACTTAAACCTAACTAACCTAAGGACATCACACACATCCATGCCCGAGGCAGGATTCGAACCTGCGACCGTAGTGGTCGCGCGGTTCCAGACTGTAGCGCCTAGAACCGCTCGGCCACTTCGGCCGGCACTTGAGGCAATAGCCTCGTATTCTAGAAGAATAGGGTGCAAAGACCCACCTGGCAAGCAAATTTGTGAATTCCATTGTTCCCATACATCCATCTTCAAGTCGAGTCCGGCGTGGTCATTATTAGGTAATAACTTCTGAGTGCAGTGTATTCTTCGGCGCTGCCGCAGAACAGACATTGAACTCACTACAAGAAAAGCCAGAAGAAATTTAAGGGGCATTTGAGATTACGCCAACACGACGAAGTAGCAACAGTAAAACACGCATTGGAAATGGATATCGTAATGTTTTGTTCTGTGGCAAGGACAGTTGTTGAAGAAATGAATTAAAACTTGTACCAAGGCTGGGGCTTGAACCTGGGCCTTCCACTTACTAGGCAGATGTGCCATCCACTATACGACCCTGTCACTGTGGCTAACACATCTGCACGGAAGACCTTAGTCCAATGCCCTGCCCAGCGCACTACAACTGACACCTCAGCCCATCTTGATTTTCCCCTTTGTAAACCGTCATTTTTGCCAAGGCTCTCCAATACTGGAATAGCAACCCAGCTCTGTACATAGCGGGTAAATCCTGCCCATACTTCAGTTGTAGGTGATCTATTGATCTGGTGTAATTACATTTTCCTGGAGGCATACTGAGTCTCAACTTTATCTTCGATAAGGATGGAAGCTGAAGTAATGAATTAATATTTGTGCCAAGGAAAATTTATTACTTTGTGTTTTATCACGGAGGTTAGTCAGAAAACCAGCTGTTAGAATAGCGTCATGAAAATGGTGTACTAATTAAAAAGCAGATTACAGCCACTTTGCAAAAAAGAATTATCTGATCAAAAGTACCTGGAACCTGTTAGTGGACATTAATATGGAGTGTGCCCACCCTTCACATTTATCACTGGTTGAACTCTGCTGAGAACATTTTCAGTGAGGTGTCTGATGTATGTTGAGGAATGGCAGCCCATTCTTCCCCCAAGAGACGAAAACAGAGAAGGTAGTGACGTTCAATGCTAAGGTCTGGAGGGAAGTCGACGTTCTAAAAGTGTTCCATTGGGTTCATGTCGGTACTCTTTCGCAAGTCAATCCATCTCAGGAATTTTACCGTCCACAAATCTCACAGATGCTGATTTATGACAGGGCACATTGTAATGCTGATACAAGCAGTCTTAGTTTCCGAACTGTTCCTCTACTATAAGCAGTACAGAGTGTTATAAAATGGGTTCATATCTCTCCGTATTTAGCGCTTTCTTAAGCGCGTGAAGGGGACCACAGGGCGAACACGAGAAACACTCGTCCATACTTGACTGGTGGTCCGACACATCATGGCAGGCGTTCTCCAGCTATTCGCCAGATCCAACATTCCACCGGATTGACACAGAGTACAGCATCATACATCACTTCAAATCACTCTTCTCCAGTTGTCCATTCTCCAGAGATTATCTCGAGCGTCGCTAGCATTGACTACAAAATGTGTGGCTAATGAGGAGCTACTCGACCATTGTACCCCATTCTTTCTGACTCCGTAAGCACAGTCATTGACTGCTGGTAGCCCTTTGGATCACATGAGTGACACTTCTGCTGATTTCATGCTATTTTTCACAATCACCCTCCGCAATTTTCGGCCCTCGCTGTCCGTCAGAACATGAGGTCTGCCTAGTCTTTGGCTGTTCCGCATCATTTCCGGTCCACAGTCACATCACCAACAGTCGGATATCGCAACTTCAAAGGGGTTCAAATATTTCTGATAGGTTTATTCCTTAGGTAACATCCGATGACTAATCCACATTCGAAATCACTGAGCTCTCCTGATTATTTCTGGTGTTACTACTTTCCTGCTAACAACGCACTACTCCGCCTCTTTTTATACTGGCAGATCTACTGTTCGATTCCATCCTACACAATGGTGTCTAGTTACTGTTAATCAGGTAATATGTAAATAAGTTGCTTCCTCTCGAAATTGTTATAGCTCTCTTTCGCAACTGGAGGGACAGTTGTCGAACATCTTGCTGCATAACTAGACTGGCACGACCGGGGCAATGTCCCGGGGCCACCGAGAACAAGACATTTCCTACCGCCAGAAGAAGAGAAGTTAGAAAATTAAAAACTCAAATGCAAAGGATAATTTGAAAATTTCTTAAAATCATTAAGTCAAGTGACTCCTGGATTTTCTCCTTTTCTAATATTAGACAACATACATGTGTCAAGTGCCACTACTGCCAGACAAGACGGAACTTACTGACGTAAGAGTCGTTCGAAGAACTGCTTGAAATTGTGGTACGAGGTACCCTCCGCCACGCACCGTATGGTGGATTGCGAAGTATGTATGTATATGTAGAAACTGCCTGGAAAATCGTTCGTTTTGTCGGTGTCGATGACAGCGACTAGTGGAACGCGATATTGGTGTCGAGACTGCCAGTGGTATATCGCCTGTATGTCAGGTCCTTAATTAGCTCATCATGGACCGTACTCGTTGATGGGACAGACCAGGGGGGAACGCAATGGCGTAAAAGGTTATGCACAAATGGTAGTTACCGCTATAAATTACTTTCCACCGAAATGAAAGACACCGTTAGTCAAAGACGCCTGTAATGTCAGGGATAATGTGCACAGAATTTTAAGCAGCATTTAGTAAGCGCGAAAGCATAACGGATGATTAGCCAACTCAAGCTGCAAAATTTCCAAGAGTGTACGGTGCTGTAAGACTCAACCAATATATTGCTTTCATCTATGTATATCTCGCGAAAAGGGCATGAAGATAAAATGAAGAGAAATTCGAGTCCACGCGGAGACTTACCAGCAATCGTTCTTCACGCGAACCTTACGCGACTGGAAGAGAAAAAGGGGGAAGTGATAATGTACACTCCGCCACACGCCGAAAAGTGACTTGCGGACTATAAACGTAGATGAATACGTAGAAACTTGACAGCGAGAGGATTCACAATATTAGCAGCTCGAATGCCAGTTACCTCTATGGAATTAGTACTAGGGTGATGAGAAGACAAGAAAACATGGATCCACTGCACTAAGATTGAGGATACGAACTGCACCGACAAAATGACGATAAATTTAATTATTTATCAACAGAAGCAACAGATTCAAATCGCATTTCATTCCATCAATAGCCAAACTCTTCAAGACGTGTATGATTTAAAAGGAAAATTAGTTTTCTGGGAAAAGTAAAGCCAAATGCATGAAATGCATTATAATGCCTTAGAAATGTTAATAACAATATATTTGTTATGGTAATGCATTTGAAACGTGTGTTTCAAGATACCGTGATGACACACTCGACTGGTCTAGTATTAGCTACATGATCGAAAGCGTAAATGCGATTGACACGGAAACTTCGAAGGCTAGTGGATCATGAATATTACTGCCCTGACGAAAATCTGCGTATTCATTTCATATTATACGCCTGTGATAATTTATGTTCTATATCCTCAGAAAGATGTGATCATTTTTACGCCTGTTTTTTGAGTGTCACAGATTATTATAACTCAGATGTTATTTAAGGCTTACCTCCTGACAACTAGCGTTGCGTCGTGCTCGTACTACATTTCAGAGTATTCTTGAGAGTTTTCTGCCTGTGGGTGGACACGCTCGTGCTGCACGCAAACCATCTCGTCTCAGACTGATGCTAGGCAACAGTGTTCACAGCAGCGTGGACTCCCTGTATTGTTGAGAACTGCATAACGTCGCTATTTGTTCTTTACTCTCTGACAAGATTCACAAACTTTTCCTCTGACCGATCATTGAAAATTCTGGTACTCTGACGGAACACCTTGTTTATTTTGAAGGTTAACAACATTTTAAAAGTGAGGAAAACTTATTTTATTCAGTGATTACATCAGTTTTAAATCATAACTAATTACAAAAATCGTAATAAAATTTAAAAAATAATTAGTGTCATCAAACTGTCGAAGAAAGAAGCTATGTTATTAATAGTTTTTCGTGGAGCGCGTATTCACTCCCGCGGAACACCAGTGTACTGCAGAACGCAGTTCGGGAAACCCTGCCCTAAGGTGACATGCGGAAAATAATCACTGCATAATGAAAGAAACTATTGAGAAATAGCGAGACTTCACAGAGTCGATATAGAATTATCCTACCGTACGCACAACCGTCCTAATGTGCAATGGGTGGACAAAAATATGGGAGCACAAGAATCACGAAACATTACAATTTAAGAAAACCGTTGGCGTTCAAAACAGCTTCCAGTCGTCTCAGAAGGAATAAATCCAGATGCCGTATGGTTTTTAGGGGAATCTTCTTCCATTACTCCTTTGAAGCAGTGGCAAGGTTAGGTAACTGTGATGGAGGTGGATACGGATCAGATCACGCACCCTTCTCTCCTAAGCATGTCACAAAGGCTCAATAATACAGTATTTAAATATGGTAACTGTGGACCTTGCCGTTGGTGGGGAGGCTTGCGTGCCTCAGCGATACAGATAGCCGTACCGTAGGTGCAACCACAACGGAGGGGTATCTGTTGAGAGGCCAGACAAACGTGTGGTTCCTGAAGAGGGGCAGCAGCCTTTTCAGTAGTTGCAAGGGCAACAGTCTGGATGATTGACTGATCTGGCCTTGTAACAATAACCAAAACGGCCTTGCTGTGCTGGTACTGCGAACGGCTGAAAGCAAGGGGAAACTACGGCCGTAGTTTTTCCCGAGGGCATGCAGCTTTACTGTACGATTAAATGATGATGGGGTCCTCTTGGGTAAAATATTCCGGAGGTAAAATAGTCCCCCATTCGGATCTCCGGGAGGGGACTACTCAAGAGGATATCATTATCAGGAGAAAGAAAACTGGCGTTCTACGGATCGGAGCGTGGAATGTCAGATCACTTAATCGGGCAGGTAGGTTAGAAAATTTAAAAAGGAAAATGGATAGGTTAAAGTTAGATATAGTGGGAATTAGTGAAGCTCGGTGGCAGGAGGAACAAGACTTCTGGTCGGGTGACTACAGGGTTATAAACACAAAATTAAATAGGGGTAATGCAGGAGTAGGTTTAATAATGAATAGGAAAATAGGAATGCGGGTAAGCTACTACAAACAGCATAGTGAACGCATTATTGTGGCCAAGATAGATACGAAGCCCACACCTACTACAGTAGTACAAGTTTATATGCCAACTAGCTCTGCAGATGACGAAGAAATTGAAGAAATGTATAATGAAATAAAAGAAATTATTCAGATAGTGAAGGGAGACGAAAATTGAATAGTCGTGGATGACTGGAATTCGAGTGTAGGAAAAGGGAGAGAAGGAAATGTAGTAGGTGAATATGGATTGGGGCTAAGAAGTGAAAGAGGAAGCCGCCTGGTAGAATTTTGCACAGAGCACAACTTAATCATAGCTAACACTTGGTTTAAGAATCATGAAAGAATGTTGTATACATGGAAGAACCCTGGAGATATTAAAAGGTATCAGATAGATTATATAATGGTAAGACAGAGATTTAGGAACCGGGTTTTAAATTGTAAGACATTTCCAGCGGCAGATGTGGACTCTGACCACAATCTATTGGTTATGAACTGTGGATTAAAAATGAAGAAACTGCAAAAAGGTGCGAATTTAAGGAGATGGGACCTGGATAAACTGAAAGAACCAGAGGTTGTACAGAGTTTCAGGGAGTGCATAAGGGAACAATTGACAGGAATGGGGGAAAGAAATACAGCGGAAGAAGAATGGGTAGCTTTGAGGGATGAAGTAGTGAAGGCAGCAGAGGATCAAGTAGGTAAAAAGACGAGGGCTAGTAGAAATCCTTGGGTAACAGAAGAAATATTGAATGTAATTGATGAAAGGAGAAAATATAAAAATGCAGTAAATGAAGCAGGCAAAAAGGAATACAAACGTCTCAAAAATGAGATCGACAGGAAGTGCAAAATGGCTAAGCAGGGATGGCTAGAGGACAAATGTAAAGATGTAGAGGCTTATCTCACTAGGGGTAAGATAGATACTGCCTACAGGAAAATTAAAGAGACCTTTGGAGATAAGAGAACCACTTGTATGAACATCAAGAGCTCAGATGGAAACCCAGTTCTAAGCAAAGAAGGGAAAGCAGAAAGGTGGAAGGAGTATATAGAGGGTCTATACAACGGCGATGTACTTGAGGACAATATTATGGAAATGGAAGAGGATGTAAATGAAAATGAAATGGGAGATACGATACTGCGTGAAGAGTTTGACAAAGCACTGAAAGACCTGAGTCGAAACAAGGCCCCCGGAGTAGACAACATTCCATTGGAACTACTGACGGCCTTGGGAGAGCCAGTCCTGACAAAACTCTACCATCTGGTGAGCAAGATGTATGAAACAGGCGACATACCCTCAGACTTCAAGTAGAATATAATAATTTCAATCCCAAAGAAAGCAGGTGTTGACAGATGTGAAAATTACCGAACAATCAGTTTAATAAGCCACAGCTGCAAAATACTAACACGAATTCTTTACAGACGAATGGAAAAACTGGTAGAAGCAGACCTCGGGGAAGATCAGTTTGGATTCCGTAGAAATACTGGAACACGTGAGGCAATACTGACCTTACGACTTATCTTAGAAGAAAGATTAAGGAAAGGCAAACCTACGTTTCTAGCATTTGTAGACTTAGAGAAAGCTTTTGACAATGTTGACTGGAATACTCTCTTTCAAATTCTAAAGGTGGCAGGGGTAAAATACAGGGAGCGACAGGCTATTTACAATTTGTACAGAAACCAGATGGCAGTTATAAGAGTCGAGGGACATGAAAGGGAAGCAGTGGTTGGAAAGGGAGTAAGACAGAGGTGTAGCCTCTCCCTGATGTTATTCAATCTGTATATTGAGAAAGCAGTAAAGGAAACAAAAGAAAAATTCGGAGTAGGTATTAAAATCCATGGAGAAGAAATAAAAACTTTGAGGTTCGCCGATGATATTGTAATTCTGTCAGAGACAGCAAAGGACTTGGAAGAGCAGTTGAATGGAATGGATAGCGTCTTGAAAGGAGGATATAAGATGAACATTAACAAAAGCAAAACGAGGATAATGGAATGTGGTCGAATTAAGTCGGGTGATGCTGAGGGAATTAGATTAGGTTCAAATGGTTCAAATGGCTCTGAGCACTATGGGACTCAACTGCTGAGGTCATTAGTCCCCTAGAACTTAGAACTAGTTAAACCTAACTAACCTAAGGACATAACAAACATCCATGCCCGAGGCAGGATTCGAACCTGCGACCGTAGCGGTCTTGCGGTTCCAGACTGCGGCGCCTTTAACCGCACGGCCACTTCGGCCGGCTAATTAGATTAGGAAATGAGACACTTAAAGTAGTAAAGGAGTTTTGCTATTTGGGGAGCAAAATAACTGATGATGGTCAAAGTAAAGAGGATGTAAAATGTAGACTGGCAACGGCAAGGCAAGCGTTTCTGAAGAAGAGAAATTTGTTAACATTGAGTATAGATGTAAGTGTCAGGGAGTCATTTCTGAAAGTATTTGTATGGAGTGTAGCCATGTATGGAAGTGAAACATGGACGAAAATAGTTTGGACAAGAAGAGAATAGAAGCTTTCGAAATGTGGTGCTACAGAAGAATGCTGAAGATTAGATGGGTAGATCACATAACTAATGAGGAAGTATTGAATAGGATTGGGGAGAAGAGAAGTTTGTGGCACAGCTTGACCAGAACAAGGGATCGGTTGGTAGGACATGTTCTGAGGCATCAACGGATCACCAATTTAGTATTGGAGGGCAGCGTGGAGGGTAAAAATCGTAGAGGGAGACCAAGAGATGAATACACTAAGCAGATTCAGAAAGATGTAGGTTGCAGTAGGTACTGGGAGACGAAAAAGCTTGCACAGGATAGGGTAGCACGGAGAGATGCATCAAACCAGTCTCAGGACTGAAGACCACAACAACAACAACAACAACAACAACTGTGGTGGCCAGATGATAGTCAAGAATTCATACTTTTGGTCACAAAACCAGTCTTGGATGATGCGAATTGTGTGAACAAGGGTCCTCTTAACTTGGAACGTAGTGTCACCATTGGGGAAGGAAGATTGTACCACGGGATAGATGTGATCAGCCAAAACGGTCACATAATCTTTGGTAGTAATGCGACCTTCCAGGCTACCCATGAGGCCAAGGGCATACCATAATACGTCTCCGAAGGCGTCACCTAACCCCCACCATGTTTCACTCCTGGGACGTAAACTCGCCAGAAGTTGGAAACAGCATGCAACAAGACTCATACTACCAAATGACCTCCTTCCATTTCTCCTTAGTCCAGGTTTTGTGGCTTCGGCACCACGTTTTACAGTTGCGGGTACTTGCATCACGGATACGTGTTATTGAAACTGCAACTCTCCATGCAATTCCCTGCTCATGCAGTTCCCGTCATGTTATTTTGAAGCTGGCAGTGTTCGGTACGGCGATATTCACTTCCGCAGTGACTTTTGCAGCTGTCGTCCTCGTATTTTTCGTCTCAATCCTCTGAAATGAGCGTTTGTCACAATCACTCGACACACACTTGCGCTCGCGTTTTGACTCAGGGAATGATATTTTTCCGCTTTCCCTGCACGCAGTACAAATTTTCGATACGGTGCCTCTTGAAACACCAAGCACTTCGGCTACCTCGGTTACGCAAGCACCCAGTTTACGAGCACCAACAATTTGCCCACATTCGAATTCACTTAGCTGCCACATAATGCACTCAAAATTACACAGAAAATTGTTCTGACCACGAATGACACTTGCAACGTATTTACAAGTAGTAGTAGTGGTGGTGGTGGTGGTGGTAAGTTCCCATGGAACCAAACTGCTGATGTCATCGGTCCCTCAGCTTGCACACTACTTAATCTAACTTACAGTAAGTTACGCTAAGGACAACAAACACACCAATGTCCGAGGAAGGACTCGAACCTCCGACGAGGGCAGCCGCGCGAATCGTAGCAAGGCGCCTCAGAACGCGCGGTTACCCTGCGCGGCGTATTGAGGACATTGCGCATGTGCCGTACATGGTCAAATACAACGTAGCCACCTGCAGGCTCTTAAGCAACTGCATTTATGTTCAAGCATGCATTTCTCCCGTTGTTCCCATATTTTTTTTCTCTAAACCCTGTATCTAAAGGAATGGATGTTACAATGACTGATCGGTCTTTTTCCAAGCTAAAAATATTTAAGAAATAATATCTGGTACTTGGAGCCCACACTCAAATTCATTGAAGATCATCATATCTTAGCGTTCAGTGTAATGATTTATTTATCAGTACAGTTAAGGGTGAAAATATCAAGTACTTAAAAAAAATTAAAAATAATCACGTTCTATACTGAGTGAGAGAAGGTTAATTGATGAAGAGAAGGGAGGAGATATGATCACAGAATTGTTTGTTTGGAGACCAACCGTAACAAAAATGTTGCAAAATTAACTGCCGGAACTCCAAACAGTACGCCTGACATCTCCCAAGAACGTGCTGTGGGAGACGATATGTGGATGACATTTTGTTGGCTTGAGAATGGGGTGGGTGTAGCGAGGCAGGAACAGGAGGGTATCCCGTTTTAGGAACGTCCCTGGGACCCCCATGGCTATAGTTACGTCCCTGCTAATACCCTTATATAGAAGTTGGCGTACAGTGTATTTTCCATGGCGTAATCAATAACTGAGCGAGTGAAGTAGAAATAAAGACTGTGGCGTCTCTTTCACGGCAAGGTAGGTGTAAGTGGACGGATAAAACCGGCTTGCTCCCGGATGGCTCGAATGAGCCGGCAGACGTGGATTGAGTGGCGAGGTGTTAACGCGACCGCTACGCCTGCTTTGGAACGGGCGGCGAAAAACTTGCCTTCACAGCAAGCCAGCTCGGTTTCATTCTCACCTGCGCGCTCCTTTGCTGACGAGAAGACAATTAGAGAGAAGGCCGACGGGTGACTTGCGAACTGGAATAATGGCTTCCCGCAGTCACACCACGGCGTGATTCAGATGAGCATGTCAGCTACGCCGTATTAAGTAAGTGATTTTAGAACGGTTTACAGATGACGTCTTACTAGAGGTAAGTTCATTTGGGTGCAGTGGTGACAAACATGATTGTAGCTTTGTGCTAATATGATTCAGAATTGTACAGCCAGTGTGACATCTTAGATTCCTTATAGCTTTAATCTTTCGCCAGCACCGCTTTTTAACTGTGCGGCTGGTCCCGGCGGAGGTTCGAGTCCTCCCTCGGGCATGGGTGTTTGTGTCTTTGTCCTTGGGATAATTTAGGTTAAGTAGTGCGTAAGCTTAGGGACCTTAGCAGTTAAGTCCCATAAGATTTGACACACGTTTGAACCGCTTTTTAAATTGAAATAAATGTTAGCGGAACAGTCTGCTGGTTTTAAGCCCAGAATGCGAAAGGATATCAGTCAGATGGTTTACATCCACTCGTACAAACAGCTACTCGGTTTTTATGAGAATTTCATCACTGTTCCTTATTGTATCTCTATAACAGTTTGTCTATGTCAACCTTTCATATGATTTACTTCTCTAATTATATACATATATAAAAATGTGTGTGTGTGTGTGTGTGTGTGTGTGTGTGTGTGTGTGTGTGTGTGTGTGTGCAAATACCTAGCCCAGTGATATTCACAGTCGGCCGCTGTGGCCGAGCTGTTCTAGGCGCTTCAGTCCGGAACCGCGCTGCTGCTACTGTCGCAGGTTCGAATCCTGCCTCGGGCAGGGATGTGTGTGCTGTGTCCTTAGGTTAGTTAGGTTTAAGCTGTTCTAGGTCTAGGGTACTGATGACCTCAGAAGGAAGTCCCATAGTGCTTGGAGCCATTTGATTTTGATATTCACAATTCATTTTAATAATCCGTAACTCACATTCTGGGGTTTTAAATATTAGGCCCCTATTGCAGATAGTCTCATCTGACACAGTCTCTCTTTGGGCACTCAGGATTGGGAGCGTGAGAACAGACAGCAGACAGTTTATTAAACAAATTTATACACCTCCCGCTTGGGAAAACGTCACGCCTTTTTGATTTCTTTTTAATTTACTTTTCTTCGTTATTCAAGACATTGGCCTGCATTACCAAATTACGTTTGTATCTTCACTATACACCAAGTGTCAAAACTTTCCTATAGAAAGTATTATGGTACATTTTCTACTTCTGTTGGACGAACAGCTGATGTGTAAACTACGTTTTTCGTTGAAAATAAATCACTAGGAATATTAGAATATCCTCTATCATCTTTCCTCTCTTTCTGGGAATGAATATGAATTACAAGAAGGCAACGAAGAGACAGTTGGTGAGCTTTTAGGTATACAGGTGCCAGAAGCTGAAGATGCTAGTCAGATGTGACCTCTCCATACAAAGAAGCTAAAAGGTATGCATGACCCCAATGGCAAGAGAAGTTGTTCAAAGTGCGTGGAGGCATGTTGCCACTTACTTCAAGGGTGCTATCAAGGTTCAAATGGCTCTGACCACTATGGGACTTAACATCTAGAACTTAGAACTACTTAAACCTAACTAACCTAAGGACATCACACATAGCCATGCCCGAGGCAGGATTCGAACCTGCGACCGTAGGGGTCGCGCAGTTCCAGACTGTAGCGCCTAGAACCGCTCGGCCACCTTGGCCGGCTGCTATCAAGGAAGGTGGAAGGAAGGAAGTGAAAATCAACTCAGTGATAAGAGCGCACTTTACAATATTCTACGAACAAGAACGTAAACTAAGCATGAACGTCTGCCAATGAAACATCACTGATAGTTGCAATTCATTAGCGTCGATTAAAAGTGTTTAGTTTCGATCAGTTAATGCCAATTTTCGGGATAACTGTTCCGCATAACAACCGACTTGGGAATCATTGGGACAATTGCTCTCTTCATTATTTTTCAAAAAGCAAAATGATGGGAAACTTTTGAATATATAGATCTTTCGTACCAAAACTCAAACATTCAGCAGTTGTTCTCAAAAATAGGACAAAAGTCTGCCATTAAAGAGTTAACAAAAGTAGCTGACATTTAAAAAATGTACTGCTACTGAAAAATGTTACAAGTTATGTCACAGTTAGGAGCGTTTTTTCATGTTTTCTTTTTATCTCAAGTCATTTACAACCATTCAGATACTAAAAGCGTTAGCTGCTGCACCTATAAATATGAGGTCTCGTAATTAAACGAAATGGAACACCTTTAACCACTGCGCCACCTCACTCATCTTCAGAAAATGGACTAATACACCGGAGGAACGATCCTGACATTTCCATCTGGCCATATCGATATTTACTTTCAGTGCTTACTCGAAAACAGCCAGAGCGAATGCTGTGATGTTTCCACGAACAAGACCATAACCGATTGCACTCCTCCTCTGAATGAGCTAGAGCTTCGTTTCTAACGAAAATGTCGAAACGACACAAATTCCAACTTCGCTTCCTTTTTTGAGGAGAATCATGAAGTGTAGAACTGCATCGATTTTTCTGCAACAAACCCCTTCAGTGTGGTGCGTTAGTCCTTGTCCTTCCCTGCTGGTTTCGACGTTCCACCGCTCTTTTGTAAATTCATGTCACAAGGCAGATCCGTGCGAACTATTTATTCTGCAAACGCGGAAGAAGGAAAGAACAAGTTTCGCGATGATTATTCAAATGTTTTATGGTTGGACAGAAGCGTGCGCTCGCAGTTCCGTTGCCATCCTCCCGTCGCAGGAGGCGACTGTGCCATGCAGCGCAAACGTCGGTGGCAGCATTTGCCGAAGCAAACTGTCAGGCTGTGATGCACGTGCTTTCGGTAGTGACATCCTCTTATAAGGCACCGCTCTAGAACGCGCTTTCCTGTTTCGAGGCAGCGAGCCATCTGTACTTGCCGCATGCGGATTTCTTTACGCCATGTTTGAGCACGGAATTGCGTCTATTCTAGACAGAACAGTACGCTACGTTTCAACACACACACACACACACACACACACACACACACATATATATATATATATATATATATATATATATATATATATATATATATATATATATATATATATATACTCCTGGAAATTGAAATAAGAACACCGTGAATTCATTGTCCCAGGAAGGGGAAACTTTATTGACACATTCCTGGGGTCAGATACATCACATGATCACACTGACAGAACCACAGGCACATAGACACAGGCAACAGAGCATGCACAATGTCGGCACTAGTACAGTGTATATCCACCTTTCGCAGCAATGCAGGCTGCTATTCTCCCATGGAGACGATCGTAGAGATGCTGGATGTAGTCCTGTGGAACGGCTTGCCATGCCATTTCCACCTGGCGCCTCAGTTGGACCAGCGTTCGTGCTGGACGTGCAGACCGCGTGAGACGACGCTTCATCCAGTCCCAAACATGCTCAATGGGGGACAGATCCGGAGATCTTGCTGGCCAGGGTAGTTGACTTACACCTTCTAGAGCACGTTGGGTGGCACGGGATACATGCGGACGTGCATTGTCCTGTTGGAACAGCAAGTTCCCTTGCCGGTCTAGGAATGGTAGAACGATGGGTTCGATGACGGTTTGGATGTACCGTGCACTATTCAGTGTCCCCTCGACGATCACCAGTGGTGTACGGCCAGTGTAGGAGATCGCTCCCCACACCATGATGCCGGGTGTTGGCCCTGTGTGCCTCGGTCGTATGCAGTCCTGATTGTGGCGCTCACCTGCACGGCGCCAAACACGCATACGACCATCATTGGCACCAAGGCAGAAGCGACTCTCATCGCTGAAGACGACACGTCTCCATTCGTCCCTCCATTCACGCCTGTCGCGACACCACTGGAGGCGGGCTGCACGATGTTGGGGCGTGAGCGGAAGACGGCCTAACGGTGTGCGGGACCGTAGCCCAGCTTCATGGAGACGGTTGCGAATGGTCCTCGCCGATACCCCAGGAGCAACAGTGTCCCTAATTTGCTGGGAAGTGGCGGTGGGGTCCCCTACGGCACTGCGTAGGATCCTACGGTCTTGGCGTGCATCCGTGCGTCGCTGCGGTCCGGTCCCAGGTCGACGGGCACGTGCACCTTCCGCCGACCACTGGCGACAACATCGATGTACTGTGGAGACCTCACGCCCCACGTGTTGAGCAATTCGGCGGTACGTCCACCCGGCCTCCCGCATGCCCACTATACGCCCTCGCTCAAAGTCCGTCAACTGCACATACGGTTCACGTCCACGCTGTCGCGGCATGCTACCAGTGTTAAAGACTGCGATGGAGCTCCGTATGCCACGGCAAACTGGCTGACACTGACGGCGGCGGTGCACAAATGCTGCGCAGCTAGCGCCATTCTACGGCCAACACCGCGGTTCCTGGTGTGTCCGCTGTGCCGTGCGTGTGATCTTTGCTTGTACAGGCCTCTCGCAGTGTCCGGAGCAAGTATGGTGGGTCTGACACACCGGTGTCAATGTGTTCTTTTTTCCATTTCCAGGAGTGTATATATATACCTATGTATGTACACACTGAGGCAAAGAAGAAAACGATGCACCACGAAGGAATAATAGAATGGGACGGAAGTCGTTAGACGTGGTGTACATGTACAGACAAACGAATGTTAAGAGTTTCAGAAAAATAGAATGATTTCCTCATGAGAGAGGGCTTCACAAACTGAGGAAGCCGATAACGTGTTGGTCCGCTTCTGGTCATTATGCAAACAGTTATTCTACTTGGTACTGACTGATAGAGTCGTCGGATGTTCTCCTAAAGGATATCGTACCAACTTCTGTCCAACTGGTGCGTTAGGTAATCAAAATCCCAAGATGACTGGAGGGCCCTGCCCATAGTCCTCCAAACTTTCTCAGTTGGGGAAAGATCTGACGACCTTGCTGGCTGAGTTCGGGTTTGGCAGGTACGAAGACAAGCAGTAGAAGCCGTCGCCGTCTGCAGGTGGGCCTTATCTTGCTGAAATGTAAGCCCCGAATGGCGTACCGTTGTGCTTCAAGGGTGCCGCGTTTGGCAACCAAAGGGGTCCGCCTATTAACAGAATGGCACCCCATACCATCAGTCCTGGTTGTAAGGCCGTAAGGCGGGCGACAGTCAGGTTGGTCTCCCACCGTCGTCTGGAGCTTCTCCACACATGTCTTCGAACAGGAATCTCATTCATTGTTGTAGAATTATCTTCAGTAATGAGTTACGCTTCTAAAAGGCTAAGACGTGTCTGAAAACTCCGGGGACAACTGTGGGATACCAGCCTCACTGTCGCCTGCTATAGGGTCAGACAACCAAGAGTGATGGTCTGGGATGGCATTTCTTTTCACAGCAGGACCCTTTTGGTTGTCATCCGCGGCACCGTTACAGCACAGCAGTACGTCGACGACGACACTCTACGCGCTGTTCCCCCCTCCCACCCCCCCACCCCCCCTCTTCGTGGCAAGCCATCCTGGGATCACATTTCGGCGAGATAATGCCAGCCCGCAAACGGTGAAAGTTTTTCTACTCCTTGTTATACTGCCTGCCAAGCCCCACCTTGGCCAACAATGTCGTCGGATCTCCGCCCAACTGAGAACTTTTGGAGCATTCTTGGCAGGTCTCTCCAGCCAAATGGTTCAAATGGCTCTGAGCACTATGGGACTAAACTTCTGTGGTCATCAGTCCCCTAGAACTTAGAACTACTTAAACCGAACTAACCTAAGGACATCACACACATCCATGCCCGAAGCAGGATTCGAACCTGCGACCGTAGCGGTCAAGCGGTTCCAGACTGAAGCGCCTTTAACCGCACGGCCACACCGCCGGCTCTCTCCAGCCATCTCGGGATTTTGAAGATCTGACACGCCAAATGGACAGAATTCGGCACGATACGTCTGAGGAGGACATCCAACAATTCGATTAATCAAAACCAAGCCGGATAACTGCTTGCATAAGGGCCAGAGGTGGACCAGCATGTTATTGACTTGTTCAACTTGCGAAACTCTTTCTCTTGAATAAATAATCCAAATTTTCAGAAATTACAATCATTTGTTTGTCCGTGTATGCACATCACATCTACCGATTTCCGTCCTATTCGGATAATTTCTTCGTGGTGCGTCCCTTGCTAGTATTGCAGGACTACATCTATAAAGGAATGTTTCACAGTACCGTGTTTCATTATTATGTTTTCTTTTCTTTCATGATGCTCTGTGTACGCCATGATTAGTAAATGTATTGACAAAGATGTCCTATTGAAAAAATCCTTAAATAATTGCATAAATTTCCTTCGTTGTATAATTTACCTGCGAGCTGTGCTGGAGTTCTAACACATGTGAAAAAGATCTGCGCTCTATAACTGACCTGTCTGACTATTAATCACATCACCATTCCGATTCCGAGCAACACATTCGCTTCTCCGTGTATTTTTATTCTGCACGAAGCCATCTTTCCTCTGCAATCCTTGCAGCTAAGATATTTCACACTTTGATAATTTAGTAATTCACTGTTACCGTTGCAAACTGGACACACACCCATACCTTTTTTGGGGGAAAGCATTAAATATGTATTCACCCAGGAAAGCAGATAGCTAAGAACTAACCTGACGGTAAGTTTTCTAAGCTTAGGAATCGAATAAGTTTAATGTTTGATGCAACGTCTATTATGATTAAAGTACAGAGTGATTCAAAATACATCCCTACTTGTAACAGCTTATGTACATGCTATCACGGGTACAACGTAGCATTGCCCACACAATTTTAAAAATATTGCAGAGGGAGGGGGAAGTGGGTGGGGGGACGGGGAGATACGCTGAAATGAGGAGAAATACTTCCTGTGGACGTAGGGTCAGCAGTAACGGTGTGCTGTTCGTTTCCTTTACTGAGCACTGTTATGAATCACGTTAGCAAGTATTATTCGTGCGGGAGTGTCAGTCCGGTCAGAGCGCTCATTTTCATAAACGTCGTTTCATGTGCTCGGTGATTTTTGTTTCACCTCTGCTGTGTCCTGAAAAGGCATCCCTTTTATATCTGTTTTCATTCTAATGAATACAGAAAAGTTATCCGGTGCCACATCCTTTTCTGGAGGGTCGGTACCAAACCTTTGTCTCTCTGAGTTTGGCTCAAAACTAACACTCTACTGTGTGTGTTGAAGAGCGTTGTTGTGGTTGAATCTTTGATTATCAAATGCAAGCTGCATTTTTTTTTCGAAATGCCACACGTAACCGTGATGTAATAGCAGTGATGTGTTGAGAACTATGATGGAATATTCCCTTCATACCGAGGAATCAAGCCAAGGTTGCTTTCGTCTTAGCTCTCGCCTGTACTCCTTTCTGCAGTCGTGATGAGAAAGCAGCTTCCCACTGGTTTGATTGTTACTTCTTTTCAGTTGTTATTTGTTTTCTAGTTGACACCAATATAATCTTCTTTCGTCGCGTATAGTGGCGTTCGACAAAACCTTTGTGCTAGCACGTTTTTCGGACACGCCCGCCATTGCAAAATCGGCAGCTAATATAAACAGCGAATCAGCGTGGCTGACGAGTGGTGAACTGGCTGAGGAAAGAGTGTTGTAGAATCACATCACTACCGCACCTCCACCACGGGAAAGAAATTCTAGATACTTGAGGTTCCCACCATCATTTATGCATCTTTTTGTATTTCAGAAGCGCATGCAAAACGGTAGTCTGTTTCTAACAGCGCTCTGATTGCTGGTAGAATGGAGATGAGACAGTCAGCAGAACAGCGGTATTGCAAGAGAGTTATACGGGTACACGTACTAGTTGCGTAAGCAATTAAGAGACGTAACGGGAATTGGATGAGGTTGGTGCGATTCCTTGGCAGGAACGGGGTGGGCATCCGAGTACAACTCTGAAAGAAAAACTTATAGTTGTCTTTGTTTTGTAAAAGTCCAAAGAAGTCCTTGGAGTAATACGGACGGGCATCCGGTTTAACATAAAGTTCGTCAAGCGGCTAGTGCAAGAGATAAGTAAACAACCATGGAAACCGCACCTCGTCCGAGAGCTTCGTCGGAAAACTGCAATAGCAGAACAGAATTGGCTAAATCCATGTAAGCATGAATGAAAGGAGGATACAATATCTTCAATCAAATTCTGTTGTCAAATAAAGATGTCTTTCAGGTCAGAAAAACCAGTCGCCAAAACTATCATTAGTGGGGATCTCTGCGCAGAGAACTGAAATTTGCAAGTGATCAACTTCAGCTATATTCCTTTGCATGTGGTACGCTCTAGTTTCCTTGGCTAACAGTGACACGCTTTAAAACATCATTGTTAATGATTTCGGCAGCATAAGACATTCAGGTTAATGCTTATGTAGAGTGGTCATCAAGGGATTGCTGACTCTCATTGCACACGTGGACCGATAATTTATTTTGCTCGATTTCTCTGATACCACAGATATTTTGGTAAGTCTTTTAGCAACCCCATCGCATTACTTTCTCTGGAAGCAACAAAAAGGACAAGTACACGTTGGAGCCCCACGTGAATGTAATAAACTGTAATCTGTGATTTGTGAATTCTGTGCCAATGTGTCATGACATACACTGGAATGGGTTAATCACACTGTCCAAACATTGCAGAGAGACACCGAAAGAGAAGAACGTACGTCACGCTTAAATTTTTCTTGAAGGAATCGAAAATGAAGCACACGAACACGCGAAGGTAAAAGACGTGAATAGGCAATGATAGCAAATTTATATATCTTCTGGTAGACAATTTGTTAAGTACAGGGGAAATGTTACTAGTAAATATAAAGGATATTAGAAAGATAACGTGAAAGCGCTCGAAACTGAAATAACATAGTTTATCTCTTACATGCGTTGTCTCTCAAGACGCGAAAAAATTTTCACAGCCCTTGAATAAGGTATTGTGGAGAAATTGTCACTTTCGGAACAGAAGGAACTTATATTATTTAAAGAAAGTAAAGAGAGGTATCATGGGAATCTAAAGCGAACCATACTGACACTTGATCTCTCGTCAGGTTGGACGTTCTTGATGTCAAGTGGCGTGAACAAAGTAATCAGTGTTTAGAACCCAGATACATTTTAGTAGCTTCATTTGTTATCAAAATGTAATGAATCAGTTGTAGGAACCCCCCCCCCCTCCCACCTCCACATCGTAAGATGACTTGCAGAATATATACACTATGTGATCAAAGGTATCCGAACAACCCCCAAAAACATATGTTTTTCATATTAGGTGCATTGTGCTGCCACCTACTGCCAGTTACTCCATAACAGACCTCAGTAGTCATTAGACATCGTGAGAGAGCAGAGTGGGGCGCTCCACGGAACTCCCGGACTTCGAACGTGGTCAGGTGATTGGGTGTCACTTGTGTCATACGTCTGTACGTGAGATTTCCACACTCCTAAACTTCCCTAGGTCCACTGTTACCGATGTGATAGTGAAGAGGAAACGTGAAGGGACACGTACAGCACAAAAGCGTACAGGCCCACCTCGTCTGTGGACTGACGGAGACCGTCGACAGTTGAAGAGGGTCGTAATGTGTAATAGGCAGACATCTATCCAGATCATCACAGAGGAATTCCAAACTGCAATTAGGATCCACTGCAAGTACTATGATAGTTAGGCGGTAGATGAGAGAACTTGGATTCCTTGGTCGAGCGGCTGCTCATAAGCCACACATTGCGCCGGTAATTGCCAAACGACGCCTCGCTTGGTGTAAGGAGCGTAAACACTGGATAATTGAACAGTGGAAAAACGTTGTGTGGAGTGACGAATCACGGTAAACAGTGTGGCTATTCGATGGCAGGGTGTGGGTACAGCGAATGCCCGGTGAACGTCATCTGCCATTGCGTGTAGTGCCAACAGTAAAATTCGGAGGCGGTGGTGCTATGGTGTGGTCGTGTTTCTCATGGAGGCGGCTTGCACCCCTTGTTTTGCGTGGCACTATCACATCACAGGCCTACATTGATGTTTTAAGCACCTTATTGCTTCCCTCTGTTGCAATTCGGGAATGGCGATTGCATCTTTCAACACGATCGTGCACCTGTTGATAATGCACGGCCTGTGGCGGAGTGGTTACACTACAATAATATCCCTATAATGGACTGGCTTGCACAGAGTCGTGACCTGAATCCTATAGAACACCTTTGGGATGTTTTGGATCGACGACTTCGTGCCAGGCCTCATCGACCGAAATCGCTACCTCTCCTGTGGGCAGCACGCCGTGAAGAATGGGCTGCCATTCTCCAAGAAACCTTCCAACACCTGGCGAGAGTGGAAGCTGTCATCGAGGCTAAGGATAGGCCAACACCATATTGAATTCCAGCATTATCGATGGAGGACGCCACGAACTTATAAGTCATTTTCGGCCAGGTGTCCGAATACTTTTGATCAATAGTGTACGTAGAAATACTGCAGGTGCGATTAAAATCTTGGGAGAAATATCTGTACTCACTTCTGCCGGCAGCTTCGGTTGCGCATTAAAAGGGCAGCACAGTTTTATTGCCTGAATTCCTTGCGCCTCAAGCTTACCGATGACCGAAATAATATAAACATTAGGTTTAGCTGAACTTGCAGACGTCACTTATTATGGAACTCTACCTGTAGGCCGACATCGCAAACGGATGGGCACTGCTCAGATAAGAAGCAGCCAGCGAGCTACACCGCAGAATCTCTCTCTCTCTCTCTCTCTCTCTCTCTCTCTCTCTCTCTCTCTCCCTCCCTCTCCCTGACAACGTCATGACACAGCAAATCACAAGGGTTATCCAGGTGACCGCTGTCCCGTCGGTCTTCTGCAGTTGTCGTATTGCCTCGACAGTGTTCCTCGGCCGTGCAGAGCCTGTTGAATGGAGATGTCTGCCAGACGTAATCCATTTACGGTAAGACACGCGGACAAGTAAAGCTCAACTCTCTGGCCTCGTCGAGGCACGCCGTAACTCGGCGAAAACTGCACGGCTTCTTGGGGCTCTATTATCTGCCGCTCGCTCAGACGCGCAGACAAAAGCGTGGATTTTACCCGCTCTGCCTCGTCTAATATATCTGTTCATCTCGCAGATGTATGTAAGCACTAGAATATAAACCTTTTGACTCCTCCTCTCCTTTTGTCAATCTATGCTCGACTGCAAGTAAGCGATCTACATTTAACCCACCGCTTCACGCGAAAGGCTCTTTGTTCACCATAACGAAACTTTCACGTAATGTAATCGGGTTTTGATAAAACATAACGGACACTTTCTGCTACAACGTAACAATGCTTTAAATTATTCGTCTCTTTCATACCAGTCATTTTATTTGTAATTGATATATTAGTCATTTTATTTGTAATTGCTCAATTAGTTTTCATCGAGGGCTTCCAGTTTTCGCTCATGGTTTCATTTTTAGAAATTATTCTCCGTGTCACTAACATTTATTGACAGTCAGAACCACTTCTTTATTACCTGTGACATAGTAAGTTTTGTGGGGGGGCAGCTTCTATTAACGAATTCCCTCCTCCCCCCCCCCCCCCCCCCAAGACTAATACGAGAGTGCTGCTCTACTTACTCTCTAATACTGCCTTTAAAAAGATTTTGAAGCAATTAAAATATCTCAGTCGAAGTACGAGGTCAAAATATATAAATTTAGTTGACAAGTTTCATCTAAAATTGACGTTTAGTAACATTAAAACTACAGCAGCAATGGTTTGCAAAACTGTGCCTGGACGAAATACGTCAGATTAGCAGACTCAAATTTTTATTTTCTTCATTTTTCTACTGATTATTTTCGTATGTTTGTAGCTTCTCTAACCTTTCGCCAAACCGATTCAATCATCTTATAACATGATTTTGGTGCAAATAGAACCGGAAATGAAATTTCCTGGGAGATTAGCACTGTGTGCCCGACCGAGACTCGAACTCGGGATCTTTACCTTTCGCGGGCAAGTGCTGTACCACTCAGTTACCTAGGCACGACTCACGCCCCGTCCTCACAGCTTTAATGCTGCCAGTATCTCGTCTCCTACCTTTCAAACTCCACAGAAGCTCTTTTGCGAACCTTGCAGAGGTAGCACTCCTGGAAGAAAGGAAGTTTCATATCAGCACACACTTCGCTGCAGAGTGAAAATTTCATTCTAGAACCGGAAATGTCTGAGTGATCTCGATTCGTATTTTGATGTGTTCAATGTTCCATAAAATTAGCCGCTAGCGTAATTTGGCTTTGTAGAAAAAGTAATTTGAATTAAAAGACATTTTGTTATTGTGAGGTATATCTTGGGTGACGTCACAACAACGACGCCACTAGAAACCGTTAGCAAGTAAGCTACCTCAGATAAAGGTAGGCAGAGTATCGAGAGGTTATCAGTATACAGACGGGAGTTGCAAGGTAATGGCTGATGTGACAGCGAGATCTGTGTAGCTCTTCAGACCGGACGGCACTGTTGTTTTCGGTTTTGACTAATAGCATGGTAGCCGTATCGGAGTGCGTCATATGTATGCTTCTATTGAACGTAGCTGTTGATAATAAACCTGCGTTATGCAAAGTATGTGAAGATATTGCTGATTAAAAGATAATTTTTTTCCTTTTTCTTCTTCTTCTTCTTCTTCTTCTTCTTTTGCTGGTAATTTCCAAGAAACTGTGCACATCGAAGTCGCGGCCTCACTGCGAGCGATGTATATAATATTTAACGCTCGACTCTCAAAGCGGGAACTACGGATATTTTATTGTGCCTTGACAACGGAGCGCGCACGAGACTAAGTATTTCAGTTTCTATATTTTCACAACTTACGACTATTTGGTAAATCTATCTTCGGTGAGACTCTCCCAATTTTCTTAGAAGATGTGTGAAATCGTGGGTACGGGGAAAAAAGGAATGGTGCCTACACCAGACACTGTACAGTCCACGGCGACGATAATCCTGATGAGTAATGTAAGTGATATTATTCATTTTTGCAGCGAACTCCTGTAAGTGAAAACGTGCTGTTAACTCTCTCTTTTTAATGACTTTTCGTATTCAATACATTCGACTGATATCGTCTCTTCAACATCTCGAGAGTCGAACGTTCGATACATATCGCTCGTAGTGAGACCGCGATTTCGACGTACACCGTTTTTTGGAAATTATCCATTTGCTCCATATATATATGTTTCACGATCTAGAGTACTTTTTGCTTTATCATGTAGTATGGAATGTTACTATGTTTTGCTTTATAGATACTGCTGCCAAGAGTCTCTCTTAAGTGAATATGCAAAAGTTTCAATACATGTTTGATTTTCCTTGCAATGCTTTTGTGTAATGTGCTGTGTAAAATCAAATGTAATATGCTAATATGCAAAACTACTGTACGAACTGCGCTATGAGAGCGATATCGACAGTTGCAGTCGGACAGTGGAGACACTGACGAGGGGTGCAGTGTTGTGGCGTAGGCACGGCTTGTGTGGCGTGATCGTTCTACACAGAATCACATGAAACTTCATAGCCGCTTCATCATTTTTTGGTCATGGCTTAAACTAAACTTCAACGTGGACATTACACAGCTAAATTTTAGACTGTGCGAGTGCTGTGAGTTTTCTGAAGTACTATCAACAGCTGCGACAATGCTAGTGCGAAAGGACTGTGATTGCCGTTGCGAGAACTGAACTGTTTGTAGCTAACCGAACTGTAAAAACTAATATACGGTGGAGTTACTATCTCGTTTGCATTTTAACGAACTGCCGCTCTCGCTAAAACATTAACTGTTGCCGTGGACACATTTAAACTGGTTGTGATATGTGGCACTGTTTTCGCCAGCAGTGAGAGTCCGCGGTCGTGATTGTTAAATGTGGACAGCCATGGGTGAGCCAAAATGAACTTTATACTATTTTGAAACTGTGTACCACTCGTCTATACTGGTGCCGTGAGTATAAGAGAAGTCACTGACGCGCACGTACGTACTTGGATATGCACAACAACTAAATCTAACCAGCCTATGACCAAAGGAATTATGAGGGTAATATTGCCACCTGGATGATTATTTGTTAAGCAAAAGGATGTTTCCATGGCAATTCCTTGACTGATGAAGCTACATTAATTACGCCGCAAGCACCAACGAACTGCCGCTGTTTGTAGACGCACCGTCTACAAACAGATAAGGTGCGATGCCAGGAGCTCTCCCTCTATAAAGCATTTCAGACTGTTTGAGTTCGAATTTCTTTTTCTTTTTTTACGAACTTTTCTCAGTATTTGCTCTCCTTAAAAATAAAAGTAGTTTCTGTAAAGCGTGCTCGTAAATGAATGTTGACATTGTTGATCAAACCCTTAACGGTTTTTATCACTATTTGTTTTCTCTGGCTTATTTATTTGTTTTGTTGTAGTTGTTACTGCAGTTGTTTTACGTATGCTGTTGGAGAATGTAGCTCTTGTAAGTAAACACTGTTTTATCATGCGCATTTACATGTTTGGGTTGTGGTATGTGCGAGTCCGCTTAAGTTACGGTGTCCGCCATTAAATTCCGGACGCCAGCCACCCACAGCAAAGCTGCTCGCTCGCTATTGGTGCAAAGCACGCTACCGGAGGAAAGTTTGATTTTGACAGCCGTGAACTACGTAAATTGAGTTTACATTCAATAATAAGTCATATTGCGGCGGTCTCATCACAAAATGCAAGTTTATTTAGCTCTTTCAATTATAAATGAACAAAATTATAGTCGTTTCCTTAATTATGCGCGAATTTATTTGCATCAGTTTTCGTGTTATATGTTCTTCTGATGTTTGTTACCAAAGTCTGGCGTGGATACTTTCGTTAAGTTTGAAAAGTAAAGTGGATTGCTTTTGAATTGAAATAATCGAAATTTGCGATCAAAATTACGCAAAGCAGATCTCTGAGAAGCCATTTCTTCACAAGCCGTGGATCTGAAACCCTAGAAGATACAACGCCAGCTAGCGTAAGTATATCTGCAGTAGTGTACATTTGGGTATCTATTGATGGGTACTCGATAAAAAGCCAGAAAGTAACGTAGATCTAACGCTGTTGACATATAGGAAGAGCTATTGTTATTTCCGTTCGCTAAGCTTGAGATAGCCTTCTCTAACAATTCATTTTTGACAGTCAGATGCTGCCCAATTCCTTGGTCTGTCACTACATTAGAAGTGTGGATGCATCTAGTGGTCATGGTGAAGTACAAGACAGAGTGAAAAACGGTCCAGAGTAAACGAATTCTTCGGAGCTCACACTCTACAGCAAAAAAGACAATGACAGCAGATCCTGATATTGCAGACTCAACTGCTTGTAACATGAAGCGACGATGGGAGACTAGTGTAGTTTAGCACTTTTGTCATCAGAGCTTGAGCGCAGCCGTTTTGTTTTTCCTGTAACCGCCTCTTCGGAAGTTTTTATTGATAAATATTATTTAATCGGCTTTTTCTTTAATGAATCAGATTTCACCGTCTGGTAAGCAGCAATAAATTACGATAGAATAAAAGCTCAGGCGAACGAAGACGATGAAAGCTGTGTCTCTTCATCTTGCTGGCAGGTTTATAGAAACGGGCCAAAACCTGAAATTGTATACTGGAACAGTAGGAACCTCGCTGCTTCAGAATAGGAGTTCAATGTCTGAAACACTGAGTCACGAGTTGGGTATGTTCTCGTCAATTAATCGCGTGTCCCTACAGGATACGTAGGCATACGATCCGCTGTCACTGCATCCTAACCACTCATCTTGTTCTGTTTCCGGTATAACAGTGAAGTGATCTGGCAGTAATAAAGTAAGCCGGCCGGTGTGGCGTGCGGTTCTAGGCGCTTCAGTCTTGAACCGCGTGACCGCTACGGTCGCAGGTTCGAATCCTGCCTCGGGCATGGATGTGTGTGATGTCCTTAGGTTAGTTAGGTTTGGGTAGTTTTAAGTTCTAGGGGGACTGATGACCACATATGTTAAGTCCCATAGTGCTCAGAGCCATTTGAATATTTTAGTAATAAAGTAATATTGTCGCGAGTCATGGTGCATGCCGAGTGGCGCGGTAGTTAGCGTCAATGGTTGCCGTACTGCAGATCATCAGTTCATAACTGAGTGCCAGCAATTATTTGCCACTTCGTATTTATCATTTCTGGAAGGTTCTTCAGGCATCTTATATTTGTATATTCTGGAAGCTTCGATGTTTGTGTAAATAATCCCAGTATTGCGGAGTATTCGATGTTTGTATGTAGTTGCACACACTGCCCAAGAGGTCAGTTATGTTCTGGTTTTATGTTGGCGTCAGTAATAAACGAGGTTTCAGTTCTAACAAGGGAACCTCCCCATCGCACCCCCCTCAGATTTAGTTATAAGTTGGCACAGTGGATAGGCTTTGAAAAACTGAACACAGATCAATCGAGAAAACAGGAAGAAGTTGTGTGGAACTATGAAAAAATAAGCAAAATATACAAACTGAGTAGTCCATGCGCAAGATAGCCAACACCATGGTTAGTGTGAACAAAGGAGCGCCGTGGCCCCGTGGTTAGCGTGAGCAGCTGCGGAACGAGAGGTCATTGGTTCAAGTATTCCCTCGAGTGAAAAGTGTACTCACTTTTTTTTTAAGTTATGGTCTGTCCGTTCGTTCATTCATTGACGTCTCTGTTCACTGTAATAAGTTTAGCGTCTGTGTTTTGCGACCGCACCGCAAAACCGTGCGATTAGTAGACGAAAGGACGTGCCTCTCCAATGGGAACCGAAAACATTTGATCGCAAGGTCATAAGTCAACCGATTCCTCCACAGGAAAACACGTCTGATATATTCTATACGACAATGGTGACGGCATGTGCGTCACATGACAGCAATATGTTGTCGACCCACCTAACTTGTACACTTGGCGAATGGGTAAAAAGATTCTTCTACCTTGCCCGATTTGGGTTTTCTTGTGGATGTGATAATCACTCCCAAAAAAGTGATGAAAACATAAGAGTTTGTCACATAAATTGCAACACATGAATGCAACAGTTTCACAGTAGCACAGTTTTCCCTGTGCTCTGTCAAAACATGTTTTTAACGTTTTCAAATTTTTCCGTGTGTAGACCATCAAATCCCGCATATGTCGAAGGAAATCTGAACATGTCCTGGAATATTGGAGAGCGAATTTGATTATGTGTGAGTGCCTGAACTTTGGTAATTATCTGAAAATAAAAAATTAAACTTTTCACTCGAGGGAAGACTTGAACCAAGGATCTCTCGTTCCGCAGCTGCTCACGCCAACCACGGGACTACGGCGCTCCTGTGTTCACACTAGCCATGTCTTGCGCATGGACTACTCAGTTTGTACATTTTGCTTATTTTTTTCATAGTTCCACCTAACTTCTTCCTGTTTTCTCGATTGATCTATGTTCAGTTTTTCAAGGCCTATCCACTGTGCCAACTTATAACTAAATCTGAGGGGGTGCGATGGAGAGGTTCCCTTGTAAGTGTTGTGCTTCATTGACAACACTGCCTTCGGATTTGGACTTGTTTGTGGTTTCGACGTGACATTATCAGTGGTGGTCTTTTGATATAGCCGAACTCGCTAGTTTAAATTCGGCTTTGCTGTTGATATGGCGAACAAGAACGTAAACTTACGATTAAGATCCATTTATTTTGTAGCACTCCTGCTCAGAACATGCTTATTAATTTATTTCATTCTGAAATAATCCGTCGGCACTTGTAAAAAACTGAACTGCAGGAATAACTCGGTGATACTGATCAAGACTCACATATTAATTATGAAGGGTTAACATTTGGTGACAATATTTTTACATTTCTTTTAATGTACTTTTTCTAATTTGTCATCATGATGCTCTGTGCCCTTATGCCCGAGTTGTTTAAGAGTACTTGGTTAAAACTCCTGTCCTTCGCTCGTGGCACTATTTTCGTTGCTTGAATTCCAATTTCATCATATTCAAAGTGTGTCCCACGAAGAGAATCCGTAAGTGGCCCCAACAGTCGGACGTCCGAGGACACCAGACGAGCTAAAGGGTAGATGAGGCAGTCGCGTTCAACCAAATATGCCCATGTGTTCATGGGTTCCAGTACTAGGGTGTGGGCGTGCATTGTGTTAGAGAAAGATTTCTTTTGGGTTCTTGGCTTGGTGTGGGATACTAACGGGAGTTCTGCTGTCATACGAAATCGCACTCCAGACCATAACCCCAGCTGCTGGTCTAGTGTGTCTAGGATGCAGACAGATTGGTTGCAGGTGCTCACATGATCTGTTACTGTTCAAAACACAGCCATCAACGGCTGCAACGAGGCAGAACCAGTCTTCATCAGAAAATACAACAGACCTCCAATGAGCTCTCACTCGGCATCACTGAGGTCACAAATGGCGGTGGTTTGGAGACGATGCGCCAGAGCCGTACGCCCAACACGCTGGTCTTCCGCCTCGGTAGTGCCACGTGGACGTCTAGAGCCCGGTCTTCTTGCTGCCATATCTTACAGTGGCCACCACTGCCAGCAATCATGTACAATCGCTATATTCCTGCCAAGTCTTTCTGCAGTATCGCAGAGGGAACTGAAATGTCCCCTTAGAAAAATTTATGAATGACTGTGCTGATAAACCTCTTACATTATTTGCTTTTCAAACAGCTGAGCAAAACTGAACGTACTTAGACATTACTCTCTTTACTTATTCTGATCAACACTAAACTGACACACAATATTTTTAGCGCAACGCAATCTGACTTTTAATAATCCCTACAAAAGAATGGCCCTGACTAACATTAACCTATACCTTTCACAAATCACTTACCTCACAAAAATCTTCGTTACTGGAACTACTGCAATACAGCGAGCGCCACTACTGCCAGCTAAATAAAAGATTCAAACTACTGAAGGCGCTAACTACTGATAGGCATAGTTAGCAAATGAAAGATTTTGATGGAGAACAAACAATGTATTTACCTTAATAGTGCTCAAAAGTCGTAATATATATAGCAGTTCATGACATCCAGTCTTACAAATTTACTGTCTCTGATGGACAGACGTCCAGATCATCCGCTCTCAAAACTCCGCCATTTCTCTCCCCACATCCACCACTGCTGGCGGCTCACCTCCAACTGCTCAACGCTACGCGCTGTTCACAGCCAAATACCTAACACTACAATAGCAAATTCCAACAATGCAAACCAGCCATAGACTTCACACAGCACAGCCAGTGATTTTCATATAGAGCGCTACATGTCGTTACCAACATAAATACCTAAACAGCCTATTTACATAGCCCCATGCTCCCCACAAAAAATTTTACAAATTGTTTTGGGCAGTGGCCAATACAGATTTGAAGAAATTTTTCATAGTTACAATAACAAAGATATCCAATGCACACACTTATTGATACACTGTTGGTCAAAAGCAAAGATTTTCTCACAGTCCATAAAGACAGTCCTGATCATTGATCACAGTATTAATTACAATTTTATGCACAAAGTCTGAGCAGTAAAAGAAAATGCACACGGAAGTAGTGGATTTCCATGTAGTCTTGAATAAGTAGTGTTGTCCTTCCAACGGAAAGACAGTGCTAACTCTTGACATGCAGACAGGTATTGGTCCACAACAGAGCAAACCCACAGCAGAGTCAGTCGAAGTTTTGAAGAATATTGGTAGGTAGGTCATCACAGAGCAGACCCACTGTAGTCCTGGTAGAGAGTATCGTATTGGTGGGCCACAGGAGGTGCAGACCCACTGCAGTCCTTGTAGAAATAATGGTATTGGTGGGTCATCAAAGGTGCAGACCCACTGCAGTCCTTGTAGAGATGGCCAGCAGCCATCTGTTGCGACTGTGCAGGTGCCCAATCACCATCGAAGAGTCTTGCGGACAACATAGCAAGTCCATAACCACCACTTGTGCACTCACAAAGTTTTTGGAATTGTCCTTAGAACCAGCAATGCTGTTAACCAGTCCCTTGCTGAATTATTAACACACGTGCAAGCACTAACAGTTCCAACTTCTCACATACTGTGCATTTATTACGACCAACAGAAATGTGTGCACTGAAATGAATCTTAATTTGAAGAACTGGTGTGATAGGCATAGTTAGCAAATGAAAGATTTTGATAGAGAACAAACAATGTATTTACTTTAATAGTGCTCAAAAGTCATTATATATATATATATATATATATATATATATATATATATATATATATATATAGCAATTTTAAACAGAAAAAAGGACATTCAAGAAATCCAAAAAAGAGAAAGAAAAGTAATCAGAAAAATTCTAGGTCCAAAATATACTGAAGAAGGAACATACAGGCTAAGAGCAAATAGTGAAATTCAACAATACACCAGCATATATTCGGATATGAAAATACGCAGATTAAAATTTTATGGGCATATTAAAAGAATGGATGCTACGAGACTAACTAAACAAGTTGTGGAATTCTACGAAAATCGAAGTAAAGCTAAATTTAAGACAATAAAATGGATTGCTGCTATAAAAGAGGACATGAAAGAGGCAGATATAAAACAAGATGAAATTCAAGACAGAAAATTATTTGGGCAAAAAATTCATGACTGGGTAGTTGGTCAAGCTGAAAAACCAAAGAAAACTGGAACCACATGGTCTGATGAAAGGAAAAGAGCTCATTCCGAGAAAATGAAAACAATTTGGGCAGAGAGAAAGTCTAAAAGAAAATAACTGAATGCCCCGTGATTGTACTTCGCGTGGTCCAGTAGGGCCCAAACGTGAATAATAATATATATATATATATATATATATATATATATATATAGCAACATCCAGTCTTACAAATTTACTGTCTCTGATGGACACACGTCCAGATCATCCGCCCTCAAAACTCCGCTATTTCTCTCCTCACATCCACCACTGCTGGCGGCTCTCCTCCAACTGCGCAACGCTACGCGCTGTTCACAGCCAACTGCCCAACACTACAATAACAAATTCCAACAATAGAACCAGCCACAGACTTCACACTGCACAGCCAGTGATTTTCATATAGAGCGCTACATGGCGTTACCAACATAAATACCTGAACAGCGTAGTTACACAACATCCAGCTTATCGTAGCCCTATTACACGATACCGTTCAAACTCAGGGAGGTGTTGATAATGGCGACTTAAAGGCATTCTTGACTAACAACTCACCATGTGCAGTCTCAGAGGTAACTAATGCTTATGACCCTTACGGCTCGGTTTTAAAGCAAACTTAATATGCATTGTCATGTGGCATCAATAGCGCCATTCTTATCGTATTGGTGCCAATATCAATAGACTTCATCTTTCGGATGAAGAAACATGCCTACCAACTTTCGTTTACCTCGCAAAACTCCTCCTTGGTGCTGCGATTTTTTTCCCTCCAGTGTATTTCAACATAAATACAGTGACATCTTTAAGTGTTTTTCTCTCAAGCATTGAATTTTTTAGTATTGTCACTGTTTCTGGCGGGATGCGATATGCACTGCATTTCCTCAAAGCCCTTCCAATAAATTTAAGCCTTCCGTTCGCCTTCTCTGCAATTGATCTTACGTGTTCGTCCCATTTCATATCGCTTCTTAGGACGTGTTTAAGATGCGAAGCGAGGCTACGGATGCATTCTTCGCAAATCTCTCGGCGTCGTCCGTCAGTCAGAGTTATTCCGCATCGCACGTTGGATTCGCAGCCCAGCAGGTGGATAGCAGCAGTAGAGGCAGTGAGGCTAAAAAGAGGCGACAAGTTGGGACCGCGGAAGCACTCGCCCTATTAGCGGGGTAGGGGGCAGTGTGTGCGGACTGCGTGTGGCTGCTGCGGATTGCAGCAGCGGCCGCATTGACGGGCCCGTGGTCGATATGGGCGGCGCGGCGGCGCGCACTTAACGCCCACAAAGGTCAGGGGGCACGCCGCCACGCCGCTATCAGCTGCCGCCGCTTCGCGCCTGCTGGCCCGCCCCGTTCTCTTCCGTAAAAGCGCCCCATGCACCCGTGAGCAAAAGTCACCTCAGGCGCTCCTCTTCAATCATCCCAAGGTAGGTCCTACTCTGTTAATTCTTACAAAAAATTAAAATAATAACAGTAAGAATATTGAATAGACTACCGCAATCAATAAACGAGAAAATTGGACAAAGGTTGGTTGGTTGGTTGGTTGGTTTGTGGGGGTTGAAGGGACCAGTCTACAAAGGGCATCGGTCCCTTTTTCCACGATCATAAAACACCCACAAGGAAGAAAAACAAGCAACAGATGACAAGGTTCAAAAATGGTTCAAATGGCTCTGAGCACTATGGGACTCAACTGCTGAGGTCATTAGTCCCCTAGAACTTAGAACTAGTTAAACCTAACTAACCTAAGGACATCACAAACATCCATGCCCGAGGCAGGATTCGAACCTGCGACCGTAGCGGTCTTGCGGTTCCAGACTGCAGCGCCTTTAACCGCACGGCCACTTCGGCCGGCCAGATGACAAGGGACGACACAGAACAAGAAAGACACAGACAAAGACCAGACAAAAGGAATTAAAACAAACAGAGTGTTACAGTGGTTGGCCGACCATGTAAACAAAAGAAGGAGAAGCCAACCACCAAGAGACACACTAAAATCCCAACCGAAAAATAGGACAAAGAACAGTTAGGCTTCAGAGGGGCAAAAGTAGAAGGCAGGCAACCTGATTGTTGAGACTAATTGTGCAAAGATACCTAGAAAAAGGTAAGGAAGTTAGTACGAGAATAGAATCTGAAGTGGTGGTGGTGGTTAGTGTTTAACGTCCCGTCGACAACGAGGTCATTAGAGACGGAGCGCAAGCTCGGGTTAGGGAAGGAAATCGGCCGTGCCCTTTCAAAAGGAACCACCCGGCATTTGCCTGAAACGATTTAGGGAAATCACGGAAAACCTAAATCAGGATGGCTGGAGACGGGATTGAACCGTCGTCCTCCCGAATGCGAGTCCAGTGTGCTAACCACTGCGCCACCTCGCTCGGTAGAATCTGAAGTAATGAATTAAAATTTGTGCCAAGGACGCTTACTAGACATGATTAGCTATCCACTGCACCACTGTGGCTTTATGGCTAACACAACTGCACTACGTACCCTAGTCCAATGCCCTTCCAACACAAATTTCAGTTCATCCCTTCAACCCGTTTTTTCCTCCTTAAGTTGTCGATGTTGCCAAGGCTCTAGTATCGGAAAAGCAGCCCAGCTTTGTACGTAATGGGGAAATCCTGCCTGTACCTCAGTCGTAGGTGATCTATTGAGCTGATGGAGTTATATTTCCCTGGAGAAATAGTGAGTCTCAACTTTATCTTCGATAATGATAGAAGCTGAAGTAATGTGGATAGCACATCTGCCTAATAAGGAGACCCGTGTTAGAAATCCAGACTTGGCACAAATTTTAACTGATTACTTTAGCCTTTATCCTTAACGAAAATAAAGTTAAGAGTCAATATGGTTCTAGGAAAATTTAATTCCGCCACATTAATAGTTCACCTACACGTAAGGTACAGGCAGGATTTCCCCTTTAGGTACAAAGCTATTCCAATATCGGAGAGCTTTCGAAACACTGACGATTTCAGAACGGGAAAATTAGGACGGTCTGAGGCGTGAATTGAAGTTTGTGTTATGGAGGACATTGTACTGGGGTAATCCGTGCAGCCACAATGACGGGGTGGTGTACTACCTAACACATCTTCCTAGTAATCAGGAGACCTGCGTTCAAGTCCCAGCCTTCCCACAAATTTTAATTCAAAGCATCAGCTTCCTTTGAAGATAGTTGAGACTCAATTTGTCTCCAGGAAAAGGTTATTCCAGCAGACTAATATGTGTCTGTATAGATTTTGTTGCCCTTTGATAATCAGTCAATTAAACTTCTGAATATTGTGAAGAAAATTGGAACGGACTTATACAAATGGAGGCTAACAAGCAATTTGCACGTCGTGCGAAGAATAAAAAAGAATAGAGGGAGATGACAAGAAATTAAAACCGGAAATTGGGGAAGAGGTTAGACAAGGCTGTTACCTTACAGCTATTCTATTTAATATCCATTTAAATAACACAGTTAAAAGCTGCTTCCAACATACATATGGTGTGACAGTAGGAAGAAGGGTAATGAAAGCAATAAGACTTCCTGATGACACGGTATTGCCGAGTAAAGATGGAAAAAATTAACAATATATCAAAAGAACTCACCAGCAACTCTTAGGAACATGGAATGAAGAGGACTACGGCAATAATTTGCACTGGGCACTCAAGAAAGAAAAGGTGAAAAATTTGATGACTTACTGGAAGAAGTTGACAACTTTAGATACATAGTTTGCAAAATTACCGAGATGCAATCAAGAAATAAAAACAAAGACAGCTATTGGAAAATAATGTTTATACATGGAGGAATATTTTCTGTGGTTCATTAAATATGGTACGGTGTCGAAACATGGACATCGTGGGGGAGAGAGGAGAAATGCTTACAGGATTTTGGCGTGAAATGGAAAGATAAAATGAGGAATAAAGCTATGTTACAAAGGGCGAAAGAGAGAAAAACAAACACTGGAAACAGTGAAGCCGCTGAAAAGAAATTGACTTGGACATTGGCTCAGAAGAGACACAAAAGCGAATGGTGACTGGAAAGAGCTCAAAAGAAGGTATCAGTTGAAACTTCCTGGCAGATTAAAACTGTGTGCCGGACCGAGACTGGAACTCGGGACCTTTGCCTTTCGCGGGCAAGTGCTCTACCAACTGAGCTACCCATGCACGACTCACGCCCCGTCCTCATAGCTTCACTTCTGCCACTACCTCGTCTTCTACCTTCCAAACTTTACAGAAGCTCTCCTGCGAACCTGAAAGAAGAAATACTTTACTTTGAAACAATCCATGTCCACAGGACTGTCGATGCATATCTGTTACTGCCACTGAACACTAACGTATCACTTGATGCAGTAAGAATAACTGTCGCCTTTCTGAGCGTTCAATTGACTATATACTATGCTGCATAACTGTGTCTAATAAAACTCTCCCGCCGCGGGCTCTGTAGTGAGGCGATACTGTCGTCTTCGGCGCGATGACTGCAAATGGACTGAGTGACACTCCGCTCTGACGTCAGTCTTCAGCGGGGGTCAACGAGATATACGTGCCCTGCAACGAACATGTGACGTCACGCTAGTAAGCTTGTCCTCCAAATTTCGGGAACGCTCGGCTCCTTGCTGGGATCGCAGGAAATCGATATTCAGTTGAAAAGATGCCGACTAAAGGTCTTAATTTTGTTGTGTGCTATCGAGAACGTGCATTCATTTAAACGCGTAGTTAGGAATTATTAAACTCGTCTGAAACAGTTACTCTCTCGCCGTCAGAGACGGCTGCTGGCACTCGTAGGACCTGCAGTGTCACGTGCTGTGACGTAGGCGCCACGGCCTGTCCATCTCGTTGGCCTCGATTTTCAGCAGCAGCGGCGGCCTATGGAAACACTTATGGCGTGTCTACCCCAAGGTTAATTCGTCGCTGCGTCTGGCAACGACTGTGCTTGTTTGTGGTTCGTGAGGTACCAACTTTGTCATGGTAATCGTTCTTCGGACGACACAGCAAGCGTGAGTGTACCAAGCGGGATGGGGAGGCCCTGGGCTAGAAAAAGTAATCTTCACAAACATAACTCGAATCCTGCCGCACCACAAAGACAAACATATCATGATTATCACTTCATATCGTCAGGTACGGGAGATACAGCGATCTGCACAAATTATTATAAATGTCTACAGTATGGAGCGCAGTACAGTGTTACACTATACAGTGATCACAGCATGTTGTTCCTGCATTATACTGCCATCAAGATTAAAAAAAGAAAAATATTCAAATGTTTGTGAATCCCTAATGGACCAAACTACTGAGGTCATCGATCCCTGGACTTACGCACTACCTAAACTAACTTCATCTATCTTATGGTAAGAAAAACACTCACACCCATGCCCGAGGGAGGACTCGAACCACCGGCGGGAGGGGTCGCGTAGTTAGTGGTATGGCGCCTCAAACCGCGCGGCCATCAAGATTATTACAATTTATAACAGCCATATGAATCCAGTATCAGTTTGAAGAAAGTTGGAAGGAGTAATGGCTACTGATTAGTTGCAGGTGTACGCAGAAGCATTTGTTGCTAAATCTCAAATCTTTTTCGGCCATTCGGCGTGAAAATAATGTGAATTACTTCCCACCCTCCACCAGTCTTGAATCCTGGGCACGTTCTTGGCCGCAAGAGTCGCGTTACACCTTCCGCAACTGTTCCGTAAATTGATTCCCTTGATTTTTTTTATTTACAGTAGCGATTAAACTAGGCGAGTATATAATCTTCCTCTGATTACAGATGTTTATTTCTAAGGAACTATGCTAGATACAGCTATGTGTTTTGTTGCAAATGGTACCTTAACTTAGTTTTTTTTCTGTGTACGCTTCCGAATGTGCTCCGTTTGTCACCAGTAGGACGTCTACGTTCAAATGGCTCTGAGCAGTATGGGACTTAACATCTGAGGTCGTGAGTCCCCTAGAACTTAGAACTACTTAAACCTAACTAACCTAAGGACATCACACACATCCATGCCCGAGGCAGGATTCGAACCTGCCACCGTAGCGGTCGCGCGGTTCCAGACTGGAGCGCCTAAAACCGCTCGGCCACACCGGCCGGCGACGTCTAGGTGATACGCAATTTCTCTCCTTGTCTCTGCCAACATCTCTTCCGTCACCGTCTCTACAGCATCTCGTAGTCATACCGAAAAATCTTGTACATCAGGAACTGGTGAACTAAACACTTTATCCTCGACGTAACTCCACAAAAAAAGAAAACAGCGACTACGTTTGGCGAATGTGGTGGCTACGATGTAGGACCGTGTCTATCGATAGAGCTGTCCGTAAAGGCATCATCCAAGAACTGTCCACAAATAACCCCAGAGTGGCGATGCACCATGTTTTTGAAACACTACCTGTAGTTCCCGAAAATGATGCTGTCAGAGCACAACCATAGAAAGTTCGTCAGTTAATTTGCCATGTGAGAAAGTCCGCATAGCTGTACCTGGCGCAGCTCGCTATAAAGAAATTTATATAATCTGGGAAAGATTATACACCTACCCTGTATTTGGTCGTCTTGACGTATCGGGTGGGTACAATTAAAGCGCAGCCACTCACAGAGGTCGAGCGCGGGCTGTAATTACTGTCTGGAAGCGAAACTTGATAGATATTCTAATGGGTTATTGCGGAACCGATTTATGTTGGGAAAAAAGTAGTTGCAGTTCTAGCCACCAGATGCAAATTTCTGGTGCTGTGAAGCAAGAAAGGCGTATAGAAATATTTCCATATGTAACGGATTGAGAAGGGGAGTGGGCAGAAAAGGTCATACAAGTGAGAAAGGCATAACGTTGATTTTATTACTAACTGCCGATTACACAGTTTGTTCAGTATGAGCACCGGAGACGTCGACGAGATGCTATACAGCGCCAGATTTGCAACCAGTGGCCAAAACTCGGACTAAGTTTCTTCCGGCGTAAATTGGTTCTGCATTAATGCATTACTACATCTACCAAGTTTCGTTGCCATGCGATAATTACAGTCCATACCGGATTTCCGTGAGCAGCTGCACTTTAATTATAACCACTCGTTATTTTCCTACCGATTACGAAGTCACTCGAGCATTTATCTCTCTCCTGTCGTCTCAGTTTCATTTGGCATCGAAATAGAAAGTAGAAGCGATGTAAACACACTGATAAAATCGCTTTGTGGTTAGAATTGTGCCTGCCAAGAACTCGTAAGAATTTGTGTAACGCTTATTATATAATAGGAAAAAAAGCGAATAAAAGGACGAGTTCACAAAATTTTTACCAATTCGCCTACATTATTTTCATTGCAGTGTTCAATATTCACTCCATTTTTACAAGATCCAGACTCGTAATGTAGCAACACAGATCTAGTAATCGCTTAATGACACTAAAGGCTCCTTTAAGAAACGTAAAAATTTACGATGCTAAACGCCACGGTCATCCAAAAGAGAGGTCCAAATATATAAATACAGGAAGAAGTGCGTTGTGACCCACATCTAATGTCAAAAGGACATTGCGTTCGTTTGCACTCGCAGAGGCACCCGAAGAGTGTCTAATAAAAGGCCAGTGGGCCGTGAAGTGGCAGCAGCTGTGAACTCTTCTGCTGGAAGTCGAGACATGTCGTCATTGTGTGCGTGTGTAGTCATAGTGTGTTCTTAGGACTAAGCCGTGGTAGATAAGCCAGCTGTGGAGGCGAAGAGTCGAGATGACGATCAGTAGTGCTGGAGGAATCCGACACTGTAGCGGAGGAAGTGACTTTTGCAGCACGTGCAAAGACTACAACCTGAAAAGCGTCCTGGTTCTGAGCCCACCACGAATACATTCCGCTGTTATCAACAAGTACATCCATTACTCAAGAACTTGGAAAAGTGTTGGCAAAAAACTGTCTGTAACCGATATGATTGCAGCCTAACATTATTGGAATACCCAGCATTCGAGGATTTCCCATTCTTTTCATAACTCCTACAATTGACAAACACTGATCAACTAAGTTACCCCATAACGTAAAGAGTATAGAGGCACACCTGAGATGATGTAGAATGGTCCGCACTGGGTTCTGGAGATAGTCGTATTGGAAGTGATATATCGTTCGCTGACAGATATCTGTATACACTTGTCTATGGAGGAATGGCAGCCCATTTTTCCTCATGAGTCGACACTAGACGAAGTAATGATGTCGAGCGCACTTCTCCAAACGAGAGACCAATTTGTTGGTACCGTCACTGTACAATGTTTGACATCGTTGACGGAGCCACAGCCTTACCTTTGCTTGCACCGCTTCGTTACTATCAAAGTGAAATTCTCGAAGGTGTTCTTTAAGTTTTGGAAACAGATGAAAATCGGATGGGGCCAAGACCGAATTGTATGGAGGATGATCGCTGACAGTGAACCCAAGGCGTCAGATTGTTGCAGATGTCGCAGCGCTTCTGTATGGTCTGGGACTGTGTCATGGTCAAGGAGAAGAACCGCAGTTGGTCTCTACATGCATAAGTGATTTGGCGGACAGGGTGAGCAGCAATCTGCGGTTGTTTGTTGAAGACGCTGTGGTGTACAGTAAGGTGTCGAAGGTGACTGACTAACTGTAGGGTCATACAAGATGACTTACACAAAATTGGTGTGATGAATGGCAACTAGCTCTAAATGTAGATAAATATAAGTTGAAGCGAATAAGTAGGAAAAACAAACCCATAATGTTCGGATACCGCATTAGTAGTGTCCTTCCTGACACAGTCAGTCGTTTAAATACCTGGGCGTAATGCTGCAAAGCGATATGAAATGAAACGAGCATGTGAGAAGGGAAGGCGAATGGTCAACTTCGGTTGATTTGGGGAAGTGTGATTCATCTGTAAAGGTGACCGCATAAAGGAGGCTGGTGCGACATGTCCGTGATAACTGCTCGAGTGTTTGGGAACAGTAACAGGTCGGATTAAAGGAAGACATCGAAGCAATTCAGAGGGGAACTGCTAGATTTTTTACCGGTAGGTTCGAACAACTCGCAGCTGTTACGGAGATGCTTAGGGAATTCAAATCAGAAACACTAGTGAGAAAATTTTGAGAACTAGCATTTGAAGCTGACTGCAGAACGATCCTATTGCCATTAATATACGCTGCGCGTAAGGACCACAAAAGATAAGATACGAGAAATTAGGGTTCATCGGAGGCATATAGGTAGTCGGTTTGCCCTGGCTCTGTTTGCGGGTGGAACAGGAAAGGAAATGGCTAGTAGTGGTGCAGAGTGCCCTCCACCATACGCCGTACAGTAGCCTGCGGAGTGTCTATGTACATGCAGATGTAGAAGGTGTTCCGTGTGTGGACGAACTCTTCGAATTCGAAAACCGATTACAGCACGCTGTTTCTTGCGCACCGACATAGCTGCCTTACATAGGGCCATGTACACGCTACAATTCAGAGCCCTCTAGCGGCAGGGACCTGTAAACATCTGGACATGAACAGTAAGTAGGTAGAATTTTAATAAAATTTGTGACGTTTAAAATCCTTTTAGACTTTTCGCATAAGAAGTTTTCAGGACGCCTTCGTAACTCATCCGAAAGATGTTCCATTGGCTTCATTTCGGGTTTCTATGCAGGCCAGGTCATTTCAGGAGTGCTATTGTCCACAAACCATTGCCTCACATATGCTGTCATATGACACGGTGCATTGTCATGCTGATACAAACAGCCGTCGTCTCCGAACTGTTCCTCTGCTGTAAGCATTAGACAATGGTTATCTTTTCACATTTGGCGTTTTCTTAATCACAATAAGGGTGGCGCACCAACACAACGAAAATCACGTACCGTAACACCGCCTGCTCCATACTACACTGTTGGCACTACACATAATGGGCAGGTAATGTCTTCAGGCGTTCGCCAAACTCAAACCCTCACATCGGATTGCCACAGGGACACGTGGTTCACTACTCAAAATCGCTTGAATCCAGTCATTCACTGTCCAGTGCCGCCGGTCAGTACACCAGCTCGAACAGCGCTTACTATTGACTGCAGGAACATATGGCTTATGAGGCATTACTCGACCTTTGTACTCCATCCGTTTTAGCTTCCTAAGCGCACACACTGTTTTAGCTGGACTGCTGATAGCTAAATTCAGTCTACTTTTTACAACGACCCTCCGCATTACTCGATGGTCCCTGTTCGTCAGTACGTGGAGTCTGCAAAAAAAAAAAAAAAAAAAAAAAAAAAAAAAAAAAAAAAAAAGGTTCAAATGGCTCTGAGCACTATGGGACTTAACTGCTGAGGTCATCAGTCCCCTAGAACTTAGAACTACTTAAACCTAACTAACCTAAGGACATCACACAATCCATGCCCGAGGCAGGATTCGAACCTGCGACCGTAGCGGTCGCGCGGTTCCAGACTGTAGCGTCTAGAACCGCTCGGCCACCCCGGCCGGCAGAGTCTGCATATCTTGGTTTATCTGTGGTTATTCCTTCAAGTGTCCACTTCACAGTCACACCACCAACAATGACTTAAGTAGTTTTAGAAGGAGTGAAATGCCGCTGATGGATTTATTCGGTGACATCCACTGACTAGTATTCATTCGAAGTCACTGAACTTACCTGACCGACCCATTCTGCAGCGAAAACATGGTACTCACCGCCTCATTTTATACTGGCTGGTCCAACTCTCGTGGTCAATTCCGCATTAAATCGAAATGTCCAGATACTTTTAATTACAACATGTACGTATATTATAGAACGGAACGTGCTTCGTTCACGTAACTGTAAACGCTGTCTGTGTTACATAGTGGTTGTATGAGAGCATACGAAACTTTTGAGTGTGTGTGTGTGTGTGTGTGTGTGTGTGTGTGTGTATATGTGTGTGTGTGTGTGTGTGTGTGTGTGTGTGTGTGCGTGAGAGAGAGAGAGAGAGAGAGAGAGAGAAGAGCTTGTACAATAATATGATAATGATTTTCGTTTGTGGGGCCAGCAACGGCGTGGTTATCAACGCCCGCTCAAATTCCCAATCTTCTCACTCCCACTCCCATAATTTTCCCGAATAATGACGAAATAATGAGGGCAACACGAACACCCAGCTCCTGTAAGGATAAAATCGCCGTCCCGGCCTGGAATCGAAACCGGGATCCCGTGTTCCAAAGGCAGCAACGCAAACCACTAGACCACGAGTTGTGGACTGTGCAATAAGACAGATGTAGTAATACGATTCAGAAGTGCTTTGGAACAACATGAAGAACTTATGCTGTGAAACACGAATGCTCCTCTGTGGATTTGGGTTCCGTATCAGACGTGTCCCCATGCATTTTGCTATGCAATGCCAATGATCACTGGACAAATAAACCAACTTCCGCAGAAATTCTGCCAGTACTGAACGATATTATGCCTCCACCGTGACGGTGAAAACAATCGCTTAGCTGGTAAGCCAGTTTAGATAGAACATTGCTCATGCTAGCCTCTATTGGGCCTTTGAGAGGACAAGGTGTCTCACTTTTAAATTTTGGAACCTATAATAATGACAATGTATGCTACTTTCTTGTCCGCGTGCATGGACATGAGGCTCCACGACGCGACGATGTTGCGGAGCCAAACAATTTGTTCCATTGTTGTCAAGTATAGTGTGTCAGCATAGAGCTCTCACTGAAATGACTTCTTCAAGGCAACTCCATATGATCTCCATTGACTGGGAACGTTAGAATCCAGATGCTAACTACACTGATTGTCCTTGTTTCGCCGAGGGCCGGCCGGAGTGGCTGGCTCTGAGCACTATGGGACTTAACATCTTAGGTCATCAGTCCCGGCCGGAGTGGCCGAGCGGTTCTAGGCGCTACAGTCTGGAGCCGCGCGACCGCTGCGGTCGCAGGTTCGAATCCTGCCTCGGGCATGGATGTATGTGATGTCCTTAGGTTAGTTAGGTTTAAGTAGTTCTAAGTTCTAGGGGACTGATGACCTCAGAAGTTAAGTCCCTTAGTGCACAGAGCCATTTTTTTCGCCGAGGGCTACTCCGCTTTTATTGAAGGACCGACAAGGTACGTGTCTTCCCTTTGCTGGTTATCTGGCAGCTATTTCTGAATTCGGCTGTCCTCACTTCCGCAACCACCTCATCTCAGTGTCGAAAGAGAAATGTAAATTCCAACTGTCTGGGAAACGTGAAACTCTGTAGCGCGAATTTTCGTGTTTTAACTTTTTCTGTGTTGCGTTTCTGAGAAATAGATTCCACATCGGTACAGCAATCGTCAGCCGGTATACGAAAAATTGTTGTTAAGAGCATTGCTTACGAAACTAAAAGCATCCGATTTGAGATGCATTCCGATCCAATTTCAGCCTATCAACAAGTGATGATTTTACTATCAGTCACTATTTGAAGCAATTTATAGTATTTACTGCTGTTCGCACTTCATGTAAAAAACAAAAAAAGAAACATAACTGTGTCAGAAATTTCCAGTGTGGCCGGTGATACGCTTGAAAAACTTTTGGCTGATTAACACAGCTGTGCTACCGAGGCCGCTTGAGAACAGAGCTGTCAGTTGCCGCATGTCTTGATGTGGCCACTGAACTGCAGACGCTAAGAGGCAAGTGCGTCGCGTTTGCTCATCTGCCGGAGCGAAGAGAGACCATGCTGTTTGTTTACTTAGTTTTACTCTGGTCCTGCCATTGTACCCGGTGTCACAGCTTAGACGCGTGTCAACAAATAAAGGGTCGCTATAAAAACAATCTCTCGTTACTTTAGGAAAAATAGAAGGATGTGTCACTTGTTGGATAAAGATCACGTGACACGCATGCGCCACTTGCAGCTGTGGTGGAACGTTCCCGCCTCCATTCGCAAATCACCGTGCGTCAGCGTTGTAGGGTTAGATTGCCGTCACTTCAAGAAGTTGCTGTAATAATCCGGACGGTGACTCTCACCATTTAGCTGCCTTCTGTTGCTCTTGCTCCTCCCTGTAGTTCTTAGTCACCCGAATAACTGAATAATGAAGGCTTCCACGCAGCAGTCTATCGCAGTCATGAAGCACCCTCGGCTGACGCTCGGGTATTGGATATGGAAATTGTCGTGCCCCCAGTTGCGGGGCAGGACGTGCTAGCTGGGCACGGCCTGGGGTGCTCTGATTGCGACGTTTCTCGTGGAGGCCCTCGCTAGTCTTCCAAGAATGGGAAAGTGAAAATTAGTGACACTGTAGGTGGTACTGGATTGAAGAAGAAACCAGGTTTACTCAAATGTGTTGGCTCAAGGTTCAGTTCCGAGCAGCACAGGAAAACACTCGATGCGTCTATAAAACTGCACCGTGAGGACAGAATGTCTAGATTGCCTGAGGTGGCCGGTGGAGAGAGGGAGGCAGCACGTCGAGCAGTCCAGGAGTAACAGCGACGCATCCAGGCGCAATCCCAGCGGCAACTCGAGGTTGCCCCAAGCAACAGCAGCAATCATGGCAACAGAATTCACAACAGTAGTGTAAGCACCAAAACAACAAGGAACACCCGCAGCAGCCAGCCCATCTCTGCACCAAAACTCAGAGTCTGGAATTGATGGACATCACGGAGAAGGTCCAAATCCATCCTCATCAGAACCGTCCACACAGTCCTCGCGATCGGGTTCTGGATAAAGTCGCTGCAGCAGGTTTTTGAGTACCGAGAGAGTGATTGTCACGCTGGACTCGCTTTCGGGAAAATGAAGCTTCAAATTCCCGTCCGGCTCCACTTCAAATAATTGATAAGAACTTTGCCAATTTTACTCCTCATTCTTCCCCAATCATAGCTTATATTATGTCTAGAATGATGTCGTCGTCGAAAGAATGTTAAACTCTTATCTTTCTTCCTCACTCTTTATGTAATGGTTGTAGCAGAAATGCTCCGCGCAGCTTAACCTATTACAAATCACGAATGTCTTCCATACTCACTTAAAAATGTGATGACGGAAAGAAGATCACGTTAGGGTCAATGGAGAAGGGCCAATGAGATGGATAGAACCTGGGAAGGAAATTGGTAGCAGTTGAGGGACAACCATGGCGTTCTGAGGAAACCTAAATGTCTTTGACCGGGCATGGTTTGCACTCTTCATCCCCATTATAGACTAACGACGAATCCACTTATATTAAAGATACCTCCTAGCTTTAAGTATGTTTTTTAAGCGATGTCGCACTAACGTTTACGTGAATTTGGTGCTGCCTAATCACTTCCGTCTTAGAAACGCAGCAAGCACTTCAAAAACCACGTAATACATGAGTGATTCTACCAGATATTTTGTAGATAAAAGTGACACAGCATCAGGAAAAAGATCCTACCACAGAAAACAATCCCAGAGACACAATTAACTGATGGGAACGAGAAGTGACCCCTACAGTGACATTATGACGACAAAAGGAAGACTGTATAGCATGTAAAATAAACAACATTAATACTCTAGGGCAGATTTATCTGTCGTTTCAGCACACGAACTCGCCAGTATTACACTTTCACGTTTTCTGAGCACATTGCCTAGGAGCAGCACACATTTCTTGAATAACTCTAGTTTCACGAACACCATACAGCTGACCTTTTTTTCATTAATTAATATTTGGATTTGTTTCGGGAGACATCCATTAACGAGTCACAGATTATAAAATATGTAAAATCGGTCGTGGTTACATACAAATGTTATAATACAAATATTTAATAATGTAACTTGCACACTGAAAAACCAGACTATTTGTCACATATTTAACAACGAATGCAGGTAAGTAACTCACACTTCAAGAGAAGTGCATGTTAGAACACGTGCCAATCAACACAGTGATTCCCGAACATGTCCAGATACTGATCAATTAAGTATTCGTGCAGCTAAATGAAGTTTTTTATGATGTCAGTCAAGAAAATTTTGTCTTATTGGCATGCTAATACAGTTTGTCTCAAACCTTTTTAACACATCAGTTTTTCGAATAGTTTGGTACCGTCCCATCTCTCCCTATCGGAACCACTGCCGCAATATTCCCCATTCTGTTTTGCACCATCTTTGTTTGCCCACAAAATATTTCCCAACTACTTTGGCTTCTAGCCCTAAGGAAACTAGTTCTGTATTCCGTAGCAAAAGTTCCGCCAATTTGGCACTTTCCTCGCCTATTCTTTTTTAGTAGCTCATCATTTCGTATTTTGACTGTCTACTCAATACTCTATCATAATTCAAGGTACGGAAACAATGTTTGTCACATATCGTAGTACGCAAAGAAGTGCATATTTTCTTGTATGGTGGTTACTGTTAGTAACGTTCAAGTACAGAAACGTTGAAGAGACAATGGTATTTTGAAGTGCATTTATGGATTTTTGTTCCAGTATTTATGACTCTTTGTAATACGGAATATGCAAGTGCGCCTTTAAAATTCGGTGAATGTACTCAGAAACTAAAGAAAACAACAGTTACAAACAAGATATCTTTACTGGCCTTCAGGCTTGACAGTTTCCAACAGCTTTACAACCGATGTCAGAAGTGTGTTGTAGCTGAAGGTGATTAGTTTGAAGGCCAGGTAATTTCGTTTGTAACTCCTCTTTTCTTTATATTCTAGGACCATTTACAAAACTTTTCAGACGCACCTTGTAGTTATAAAGGCACGGTAACGTACACAGTCGCACTTTCTACAAAAATAGTCGTAAAAGCTGATCAACATAATGTTAATTGTTGACGTCTCACCACAGTTCGAACGCCACATGTGGCAAAGGGGATTAAACTTCTCTGTGCTGCCAATTTTGCATTTATATTTAGCACATTAGCAGCCTATCTTCTTCTTGTGAGCCTAATAAGCTTTCTATTGCATAAACCTCTTTACAATGCTTCTTAAATTCTTCGATTCTCGAAAAAGAACGTCTTTGTTGATTAAGTATCTCTAAAGATAAAGTTATTAACATTGAGCAAAAACCAAAATACTCGCACTCAAAGCGTTGTGTCGTTTCTTGTGATATCGCTTCGTTGTTTTATCTTTAGTCGGCCAGGTAATGTTAATATTATACGTGTTACCTGACATCGTGTAAACATTTTACTTTCAGTTTCCTTTTAACATTTCATCCTTTAGCAGTTTCCACTATCTGAGCAAAAGACTTCAGATACGATTAACTGAACATCACTGATCACAATGGAGGGGTGCAGTAATGGTATAAATTGAGAAATTCTGCATAGCTTTTTTTATAATTGTTTCCGTATTAGTATGTGATACATTACACACTTCGTACAAAAGTCGAATCAGTCCCTAAACTACTTGAGCGTTTAGGGAAAACTGCGTATAGAAAGATCCAGAGTGGGTGGCTGTAGCTCAGCTTTTCTTCTGAATGACAAGTTGTGAAATCCTGTGTTGCAGGAGGTTTGAGCTGTTAAAGCCTGCGTCCTTGAAAATAAACGCTGATCAGTCGGAGAAGTAAGGTAACCGTGACCACTCGCTCAGAATTATTCCGTGGTAGATTACGTTTTGGGAAGTTATTCCTCCTAAGAACCATAACGGTTGTTACGTGACGTCAAATTTCGACGTTTCTGTTTCCCCAGGCCTCCGCCTCGGCCGGCAGGTAGCGGCGGAGAGACTGTAACCCAGTCACGCCCGTGATCCTTTCCAGGCCATCGATTTTGCACGCTCGGCTGCGTCGTAGTCGCCGGTTTTCCTTTCCTTACGCAGGGACACATTGAGGAATCGTACGTTTCTCTTCTAAAATAAGACGCCGTTTTAGCCGTCCAATATCTCCTCCTAGCAAGGTGAATGTTCACAAGAGACAGAGGACTCTAATAACTTACTGTACTCGTTGTAACATCTGAGATATGTGGGGAAACAATAAGATCAACATAGTTTCGCACGTTTGTATCTGCTGTTAGTTCTGTTAAAACAACTTGAATTACACAAACGAGGAAGTATTAACGAACATCTGTACGCGAAAAATCACGTTGACAGTTACTACGAGTTGTAAAATTCTTTTTTTTTTTTTAAAAAAAAAAAGAAAAGGGCAACATAAAAAATGTGGTTGACTGACAGTGGCCAATATTACTGCTTAACTAAGTAGTAACCTTCTTTTTAAGTTCAAATAAACAATTTAACGAAATGAATAACATCAAAAAATTATCTCATCTCCCCATGAAGCTTTTGAAGCTACTGGACAAAGTAATTTCGATCTATAATTCAACAATAGCAGTTAAAGCTATATTCTTAAAATTGAACCTGACTTCAGACACAACTTACTTCACTTGGTTTACTGTACAGCAACAGAACACGGAGCCAACACAGATTTAGATGGAATGAAACTTAATACGCATTGTTTGTACTAAGCGCTGATCTCGTAATCTCTGTTATGCCCGCCCTGCGGGCCGTGCGGTCTAACGCACGGCTTTCCGGGCGGGAAGGAGCGCCTGTCCCCGGCACGAATCCGCCCGACGGATTAGTGTCGAGGTCCCGTGAGCCGGCCAGTCTGTGGATGGTTTTTAGGCGGTTTTCCATCTGCCTCGGCGAATGTGGGCTGGTTCCCCTTATTCCGCCTCAGCTACACAATGTCGGAGATTGCTGCGCAAACAAGTTCTCCACGTACGCGTACACCACCATTACTCTACCACGCAAACATAGGGGTTACTCTCGTGTGGTGTGAGACGTTCCCTGGGGGGGGTCCACAGGTGGCCCAACCGCACAATAACTCTGGGTTCGGTGCGGGGCGGCGGAGGGGTGGAGTTGGCTGCGGTAGTCGTCGTGGGGTTGTGGACCACTGCGGCTGCGGCGGGGACGGAGACTCTCCGTCGTTTCTAGGTCCCCGGTTAACATAACATAATCTCTGTTACTATAAAATGTGAACTATCATTCCATATGTAAAGTGCCGTCCATTTTACGAACCTCGAGACAAGCAGAACAGTTAAGAAAACGATGCCTAGCAGAAAGCCAAGTCTTAGTCCCGTATGTAACACCGATCTAACTACTTGAACTATGAAACCGGTGTATCTTCCATTCTACTTTATTTATTCTATGCAGAGCTGAACTATACTGACTGTAAAATAGCTGTACGCGCTGCGCCAGTATTCACTTGTCTCGAGTACGCTAAAAGACACGCCACCTTCCGTCCAGAGTACAACACGACATAGTACTGCCCTTACAGCCTTACCACTGAGCAAGAATGTTACTGGATTAAACTCTGAGAAATAATATCCGTGGCCGATTTATCGTTTTAAGGTATGACTACAATAATTAAACTCATCACGACGGCGTAAGGAAACTTAGCTACGAACGTCCCGTAGTCGGAAAGTCACAAACTTGAACCCAAATTCAGCGCGCGAGTGACGGAAGTAAACGAGATCCGTCACTTAAAAGGAACCAAACCTGAATCCCTAAGGCCGGATGCACGTTTGAATCCTGCTCCACTGGCTATTTCACTCGGTCTCGGTAACTAAACGACGAGTAGAGACAGGCGTACGATGTGAACACTCCTACGTAAATCAAATTTCTTTTTAATTTCAGTTTATTGGCTTTCGGATGGCGTCCATTCAACCACCTCAGTAATGGACAGACGATACGGCAATGCACTGGAGACGACTTCCATGCCAGTTAGGACGATACGAACGATACCCAGTCCAAGAGCGGGGAAAATCTCCAATTCGGTCGGGGTAAATCAACGTTTGAAAGCAATTTTGTCAAATAATAACATTCTTGGAGAAAAATGAAATGAAATGATCGTATGGCATTGTTGGCTGGGAGGCCCCATGAGGGGAAGTTCGGCCGCCTTATTGCAAGTACTTTTTATTTGACGCCACTTCGGCGACTTGCGAGTAAATGATGATGAAAGACGCACAACACCCAGTCATCACGAGGCAGAGAAAATCCCTGACCCCGCCGAGAATCGAACCGGGAATCGAACCCGGGATCCAGTGCGCGGGGAGCGAGAACGCTACCGCAAGACCACGAGCTGTGGAGAACCATTTCTGTAATGTGATACGGAATGATTGTAACATACAGCACAAGCAGTCGTAATTTGGTTTTGGGTAACTTAATTTAAAAAGGAACGTTCCTCGTTTCGAATTTACAAATTCGTCATCAGACAGCTTCCACAATTTTATCAAAAACACGTTGTACATTGACTTGCATATCTATTGCCACAGGATAAACACAAATTAACGGTTTCAAAAATGTGAGAATGGCGATTAAGTTACAGAATTTCAAAACTCGTGTGCCAGAACAACTTACATGAGATGGCCTCCTGGAAAAATAGTTTTCAATGTCTTTCTCCAGCGAATAATATCCACGTTGCTGTTGAGATTTTTCACTGTAACACACAGTCGTCTACATAATTATCTACGGTCGTTTGGTAAAAACTCTGTCGAGTCGGGCTGTCATCAAATGAAAACCATTCCAAAGTAGTTACAAGGTACTGTATACGGGCATTGAACATGTGCTACGTATGCGCACCGTAACCATCAATGTAACGTTTTTGAGGAAACTAGCTGCTGCTGTATGTCATAAGCATTATGTAATCTTCATAAGCTCACGAAACGCAATACGCAATATTTGTAGGATGCAGGAAGGTACGGTACTTCTCATTAGGCAATAGAATCGTGGGAACGTGCTCCTAATTTTGAAGAAATAAATTTCCACCTCGCGGAGAAGGAACGTTGGAAAGCCAAGGACAACAACAACACTAACTCGTAATGTTTCTCTGCGAAAGTGTAACTGCTGTCTTCTGTGGAGCTTGGAGGAATTCACGGTTGCGTCTCTAAGGACTGGTGATTGATCTTTCCTTCCCCTCCTCTCCCACAAAAAAGCGGAATATAAGCTACTGCTTTATGGAAAACCTTATCAATCTCTCTTACTTGAGAAACGTGCTAGACACCAACGAAAAAACTACACATTCGCAAATGGAGGCATTTGGTGCCGTTAGCTGCACATATTTTTATCGAATCTTCGTTCCTGTCTGCCTGCCGATGGGGCCAAACTGCGGCTACATGAAATTTGGTCACCATGTTTAACTCCATTAAATAGTTACCTTAAAAATGGTGACTCATTAAAAGAAATGGCGTCTTTCACTTTCGCTCTATTAATTTTATTTGCTCACAACTAGTTTCAGCCTTCTAGACCATTCTAGAGTGATTTTGTGGTTCTGTACAGAACCGAATATATTATGTAAACTCCACGGATAGAAATATAATGTGAACTTAAACATGTTTTAAATATACATACCTGCAATATGAAACAGTGCCTTGCGTGTTGAAACGACAGTGTCTTTAAATTTGTGTTTTTTTTTTTTTGTTTTGGTTCATAAATGCTGTCTCGTTGGTTTGACAGCTTGATATTGTCAAAAGTTTATAATAAACTTTACGCTGATGTCATATTAATGTTATTAAATATCAAAGAAGAATCCATAGCCACGGTGCACTCAAAACTAAATAGTATGCACGATAAAATCAAATTCACGCACCAAATTTAAATAAATGACTATTAACTTCTTAGATGTCACAATAAAAAAAGGAAATTCTGTCCACTAATTTGGAATTTTTCGAAAACCAACCACTAATATACATTGATCAGTAACAAATCTTGCCACACAGAAACCTATAAAAAGGCATGTTTTCCTTCAGTGATATGGAGAATAATAAATTTTCAACTGGAGGAAGATGAGATCTACAAAGAATTAGCAATACTAGAAAATTTAGCCAAAGTAAATAATTTCAAATCACAAATGATCAGAGAAACATATAATCAGAAACTGAAAGTCAAGCAAAACTCAGATGGAAACGAAATTACTCTAGAAAGAGAAGAAGCCAAACAAAAAGCTAAATTTGTAGTCTCCCCTATTACGAGATCATTTCTAATAAAGTAGCAAAACCTTTAAAAATACAGATATCAAAACTGGGCTCCGTATTGAAAACAATATTAATAATATTATAAAACACAACACCAGTACAAAGGACCTATTTAAAAAGTCAGGTATCTAGAAAACTGTATGTGACGACTCTAACGAAGTGTACATTGGGCAAAAAAATGGTTCAAATGGCTCTGAGCTCTATGGGACTTAACATCGGAGATCATCAGTCCCCTAGACTTAGAACTACTTAAACCTCACTAACCTAAGGACGTCACACACATCCATGCCCGAGGCAGGATTCGAACCCGTGACCGTAGCAGTCGCGCGGTTCCGGACGGAAGCGCCTAGAACCGCTCGACCACCGCGGCCGGCTACTCGGGCAAACTAGCAGAAACTTTCGGATACGTTTTAAAGAACACACAAAATGTAACGGTAACAATACTAGTGTCTTTGCACTACATCTGCTAAACAACAAACATACATCTAAAAACATCATCGAAAAGCTCCAAATTTTGTACTGTGCTAAGAAAGGGAAATAAATGAATATCTTACAAGAAATCGAAATTTTTAGTCACTTAAAAAATGACCTGGCGCATTTCTTACTGAACAAACAGATCTTCAGAACCAAAAAATTCCTCAATAACTCCAGTCACATCTGGAAATAACCGGTCAGAAATCATATGTACCATAGGATTAAATTCAAAATTTATTCTCATCTCACCACACATTTTAATATTTTTTTTATTTTATCATTTTTACGTCACGCGCAATATCGACGACCACTTGTTCAGCCATTGACTTTTTGACAAGGAAGAATATGAATATTATTGCTCCTCGATTCGCTCACAGCAATTTAAGCTGTCCTCTTAGGTTCCTGTTTAACTGCACCCTCGGAAAACGCTGCATGTTCGAAAACAAAGAGACAAATATTTGTGAGAACAAAAAATACAAATTTTATTGCAGCTCGTTTTAGTAGCAGCATCTATACTCTTAGGTACCTGACTAATTAACACTCTCGGAAATCGCCACATATTGGGAATAGAGATACAAATATTAGTGAAAAGGAAGAATATGAATTTTATTGCTGCTCGTTTCGGTTGTAGCAAGTAAAGCTGTACTCTTAGATTCCTGCCTAACCACACGCTCGAAAATCGCTAAATATTTATTCCATCCTTTGCTCTCAGATCAGACTGAATGTAAGTAACATCCAGCATTGCATAACATACTTGTATTACATTCATAAGAAAGTGACAGAACGTGTTAACAATGAAAACATGAAAACAGGATGCGAACCAACAACTTTCGACTCCAGAAACCATGACGTTACTTATTACGCTAGCACTTAACCAGACGATGTTAAACTCCAGTCTTGGTTATCGGATTCTATCTTGAACGCTTGTATCGTTGATGAGTTATTAAGTGACATTTAACGATAATGGTGACATGTCTGCTATAAATTTCCAGTGCTCCGTTACACAAACAGTATACTGCAAATTATAAAACAACTGCGTTTCATTCTCAATATGTAAATTATTGACGACGACAACAACTCATTACTAAGAGAGCACTCATATGAAGGCATTAACCGTCGATAATTCATTACGTGACTTTTATTTGAGCAATAATTATAAGAAATCCTTCCAGAATGACATGTCTTTGTAAATCTCGGGTATGCACTAAGGAAATCTTGTGATAGGTCCGTATCGTGTGCTAACGGAAGTCCATAGCCGATCATGTGGTCGTCCATATTGTGTGATACGCCAAAATGACGTCACATTTGCGGGAATTGTTGTGAAACAGGCGTTCCCCATGTCGCCAAGTTTTCAGACCAACAAGACAGCGTTTATTAACCAAAACGAATAGGAAACGCAAATTTAAAGATACTGTCATTTCAATAGGTAAGGCACAGCTTTCTATTGCAGGCAAATGTATTCAAAAAACGTTTACATTTCCATTATTACATTTCCGTTCGTGGAGGTAATATAATATATTCCATTTTGTACAGAACCACAAAATCGCTAGAGAATATCCTAGAAGTGTGGAACTAGTTGCGAAAAAATAAATTTAATACAGCAAAAGTGGAATAATAAATTCATTGCTGTGGTACCCGCAATGAAGAAAATTGTGATACAGATGTAAGAGTTTCAACTACAAGTACATTTACAGCGGACATCACAACTTTATCTGATGCAAGACACCAATATTTCCAGACAATGTTTTGGTTTTTATTGTTCGATATTACTGGTTCAAACGTTTTATCATCGCACACATGCTTGTCGTTTCACTTTTCCTGCATAAAATATGTTACCTTTTGTTATTAGATCACATATAATTTTTAGTGCTGGGTTGTATACATAAACTGTACTTTACCTTTCTGTACTAGTGGAATTTCCGTTCATGTGCTCTACAGCTTACTTGCAAACGTATTACAATAAAATCAGAATTGTAAAATAGGGTTTGAAAGTCCATGAGTGCCGTCGTTCATTACTTCGATTGTTCTAATAAATGCTGACAGCGGCGAAACAAGCCATTGCTTCGTGTAGAACGTATTAAAAACAAACATTAATCTCTATTGAAGAATCAGTCTCCAAAACAGTGACTAGTAACTGTGTTTCAGTAATAATATTGTATTTACGTTCTGAGCTTATAAACAGGGTTATGTTGAAATATCTTACACACAGTGGTAAACAAGTGGGAAGAGTTTGTACCTTAAGATGTATCCATTTCGTGTCAATTTAACCGGAACTTGGGCTAATTTACAGCCGTTTCTTTGAGCCTAAGTTGACATCTAGAGTCTCGTTACATTTTCTATTTCAGGTCTATGTGACGTATCTTTACATTGAAATTATACCAGAGTTTCACATATTAGGTTTCAAAGAAACATTACGTTATTCAATTTTCTATAAATTCAAAGGGTCATGTTATCACAATATTAGATATAGTGTCAGGCAGATTGTAATAGTTACTACATAATTTTAGATATTAAAAATTCTGCAAACTTTGTTTAACCTGCAAATGTTCCCTCAGGTAAAAGAGATAACTAAAACGTGACTAATTAAAGCGTGAAATATCTTTCCTTTACACATGAAATTTAACATTCTGTAACAATCTTAAGAAAATGTCCTGTTCTACAATTCGGACCAAAATGACAGCTACGTCGTCCATTAAGATGATTCTGTTAGAAACAACAATACATTACACTAATCTACTTCATAGGAAATTTTTAAGATATACTAATGCTTTAAAATCAATATTCACTATAAAATTTAAAGACCACCTAGTTCCTTTTACGTTGGGCCACACTCCATACTTTGCTAACTGCAATTTCAACTTCCTAAATGCCATACCTCGTTAAACATTACTTGTGGAGCCAATATTACGTGTTTTACGCGCCATGTAATAGAGCAGTATTCAACAGATCCACATGCCTTCCGATGTAATAGTGTTGAAGTAAACGCTACTCCAATGTCGTTATATTTAACAAGACGTAATTACTTCGGTTCAGTTTATTAACAAATTCTTGCAATACAGTAATGCAATTTATCATTTAATAAATGCAACAATCATGTATCAGAATATTGTATATTAATATACTGATGTATTTATGTGCTCCCAGTTCAAATACGCACGAAGTCAAATTTTTTGTTTGTAAGAAATATTTGAACTGTATTCATCATTAGGTTTCGCTGTTGTTGGATTGGCCGTGTTTGGAGATAAGAACTACTGGATATAAGGTCTGCCTGTTATGCAAGACATGTTTTTTGATACGGACCTAAACAACACAACAACATCTACACTGAGTTTTGGCGAAATCTGATCGGCGTTGTTTACAAACGAAGCTCTACAAAATATGAGTCTGTGTAGCGTTTCACAACACAAGATAATTCAGATGAAAAAAATAAATAAAAGATTTGCGAGAACTAAATAAGCGATGCAAGCTACCAGTACATGATAACCTGCAGAGGGTCCTACATAACCCTATAACGTAAAATTGAGGTCTAAATAAAGGAACCCCGTTGATGATGGCACACAGGTGCCGAAATATGTTTGGGTCTATACGAAAAAATGTTTTGTGTAACAGGCCAACCTTATACACAACTATTAGTATTGGAACAGTATTTGGTCGTTGAATCTACATCTTTTAACACTGGTGATTGCTACGATACAAATACATAAAAGTGTTATCTCTACCACCATATTCCGTGAAGACTGATGAGAAAAATGTGTTTTTGCCCAAAGTACAAAGTATCTCACTGTAACACATGAGACAAGGCCATACACTCAGAGGGGTAATTTAGCAGTGTCAGCCCCGGACAGCGAAGGGATTGCACGACTGCGGTCTTTTAGTAGGCGTGTTGCAAAAACTGGTACTGATATTGGTGATGTGCGTCAGAGGCACTGAAATACGCGGCTGCGCTTGCCAGAACCATGTATGGTCGCCGGCAGTCAGGATCTGTCTTTTAGTGGCCGACATGGTGCCTCCGCCACTTCTCCAGATGAACGTGCCTACTGAATCACGGTCAACACCTTCCACGGAAAACTGACTACCCGTCAGTCTTACGTGACTCAAGCTTACGTGGCCAAAGCTCACCTATCTAATACGACAAAAAAATCTTACTTTGTCGAAAACTGTTACACAATGATGTTCTTCATCAGCACTGAGGGTAGCTTCAAGGTCTGCGTTTTCAAGATGGGTTTTTGTCTGAAATGTCTTTTTCGGGAAGTTTTATCACAAAAATCTCAGGGACGGTCGTCACATTTGACAACGCATCCCATCAGGTTTTTTCTAGCAGTTTTTTCGCTTGTTTCAGGTAAAGATGCTGACAAATCATAATAAGGGGCAAACAAAGGAGCCGTTGCTCTTGACAACATTGTTGCAGCAGCAATTAAGACAAAAAAGCGGCAGCTCATAATCAAATCAGCTACTGAATTTTACGAAGATATTGTAAGAAAATTCCCCAAGAGTAAATTGAGAGTGAAACGATAGTTCGTCCTTCCATAACCGCTGGTTATTTTCCAAACAGGAAAAGATTTTGCTTGATGACGAGAAAGAATTAAAGCAATATGTTCTTCAAGCAGCTAATGTTTACTACGGTTTAACGCCAATAGAAATCGGAGTTTTCTGTGGAAAATTCTATTACATGTCCTAAATCTTGGCACGATAATGGATGTACCAGAGATAATTGGTTTGTTGATTTTTGAAAAAGACATCCAGTTCTTTCAATACAAAAACTAGAAGCGAAAAACTTAGCACGAGCTTCTAGCTTCAGTCAGACAAATGTGGAATCTTTTTTCATTTATTTGACAACAGATCTCGGTAGATAATTTGCAACCTCATGAAAGTGAGAACGCGGACGAAATGTTTCTTACTTCAGAGTAGAGGCCAGATAGAATAGTTAACAGTGAAGCTAAGGGAAAATGCTCCCAGTGTACAGAATCTAAGAAGTAACCTCACGAGTTATGTGCTCCAAGGCCAAATAACTTTTCTACGTGTGAAAATTGTGGACGGCCGTTGTGGCCGAGCGGTTCTAGGCGCTTCAGTCCGGAATCGCGCTGCTGCTACGGTCGCAGGTTCGAATCCTGGCTCGGGCATGGATGTATGTGACGTTCTTAGGTTAGTTAGGTTTAAGTAGTTCTAATTCTGCGGGACTGATGACCTCAGATTTTAAGTCCCATATTGCTTAGAGTCGTTTGAACCATTTTTTGAAAATTGTGAATGCGCTCAAAAGTGACTAGGCTGACGTAAGATATTTACTTAAGTATTTATGTAAATTTCTAAGAAAAATGGTTCAAATGGCTCTGAGCACTATGGGACTCAACTGCTGAGGTCATTAGTCCCCTAGAACTTAGAACTAGTTAAACCTAACTAACCTAAGGACATCACAAACATCTATGCCCGAGGCAGGATTCGAACCTGCGACCGTAGCGGTCTTGCGGTTCCAGACTGTAGCGCCTTTAACCGCACGGCCACTTCGGCCGGCTGTAAATTTCTATTTACTGTCCAAATTAGTCTGAAACATTTATCAGTTCTTTTATCAGTATCATTCTTTGATTTTTTTTCTATTCTTAATACAACCTTTTTAACAATTTCCTTTTCTCCATCTAAAATGCCCGTACAACTAACCTTGAGTGGATACAGGTTGTCACAAAAATATACTGCGACAAAACATTTTTTCTGAAATGCCAAATGCTGCTATGGCTTCAAATTTGAGGGGAAATGTTATAATATGTTAGGATAAACACTAATGATAGAAAGGTATACCGTTATCACTGCCTCTTTAAAAATTAAAAATCATAAATTGTGACACTCTGGTTTAGTCTCTTCTACCTTGCGTCGTGTAGTCTAATGTTAGCCGTCACTGTAAATCTTCGGGGAAGGCTGGATGATAAACGAAATAATAAAATAACGGCGTTCTTTATTGGAACCTTCATTGTACAAGCTGTATGCAACAAGCATTAACTGAACACCGAGCAGTGGGAAACTGAATACAGCGGACAGCAAGGTACGTCGTAACCCGAATACATGGGACATCTAGAGAAGAAGGATGATGATGAATGTAACACAACCTCCACAAGAACCTTTCTCGTGTTTCTTGCGTTGTTACCATCGTTCACAGTGTCAGTACGAGACTGATTTTGACTTCTGAACGGGAACATTCAATAGAACTGACTACACAGACGCATTTGTAACGTGCTTCTTCCGAAACTGCTACCATCACACAGCTTCAGAGCGACGAACTATCTCCGTTGAAGAGACTGTGTGCCTGCGGCCGTCTCTGACGTCAAACATCTTGAGTCACGCACACACAATGGGTTTTACGGGGCGAAACCGATGAGGTTGTACAATAGCGGCCACTGCGGTTGTTGCTGTGTATGCACAACGAGCGGCCTTCAGCTGTCGCCGTATCTTCCCTGCTTTGTTTAGTCACCTAAGTGCACGCTCACACCACACTTTTGATGAAACAGTTTAACAAACTACCGGAATAAAAAGGATGGCATTCAAATGAAGCAATTATTTGAAACATCCAGCAAGTTCTACTATCTGTTTCCAGCTTGACCTGTACATCACATCACGGTATCTCTTCAAAGTCAAGCAAATTTCGCTTTATATATATATATATGGCAATCCAAAGAAACTTCCGCAATAGCAGACGAGAGGCATTTCTGCAGTTCTACCATGAACAGGCAATGCATATTTTGCTTTATGGAAGTAAATGCTGTACGCTAAAGAAACAACCGTCCAAAACAATAGTCAGGGCAGAAAAGACAAGTGTGGTCGGCTATGTTTTACTGCATAGGAAGAGAATGTATCAGAAGGAAACAAAAACTAATACAGAAACAAAAAAGTGAAGCAAGAAATGGAAAAAAGTGATGGGACTGGATGGGACTGTAAGTCCAAAGATATTGATAAACCAAACGCCGAGACACGGAAGAAGAGAAGACCTAGAGTTTTTGAAATCAGAACAAACCAGAGACAGTTTCACAGTTGCTGTTGCGGCGATGAACATCAGTCAGTACGTATCAGTTTACTTAATAACGCCATACCGACTGCTAGATGCCTTAGCTATCGCTCCGTGGCGATATATTTGATGCAGAAATGTAAGAGTATGTATAATGTTCTGGTTTATTTCCATATTTTTGTATACAATCAACGAAAATCCTGTAATGAAGAGAGTGTGAAATTATTCATGTATTTTACTGTAATAAATCAAAAGGAAATGAAATTATGAACGAAGAGGTTATATTAAGATTGGCCTTCAATTAAGAGATGTATGGAAATCTTAGGAAATCACGCGTTTCACTCGATCTTACTAATCACATAATCGATACACCGACGTTATGCAGATTGGCCACCTTGAACAAATAAATCTACGTCACAAAAATCAAAATGCTCCCATTTACAATATTTAAATGATGTTTCCAAGGAAAGTGCCAAAGAACACGAATGGTGTAGATGTTCTAGTTATAAATCGAAGTCTCTCTACATATAGTGCAAGTGATTATGCTTATATTGGGCATCCAATGTTGAAACAAAGATACAAATGTATTTGTTCCATATTATATGGAAATTAACAGTACTCGTGTATTTTTACAAAATGGTTCAAATGGCTCTGAGCACTATGGGACTCAACATCTGAGGCCATCAGTCCCCTAGAACTTAGAACTACTTAAACCTAACTAACCTAAGGACATCACACACATCCATGCCCGAGGCAGAATTCGAACCTGCGACCGTAGCGGTCACGCGGTTCCAAACTGAAGCGCCTAGAACCGCGCAGCCACACCGGCCGACGTATTATTACAGAGAGTAACATAAGAAAGTAAAGAAATGTCCCTGTAATGCGTGAAAAACTCCCTTTGATGTTTCTGTTTGATCATTAAGAATATTATCTTGCTTACGACTGTTAGGAATGAATGCTTCAGGTTCTTTCAGGATGTTGAAAGTTTTTATCCATGTTCACACGTGCAATATACAGGTTGACTTTTCGATGTGTACCAAACTGTCGTCTGCAGAAAGCACAGATAATGTACAGGCGGTAAAGTCGATAATTAACTTCGAAGACGTTTGTTTGTATTACCGAGGGCGAGACGCCGCCTGTAACCGAACAGGTTGCCACGCCAGAACTGGAAAAAAGCAGGTGGCGGGAGTCTTCCTGGTTTGTATTGAAAACACGTGACGGATGCGCAATAGAAGGAGTGTATCATACTCTATCTGATCAAAGGTATCCGGACAACCCTCTGCAGAATTGATTGGTAGACGTCGCGAGAGGCGAACCGGCAATATAAAAGAAGGCGGCGTGTACCGTACTGTACTGTCACCAGATAAACAGTCACAGCAGAATGGATCGATCAGGAGAGCTCAGTGACTTCAAACGTGGACTCGAAGAAAGGAAGGAATAGTACTGTGAGGTATCTCGTCGACGTCGAAATCGTTGAAATCTTAGCACTCGCACGAGATTGGCACAGAGTAATTTAGGGAAATCACGGAAAGAGGAAATTTGAATGGCAGGTCTAGGATTTCTGAATGCCACTCCTATCGAATCCCAGTGAAATATCGCCTTGCCCGTTATTGTCATCGAGCTGTACTCAAGACCGTACGGAGAAGCTATTTGTTCAGAACAAAAATGAGTAGAGCTTTAAGTTAAACCACTGCTGAACGTTTTTAAGGGTATGAGTACAGTTGTGATTGGAACAGAAAGTTTTCTGATACCTATCAAAAGATTTTAAGTAGGTACCTGGCCCCTCGAAGCAAAGATTTCGATATCCAAATCAAGACTAAAGGACTGTGACTGCTAATTAAATAACTCTGATACAAGTGTATCATCCCTGTAACGTTTAGCAATCGATAGTGTTTTTGAGTCTTTCATTTGGACATGAAAAGATATGATGATGAAATGGGCGATGAGAAAATGAAGGTCACGACGATCGTGACAGCGACGATCGTGACAGCGACGATGACCCGTTTCGACGATGGCTCGAGATTATCATGAGTGTTGGAATACTACTATCGGACGGTTACGTCATTATAAAAGGACTGATGTGTAACGGTACTGATTTTTACACGACAAAGTAGGACCGAAGGAAAGATTAGGTTAACGTCCCGTCAGCGATGTGGCCGTTGGAGACGGAGGTCAGGTTTTTGTTGAAACAGAAGTAGAAGGGTGGAAGGGAGTATGACATGCCAACCTGCTCAATTCTAGCAGTGTGCATTACGCAGTATAAGGCTGCTAACCACTGCGCCACCGCATTCGGTTTACTAAGATAAAAGGCAACGTGACAAATAAGTGATGAATTTCTCTTCATCAATTGAAAGCAATTCAACCTGGTAGAAGTAATCCATATGATGAATGTACATATGGGCGAAACAAGGCTACTGGTACACATGCTGCGGTCTCTCCCTGAAAAACGACACCCTACATGTCAGCGCATATCAGTAATGATACTTTTCACGAGCAACGATAAACAAATATTCCAGTGGATTATATACAATATGTGATCAAAAGTATCCGGACACCTCCAAAAACATAAGTTTTTCATACTAGGTGCATTCTGCTGGCACCTACTGTCAGGTACTCAGTATCAGCGACCTCGGTACTCATTAGACATCGTGAGAGATCAGAATGGGGCACTCCGCGGGACTCATGGACTTCGTATGTGGTCAGGTGATTGGGTGTCACTTGGGTCCAAAAATTTCTCTGAGCACTATGAGGCTTAACATCTGAGGTCATCAGTCCCCTAGAACTTAGAACTACTTAAACCTAACTAACCTAAGGACATCACACACATTCTGCCCGAGGCAGGATTCGAACCAGCGACCGTAACGGTCGCGCGGTTCCAGACTGAAGCTCCTAGAACCTCTCGGCCACAACGGGCGGCATAAGTCTGTACACGAGATCTCCACACTCCTAAACATACCTGGGTCCACTGTTTCCGATGTGATAGTGAAGTGGAAACGTGAAGGGACACATACAGTACAAAAGCGTACAGGCCCACCTTGTCTGCTGACTGACAGAGACAGCCGACAGTTGAAGAGGTTCGTAATGTGTAATAGGGAGATATCTATTCATACCATCACACAGGAATTCCAAACTGCTTCACTGCAAGTACTATGACAGTTAGGTGGAAGGCGAGAAAACCTGTATGTCATGGTCCAGCGGCTGCTCGTAATCCACACATCACGACGGTAAATGCCAAACGACGCCTCGCTTGGTGTAAGGAGCGTAAACATTGGACGATTGAACAGTTGAAAAACGTTGTTTCGAGTGACGAATCACGGCACACAAAGTGTCTATCCGATGGCAGGGTGTGGGTATGGCGAATGCCCGGTGAACGCCATCTGCCAGCTTCTGTAGTGCCAACAGTAAAATTCGGAGGCGGTGGTGTTATGGTGTGGTGGTGTTTTGCATGGATAGGGCTTGCACCTCTTGTTTTGCGTGGCACTATCACAGCACTAGCCTACATTAATGTTTTAAGCACCTTCTTGCTTCCCACTGTTGAACAGCAATTCTGGTATGGCGATTGCATCTTTCAACACGATCGAGCACCTGTTCACAATGGACGGCCTGTGTCGGAGTGGTTACACGACATAACATCCTGCACAGGGACCTGACCTGAATCCTACAGAACACCTCTGGGATGTTTTGGAACACCGACTTCGTGCCAGGCCTCACCGAGAGACATCGATACCTCTCGTCAGTGCAGCACCTGACTGAACGCATGCCTGCGAGAGTGGAAGCTGTCATCAAGGCTGAGGGTGGGCCAGCACCATGCTGAATTTCAGCATTATCGATGGAGAGCGCCACGAACGTGTAACTCATTTTCAGCCAGATGTCCGGATTCTTTTTATCACATATTGTACATCCTTTTCATGAAGTACAACGCTATGTCTGAATTCCGAACGATCGAAATAACATGAACTCATTGCTCTGAATTTTGTCAGTATGTTTCGACAAACAATCTACGTACTCTTCTGGCAGCTCGAAGACACAGTATCTCAGTCCCACTGCGCTCGTTTGGCGTCATTACCTCCCTTTCCTGTTCCAGTCGCTTATGGTTCGCGGGAAGAACGACTGTCGGAAAGCCTCCGTGCGCGCTCGAATCTCTCTGATTTTACATTCGTGATCTCCTCGGGAGGTATAAGTAGGGGGAAACAATATATTCGATACCTCATCCAGAAACGCACCCTCTCGAAACCTGGACAGCAAGCTACACCGCGATGCAGAGCGCCTCTCTTGTAGTCTGCCACTTGAGTTTGCTAAACATCTCCGTCACGCCACCACGCTTACCAAATAACCCTGTGACGAAACGCGCCGCTCTTCTTTGGATCTTCTCTATTCCCTCTGTCAACCCGACCTGGTAGAAATTCCACACTGATGAGCAACACTCAGGTCGAACGAGTGTTTTGTAAGCCACCTCTTTTGTTGATGCAATATATTTTCTAAGGACTCTCCCAATGAATCTCAACCTGGCACCCGCATTACCAACAATTAATTTTATATGATCATTCACCTTCAAATCGTTCCGTACGCATACTCCCACATATTTTACAGAAGTAACTGCTACCAGTGTTTGTTCCGCTATCATATAATCGTACAGTAAAGGATCCTTCTTTCTATGTATTCGCAATACATTACACTTGTCTATGTTAAGGGTCAGCTGCCACTCCCTGCACCAAGTGCCTATCCGCTGCAGATCTTCCTGCATTTCGCTGCAATTTTCTAATGCTACAACTTCTCTGTATACTACAGCATCATCGACGAAAAGCCGCATGGAACTTCCGACACTATCTACTAGGTCATTTATACAGGGTGAAAAGTATTTAAACCGACAAACTCTAGGAGGTTGTAGGGGACATCAAAACAAATATTTTCCCCCAATGTCATTTTTTCCTATGAGGAGTATTTAAACCAGTAGAGGAAGATTTCTCTGGCGGCAAATCAGTTAAACCAACAAACACTTTTCCATTTTTCTTATGACCGAGAGACAACAGATTAAGACAACCCAGTTTAAAATTACAGTAGATTTTCAAAAATGCCTCCATTGACACGTAAGCAAAGGTTACACCGTCAGATCATGTTCTGTCTGACACGGGCAAAAACCCCAGGAGTATCCTGAATTGTTCCTGCTGCTGCTGCTACTATCCGGGCAACCAGATCCTCTTCTGATGCAACAAGAGTTGCAGAAACAAGATTGCGCATCTCTCCCCACACAAAAAAGTCCAGAGGGGACATATCTGGGGATCGAGCAGGCCATGGTACAGGACCACCTCTGCCAATCCACGTTTTTGGGAACCGTCGGTCCAGGAATCGACGCACACGACGGCTGAAATGTGCCGGTGCCCCGTCATCTTGGAACCACATGCGTTGTCTTGTAGGGAGCGGGACGTCTTCCAGAAATTCTGGCAATGCTCTGGCGAGAAAATTGTAATAGTGCCTGCCATTTAATGGCCTAGGTAGCAGATACGGCCCAATTAAACAGTCCCCAACAACACCGACCCAGACATTAACGATGAACCGCACTTGATGAGCGCTAGTAACTGTTGCATGTGGGTTATCCCAACTCCAAACATGCGAATTATGAATGTTGAAGACTCCATCACTCCCGAACGTTGCTTCATCGGTAAACACAGAGGATGGAAACGTAGAATGCATTTCACAGTGTCCCAGGTACCACTGTGAAAACTGTGCTCTGGGTGGATAATCAACTGGTTCCAGGCTGTGGGCACGCTGCAAGTGAAATGGACGTACCAATTGCTCTCGAAGGACTGTTCTTACATTCGTCTGATTCGTCCGCATGTTAAGTGCAATTTTACGAATGCTGATTGAAGGCTCCTGCTTGTAATGGTACTTGAATTACGTAACCATTACGGCAGCTCATCTGAACCTCTCGATACCAGCAATATTCTACTGTGTTTTTGTAAAGTAGTTAACATGTTTCTGAGACAACATTCAGATTTGATTTCATTCATGTAGAGGTACTTTGATACATCGATATGTTTATGTTACAATGATATTATTCTTATGTGTATTCTTTCTTTTGTCACTATGATCTTTGACGTACTTGTAACTCTGATTTTTGGGCGCGTGAGCGGTTATTAGTTGTTAGAGAGTCGGATCTTGAGAAGGTTAAGTCTTGGACGTTATGTTGGAAAGACGCATAAAGTAGTCAGCTTATAAAATGTGAACTTTAACAGTGAGGAAGATGTTTTCAAGTATGTTTTGTATTGTGAAGTGATGTGTGTTACGCGATATTGCAACAAAAGCAATAAAAAGGAAGTGTCACTTAAATTCGGAGTGCTGATTATTTTTTACATCACCATTGTGCTAACTTTCAGGAATGGTTTGTGAAACACATCTATAAAACTTTTGAATATCGGATAATAAAATCTAGGCTTCTTTGCATCCGAGCTTGGAATCATCACCACCTAGATTTTCGACGATTGAGCCATGATTTTACAACAAGACCAGCGTGGGAAACACGAAAAGATGAGTGTCTAGTTTATTCATTATTACATGAAATGATTTTATTAACCGTGCTCTAATGACACCTGCCACATAATAACTTTGTTGTTGCCCGAAAACGCAGTATTTAGCAGCGTGAGCAAAACCACAATCATTATTAAATTTTGACCTTTGTTGTGGTAGGGTTGTTAGACGCTCCACATGTTGCAAGGCAGCTTCCTCAAACTGTAGCGTTCTTACCGTGCGACGGCGTCTCTGTCCTGGCAATCTGCTAAATGACCCGGTCTCATGCAGACGTATGATGCGGGATACGGCGATTGGGATATTGTTGTTGATAAACCCGCTGTGCAGCTCGTCCGTTGTGGTGCGCTACGTAGTACGCACCAACCATATCAGTGTACTCACTCCAGGTGCATCGTTCCATTAGTAAACAGAGACAATGCACTACTACACTAGTGGACAGCAGTTGCCTACAACTGAAGATCGTAATACGCGTCCTAACAACTGAAGATCGTAATACGACCTCCACCGGTTTAAATGATCCTCATAGGAAAGAATCACATTAGGGAAAAATATTTGTTTTGATGTCCCCTACAACCTCCCAGAGTTTGTCGGTTTAAATATTTTTCACCCTGTATATATTGTGAAAAGCAATGGTCCCATAACACTCCCCTGTGGCAAGCCAGAGGTTACTTTAACGTCTGTAGACGTGTTTCCATTAAGAACAACATGCTGTGTTCTGTTGAGCTCGCTTCTTTGCTCGCTCGCCTATTCCACACCGCGGGAGGCTGTCGCCAGCACCACGCGAGGCCATCACCGGCGTTAAATAATTAATGTACTTTGCAGTGGAGGTTCTTCTGATGGTTCTCTTTTGATATGGCACTGATAAAAGTTTCAAGCTCGGTTAATTGTCAGACGTGTTAACTGGTCACCCGAAATTCACTACTTAAAAATGCCTTGGTTGACGACACGAGTTGTTATAAATTACGAATACCGTGCTCAGAAGGCAACTCGGCCTGTAATTGCGCCGGGTTGGCACAGTCTGGAGAAGACACTGGGGTGGAGTGTGGCAGCAGCGGCAGTAGATGGCCACCAAGGCGGCGGCCGGCCGAGGCAAGAAACGGAGCCGGGCGAATGAAAGGGCCCTTTGAGAGCGGCTGCGGCTGCGGCTGCGGCTGCGGCTGGCTTTCGCACGGAGGAAGGCCGCGGCTGACGCACTCGCATTCGGGCCCGACGGTGCTTGCCTGCGTTGCGCGCTTCGCGGCCCGCCTCAAAGGAAGCGAGCTGCCGCTGGACTCTGTCACAAGCAGCGGCCTCTTACTGGCGGCACGCAGCGTCGCCTCAATGGCAGCTAGCTGTACACCAAGTGACGCACGTACCGGCTTAACTACCCAATCTGTACCCTACAAGGCAGCGTACTGCGTGTAGTCTGTGTGTTGTGTTCAAAAAGATTTCGAGGTTGCAGCCGGTCGTCGTTAGCTTCCATCCACGATATTTCGACTGGACAACTGCCAGCCATCCTCAGGTGAGCCACCGAAGACTGACGAAGACGCCCTCCGTTCCGGAATATACAGGGTGTTACAATAAGGTACGGCCAAACTTTCAGGAAACATTCCTCACACACAAAGAAAGAAAAGATGTTATGTGGACATGTGTCAAGAAACGCTTAATTTCCATGTTAGAGCTCATTTTAGTTTCGTCAGTATGTACTGTACTTCCTCGATTCACCGGCAGTTGGCCCAATTGAAGGAAGGTAATGTTGACTTCCGTGCTTGTATTGACATGCGACTCATTGTTCTACAGTACTAGCATCAAGCACATCAGTACGTAGCATCAACAGGTTAGTGTTCATCACGAACGTGGTTTTGCAGTCAGTGCAACGTTTACAAATGCGGAGTTGGCGGATGCTATGGATTAGCACGGGGCAATAGCTGTAGCGCGATACGTTTGTATCGAGACAGATTCCCAGAACGAAGGTGTCCCGACAGGAAGACGTTCGAAGCAAGTGATCGGCGTCTTAGGGAGCACGGAACATTCCAGCCTATGACTCGCGACTGAGGAAGACCTAGAACGACGAGGACACCTGCAATGGACGAGGCAATTCTTCGTGCAGTTGACGATAACCCTAATGTCAGCGTCAGAGGAGTTGCTGCCGTACAAGGTAACGTTGACCACGTCACTGTATGGAGAGTGCTCCGGGAGAACCAGTTGTTTCCGTGCCATGTACAGCGTGTGCAGGCACTATCATCAGCTGACTGGCCTCCACGGGTACACTTCTGCGAATGGTTCATCCAACAATGTGTCAATCCTCATTTCAGTGCAAATGTTCTCTTTACGGATGAGGCTTCATTCCAACGTGAACAAATTGTAAATTTTCACAAACAACATGGTGATGTCTCGATTGGGCTCCATGTTCTTCCACCTACGCTCAATGCAGCACGTTATCATGATTTCATACGGGATACTCTATCTGTGTTGCTAGAACATGTGCCTTTACAAGAACGACACAACATGTCGTTCATGCACGATGGAGCTCCTGCACATTTCAGTCGAAGTGTTCGTACGCTTCTCAACAACAGATTCGGTGACCGATGGATTGGTAGAGACGGACTAATTCCATGGCCTCCACTGACCTCAACCCTCTTGACTTTCATTTATGGGGGCATTTGAAAAAAATGGTTCAAATGGCTCTGAGCACTATTCGACTTAACAGCTATGGTCATCAGTCCCCTAGAACTTAGAACTACTTAAACCTAACTAACCTAAGGACATCACACAACACCCAGTCATCACGAGGCAGAGAAAATCCCGGGGGGCATTTGAAAGCTCTTGTCTACGCAACCCCGGTACCAAATGTAGAGACTATTCGTGCTCGTATTGTGGACGGCTGTGATACAATGCGCCATTCTCCAGGGCTGCATCAGCGTATCAGGGATTCCATGCGACGGAGGGTGGATGCATGTATCCACGCTAACGGAGGACATTTTGAACATTTCCTGTAACAAAGTGTTTGAAGTCACGCTGGTACGTTCTGTTTCTGTGTGTTTCCATTCCATGATTAATGTGATTTGAAGAGAAGTAATAAAATGAGCTCTAACATGGAAAGTAAGCGTTTCCGGACACATGTCCACATAACATATTTTCTTTCTTTGCGTGTGAGGAATGTTTCATGAAAGTTTGCCCGTACCTTTTTGTAACACCCTGTATATAGCGTGCAGCGAGTATTCCGCGCATGCTTCAAAATCATATTGACAGACGAACCACACCGCCCGCCTGCAGCGCTCTCGCTGGTGGAAATGCAGAACTCAGTTGCCGTGGCGTTGTCAATTGTCGCGGCCATCGGAGTACTCTGACGTCTTCGTCTGGAGCAGCTGGTAGCTATTGTCACGGTTCATAAGATTGTCTGTCATACGAATTTCCACTGATTCTTTCATGACTGAGTACCAAAAGGATGTTGCTGTAGCCAAAATTGTTGTCTTCTCATACTCCAATGAGTGTCCAGTGGAAATGCAATGCTCAGCAACTGCAGACTTGCTAGGTTGCAAAAGGCGAGTACAGCGCTGATGTTCAGTGCAACGTTCTTCCACTGTTCGCAATGTTTGTCCTATATATGACATGCCACACTGACAAGGTATTTTATAAATTGCCGCCCTCCGCAATACCAGATCGTCTTTCACTGATCCCAACAGGTCGGAAATCATCGATGGTGGACGGAAAATCACTTCCACTTCGAAACCGTGGAGGATTCTTGCAATTTTGGAAATGTTGCCAACAAAGGGAAGAAAAGCTAAAGATTTAGTAGGCTTGCTCTCTTCTTTCTACACTCCCTGATTCTTTGGCTTAATTGCAAGTCCCTTGCTAATTTGCCGGGTAGAATATCCATTCTCTTTGAAAATCCTCTTCAGGTGGGCAAGCTCTTCAGGCAACCTATCTGCATCTGACACTACATGAGCTCTGTGTACAAGTGTTTTAAGTATACTCATTGTTTGCGATGAGTGATGGCAGCTGGACGAATTTAAATATAAATCAGTATGTGTGGGCTTCCGATAAATTGAATGCCCCAGAGAGCCATCACCCTTCCGTCTAACTAGCACATCCAAGAAAGAAAGGCAACCATTTTTCTCTAATTCCATGGTAAACCGAATGTACTCATGAATGGATTTTAGGTGGTCTAAAAGCTCCATTAATTTGTCTTCTCCATTAGGCCACACTACGGAAGTATCATCCACGTACCTCCAAAAAACAGTTGGCTTGAGGGCTGCTGATTTAAGTGCTCTCTCCTCAAAATCCTCCATAAAACGGTTGGCCACCAAGGGAGACAAGGGGGTACACATGGCGACGCCGTCAATATGTTCCGTGTGTTGTGGTTGGGATAGCTGACTTTGTCAGGAAGAACGCTGCAGCTACCGACACAGGAACCCCAATAATCGCTTTCCCTTCCAACAGAGCGCAGCAGCGATTTACTTTTTTTTTTATGTGCTTCTCTCGATTACACACTGGAAGACAAGGAAGTAAAAAAGAAAAAGAAAAAAAAAACGAAGCACCGCAAAGGACTTATCTGAATTGGACGGAAATTAGTAGATATGATGTATCTGTACAGACAAACAAATAATTACAATTTCGCAAAAATTGAAAAATTCCGGTAATTTATTCAAGAGAAAGAGCTTCACAAATTGAGCAAGTTAATAACGCGTTGCCCACCTCCTCCCCCACCCCTCCGGCTCTCATGTAAGCCGTTATTAAGCTTGGCATTGCTTCATACAGTAGTTGGATGTCCTCGTGAGGAATGTCATGCAAAATTCTACCCAAATGGATCGTTAGACCGTCAAAATCCCTAGTTCCTGCGCTTAATGCTCCAAACGTTCTCAATCGAGGAGAGATCTGGCGATCTAGTTGGCCAATGTAGGATTTGCCAAGCACAAAACAAGCAGCAGAAACTCTTACTGTGTGCAGGTGGGCATTATCTTACTGAAATGTAAGCCCAGGACGGTTTACCGTGAAGGGCAACAAAACGGCGTGTAGAATATCTTCCACGTACAGCTGTGCTGTAAAGGTTCTGCCGTTGACAACCAAAGGGGTCCTGCTAAGGAAAGAAGTGGTACCCCAGACCATCACTACTGGTTGTGCCATTGCAGAACAGCGAATAGTTTGTGGATTTGATCCCCACTGTGTCCACGCTAGTTTGCGAATTAGGTTGTTTCGAGCGGAGATTTTCATTTTGGTGTTCTTGCAGTGAGTTTTGAATTTCAGAGTTCTATCGAGAGTGACTCCCAAGTATTTAGGTGCGTGATGATACTAAAGTTGGATGCCTGACCATGCAATATGTAGCTCACGATTAGCTTCCCTGTTCCTTAAATGAAAGGCACACACTTGTGTCTTCGAAGGGTTTGGTCTGTGTAGGTTCCGATTGTAGTAGCTTGACAGTGTTCTGAGTCCTGTTGTCAGGTTTCTTTCCACTCTTTCAAAGCATGAGCTCTGCGTAGCAAGGGCTAGGTCATCTGCATATAAGAATCTCCTTGTACATGGGGTCAATGGCTGATCGTTGGTATAGATGTTGAAGAGAAGTGGAGCCAAGACGCTTCCCTGAGGTAGACCATTTTTCTGCGCTCTCCAGCGACTGCATTGTCCTTGAAATTATGCTTTTCTACTACTGAATATGCTTCTCGAGTCTGGTACAGGTCATCTCATGCCAGACAAGTAGACATTGCTCTCAACGAAACCTGCAGGTTGATCACAGGTTGCTTAAGACCTACCCTAACTGATAAGCTCTACTGCCTGGCTGTAATAGCGCCACCATGGATACGCAGAACAGTGGCTGCCAACAGGGAGAGACTGAAAGTGGAACAGGACAGTGCCCATCCACTGCACGGACATAATCCACCACAGCAACGGCTGAGATCGCGAAAGAGCTTCCTGAGAACATCCGAGAAGCTCACCATTTCACCAGAGAAGGCAAGGCTGGAGTTATGGAAGAAGTCGACGCCTCACCTGCAGACGCCAGAAGCTGAAGAAATACCACCTGGACACAACGAGAGCTGGCTGGTGTGGAAATCTTTAAACAGATTACGATCAGGAGTTGGACGATCCAGAGACAACCTGAAGAGATGGGGCTTCATAACAGAAGATACGTCCTGTGATTGTGGACAAGAACAAACCACAAACCACGTGCTCCAGTGCCTTTTGTGCCCTACATCCTGCACGAAGATTGATCTCCTGCAAGCCACTCCAAGCGCCTTGGAGGTTGCAAAGTACAGGGCACGTGTAATATAAATACAATTTGTATATATATATATATATATATATATATATATATATATATATTTATGTATATGGCTACTGTAAATTTGTATGTTTCTGATTTGAGAATAAATAACTCCTGGTTGTCGGGCCTTATTGCTAGCAACAGTGAGCTTGGTATCCCATCGGTGCATGGGGTGTCTCGAGAGGAGTCTTTGCTGCTCGTCAGGGCTCAGTTCGAAGCGGAACTCATCACTGGACTATTCTAGTATAGTGAATGAGATTCCAGGCCGCAGACGTGTCGGGAGATGCCCTGGTCAGCCGTCAGATACCAGCCTGACCGTAGCCTACCATACGGCACGACAACCAGGAGTGATGGTCTAGGGAGTCCATAGAAGAACCCCTTCGGTCGTCATTCGCGGCACCTTTACAGCAGTGCTATATGTCGACGATACTCTACGGCCCGTTTTGTTGATCTTCATGGCAAGCCGTCCTGGGCTTACATTTCAGCAAGATAATCCCCTCCCGCATACTGCGAGAGCATCTACTTCTTGTCTTCGAGCTTTCCAAACCCTGTCTTGGCCAGCGAGGTCGCCGGATATCTCCAAGATTGTGAACATTCGCAGCGTTATGGTCAGTGCCCTCCAACCATCTCGGGATTTTGACGATCTAAAGCACCAGTTGGATGGAACCTGGCACAGTATCGCTGAGGTGGTCATGCAACAACTCTATCGAACAATACCGTTCCGAATAATTGCATGCAGAAGGACAAGAGGAGGACCAACTGACTTGCTCAGTGTGTGAAATGAATAAATCACCCATTGTTTTCTGAAACTGTAATCATTTTTTGTGTGTACATGTTCATCTCATCTACCGATCTCCGCTCCATTCAAATAATTTCTTGGCATTTCGAAGCTTTTTTTCGTCTCAGAGTGTATTTAGTGCCCTCTGGTCTGGATGAGTGTACTGCATTGGTTGGGAAGGGCGTCATAAAGCCTTCTAGCCTTTACTGAGGCAAGCTGGCCCACAACTGTTGTAGCTGGTCCTTGATACATAGCGTACTGACAGTGGGACGGAGTTGACGTCCGAGCTACTCCAACACATTTTCTGTCGGGAAAGAGCTCGGGACCTTGTTAACAACCGGGGTACTCTAACATTACGCAGACAGCACTATGTCACTGTCGCACGAGAGGCAAACGTGACGACGCAGGGTGTGTGTAACGAGCCATTGTGACATCACAATTCCCTCAGTCACTACTACCCGTGACATGAAGTCGTACTACGTCTGTAGCGTACTGTTGTGGCGTCAGAGTTCCCTCGGTCACTATCAGTTGTGACCTGAAGTCATACAAGATGGCTCGCCAGACCATGACGCAGAGAGTGACAGCGCTGTGCGTCTCCAAAACAGTGAAACACTCCGGGTCGCCGCCATACTCGCTGACGGTGGTGGTCCAGGGTAGTCCAGAACCTCGATTCATGATGTGCGATGCCATTCATTAGCACTCCTTGCTTCCCGCGCTACGCCATCACTCCAAATGCAACCATTCGTGCCGAGATGTTAACAGCAGCGTAAGTGTGGGAAACTAATTCCCTAGTCCAGCTGCTCCAGCCAATGATGGTGACAGATTGTTTCGGGGTCTTCACTTGTTTACTGATATCAAGTGCAGAGGTCAAGAGGCTCCGATGTTCTTGATGTAGAATACGGTCATCCTCTCTTGTGATGATCAGGCACCATCCTTAGCGTCAATTAAAATTCTCTTCAGATTTCTGTCCCCATTTATGTAGAAGACACGGTCTTGCAAAATCGTATGAATATTTTTGAAACACTGTATTTCTTGCCGATTAAAGAAACTTGCGACGAAGCGCAAACTTCACCTTTAAATCTCCTCAATGACTTCCGTCAATCCAACTGTGGGAGCCCTGCCCTCGTGAATAACAATCGCCGCGAATTGCTCGAACGAGGGTTTTGAAGGCGATCTTTTTTGGTGTTGAATTAACTTCGCTTAATACTCTTCCGACAAACCACAAAATTTCAAAATTCAAATGGCTCTCAGCACTATGGGACTCAACTGCTGTGGTCATCAGTCCCCTAGAACTTAGAACTACTTAAACCTAACCTAAGGACATCACAAACACCCATGCCCGAGGTAGGATTCGAACCTGCGTCCGTAGCAGCAGCGCGGCTCCGGACTGGAGCGCCTAGAACCGCACGGCCACCGCGGCCGGCGACAAACCACAATCTGACATTTAATCTCCAGACGGCACCTGCTTCAGGATTGTTACCGAAGCAACTGCCCGCCGCCGATCATATTGCCAAACTTTATCTTTTTTTCATCTAGTCACACGCATTTAAAGTATGCGCGTTCCGCTAGTTTTTTATCCGCAGCCGCAAGTCTTCTATCTCCATCTGCTGGTATTTAAATTTTACAAACCGCTTTAACACATTCAGTACGCTGGAGCTCTAACGGTAAGTTTGCGACTGACCTGGATTTCACGGATGCTATTGTCCGACATCGTGATTTACATTCCATAGACTAAGAAACAACAGGCCAGTGATGACAACTTTTAAATATAACGTAGCCTGTCATATTAATGATACAATGCTCATTTTTTTCCACTATTTTGCACATATTTTCCGTGTTTGACTTACGACATTAATAACCTAACATTAAACCTTTTCGTGGCAGGAATATGCATGTCACCTCATTCAAGAGAAAAAATACATGTATTAAGACAAATTACACTTGACGATGGTCCCGCAGAGTCCGAAATGCATCGTGTATTTAATAAAACACGAAAAGTTGTGACTGAAGGAGTTTTTTTAATTCATACCTCCAGTGTACTGAATACTGTCACGTTTGAAGCTGCAAAATATGGATAAAATTAAAAAGATAATTGCGATAAGTTACAATCTTTTTTTCTCGTAATTACTGAAACAGATGTTTTGTAATATTACTGTTATAGTTCACCAACATTTGGAAGTCACATGAAGTCATGTTGCAAATTGACACATCATTCATACTGTTAACTGTTAGTGTTGACGGTCTTGCGGTGATCCGTACAATTATTATTTACACCCTAACCACAGATTTTAACAGTTATGTTTTAAGAGTATGGCCATTAATATTTAGTACAATATCCCGAAAACCTGACAGCGTCCAAAAACTTCAAAAACGAGAAAACACCTTGCTCTGTACTGAGCTCTTGTGGAGGCTGCATGAAAACATGCATAAATTTAACCTTTGAAGAGAATCTATAGCAGCGACTATGGTTCCTTGCGAAACTCCTTCGTTTGCTTGTGAAGTCATATTGACAGAAGTATTCAAACATTTGTGACTGTCATGTGCAGGAATATCCTGCCTAAGACAAAAAAAAAATAAAAAATAAAAAGCTGGAGGTTGTCAGTAAGAGTCACCTGTCCTAGCAGAGACTGACTCAGCAACATTACAGAACACTTGTCTGTTACAAAGACTGTTTGCTTTGTAAAGAGTACCTCCTGGCATTCAGCAGTGCGACGTGCAGATCGCAGTCGCCATGGCTTGTTGGAAATATTTTTCTGCCACATTCCTCGACACTGCTAGTCGCAAACAGCTGTCATTGTCTACAGTATTAAACCATATAATGAATGCCAAGTATACACCGTGAATGTGGAAAATGTGGTAGTTCAAGCGTGGCCTTTTCTTCTAATGGCAAGTGCTGTGGAAGTAACAAAATCTATTACTTAGAAGACAGTCCAGTTTCTTATTTAAGCAGTTTTAAAATCTGTCATTAACATGTTTAACAATAGTTCCTATGGCAGCTGACAAGTAAACAAGTTTCATGTACAGATCTTTTTACGATCATGTTTACCAGCGAAGGTTGATACTTTCTTAGTTTGAATGTTCATAAGCCTCTAGCTCGAGGGACATCATTTATTTTCAAGAGCAATAGAACATTTTAGCATTTTAAAGCAGCTTAAAGTAGATGCTATCTAATGTCTCGGTCTCACATACGAAGGCCTTTATGAAGAATATGATAAGTAAATTAAGGTAAAATGATCGATAAAAGTTACTCTTTTATCTTTAAACCCCTTTACTTAATAATAACTCTGAGCATAAAAGTTATCATTGAAACTTAAGAAATAGAGGAACGACATTTATTTCTGAAACATCTGCCACCTACATATACTCCAGTTTTTCAGAGTATAACGCTTGGTGAAGGTCTCTTCGTATATTTTATGTCACTCCTTCAATCTTTTCACTAGGGCATATGGGAAATTGACTGTGAAGATGAAGGAACGAGTAGAATCGTTTCACGGTTCACGTTCTATACAGATTCTCCTGACAGATGCGTCAGTCTTTCGTGAGACCAGTGTCATCTTCCAAGCCCTCAGCATCTCCGTAACATGCTGTGCTAACTAAACGGGTAATTACATCCATCGTAACGCTCTTCTGTATGCCGTGCGTATTTTGCTTTACGCTGATTGCATGAAGTCCCGACACACTTGACAATATTCAAGGTATGATGTACAAAATTGTTCTTGTTTCCTATGTGGTAGATGCGCTACACTTTCTTAGAATTATACTTGTCTACTGAAGATACCTGAATAACCACCATCATCATCTTCATTATCGTCATCATAAGTGATTGGCTGTTAAGTCTCCTACAAGCATTAGTCTTCAGCTATATACATCATTTATTCTCCGCATGTAAACACACAGAGCACGACGAGGGATACTTCGTACCAATATCAGCGACTCCCTTTCCATATCATTTCACTCATGAACGGAGAAAAGTTGTCAATAAGTCTCTTCTCTTGTTTTCGTAACTCATGGGCAAGATATACGATGGAAAAAGTAGAATTGTTTTACTCTCTTCCCCGAATACTAATTTTCTAATTTTAACCTACGGCGCTTTAGCGAGAACAGCACCACCATTCTTGCAAAGATTCCCACTCCATTTCTCTGTCCATCTCAGTTATCTTTTACTACCGAATCAGAGCGCCTTAGAATTCTACTGACATCTCCTTCTGCGCCTACTTGATACGGATTCCAAACGCTAGAGCTGCAATCTAAAATTGGCCGCCGTAGTGTTATCCTTTGCAGAGGGACTGCAGACTTCCATAACGCCACCAAACCATGTAAGTCTTTCATTAGCCTTCCCATCTCCTGATATCACATACACGTCCTATTTCATATCGTGTCGAAATATTGAAATGATGTCCGTCTGATTCACTGAAATTGATTTATTGCGGTTTTATCCCTAATACGTTACTACGAGACGACGATGCTACTCGGCTTACAACCCGTGAAGACTTCACATATGTGTCAAGGAGCTGTTACCCTGGAAGACGATGGATTTGCGCCCTCCTATGGGCATGATGGTGGTGTTGGGATTCATCAGAGCATGCAATGCCCTGCCACTGCGCCAACGAGTGGCGATGGCCAGGTGCCCATTTCTGTCGGAGGTCCATCGTTCGTAGTGTTCGGTGCTCTGTGTGTTCACACATGCAGGCCTATTCTGCCCAGCGTTCAAGTCTGATGTTAGTTCCGCCACTGCTCTGCGCCTGTTCTCTTTACCAGTCTGCCCATCCTACGACGTCCGACATCTGTAATGACGGGGTGGCTTGGCTGCCCACAACGTCTGGACGTGGTTCCACCTTGGTTTCGCCACGTGTTGAAGACACTTACCATAGCGCTCCTTGAACACCCGACAAATCTTGCAGTTTCCGAAATACCCATGCCGAGCCTCCGGGCCATCAGAACCTTCCCTCGGTCAAACTCAGATAGGTTGCGCGCCTTCCCCGGTCTACCCACTGACAGCACGCTCAGTGATACTACATGCACTGTGCGTGTGTCTGACTAGCAATCATTAATGGCCAGGTGATGCTGCTATCGCCTGGACGGATTTACATCTATAGTAAGTTGGTGGTCACAACGTCGTTGTTCTGGCTGATCAGTTTAAGGCGATCTTAAATCTACGATACAGTCCATAGGTTAATTACTGCTAATTAGTTTAATTTCGCTGTATAGTTCCTCGTATTTATGCCTATTACGTATATTTCACTTTATCTAGAGAATTTTGGATTCCGATGAGGATGTTTTCTTGCAGACATCAGTATCGTCAGAGAGTTTCACAATCAACCAAGGGACTCGACAACGTCGTAGCTTATCACTCGCATTTACATTGACGATATGATTGAAACGTGGAAACAATGAACTGATGCAGGCTTGAGATTATCACATGACATGTTTTTTAATACGATGTTTTTTCAGACGACCTTACAATTGCACAACATACCGAGACCTCGCCACGAAGATCCATCTATAGACTGAACTAAATTTCTAAAGAATATAATATGAAAATATCCATTCCAAAAACAAAAGTTATGGTTTTCGAAGGAACAAAACTACTGAGAACCAAGATCAAACTAGGAAACAAAACAATTGAACAAGTTCATCACATCAGTTAAGTGGGAAGTATTATAAGCTAATGGAATGGACTCGAAATTCACAAAAAACTGCAGCAGTATCAAATTATATGCGTAACAGTCATCAAAACATTTAGGAATAAAGTGAGAAAAGACGCAAAATTCATGTTTTATAAGGTAATGGCCACCCCCACATTGCTATTTGGAAATGAAATTTGGACAATTATTAAAAAGCAATAAAGTAGAATCCAAGCGGCAGAAATGAAATTTCTAAGAGGAATTAAGGACTGCACAAGATTAGATTAAGAAACTAAGGCACAAGAGCACAGCTTGTGATATATGCGATGAATAAGAAGATCAAGTCTAATCGACAACACTGGCTAGAACATCCACAAAGAATGCCAGATTTAAGACTATCAAAACCAGCCATAAATTTCAGACCTTTATGTACAAGATCCATAGGAAGGCCAAGAAAAATATGGCTGGATACTAAGAAGACGGAACAGCCCTATGGTCTAGACCATGATGGAAGAAGAAGAAGAAGAAGAAGAAGAAGAAGAAGTAGTAGTAGTAGTTTCACAATCACGTTGTCCACTATTTCCTCCATCCCCTTCCTTATTGCGTATAAAAATTTGGTGTTACACCCAACAAAAGTTCGTCTCTAAGCATTCGATTCTAACGTCCAGGGATTCCTAGAGTGATCATACTCGTCTTCGTCTTCTTCTCCTTCTCCTTCTTCTCCTTCTTCAGCGTATCTTACTCCGCTGCTGGATATAGGACTTGCCGATTGCTTCCACTGTCTTCAATTTTGAGTTACCTAGTACCATCGTGTTCCAGCCACGAACTTCATGTCATCAAGCAATTCCCTTTTGAGGGTATTTCAATGTCTCTCTTGTGGTCCCACGGTTTCCAGTGAACAAGTCAGGGGTCCGCAGCCTATAATCTTGTCGAGCTACGACTCCGACACATTGCCACATACAAACTCTGTTAGTGATTCGTTGTCTGGACTTAGTATTTTTGTTTTAGTGACGTTCATTTGCAAGCCAATCATTGTGGGGGCAAGTTTTAGTTCTTGGCTCATGTTATAGCCAGTCCAGATCTTCAACATCATTGCCTAAATGCAGATGTTATCGATATGAGCCTGTCATTCCGTTCTAATTATCTGAAAACGTCTTCTAATGCAAGTGTGCACAGCTTCGGACAAATGATGTCTTGGCGGACTCTTTGCCGGTTGGGATCTTGCTGGTGATAAGCTCATCATTCACTCTGCCACTGTTAACTGCTCATAGACGAAGCTCAGAAGCTTTATATACCTTTAGTTTATCCTGGCATTTTCATGGGCATTTGCGACAGCCAAATCCCCACGGAGTCTACTGCTTTTCGATAATCTATAAAGGTCTGATGAATCCTGATTTCATATTCATACTCTATGGCTATTTTTTGGCTTGAATAGCAATTTGGTATGCAGCTTAATAGAATCTGATGAAATTACTCAGCGTTTTGCAGTTGCCGAATCTATTACTGCAGGAAAACTTTGACGTTCAGAGATTCCGGTGGCTGTTCGCATTTAGTTTTCCATGCGACACTTCATATTAATGAAACTATCTACGACCTAATTCCGACTCACGGCGTTGTACCGGGTTGGAGACTGTATGTTCATTGACTGGAGCCATGGCAAACGAAAACTCAGTCACCTCTGCACTCGTCTCATCACCATCAGTTTTAACAACCATTTTATGGCACACTTCGAGAGTGAATACGTCAACACAAGAGCGCATGTACAAACATACACAAACTGTGATAGTAAAACCATGTAAATAATCGCCTGAGCCAGAAAGAAGAATTACAAGTTTGAACACCCTTAAGATGATACGACTCATTACCTACAGTCTCAGTGACAACTGATATTATGTAACAGCAAATAATAAGGTGAGAGCGCGAACTGCATACAGAGAAACGCAGAATGAATCTACATAGAAAAAACGTTTCCTTTCGTGTACTTTTACGTTAACAGGAATAATCACTGAAAATTACGACAGTACAACCAAAATCTAACTGCATAACAACGGAGCATACAGGTTGTACGGAAGATTGGTTCGATATAAGTGCGACATCGCGAGTGTACTTCGTTCTTTATACCTGCGGAAAGGGTATGTATGGATACTCATGTTGGCCATATCAGTCAGACAAGCATTCTGAAGGGCATTGTGAATCATCGCATTCGTTTATTCAGAGAGACCAATGAAATTCCTAAATACGGCAGCTTTTAAAACGAAGAAGGAGAACTTATGAACTAGACGTGGGTGCTTTCCCTAAGTAAAATTTCTGTTAATTCTGTGTGCTCCACAGGAGAACATAAAGTCTGTTCTATATCTGTGTGTCAATTTATTCTACATCCACACTGGCGGCATTAATAACGAGCGATTACACTATCAAACTAATGGAAGCCTTCCAGCTTCTCTGGTTTTTACTGAATTAGATCCATAACATTTATTCTGACTTCTGCGGCTGTCACTGAAGTCATGACTATAATATAAGTAGAGGATAATTCTAGGAGGAACAGCACTTAGTCGAGAGCTTTTTCCTTGGTCATGTTTCTTTTTCCGTGAGGTAACTAACAAACCTCAGCATGCTCATTCTCTTGAATACAGCTATAGCAGAGTGCATCATAAACAAGGTACAGATCATAATCAAAGTTGTTTATTACGCAGTCTGCTGTAAATATATGCTGCTGACAGGGTGAACATACCGAGAGCTACACATTTGCTTGTGTTAAAGTAAATAATTTCAGGGGATAAATTGCTACTGGTTGCTCTTCCTCTTAGATTTGCCCTTTACAGAATCGTAAGCACCTCAGTGTATTTCCGTTGGCGTACCACGCTGGAATCGTCGCTTGCAGCTTGTGTATGGATCTTGAAGTGTCCATCGTGAAACTTCTGCTTCCCTTCAAAGTGACAGATGTGACCCCTATTAGATCCACAAGAGAAGAAACTTAGTCGTTTAGTAGCTGATGACACCAAAACCACGATGCCAAAATCGCTCACACTGACTACACGCTACGCTACACAGCATGGGATTATCGTGGTTTGGGAAGTGGGTACTGGTTATTCAGTACACAAAAAGAGCAAACGTTCCAGAGCAAATAATGGATAGAAAATGTGTAAACATAAGACTATGAAAGACTTTTACTGTCAACAGCAGATCACAAGTAGTTACGAAGAGAGGGCGTCGAGAGTTTTGTACATAGAGTCCAATGCCACCAGTCGCCTGCATAAATCACAAATTTATGGAGATGTATGCTGTGTGCTGTGCCATTGACGTCAGAGAGTCGCTACTTGTTGACCTCCGCTTCTCTGTATTCACATTCAGGCATTCCGGACGAAAGCGAGATCTCCAGCACCGTACGCAAGCCGCGTGCTGGTGCCACGCTTTACTGTGTCCACTTTGTGCAGCTATTAATCATATAGATTGTTACTCATTTACAACACAGACTTATACTATATTTTTCCTAGCTGAGTATTTTCTTTTCTGGTCACGTGCTGTTGTGTTACTTACGGGAATTACAAAGAATTTTTACCGGAAGCACGATATTATCTTCTTAGGACTAGGGTTTCAATATGCTTTTGTGTTACTGCAGACGAAGAGAGGTAAAGGAATTAATGAATGTTTGTAAGGTTTATTTTAAGAACGAGTATTTTACATTAACAGAATACTAAAATCCAGGTTATGCAAAACCTCCTGCCCTCCGTTTTTCACATAACAAGTATTACTGAAACAAAGAAAATGTGCAACGATTTTACATCCATGTGTAAAGATTTTATTAGGAAAAAATGGCGTTTTTCGGGAAAATACAAACTAAATAGGAATATTTTATTCTTAGATGATACGATTATTTGTAACGCACGACAAAAAGGAAACCGGTGGAAAACAACTACATGTGACATGTTTTCCGTTGAACAAACTACTCTAGTAAGCATAAGTAAAATTCTATACGACTTTTTGGCAAAAACGCGAAAGATTTAGAACTCATCTACATTTGACAAATTTCAGAACAAATTTTAAACGTCAATCATAAACGTGGTTCAGCAAATTCCTCAGCACATACTTTTTTTTTTAAATTTGAATTATATTGTTGCAACTCTGAAATTCCAAAATATGAAAAATTGTGAACTTTTCCATCAGCTGCACGCGTTTACAATTTCGATTTACAGATATCTAGTGTGCGCAGTTCTTTGTGACGGGTAAGATCTCATAAAACCCTGAACAAAATGCAGGACGCTGTGGGGAGAAGATGACCAAACTAAAACTCTAAATTTAGATGGATGACGACAGAAGCAATTTTCCCGTTTAGTGTGGTAACACCAGACCGCGAACAAGTTTCGAAACTACGCAGTTTATTGCCAAGTTTTCACTCTAATTCATCGAATTGTTTAAAGCCGGAGATATCAAACTTTCATCTCTTTTGAACTTTAAAATGTGGTCAAATGCGCAATTTGGCCAACATATTCCACAGAACAATGGTGCTGTGACGAAGTCCTTCATGTCCACTAGCTCAGTTTGTTTTGGTTACAAATACCACGTACAGCGTTCACTTTTTCTACAGCCCTTGTGACGGGGAGAGGGGTGGAGCAAACAAGCTCGGCCACGCACGTAGGCCGCTGTGATTGGAGGAGCGGTTGCGGAGGGCACTAGCTTCTTCACGCAGTGCAGTCACTATACAAGTGTACATCTACAAAAGCAATATCAGTAACTTTGTGTTTTAGAGGAGTAGTCTAAAGCAGCGCTTGTGCGGACCACTAACTGCTCCGTCACTGATACAGTCATAAAAAATGATTATCACCAGTGTTGTCAACTCTCCAAAACGAAATAAACTAAGTGTCTATGAAAAAAAAGCCAGAAAAAAGCTGTTTTATTTTTATGTATATCTATCCTGTTTAAGGTAAGTGGGGGAGGGATGTATACGAAAACCCACTAAGATAGATATTGTTAGGTAACTCCAACCCTATGAAGAACAATTTGATCAAATTTTATACACAGACAAGCCAAAATGTAATGAACGCTGGTTTTATTTTATTTTACTTTGATTTTTTTACTGTGGAATCATGTTCTTCAACAATAATTTGCTCATCTCAGGTATTTAATTCAATTTAAAACAACTCCTTGAAATAACTGTTCTACAGAATTTTGTATCGCATCTCACACGCGTGTCCGATGATTCATTCTAGCCGGAGAGAAAAGCACAACAGAACAAAAATTTAGAGGCGTGTGTTGTGCACCTACTTAGAGAAATGATTTCTGGATGCACTAATACTTCTAATGCGGGTATAACTATTTGACGTCTTATTTCTATGATATGCATATAAAACGTCAGCCCATTTTTAGAAACCTGATAGTTTCACGCGAAAATATATTCATACAGTTTCTTTCACAGAACTTCCTTTTCCTCACAATAAAAATACAAATAATGTTTCTGCTAGGTACGTACAGGACAAACTGCAGAATATCTGCGCTGTAATGCTGCATTATTTCTTATATTTAACAAACTACTGCACTGAATAGAAGTTCGCCGTTTCTTTCCTTAGTTCAACGGCTGATACGTTGTTTATTGCAAGTGTGAAGCGTATGACTTCTGATTCATCCCGGATAAATAAAAGTCTGTGTTGCTTAAAACAGTTTCCTTCATTATTGTGAAGCTGCGATATTATGCTATGATGCTACAGCTTTTCTGAGCAGACTTTCAACTGTTTGTTTATCGTCGTTATGTTTTTGGTCTGTGTACGTGTACGCTGACGAGCCCGAAACACATACCAACACAGCTTTCGTTTGTGTTTGTTATATTTTTTAATTCATTCTAATAACACATTCTCATGGCATACTGAAGCGAGTTTTGATATTTTAGTTCGGTAAAAATAATTTTCCTTTAATCATCATAGATTTTAACGCTTTCCATTTGTCAAGGGGAAAAAAGCTAGATAAAAAGTCAAATGATTGCGGAAAAGGTCGTACTTCCGGACCTCAGTTAAACCACTCATTTGTACAGCTAAATGGTATTAAAAAGAAGCCTGAGTTAGCGTTAAAAAGCTGTTTTCATTACACTAATGATGGTGGTATTGTATACACTACTGTTCGGTCGCTAAGGTTGGCAACACCCGGAGTCTGAATTACACAGATGGTTCAGAACTGGAGATACGAGCGCTCATAGATAGCAAAAGATGTCGTTTATCCTTGAGAACTATACGAAACAAGTGCTGGTGATGTCGTGGAGAAATGCGTAAATAAATGGACGAAGAGTGTGAATGATAAATACGAAAAAGAAGGAAGATTAGGGTTTAACTTTGGCTTCGAGTTCATTAGAGACGGAGAACAAACTTGCGGTGTTTCAGGGAGGGAGAAATAAATCGGCTGTGCACTTGCAAAGGCAAATGGAGTAGACTGGTCGTTCCCCTGAGTTAAATCCCATCTAGTACGTATGGGATGCAATGGGGAGATGTATTACAGCACTTCAACGTGCACCAACAACCATTCAACAGTTGTCAGACGCGCTGGTTGAGGTATGAAACGCTCTATCACAAGAACTCCCTACCAGCCTTGTACTCAGCATGGGAGCACGTTGTAGAGCAAGCATTGCCGTCCATAGTGATAACACACTATACTAAAACCGTCAGCACACGGGACAAAGACGCTAACGTCGACGTGCATGCAGTAAGGATGTCCAACGTCGCGAGGCACAGCGCCTACTGTACACGGGAGGAGCTATAGTGTGATCCACGAATGATGGCGGTTCGCGCATGTTGAGGCACTGACGGGAATAGCATTGTTGACGATTTCAAGCGACTGTTGCCGTACGCCCGTGCGCGTGCTTTCCGCTTGAAGGAAGCGTATTTCTGCAAATTACGTCTCTCGCTTGCTTGTGCAAAATTTATCACTTACCACCACAATCAGCGATGACAACTAGCAAAAAATGGAATCTAAATTCACTAAACAACTCGCTACGATCACGTTTAACGCTCGCATTGGCTACAGCATTTACAGCAGAGCGCTCAGAACACTACTGCACGCTCATTGGCTCTCAAGTACGCGTGACGTAGGCGCACAGAACAAGCCTGAACACGACCGCCATCGTTCGTGACTCCAACTATAGTTAGGTGATTTTGCGCTCTCAGAACTCTATAGCGGAGTTGTTGGATTTATTTGGCTTGCTCTGTTCACGAAAATGGACGCGTGTAAAATTAAAACGAACTTTTCTCCCTTGTTCATATCCCAATTGTGTTGCTCTGTCTGTGATATACATAAATAAAAACTTCAGTATCCGTAAACATGTAATGAGAGAAGAAGGAAAGATACACGTCCGGCCCAGTGACGACATCAGCTTATAACAGGTCACCAAATTGAAGAAACTTACTCCTGACTAAGAACTCAATTATATTTACAGAACATTGAGTATTACAGAAATTATATCTATTAATTTCTCCACCGTCAAGAAAAGCAAAACTAGGATAATGGAATGTAGTCGAATTAAATCGGGTGATGCTGCGGGAATTAGATTAGGAAATGAGATGCTTAAAGCAGCAAATGAATTTCGCTGTTTGGGGAGCAAAATAACTAATGATGGTCGAAGTAGAGATGATATAAAATGTAGACTGGCTATGGAAAGGAAAGAGTTTCTGAAGAAGAGAAATTTGTTAACATCGAGTATAGATTTATGTGTCAGGAAGTCGTTTCTGAAAGTATTTGTATGGCGTGTAGCCATGTGTGGAAGTGAAACATGGACGACAAATAGTTTGGACAAGAAGAGAATAGAAGCTTTCGAAATGTGGTGCTACAGAAGAATGCTGAAGATTAGATGGGTAGCTCACATAACTAATGAGGAGGTATTGAACAGAATTGGAGAGAAGAGAAATTTGTGGCACAACTTGACTAGAAGAAGGGATCGGTTGGTAGGACATGTTCTGAGGCATCAACGGATCACCAATTTAGTATTGGGAGGCAGCGTGGAGGGTAAAAATCGTAGATGGAGACCAAGAGATGAATACACTAAGCAGATTCAGAAGGATGTAGGTTTCAGTAGGTACTGGAAGATGATGAAGCTTGCACAGGATAGAGTAGCATGGAGAGCTGCATCAAACCAGTCTCAGGACTGAAGGCCACAACAACAACAAACAACAAAAGGAAATATGAATTTATGTTCCGTGTAAATGAAAATTGGTGTATTTCATTGTAATAAAGGCCTCTGTTGTGCCTTTTACATTTCGTAAGGAAAGTGAGGTGGTAAACACTGGCGGGTGCATTTGGCTGCGTGCACGCAAGACCTAGTGGCAGGCGAACGCCCACCAGATAAGCGGATTAGCCTAATCGCGGCCGTATGGCGTGCGCAGTAACGAGGCGATAAGCTACGGGGGCCTTCGCTGGCGCCGGCTGCCGAAAACGCTCCACACAAAGCCAACACAGTGCCACGTCCTAAACTACACTGATTTCCCTGAGCAAAGGAAAAAGTCACTACCGAAATTGAGTCAGTTAGTTGTCTGTCAAACGTGATGGAACTTTACCAATGTCTAGAAAATAAATGACACAATATGAAAAAAGAGTTACGAAAACGCAGTCTCATCCCGCGTATTTGTATTCCGACATACTTTGTTTGAAATGTAGAAAATAGTATTGAGCTTCTGTCAGATACCAGCTTCAGATAAACCACTTTTACCGTTTCCTCAGGAGCACTGCAGCAGCACGTGCAGCAATGCGTGACACTGTTTGCATCGATATGTGTGTGCTGCACACGCAAAACATTGGGAACTGTTAATTGGAAAACGACTGGGAAGTTGATGAGGAGGATGCAGAAAATGTAGAAGGAAACAAAAGCATGATTACAGTGAGCAGGTTCAAGAGGAAGTACAGAATGTTTGGGTTAAACATGAAAGACGTCCGTTTATTTGAGTGCATCTTTCATTAGAGTCTAGCCTATCAACTAGATACGCTATTTTATCATTTTCCCGGCGGATTAACGGCAACGGCCGGTGTGCCGGCCAGCCTGGATGTGGTTTTTAGGCGGTTTTCCACATCCTACTAGGTGAATACCGGGCTGGTCCCCACATCCCGCCTCAGTTACACGACTCGCAGACATTTGAAACACATTCACACTATTTCACGATTTACACTAGATGCAGACAGCTGGGGTACACTCATTCCGTCCCGGGGGCTATGGGGTGGCGGCAGGAAGGGCAACCGGCCACCCCTTAAAATTAACGATGCCAGATCCGTACTTAACTCTGCCGACCCTGCGCACAATGCGGGATACAGGCGGCAGCAAAAGAAAGAAAGAAAAGACGTCTGGCTGAGGGCTAAGTCAGAATTTTCTGCTCTCCCAAACTTAGAAACGAAGGGCTGAACCGTTCGATTACATAGGCCAATAGCAGGAGGAGGAGTCGAAAACTACGGGAGAGATTGTGGCAGAGGACACCCGCCCTCTCCGTCTTGGCGTACTTGACTTGGGGCGCGTAGGTGGAAAGACATTTCTCGTTTCTCACCGCATTTGTGGGCGTGTGTTTCCACTGGTTGCCGGAGGATCGCGGTAGGAGTTTCAATATGTTCCGAGAAAGTCTGTCCGTCAAAACAGGTGGACGAAGAATTCATACGGCGCGCTTTGGACACGAGCTGATTGGGCTTCGTGCTGCATCCGGAAGCTAGAACTGTGTTTGGCAGGAGGATGCGCCAAAAAGTGGATCCTCCCACGGGCATTGGAGGCACGGCAGCGAACGGGCATTGCAGGACTGGAAGTGGTACAGGATAGATGTGTCTGAGTTACTGTTGGCTGATGGGGATACGCTGTGCAACTGAACCACGAGGCAATATCAGTGAGATGCAATGCAACTGCTTGCTGGCGTACCGTTTGTTATGTCGCTATCACAGCCTATTAGTAGTCACAATAAATTCTTGTATCAAACTCTTTCCGAATTGCTGAAGTCTTTGCCACGCAGGTCGAAGATAAATTCTTTACACAAGCCTGTTCTAGGTCGAACACTGCTTTCGTTCTCTTGTTTCAGAAACTGTAATTAGCATCATTTTTTTTGTCTCGTCCTGCTCTTGTTCCGTGCAGATCAGTTAACGAAGTTTTAAAGTTATCATATCTCGTATTTCTGCGAATGACTAATAACTTCTTCCCTTGTCCTTTGCCCTCAGCAATGCTTATCTCTGCTGCAGCATGTCAGATCACGCACAATGTTATGAAATCTATTTTCTTGTCCTCACAAAGTCCCCCCTTCCCCCAATACTGATCACTTTGTCAAGTCTGCATCTCGCAAGGGACGGCACCATATTTGTTTCGCAATTAAATTTCATTTATGTACAAGTAACCGTAATAAATCACAAGCTTTAAACTAAATCTTTCACTTCAAGTCTCCGAGGTCATTTTCAGATACACGAGACGTTGGATTAGAAATTATATGAGGTGCTGCTCAATCTGGTTTCGTCCCCATAAGGACTGCGTCAGGGTAAAGAAATTCATTTACAGGCTTTAAGTGTAGAAATTCCTCTTACTTTAATTAACCACAGTGAGAGCATTGCACTTATGGGACACGACACCGGCATCAGTAGATGCTATAAAAAAGCAATAGGGATTAGTAGTTAATATGTTCAAGTCACATTTTTGGCTATTCTTAACCAGTATCACATATTAACATCGCTGGTTTACTGATAGATCCTTCCATGCTACGACACACAAAAACATTCCCGGCACCTCATAATATGATTATATAAAATGTAATAACATGAGACATAATTGAGATATTTATTGGCGCTTTGCTGCTACAAGTACGGTAACTCGAAATGTTTTCTACGATTACTTGCGGCAGCTGGTACCGCGTGTGCATGCGCGAAACGACTTTTTTCAAGTATTCGCGCGTCAGTAGCCATGTGGACTCTGTAGAAGGTGGTGTTCTGTGTGCATTCTCTCGCAGAGCTAAAGTCTCCTCAGTCTGTTAATTAGGTGGGCCCATGCCTTTTTTGCGAACAGTGTGAGGAATTTCTTGGATCATGACTCCCCAGATCACTAGAATAGGAAGAGGATCCACAGATTCATTTGCCCCTAGAAGCCAAGACATGACGACACTTTAATCTGTGGGAGTTTACCAAGAACAAAATGTACCAGATACCAGTTACTGATCTACAAGATCTGTGGCAACGCACTCGTGCAGCTATCGCAAATGCTACGCCTGCAAGGCTGCAAAATTTTTGGAAAGAAGTGAACGCAGATAAGGGTCCTGTCACGCCACTGGCGGTCCACATATGGAGTTATATTAGATGTGTAAAGAAACACTGAAGATTCACTATACTTGTAGAAACATACCACCAATATGTATCTCAATTACTTCTCAAATTATTACATTTTATAATGTTATATACTTAAGCCGGACACCCTGTACGAGGAATAGTCAAAGTTATCACTACGAGAAATTTTTACATACCCGTAATTAATGTTTTTGCTTGTTTACAGGCACGCATCTGGAGTACTGATACACAAAAAACTACCGTAGCACGCCGCAAAAGGAGCCAAAAAATTACCGTAACCCATTGTAAGATGGAAACCCAGCGTCCTCTACTGAAGTGCACTGAAGGTTTAAGTTTTTCTTTACCTGCCATAGCGGGTGAAGGGGTGCAATAGTAAGACGCTCGACTCGCATTCCGGAAGAGAGCGGATCAAATTTCCTTACCCAGATTTATAACGGGCGGTGAAATAGAAGCGGGACAGATGGAAAAACGTAAGGAAACTGTGATTTCAAAAACAATCGCCATAATTATTAACGCATTTATCCCACTACGAGACAGCACAGTCAAAGCTTTCATGGAAAAATCTTTGCAGTTCCCTGCTGTAATGAGCCTTGCCTCGTCAGAACTTTTGCAGATGTTCGATTCGGCATGAATTGTTAATAGACTTCAGTCAATTTTCTTATTTAAATTATACAGGGTGGTCCATTGATATGGACCGGGCCAAATATCTCACGAAATAAGCGTCAAACGAAAAAACTACAAAGAACGAAACTCCTCTAGCTTGAAGGGGGAAACCAGATGGCGATATGGTTGGTCCGCTAGATGGCGCTACCATAGGTCAAACGGATATCTACTGCGGTTTTTTTTATAGGAACCTCCATTTTTTATTACAAATTCGTGTAGAACGTAAAAAGATATGAATGTTTTAGTTGGACCACTTTTTTAGCTTTGTGACAGACGGCGCTGTAATAGTCACAAACGTATAAGTACGTGGTATCACGTAACATTCCGCCAGTGCGGACGGTATTTGCTTCGTGATACATTAGCCGTGTTAAAATGGACCGTTTACCAATTGCGGTAAAGGTCGATATCGTGCCTGATGTATGGCTATTGTGATCAAAATGACCAACCGGCGTTTAAATGGCTCTCAGCACTATGGGACTTAACATCTGAGGTCATCAGACCCCTACAACTTAGAACTCCTTAAACCTAACTAACCTAAGGACATCACACACATCCATGCCCGAGGCAGGATTCGAACCTGCTACCGTAGCAGTTCCGCGGTTCCGGACTGCAGCTCCTAGGCCGGCCGAAGTGGCCGCGCGGTTCTGGCGCTGCAGTCTGGATCCGCGAGACCGCTACGGTCGCAAGTTCGATTCCTGCCTCGGGCATGGATGTGTGTGATGTCCTTAGGTTAGTTAGGTTTAACTAGTTCTAAGTTCTAGGGGACTAATGACCTCCGCAGTTGAGTCCCATAGTGCTCAGAGCCATTTTTTTGCAGCTCCTAGAACCGCACGGCCACCACGGCCGGCACAGTTTTAATCTGCCAGGAAATTTCGTACCTACGTTCTGTATTTTAATTTAAAAAACCTACCTGTTACCAACTGTTCGTCTAAAATTGTGAGCCATGTGTTTGTGACTATTACAGCGCCATCTATCACAAAGCGAAAAAAGTGGTCCAACTAAAACATTCATATTTATTTACGTACAACACGAATATTTAATAAAAAATGGGTGTTCCTATTTTAAAAAACGCAGTTGATATCCGTTTGACCAATGGCAGCGCCATCTAGCGGGCCAACCATACCGCCATCTGGTTTCCCCCTTCAAGCTAGAAAAGTTCGTTCTCTGTAGTTTTTTTCCGTTTGACGCTTATTTCGTGAGATATTTGGCCCGGTCACGATCAATGGACCACCCTGTATAGTCCTCATCTGTAGATATTTCTCAACATATCTGATTGCCAAAAACTATTTTTACGTTAATATATTCTACTACTGATATCGACCAATTTTGTAATATCGATCTTGTACCATGAAAATTAGTAACCACAATAGTCACCGTAAATGATTTAACTACGAATTTACAGTAAACAAAATACTGTTATGCTTCCGTTTCCATGAAAACAAAATTTCTGTCTTCATTTATAATTTTTCTGATTTCACTATTGATAATTAAGTCGATCTCATAAAATAACAGGAAGCTACTATCCTTCATATTGCCAAAATTTGCAACCTTTGTTATTACCCGTTAGGCCTATAGATCTTCTCGTAAATAATTATTTCCAGAAAACACTATATAAATTAAATCTGATAAAATTTCAAGTAAGAATTCATATCAATTTGGGCTATATCTTGTTCTAGATATATTGGAAGCTGTGTTCGTAACAGATATTCTTTTTTTTTTTTTTTGCGTCAAGCGCATCAGAGTGTTTCAGTAGCTGCTGAGTTTGGTACATGATGTTCTCTACATCTTCTTTATCCAACTCAAGAAAGTTGCACAATATAGTTGTATGAGTTATGAAATGTGTTTCAAGAACATATGAATAAATTAAGAAAATAGTTAACAGGGACATAATGTTCTAGCGACTTGTCATTTCAAGAACCCCGTACAAAATCTTGTAATGGGTTACGTAGGAACAAATGTGGCAGCTCAGATATTGAGACCGACTTTGCAAGATAAGTACTATTCATCTCCAAATATAATGTTTCTGCTCTTACTATATTATTTAAACGCTGTTCATACTATAAAATAGTAAGTACGACTTAGTAATTTCTGCTACATTATATATAACCAATAAGTAAGCGAGGACATCATGCTACGGAATCATGATTGACTCAGACGTACATCTCCTCGTCCGAAAGAAATCAAAGGCCACGAAGGTCTTTCTTCGGAGCTCCAACGATATGGAAATCTCATGGGAAGAGATCGGGACAGTATGGAGGATGTGTAAGGGCTTCGCAGCGAAACTTCTGAAGCGTAGTCCAAACAACCATAGCAACATGTTAGTGAGCATCATCTTGCAACAGAAAGATACCTTCCGTCAACATTCCTAGGCGTTTGGACTTGATGGCCGGGTTCAATTTTTGGGAATGTCCAGATACCGCTTTGCGTTAATTTTGGCGCCGTGTTCCAGAAAGTCAATGAGCAGCGGGCTCTTGCAGTCAAAGAAAAGGAGCATTGTGACTTTCCCGGAGCTGACGTGCACCGCATTGCATTTTCCCGGTGGGGGAGTGGGGTGAACCCAAGTGCTTGCATTGTTGGCTCTGACGCTTGCTCTCCGGCTGAAAAGGACGACACCACGTTTCATCTCCGGTGACAATACGGAACAGGAAACGTAATTCTTCATCGTGATTCCGTTCCAGGTGCTGCAGTGATGTCAACATCCCATGCTTCCGCTCCTCCGTCATGCTTTCGGGAACCCAGTGCGCATACATTTTCCGGAACTTCAGATGTTGTATCATGGATGGTGTGCGCCGAGCCGAATGTCTACAACCGAGCGCCGTCGGCCATTTCTGACAGCACCATCCACCGCAGCAATGACGTAAGGTGCAATGACACGATGAGCCTGTCCTGGCCGACTGTTGTCTTTCATTGACACCAGACCTTCTCGAAATCTTTTATTCCACGCAAATACGCGCGCATGTCACATACTGTAGTACCCACACACAGCAGACATTATGGGATGAATTTCACTTGCTGGCCGTCCTCCTTCTCTGCTCCTCTTTCCCAGCCTTCAAGTGAAGTCGGACGCACAGGCTATTCGCCGACCTCACGTCGAGCGCGAGTAATAGAGGAATGAAACAGCGGTTTGTGTTCCCGTTATTCCCTACTGATTCCCAATAGAGGGCACTTCTGTACGCATACCTACCTGCGTTGCCAACGTACGCTCTTCGCATAGCCTGTCTCGTTTTCATTTGACTGCCCTTTATAGGTTTCCCTATGTTTCCCCAAACCACTTCTATCAAAATTCAGGATGATTTGTTTGGAAAGGACACTGTAGATCGTTCCGCTCTTAGAGTTTTTGCGTCATCGACAGGACGTCAAACCCTAATGTTCCTTCTTTCCTTCCTCCTTTATTATCATTACACAAGTGTTGCTACATAGTGATTTCCTGCGGTCAGAACAGTATGCCTATTGGGAAACTAGTTGCCGACCAGTAAACAAACTACTCAAGTCAGGCGAGTAGTATCAATCTTTTATTGAGCATTTAAGTTTTCTGGGCATGGTAGCGCGACGTGCTGTCAAATAACTGTCACTGCAGAAAATAAACGTTTTGGCCCGGACTCAGTGGCCTCTCTCTGCATATACTGGTGTATTCTGTTATCCATTACATTTTGTCATTCCCTCTACGGAGTAAGACATTACGTCACTTCTTAAGACAGTAGTAGAAGTAGTGGGAAACAATTGGATTATTTTAATTAAACTGACGGTGTTCCGAGTGCTGCAGTGTTTGCTGTACACATCATAGGAAAATGGCTCTGAGCACTATGGGACTTAACTTCTGAGGTCATCAGTCCCCTAGAACTTAAGAACTACTTAAACCTAACTAACCTATCACAAACATCCATGCCCGAGGCAGGATTCGAGCCTGCGACCGTAGCGGTCGCGTGGTTCCAGACTGTAGCGCCTAGAACCGCTCGGCCACACATCGTAGGTACGTTCATTAATCGGTGCACTCGGAGGGTATGGTGAAAAATTAATAGTTCCATTTCCGGCCACAAGGTGAAAATGAAGTGCTGTAAGCAGCCAGAATGTGGGGGCGGAGGGTTGGGGTGTATGGGGGGCTGGGGTGCAGGTAAAGGGGAGGAACGATCAAACACATGATATCGATGGTTCTGGTACGTTTCTTAGGATATGGTTGCAAGTTAGAACATGTATTTAATATGGCCTCTCAACTCAGCAACATGCTGCATCTGTAACATGACATTGTCGACAGCTGCTCGCAGCATATCCGGTGTAATCAGGGCAATATGTCGTCGTATGCTCACCTTTACATCAGGAAGAGTCCGTTTATATCTTGACAGACACGAAGTTTCAGAAATATCCACAACCGAAGTGAAAACGATGCAAGTCAGGGGATCTGGAAGGCCACACATCTTGACACTGCCTACAGTTGATATAGTCATTGTCAAAGGTTTCTCGAAGCAAATCTTACACCTGACAAACGAAATGTGATGTCGCCCTATCTTTCATGAAAACAGTGGTATGGACACAATGGCGTTCTTGCAAAATAGGACTCAAGTCTTGAACAAGGAGGTCCGTGTGACATGCTGATGTCACTGCACACCTGACCGGCCCACCAGGTGTCATCTCCTCGAAGAAGCGTAGGGCAAAGTCACAGACTTGTAGCCTATCTTGGGTCTTCCTTTCGTGCACATTCTAAATCGCGTAGGGATATCTGTGTAAAATGTGCCGCAAAATCTTTAGAACTGTTGGCCACGGGAGAGGCATTTCCGTGGGCACAATTCGAGCACTGGCTGCGGATTTCGAGGCGTGTACTGCACGCTCGGCTATACCCACAAAACTTCCATCACCAACTGCCATGGGAATGGGTCACCAAGCGACGAACAACATACTGGGATCAAACAGAAAACATTTAGAGTTCTGATTGCTTAAAGCGCCATAATTTCACCTAGTGCCTGAAAGTGGGACTTATTTTTTCAGCATACTCCACGACCGCAAGATTGGTGAACGTATTTCTGATGCCTGTAACGTCTGTTCTTTGGGACCCGCAGTGGAAAATATGTCTTCTGATGAAACGATTATTATTAATATCAGCCAGCTACACCGCTCTTTAAATGGTTTTTGTTTTACAAATCTCTCACGATGAGCCCAAATGTTCAAATGTGTGTAAATCCCTAAGGGACCAAACTGCTGAGATCATCGGTCCCTAGACTTACACACTACGTAAAGTAACTAAACGCTAAAGACAACACTCACACCCATGCCCGAGGGAGGACTCGAACCTCCGGCGTGAGGGGCCGCAAGATTAGTGATATGGCCACGATGAGCCCATTTCGGCATGTTATCTTCAGGTGCCCTTATTTGTAATATCGTTTCTGCCATGTGCTGTCTTTGTTTAGAATTATTAGTTTCTCCTTAGACGTACCTCCGAGACGTACGTCTGACTTTAGTCGTTTTTTATATATGCTATTGTTCTCATGACAATGAATCAGCGAACGTCACACCATACCTCTCTTCTCTAAAACTGTGACGTAATGTGTTACTCAGTAGAGTGGCATTTCGTAATTCAGGTTGGTTACAATTAAACTTTCGCTATTTGGCAGGGTCCCCACGGCAAACTGGTGATCTTGGAAGTATGTAACTGTGTGGAAACATTTGTAAGGACATGTGGAAAAGAAATAAACTGCTAAAAGAAACACATTTTAATTTTCACATGAGAGGATAACATTTCTTAATTTTGTACCATGATTACGTTGTTCAATGCAGCTGCATCCACGGCAGCTTGGAACCGCACTCGATATTTCTCTACGGCTGCTGAAACAGCGGTGGACCACGGAATGTTCAGTTGTCGTGACAACTTGTGAGCCGAGTTTCGCACACCGCGTCCAGCATTCTCAGCCATGGCAGCAATGACTTCAACAATTTACGACTCCACTGGCTGTCGGCCTCTCCCTGGAGCAGTTCCCAAAGCGCCAATTAACCTGAACTTCCGTATCATGTTATTCAATCACGTTGCGGAATGAAACTCCTTGGTACTCATTTATATGCGTCCAGACTCGCTAAGAGCAGCAACACTATTGTTGTTTTTTTTATAAAACTACTTTAAGAGTAAAGACCTGTTCACCTCGTCTACGCCCATATTGACTGACTGCAACTGTTATGCAGACTAATGTTTGTGTTTCAACCCCACGTCGCCGTACCAGCACTGGCGCCTGGCGGCAAGTCATGACACTAACACTACTAACTACGCAAATTCTGAAGCTCAGAGTCAGAACATCATTCCTATAAACTGGGTATCAATAAGGTAAGTAGTTTCCCGTCCAAACTGATTCATGTAGCGAAAATTTATTTGTAACCACCCTGGACCCTTGACCATGTACTAATAGAGCCAAATCGACCCAGAAGAACGTCACTGAAAACGTGGCAGAAATGTCGGTTTAACAGGAACAGTTATTTTACAATATGATGTGGTACAAAACAAAGAAAAATTTTACTTTAACCGACTGGCTATGGAAGCCTAAGTACTTTTGATGAGCAGTATACAATACACCTAACCCCACTGATTAGCACATTCCGGAAACAGAAGCACGTCCTCAGGCAGGTCGCCGGAGCGAGCGCGTATTGCATAATCTCCTCTTCCTTTTCCTCTTCCCGTCGCCCCGGCCTTTCCACGCGCCAGGCAAGTGGGTTAACGAACGCGTCATCACTTGCCGTCGACTGATTATGACGGCGAAATTCTGTTCAGTCGCTTTGCCGTATCTGCCCTTGTATAAACATTTGCTTACGTTCTGAGCCCTGCATCTTTACGTAGTTTTTTTAGGTTGCTGTGCTGACAGTTTCACAATGTCAGTCTTCAGGATTTCGTAGCTATTGTTATCGAATGTAAAATACTCTAGGTTTTAGGCCACATAATGTTCTTCTTCAGTTTCTTCTTACACAATCTATGTTTCGTCCCCTCTGTTGGAATCTTCAAATGGTTCAAACGGCTCTGAGCACTATGAGACTTAACATCTGAGGTCATCAGTCCCCTAGAACTTAGACCTACTTGAAACTAACTAACCTAAGGACATCACACACATCCATGCCCGAGGCAGGATTCGAACCTGCGACCGTAGCAGTTGCGCGGTTCCGGACTGAACGCCTAGAACCGCGAGACCACCGCGGCCGGCTTGGAATCTTCTTCAGGATATTATTGTCACTTCTACTTATCAAAAGCAGTTTCCTGCGCTTGTTGTGAAGAAATCAAGTTACTTGGTTGCAGTTTTTCGGCTACTATTGATAGCACATCGTCATTGTCTATGTAGCAAACAGGCAGAGAAACAGACAGGGGAAGCTAATCAAAATATAATTCTCGTACCGCAGAGGTGGCTTTCCGGTTGTTGCTTGTGTTCCTCGCACACCGTGGCTGAGCATTTACTTTCTTGATGGCGGGAAGCTACGCAGCTGGAAGCCAGTAGACATCAACGTCTTTGAAATTACTTTCTTTCTTAAAATCAAAAGACTTCTCGGATTTTCTGTCAATAAATGTTTCTCAGTTGCTCATGGGCTCACAACCGTAGCTTCCATGTGATTTAACACTTACGACCTCAAGGAACATTAGTTTTACGCTGCAGCTACAGATGTTATCACTAGATGTCATCACTAAGAGACTATCTGAATCATTTTATTGGAAGTTGTCAAGTTTTTCCAAGTTCACAGAAAAACAGAACTTTAGCGTGACTGAATACTGGTTACATGGAAGCGAGACTTCCTTTAACTGCGTATTTACAGTTACTCCTGCCCTTAAAATAATTTAAAAAAGAAGAAACTTACATCAACTCAATAACTTTTCTTAACGTGTTCAGAGCAAAACAATTTTTATGCTTTTGTTCCTCAATAATTTATATTTCCAACATTTTAACTGGCAATCTCTCTCTCTCTCTCTCTCTCTCTCTCTCTCTCTCTCTCTCTCTCTCACGGAGGGGGAGAATGCGAACACGTCGTCGCGCGATTTGACAAGCGTGGAGCAGAGTACCGAATATTAAATATTTGCTCACCACTTGGTCTGATTTTATGAGTGATTCTGGAAACAACACGTTTTTCCTCTGTTGCATTAATATAAGCGGCGGAGTTTCGTATAGTCTCAAGTATACTCTAAGACACACGCGAAATATAACTAAAAAAATATTTGCCTTTACTTTGGCTCGTGACCTACAGTATGGTTCATCTGGCCGACGTTGGACCCTATAGGGTCGATTGTTCTCTGTTCCTCATGGATGGACATACACGATGAGAATTGTATTTCCTCTACGAATTTTACCTCATTTCAGAAAGACATTTACCTCGCGCCCTTCGCCGGAAGGTTTACGGTATTTCCCGTCACTGCATTTCAGTGGCGCGAGACCACTACACAAAAAGCAAATTCCTCTCATTAACATAGTCTTCTGTTTCGAGGACCCGTTTTTCTTCGCGTTTGAAACTACTGCTGAGATTGAGTTTTCTCTTTCCTCTGAAAAATAAGCACAACACCAAGTTACGATTTTGGCTTTTTAAAAACAAACAAACGTTTGGCTCCCTGTAAACAGCATTAAAAACATGAACAACAAAAAAGGACCACTTGAGTATCTTGCTCAGACATAAAAGTTGTTTATACGCTGGAGTTCGCTTTACAGCGGGTCCGAAATACTTGACCCACTATGAAGTGTCAAGTGCTTTATCAACTCGCTCAACGATTGAGCTGCCTCCACTCCACGTTAGTGGCAGCATGCGAATACTAGCTCTGTGTAAATTTTTATCTTAGTCATGGTTTCATTAACATAAATTCGTGAGTATTTTATACATCCAGATCTGAAAGACTACATCTCCTTTAAAAAATAATGTGAACAACTAAAACACCTTTTTTCCTACATTATTTTGTCAGAGAAATAGCATATCCTGCTCTCTTAGATCGTTAAGCTTCTCTTGTAATTTTTAATTTTTTTACAGGCAACTTATTACATATACTACTGGGGTTGCAAATGAGCGAAAAGCAACAAGTAAAAGAAATCGTAATGTTTGTCTCTCTACTTTCTGTTCTTGTTCTAAACATATACTAAATTTCAAATTTTTAACGTATATGGTAATTACAACATGAGAGTCTATGGAACCATATCTCAATTTTTTGAGCAGCAGTCCACAAAAGTACTTTTCGAATATGTCTATAGCGTGGCGGATAGCACTGCACAAGGTTTGTTATCACTCATCGCCAATTGACGTGGAAAAGCACACATTTCTGAGGTCATCCCTATAAACCTTCCCACAGCTAAAAATGTTAATGTATATTATACAATTAGGACTAAAATAATGATGAAATCAATTATTTATACGAATTTCACAGGTCACGGGATAGAAACATGCATGAAGGGATTTCACGCAAACGCGTTCAATAAAATTACAAACCATTTAGATATGTTAATTCAGTGGTAACAGTGGCTTTCCTAAGTCTCATTAAGGAACAACAATCGCAGGATTTTTACAGTGCTGATAACATAGACTTAAAGTCGGTTTCCATTAGACCGTTTAAAACGGGGTATTAGCAGTACCAGGCAAACCCGGATGACTGGCTAATGGGATACAGACATCATAACGAACGAATTGGGTATTACATCAAAACGTTAGAAATAGTCGCAATCGAGTTGCAGAGGATACTTACAAACAGTACTGTAAGATGCTCCAGATATCATTAGGAAGGCAAAAGGCGTGTGATTCGCTCATAAAATAGCTAATTCTCAGGATAAAATTAAAACCATATGGTCAGTCGTGAAGGAAGTGTCGGCCAAAAGCACAAGATCGTGGACATAAAGTCAAAACGTAGTAAAATATTTTTTTTACTTATAAGTCAGATATATGCACAGTATTTAACAACCACTTTCTGAATGTAACACACGAATTAAATAAAAACTAATTTCCATAGGGCAAAACATGCTGGCAAAGTTGTTTCGTGTATGCGGCAGAAGTTTCGCTGGCAACCCTTACCCATTACACGTCCTCCATACAATCTTGGTCTGCCCTCATGAGATTTGATTTCCAAATTTTTGGAGCCTGTCACCTTGCTGCGGACGACGAGTTGTACGCCTGAGTACAATCATGGTTCTGTAGCCAACCGCAAACATTTTTCCATGGAAGCACTGACAGTCTTGCCTTACAGTGGGACAAATGTATTAAACAGCCATGGCGATTACTTTTGGATTCATGAATAGTTCAGTTGTCTTCTGTCTTGTTTTCATTTGACTGCTTCTAGTACTACGCAACCAGGGTGTAAGTATGGTATACAACTTTCCTAAAAGCAAAACTACACAAAAATTATTGCCATCACTCCACTGTAACACCACGCTCCCCTCTTTCTACGACACAAATGCCAGCACTCCTTTGTAGGCAAGGACTTACAACCATTTACACCAGTTTTTGAGTTCACAGTAAAATTTTAATTTATTCGTATTTTATGGAACTGCTTTAGGTTGGCAACTGTATCATAAATGTGCGAAGTAATTCTTTTGAACAGCACATAAATGTGTGTCACATTTACCAATATTTATCAGCATGACGCGTTTCGGCAGCATGCTGCGATCATCAACTGCACTGTAGTTACATGCAAGTTACATTAATCCGTAGCCTTACGAGGATTACTTGATGTATGCGTGTACATTGAGTGAATTGTGTGTTTCAACTATTTCGTTGATGTCTGCCAGTAAAATAGTAAGGACATCAATGAAATGATATAAACAAACACCTCATATAAGGTATACCCTAAAACAAACAAATCCTGCACAGGTTTAAATTTCCGTGCATAGCCTTACTGGCATACACAACAAATAATCCTCAGCAGACTTCGGATTGATGTGCATGTGACCGTAATTCACCCGAGGATACAAGCATGCGTCTGGCTAACACCTGTATACAGAGACGAAAAAAAAAAAATCACAACGCCAACGAAACTTTGTGGGCGTGTTTCTACATCTGAAAGACGTCTGTTCAAATTTCACGGCAGTGGCATTAAAGTGGCGCCACCAGCGCTGCCATAAAGATGCAGATCAGGTTTTCTTAAAACACACTCTGCAACGGTCGTCAGCGTCAGTTACGTTTGAGATTGGACGTGGTGAGTGGTGTTAGTCAAGAATGCCTTTAAGGCGACAAAGACGTCGGCACCAACACCTCACCGAGTTTGAACGAGGTCGTGGAACAGTGCTACGGGAAGCTGGATGTTCCTCCTGCGATATTGTAGAAAGACTTGGCAGGAATGTAGACACTGTTCATGACTGCTGGCAACGACGGTCAGGAGAATGTGCGGTGACAAAATGATCGGGCTCCAGACCGCCAAGTGGGATTACCGAGGGGGAAGACTTCATATTTGGTTCTGGAGCTATTCGCAAGCTGAAAGTGGTTTTTGATGGAAGAGTCAGACAAGGAGAGGGTGAACTCAAGCAAATATATTGCATTCATATCCACGGAGACTTGATTTGTTTTAATTTTCGTCTGTCAACCTATATAGATTTATTTCCGTGTTCTGTCTTACTGGAGATTCGCCATGGAAGTTACAAGGGATCAGCTGGAGAAAGTGTACTGCCTGTTAGCGGTTTAAGTTTTGCAGTCCAATGGTCGAATCTCGCCTTTTTTTTTTTTTTTTTTTGGAACACAGAGAGCTAGAGTGCATTTAACACATACGTAGTAGTAGCGAAAATTTTAGCCTTGTCTCGTAAGTCGAGCGCTGCTGGCAATTCCTATTAAGGCTGGTTTGTAAATGGAGCAGTTCGCGAATTGATACATGTTTTTTCCCAGGTGCTGTCCATAAAATTAAAAGAACCACGGAACGAATTGTGCTTGAACGTTTCTCGGGCGTTGTGCGGAATGCTGTCGTGCGAAGTGCACAATATTTCAACGAGAGAATTCCTCGTCATTTTCTGGTACGACTAAAGTAGATGAGCCAGCTGCCTGTGTGCACTTTCCACATCATCCGACACAACCGACCGAGAAACTTTCAGACAATTATTACCTCGGGAAAGGCTGAAACAGAACAGTTAAAATTATGCTGTTGCTGCAAAATATGTTGGCTAACTACGTAGCAGTTATTTTGTGTTGTGCTTAGCTTTACTCACCACATGCAAGACGCAAAGCGATGAAACAGGCAATAAGTACTCACCAGCTATTGCGGTAGCCACGTGTCGAGCAAACGGTGTTGGGATTGTTGGCAGTCAGATGGGCAGTCGCGCGCAGACCCGGCCGGGTGGCTGTGCAAGCAGCCACTACCGAGGGGGAAGACAATCGTGCTTGACGTAAGGCTTTGGCACATGATACTCCATCTGCAGCATCAATATGAGCAGCAGTTGGCAGAGCCAGACGCCCTGTAGCATACATTCCACTGACCCCAAGCCACCACAATCTGCGACTTCAGTGGTGTCAAGCGAGAGCTCGCTGGACAGCAGGGAGGAGGTTTGTTGTGTTTTCTGTTTATGCCTTCGGTGCCAATGATTGCCGTGTGTTGGTTTGGAGGAGGCCAGTTGTGTGCCTGCAACCAAACTCTCAAAGTGCCGATACATTGGGCCTACACCTGCAGTTACGGTCTGGGGAGCGATTTCCTATGACAGCAGGAGCACTCTCGTGGTTATCCAACGCACCCTCACTGCAGATTCGTAAGTCAGTCTGATGAGTCGACTTCTTGTGCTGCCATTCATGAACAGCATGCCAGTGGGTGCTTTCCAACAGCATAACGCTCGGCCACATACCGCTGTTGTAACCCAACATCCTCTACACAGCATCGAAATGTTGCCTTGGCCTGATCAATCACCAGATCTATCTCCAATTGAGCACATACGGAACCTAATCGGACGACAACTCCAGCGTCATCCACAAACAGCATTAACCGTCCCTCTACTGACTGATCACGTGCAACAGGTATGGAACTCCATCCCAAAAACTCACGTTCGTCACAAGGAAGGCAAGTTTGCGTACTTGCATTCAACATTATGGCGGTAAGACTTGTTACTAATGTATCAGCTTCCCACTTTTGCAATGGCCTATACCGCGTTTACATTAAGCTGTGACCTTGCAATGTTAATCACTTAAACATCTTACCTAGACACGTTTGTTGCTGAAATTTCAGTACTCCACATTAACTACTTTTTGGTGCTGCCATTTTCTTCCGTCAGTGTATATTAGTAAAAAGTGACTGAAGCACCAAAAACTATTACGTAAACTCGCACTAAAATGTTCAACACTGTATGTGAGTAAATTAATGCTGTGGAAGTTACCGATCGACCGACGGGTATCTCAAGGGTTCTTCTCCTGGGTTGTTGTCGTGATCCTCAGTCCTGAGACTGGTTTGATGCAGCTCTCCATGCTACTCTATCGTGTGCAAGCTTCTTCATCTCCCAGTACCTACTGCAGCCTACATCCTTCTGAATCTGCTTATTCATCTCTAGGTCTCCCTCTACGGTTTTTACCCTCCACACTGTCCTCCAATATTAAATTGGTGATCGCTTGATGCCTCAGAACATGTCCTACCAACCGATTCCTTCTTCTAGTCAAGTTGTGCCACAAACTCCTCTTCTCCCCAATTCTATTCAATACCTCCTCATTAGTTATGTGATCTACCCATCTAATCTTCAGCATTCTTCTGTAGCACCACATTTCGAAAGCTTCTATTCTCTTCTTGTTCGAACTATTTATCGTCCATGTTTCACTTCCATACATGGCTACACTCCATACAAATACTTTCAGAAACGACTTCCTGACAAATCTATACTCGATGTTAACAAATTTCTCTTCTTCAGGAACGCTTTCCTTGCCATTGCCAGTCTACATTTTATATCCTCTCTACTTCGACATCATCAGTTATTTTGCTCCCCAAATAGCAAAACTCCTCCACTACTTTAAGTGTCTCATTTCCTAATCTAATTGCCTCAGCATCACCCGACTTAATTCGACTACATTCCATTATCGTTGTTTTGCTTTTGTTGATGTTCGTCTTATATCCTCCTTTCAAGACACTATCCATTCCGCTCCACTGCTCTTCCAAGTCCTTTGCTGTCTCTGACAGAATTACAATGTCATCGTGAACCTGAAAGTTTTTATTTCTTCTTCATGGATTTTAATACCTACTCCGAATTTTTCTTTTGTTTCCTTTACTGCTTGCTCAATATACAAATTGAATAACATCGGGGATAGGCTACAACCCTGTCTCACACCCTCCCCAACCACTCCTTCCCTTTCATGTCCCTCGATTCTTATAACTGCCATCTGGTTTCTGTACAAATTGTAAATAGCCTTTCGCTGCCTGTGTTTTACCCCTGCCACCTTCAGAATTTGAAAGGGAGTATTCCAGTCAACATTGTCAAAAGCATTCTCTAAGTCTACAAATGCTATAAACGCAGTTTTGCCTTTTCTTAATCTAGCTTCTAAGATAAGTCGTAGGGTCAGTATTGCCTCACTTGTTCCAATATTTCTACGGAATCCAAACTAATCTTCCCCTTGGTCGGCTTCTAACATTTTTTCCATTCGTCTGTAAAGAATTCGCCTTAGTATTTTGCACCTGTGACTTATTAAACTGACAGTTCGGTAATATTCACATCTGTCAACACCTGCTTTCTTTGGGATTGGAATTATTATATTCTTCTTGAAATCTGAGGGAATTTCGCCTGTCTCATACATCTTGCTCACCAGATGGTTGAGTTTTGTCAGAAATGGCCCTCCCAAGGCTGTCAGTACTTCGAATGGGATCTTGTCTACTCCAGGGGCCTTGTTTCGACTTAGGTCTTTCAGTGCTCTGTCAAACTCTTCACGCAGTATCATATCTCCCATTTCATCTTCATCTACATCCACTTCCATTTCCATAATATTGCCCTGAAGTGCATCGCCTTTGTATAGACACTATATATACTCCTTCCACCTCTCTGCTTTCCCTTCTTTGCATACAACTGTGTTTCCATTTGAGCTCTTGATATTCATGCAAGTGGTTCTCTTTTCTCCAAAGGTCTCTTTAATTTCCCTGGGTTAATAGGAGTAAAAAGAGAACAGATTTTAAATCAAGGTCAGATAGTTGACTAATACATCATGTACTATGTACGGGGAAGCACTATGGTGCAAGGTAAGATTTGACTACGTCATTGCATTACGAGTGCTGCAGCCTTCCCTGAAACAGCAGACAAGCTGCCGCCGGCGCGGCAGGGAACTCCGGAGGCGCCGGCTGCGACCTTGGCGCCGGCAGCTGGTGCCGCGGCCGCTGAAGACAAGTTCGCGCGCTGCGGCCGGCCGAGGCAGCGCCGTGTTTACAGTGGGCGCGCTTCCACTGCTGCCGCTCGCTCGTCCCGGTGGCTAAATAAAGCTGGCCGCCGGCCGGCGCGGCGCCGTTTCCTTTTTATCGGGCATAAAGAGCCTATTTGCAGCGCGCGAGCGTGCCGGCCCGCCCAGGCGAGTCGAGGACGCGGCAGCCGCAGCCGCAGGCGCGGCCAGAGGCGCTCCTCGCAAACCCCATCCACCGGGCCTGCAGCTGCGCGCCGGCGCAAGGCCGGCCGTACGCCGGGAGCGCTAACACTTCAACAAGGCTCTCCTCACATTTGAAGGCAAAGGTACTGCTACTTCCTACTAAATGGCACGTCAACATTTTACACAAGCAGTACTGAACGGTGCATATAAGTAGTACTAGTAAGCTCGCTCGACAAAGTACACTACCGGCCATTAAAGTTGCTACGCCACGAAGATGGTGTGCTACAGACGCGAAATTTAACCGACAGGAAGAAGATGCTGTGATATGCAAATGATTAGCTTTTCAGAGCATTCACACAAGGTTGGCGCCGGTAGCGACACCTACAACGTGGTGACATGAGGAAAGTTTCCAACCGATTTTTCGTACACAAACAGCAGGTGACCGGCGTTGCCTGGTGAAACGTTGTTATGATGCCTCGTGTAAGGAGAATAAATGCGTACCATCACGTTTCCGACTTTGATAAAGGTCGGGTTGTAGCCTATCGCGATCGCGGTTTATCGTATCGCGACATTGTTGCTCGCGTTGGTCGAGATCCAATGACTGTTAGCAGAATATTGAATCGGTGGGTTCAGGAGGGTAATACGGAACGCCGTGCTGGATCCCAACGGCCTCGTATCACTAGCAGTCGAGATGACAGGCATCTTATCCGCATGGCTGTAACGGATCGTGCAGCCACGTCTCGATCCCTGAGTCAACAGATGGAGACGTTTGCAAGACAACAACCATCTGCACGAATAGTTAGACGACGTTTGCAAGAGCATGGACTATCAGCTCGGAGACCATGGCGGCGGTTACCCTTGACGCTGCATCACAGACAGGAGCGCCTGCGATTCTGTAATCAACAACGAACTTGGGTGCACGAATGGCAAAACGTCATTTTATCGGATGAATCCAGGTTCTCTTTACAGCATCATGATGGTCGCATCCGTGTTTGGCGACATCGCGGTGAACGCACATTGGAAGCGTGTATTCGTCATCGCCATACTGGCGTATCACCCGGCATGATGCTATGGGATCCCGTTGGTTACACGTCTCGGTCACCTCTTGTTCGCATGGACGGCACTTTGAACAGTGGACGTTACATTTCAGATGTGTTACGACCCGTGGCTCCACCCTTAGTTCGATTCCTGCGAAACCCTACATTTCAGCACGATAATGCACGACCGCATGTTGCAGGTCCTGTACGGGCCTTCCTGGATACAGAAAATGTTCGACTGCTGCCCTGGCCAGCACAAAATGGCTCTGAGCACTATGGGACTCAACTGCTGAGGTCATTATTCCCTTAGAACTTAGAACTAGTTAAACCTAACTAACCTAAGGACATCACAAACATCTATGCCCGAGGCAGGATTCGAACCTGCGACCGTAGCGGTCTTGCGGTTCCAGACTGCAGCGCCTTTAACCGCACGGCCACTTCGGCCGGCTGGCCAGCACATTCTCCAGATCTATCACTAATTGAAAACATCTGGTCAATGGTGGCCGAGCAACTGGCTCGTCTTAATACGCCAGTCAGTACTCTTGATGAACTGTGGTATCGTGTTGAAGCTGGATGGGCAGCTGTACCTGTACACGCCATCCAAGCTCTGTTTGACTCAATGCCCAGGCGTATCGAGGCCATTATTACGGCCAGAGGTGGTTGTTCTGGGTACTGATTTCTCAGGATCTATGCCCTCAAATTGCGTGAAAATGTGATCACATGTCAGTTCTAGTATAATATATTTGTCCAATGAATACCCGTTTATCATCTGCATTTCTTCTTGGTATAGCAATTTTAATGGCCAGTAGTGTATGTAGCGCTGTGGAAACATCGACACCCGAGGCATACAACTTCCACCGTCATACCTTAGCAAACGATCTTACCGACAACCCGAGTAAATTCTGGTCCGTAAAATTGCCAAGCGGGTTGAAGGCTTCCATCAAATCACTCCGCGACCAGCCTAGCGTGGCAATAACACACAGCAAATGGAAAGCTGAAGTTTTAAATTTCACGTTTAACAAATCATTCACGCAGAAGCATCGAACAAACAAACGGTGGTTTGACTGCTGCACACATTCCCGCATGGAGGAAGTAGTAATAGGCGTTCCTGGCGTAGAGAGGTAAGTGAAAGACTTAAAAACAAGTAAGTTGCCAGGGGTGCATGGAACCTCATTTCGATTTTACAGAGAGTACTCTATACAGCACTGTCCCCTTCCTCACAAGAGGACTGTACGAACTTCCTCTTACCGATTTGATTCATATTGACAGGCTGTGCGGGGCACGACTAGGTCTTCAACATACGACTATGTTAACAGCAAGCCGGCCGGGGTGGCCGAGTGGTTCTAGGCTCTTCAGTCTGGAACCGCGCGAGCGCTACGGTCGCAGGTTCGAATCCTGCCTCAGGCATGGATGTATGTGATGTCCTTAGGTTAGTTAGGTTTAAGTAGTTCTAAGTTCTAGCGGACTGATGACCTCAGAAGTTAAGTCCCATAGTGCTCAGAGCCATTTGAACCATTTGTTAATAGCAAACACGCAGCTCCCATCTGTTTTCGACAAAATCGATTTTGATCATTTTACGTGTGCTTACACGCTTCGTGTGATTGCTAGTAATCAAGAATTCCGCAGTCAAGCAAGTAAGCGCTTAGTTCCAGAAGTGCCAGGCCTGTGGATCGAATCTCGCTTCCATTACTTTTTTTAAATTTCATTCCCACGTAATTCTAATAACAGATATGCGTGGCAAGTCGCGAAATTGTGTGGTGACCGAGGACCACTTTCGAGTGCATCACAAATTCGTTTTGCAATACACACATTTAAAAATCCATGTGTTAGGCGTTCATTACAAGTGTACTGTGTCGGAATAATTATTATTTCCCATGTTTCTATGATCAGTATATCCTGATTCGTACAGTGCTCCATATGAAGCACATTATACTTGCCACACATGTAGATGAAGTAATATAAATAAAGTGACTGTGCTGATTTGATTGAAAGTTCCTGCGTATCCATTTCTTTCCAATATCATTACGAATTTTTTTCCTTTTTTCAAGAATAAAAATTATAAATGAATCATTCAGGAATAATGGACTGCACACTCATAATAATTACGCGGGAAGGAAAAAAAGGAAGTTCTGGCAAGAAAAAAGATGTACTGATCTGTGAAGAAAGAAGCAAAATAGAAACGGTGAATGGTCCAAGCTCAAGATGTGCAACATCGCGGAATTAGAGCAGCCATGCAGTCGTGGTTGTGTGGTCATGCTCTTTGAATGCGAAGGTGGAGGTACGTGTTCAAATCTCCACTGTGTCCCTTTCTTCATAAAATATTGAATTGTCCGTCTAGTCACTAACGTGCTCTTTGCTGTGTTCAAATTTGTGTCTGTGTAGCGATGTAACGTTCCATTTGGAACAGCGAGGTGCAAGGAAGGGATCTCCGGACGTACGTGCCTCCTATTTGTTCTACTCAAGTAGACAATGTTATGAGTCTTGCGTCCAATTTTGGAACTTTTGCCTGTTGAATTCCTTTGTTGTTACATAGTTCACAACCATTTAACTGTTGTTTTCATTTCTGTGGAAGGTCTATGCCGCATCTCGCTTGCTCTCACTACTCATCCCATTTACTTGCGACGGTAATATATTCTTACCACATGACTCATATTCTACAATCAATGTGTAATATGACAATTGCCAATACTACAGAAAGAGAATAGACACGTCAATGCACGGATGGAAAGTTCATAGTTTTGTGAAAAAAATGGGGCACGGAGGAGATTTTAACACTAATCTCCCGCTTTGCAGTCCAACACCAGGACCACACAAACACGAGGCCGTGATTCTTGCAATTCGCTCGATGTTGCAGATCTTAAGCTTTGACCGTTCACTGTTTCTATTTTGCTTCTTTTTTCGCAGTTCTGTACACATTCTTCCTGATTCCATGCTTGATCTGTGTTCACTTTTTGATGAACTACTTACTGGGCCATTTTACCATAAATCTGAGGGCCGTCCGATGGAGAGTTTCTCGTATTAGTGAAGGTAGTACTTTTTTCATTCGTGAGCGACTTTTACTAGGATCTTGGACATGTCATGGTATTAAAGGTTAAAACAAAACAATATAATTCTTAGACACAGGTATTTACGTACTTACCGGTCTAGTTTGAAACGAATGGTACTCATAGTCGGCCTAGGTCTTGTGACGGTAACGGTTCAGGTATTTGACTGAAGTAACTTCAGGAATCTCCGGAAACCTGAGGCTGGCGAGTCGAGTTTACGTTTATGCAAACTTGCAACGAATTTCTTTCGTAATGCAAGAAGATGAGGGCTACAGTGTTCGTTTGTTACTCAACACGTCACTGCACATACTACACATTCCTTGGCGTTTATCCCGTCTAGTGCGGGGTCCGTTTTTTCAGAATTTGGCAAATTTTATTTCATTATTTAACTCTGTGGTAGAATGACGTTCCGGACGCCACAGTCGTGAAGGTAACCTAAGCGAGGGAAGGTGTGTGTGCGCTATCAGCCTGAGAAGCGTCTGCCGGCCGCTGGTGGCCGAGCGGTTCTGGCGCTACAGTCTGGAACCGCGCGACCGCTACGGTCGCAGGTTCGAATCCTGCCTCGGGCATGAATGTGTGTGTTGTCCTTAGGTTAGTTAGGTTTAAGTAGTTCTAAGTTCTAGGGGACTTATGACCTCAGCAGTTGAGTCCCATAGTGCTCAGAGCCATTTGAACCATTTGAGAAGCGTGTAAACTGTGTTCTGTGCGTTATCGTATTTTAACTGTTTCTGTACCGTATCCTCCGAGGCGGAATTTGGTGATCAGCCCGGCATTCGCCTAAATGAGTCAGAGAAACGACCAAAAACCACAGTCAGGCCCACGGTCATTAATACGCCACGCGACTTCGACTCAGGTGTGGCAGATCTCCCTATCTCCAAGCTAGTGCGCTGTGCGTTGAATTGTAAGAGCAGGTCACGCACACACACACACACACACACACACACACACACACACTAGCAGTCGACAAGTGACAGTGAGGCGCTGCCCCCCTTTTAATGGTCAGAATATAATCCCAGCATCAAGAAACTACCAATGACAGCAGCTACTGTTATTAGCGCTAGGAGGAACGTTCATAACGGACGCTCTTGTCAGAACTCTTGGCGAATTCTATAGACTGCAGTGAAGTGAAGAACGAGGTCATACCTACAATAATTCTTGTATGTCTTGTATGTCTAAACATCATTGTTTGCCACAATACAAGTATATAGAAGACTGCATTAATCACGCCTTCCCTTTGCCTCTGGGTGTGTGTTCCCTTTCTAATCCTGAAATAACGTTAAAAACTATTTTTCTTCTTCAATGGAATTCTTTGTTTCACTGTTCCAACAATTTTCACAAAAAAATTATTTCCGATGTCTATTTAAATTCTTATTGATGCCCTTCATAGGCTTTCTCATTGTTCAAATATTGTGAAATTTCCCTGTGGCTTTTCACATATTGTGAAATTTCCCTGTGGCTTTCGCATGTATGCGTTCGACAAACACATTGAACACACCTCTTCCTTCTCCCCCCCTCTGTGTCCACCTCCTCCTCCTCTCTCTGTCTGTCTGTCTGTCTGCCTGCCTCATCCTCTCCACTCTGTCAACATCGTCCTCACCCTGTCTCTTCATCTCCTTCCCCCCTCCCCCTCTCTTTGTCCATTTCTATCTCTCTGACCATTTCCATCTCTCTGATCACATGTTCCTCCCCTCTCTTTTTCCATTTCTGTCATCTCCTGTTCCTTTTCCACCTGCCCAGTAGCCCTCTACACCTTCCGCCTGCCCCATGCAACCTCCCCTCTTCCCCTTTCTCTGTCTATTTCCTACTCCTCCTCGCTCTGTCCATCTCCTCTATATTAATATTAACCACCACCCATTAAACCTTTGTAGTAAGGAAAAGATAGCAATCAAGAAAATAAAGATTAAGAAGTCGCAAAAGGACACGCTTCACAGTTATAACATTAATCAGTGCCTGAAAACAGGTTACCATCATGTCTTAGTATACAACTAGGCAGTGCTACATCACAATCACGTGATTCCACCAACCCATTAATGTCGAAAGAATTCTGAGACGGACTCCTATAACACATCAGTTTGGCGTCAGAGGAGTTCGGAGACACGCTCCTAGGATCAAATTATATCGATATACCCTACATACCATTGCAAGTGGAGTGATCAATGAACGAATGGGAATTGCAACAAGGCAATACAGTTATCGGGAAACCCAGTATGGTTAATTTAGATCGTCGGTATTAAAGGTAGACTGTACACGTGTTCTGCTGTTTGCATCGTGTATTACGCATAGAGATGAAAGAATAGCAATAAAACAGGACCAGTCTAACATTGATACAAAGAGTGCTGCGCCGTGTACTTTACAATGGTTTTCAGAGTGTGTATGTTTATACAATTGCTGTTGTTCCCTACATGCACCGTCCATCCAGCAAGTTCAGACACAGCGCTTATTATTGGCATACAAGCAATGTCAGTGATGTAACTATGGTGGAAGTTTGAAGTAACGACAGTAAACAAGTATGTGGAATCGACTAGTCACTGGTGTTGAGTAACGGACGTTCCGCCACAGGACGTCAGCGTTGCTGTGTCGCAAATCGCAATGGAGCAACATCTCCAAAACAAGTATTGAAGACATTCTCCAGAACGTTCTGAAGACGGGAAAAAGTTTGTGCAAAGTTTGTCCTTCAAACCTTGACTTCAGAACTAAAACAACCGGGTATGGACGATTGCCACAGCTGGGTTGAAAGGAAAAATGCGGACAGTTCTTTAAAACCATAATGGATGATGATAATTGGTGCTATAAATACAAATTTACCACAAAACGACCAAGTGCAGAATGAATCTCTGATGGTTTTTCAAGACGAAAAATGGACCGAATGTGACGAGTGAATGGTACAGAGTACCAAAGAAAAAGTTTTTAGACAGTTTCACATGGGTGTATAAACGATCTGTTCGTTGTATCATCTTAACTTTGCTCTATTTTTTATTAATGCAGTCTCCAAACTTTTTGGAGTGACGGCGCATACAGTCGAATATATTAGCAACTAATGGGCGTATGGTGCATCCTTAACCACATTTTATAACTTTACTTATTTTCTAACCTAAGGCAGAATATTTTCGAAAATAAGCTCACCACAACTGAATTACTGAACCTCTTCTTCGGTCATAATCTGCCAACTTTGTTCGCTCTGCTCAGTGTCCTTTCCGACCGTATAAAGTGACGTGGTAAGTAAGAGCCACTCTGACCTGTGTACAGAGTCTTAAATGTCAAAAAATTCATGATGTTCGTCTCCTGACATGCACAGCTAACAATAAGCAGTCAGCAAGCAGCAGTCGCCTCAGAGGAAGTGTGTCCCTCGACGCAGAGCTGTGTGTTCACATCTTATTCCCAGAAGGGCCTGGCTCTTCGTTTCTAGGCCACGGCCATCACCGCTGTTGACAGTCACAAGCACTGCTGCATTCTTGAGGACATTAACACCCCTGTTACGCTCTGTTCCTCCCCCCCCCCCTCTTCCTCTTCACCCCACACACACAGCCATGCTGAGAAAATACATAGTCAGTGCAGAGCTCTCGAGGAATAGACTCACGACAGCCCTATATTCCTCGGCGAGAAGAAAGTTTTATCACAGTGTTATTCGCCCGGAGATATAAGAATTTTACGACCAGTGTGCTTTGGTTATAATGTAACTTGTCCTCTGTTGTCCCTAGAACTTGACGGTTGGTCATAACCTTCCTATACATTCAAAAGTTACATTCATTGCCGAGGGTACCATCGATGATTTATTATTCCATCCATTTTAAAAATTAAGTGGTAGTCGACCTAGAAAGTCACTGTTACATATTTAACAAAAGCTCGAGTATCCTTCTGCTTATCCGAAACAGGACGGAGAGTGGAAACTGTTGCTTTTTATAGGTGTATATTTAGCTTACAAAATACCTCTCCAGCGGGGAGTGATAAGCCTTTTTCTAACTGCTGACCTACAGCAGTATTCGTAACATTTTTCTACAGAAAATTTTAAAAACGCAGTTTCTTCAGTAATGTGACGATAAGATTCGTCCTACACTTTCTTAAAGAAAAATATTTTTGTACGAGCGCAACAGACGAATAGACACTTATCCACCCGTGGAGTCTGCTGAAACACTGGGATGCGCTGGAGAGAAGAAAACTTAACAATTTCATAAAGCATATCTTACTCGTGCTGAAAAAAAGGAGTCAGTTTCTCTTAATACTTCCTACAACGAGGTTGCGAAAATAATAACGCGCAGAACAAAACATGCAAAATGGGAAAGTACATGCAACGCAGGATGGATATGTAAAATATTAAAAGGATAGAGTATTTCATAAGGGCCATGAATTGAATCCGCATATCAGCGAGGAGTTCTCGGATAATCTAAGTGATGTTGCAACTATGTGCACCTGATCACTGTACGTATCCAAACGTAGGTAGGTATTACTATTGAGCGAAGTACTGAAAGAAGGCCTCTCTCCTTTCCTCACAATGGCAGACAGTGGTACTAACCCAGCCGCCGAATTTAATGAGCCAATCTGACAGATGGGGTGATGCCAACAATGCCACAAATCCTTACTCCACCACACACCGCCCAAACGTTCCATATGTAAAGCAGAACATTGGTAATAATAATGTCGTGTGACTAGGGCCTCCCGCCGAGTAGATCGTTCGCCGGGTGCAAGTCTTTCGATTTGACGCCACTTCGGCGACTTGCGCGTCGATGGGGATGAAATGATGATGATTAGGACAACACAACACGCAGTTCCTGAGCGGAGAAAATCTCCAACCCAACCCAGCCGGGAATCGAACCTGGGCCCTTAGGATTGACATTCTGTCGCGCTGACCACTCAGCTACCGGGGGCGGACAGAACATTGGTGCAAAGTCTGACGATCAACAACTGTACACCCTGCTCCGTCAAAACTGGTGACAAAATTTTCAGAAAATACATCTGAAAAAAAAACGTAGTTTTGTCGTGGATGTTCAGATCCACCTTATACATAGACGATTACGTAATTAATAGCGGAAACTTTCACGTGTGAAAGTATATTATTGCAGAAGCATTGAACTTGAGTCCTCAAATGAAGCGTTTGCGAGATAATTGCTAATGTGTGCTTATGAGCCGACATTAAATGCGCTACCAAATAACACCATATTCAGTAGAAATACACTGTCGAGTCACATTAATGAGACCACCTGTCAGAATCCTGGATAACCACCTTTTGCAGCGTGGGCCGCCGCGAGTCGTGCAGGAAGAGGATCAATGAGGTTCTGGAAGACACCGACAGGGATCTGGAGCCATGCCGATTCCAGTGCCGTGGCCCGCTGTGCTAGGTTCGTCGATTGAGGATCCATGGCGTGAACAGCCCGATCGATTTGGTCCGACAGATTCTCGATTGGGCTTAAATCCAGGGAGCTTGGTGGCCAAGGGAGTACGGTGGCTCATTCTGAGGGAATGTCATGAAAACATTCCCAGACCATAACGCTGCCACCTGGTTGCAGGACATTTGCTTTCAGACATTCCACGGCGTTTACCCCAATGGCTGTGTGTTCGGCGGAATATACAGGGTGTTACAAAAAGGTATGGCCAAACTTTCAGTAAACATTCCTCACACACAAATAAAGAAAATATGTTATGTGGACATGTGTCCGGAAACGCTTACTTTCCATGTTAGAGCTCATTTTAGTTTCGTCAGTATGTACTGTACTTCCTCGATTCACCGCCATGATTTCATACGGGACACTCTACCTGTGCTGCTAGAACATGTGCCTTTACAAGTACGACACAACATGTGTTTCATGCACGATGGAGCTCCTGCACATTTCAGTCGAAGTGTTCGTACGCTTCTCAACAACAGATTCGGTGACCGATGGATTGGTAGAGGCGGACCAATTCCATGGCCTCCACGCTCTCCTGACCTCAGACCTCTTGACTTTCATTTATGGGGGCATTTGAAAGCTCTTGTCTACGCAACCCCGGTACCAAATGTAGAGACTCTTCGTGCTCGTATTGTGGACGGCTGTGATACAATACGCCATTCTCCGGGGCTGCATCAGCGCATCAGGGATTCCATGCGACGGAGGGTGGATGCATGTATCCTCGTTAACGGAGGACATTTTGAACATTTCCTGTAACAAAGTGTTTGAAGTCACGCTGGTACATTCTGTTTCTGTGTGTTTCCATTCCATGATTAATGTGATTTGAACAGAAGTATGAGCTCTAACATGGAAAGTAAGCGTTTCCGGACACATGTCCACATAACATATTTTCTTTGTTTGTGTGTGAGGAATGTTTCCTGAAAGTTTGGCCGTACCTTTTTGTAAAACCCTGTATATACATGATCCAAGTGAAAAGGCCACCTATCGCCAATCAGTGGACGTCCAGTAGCGGTACTGGAGGGCAAATTCCAGGCTTAGTCGCCGATGAACAGTACTCAGCGTGGGGGAGTAAACTAGGCGCCTGCTGTAGAGGCCGACAAGAAGCAACGTTGACTGAACCGTCGAAGAGGAGACCCTTGGTTCATCTGGGTAGTCAGCTGCTGAACAGTTGCAAGTTTGTTGATCCGTAGGTATCTCTGTAGTCGTCGTTGACCCCTGTCATCTATGGCACGTGAAGCACCACAGTTGCATCGCCGCCAGTTTTCGATAGTCTTTTTGCCATGCACGGGATGCTTCAACCACGGTGGCACAAACTCAGCCTTTTGTATGTCAGACAAACCGCTTCGTTTCCGCACTGCGACAACGACTGCACTATTGTCCGCGTCCGCCCGACACGCTTTATACCCCTGCTGCTTCCTGCCCTCTGTGAGTGGTTATTGTACGCTGACGTCGAACAGTGATGGTGGTCACAGTAAAGTGACTGGACCGTGTGCACTCGAAATGTAAGCTTTTCAATAAAGTCTCCATGCAGTTCGCCTCAAATTTCAACCACGGCCCATGGTTGTGGGTTATGGCGCAAGTGTGAAGGGGCACTGGGTGTCTTTTGCTGCTGTTGTAACACAAAATCTAACGCGCCAACAGGGTCCAAGACTGTCGGGTGGAGAAGGGCCTGTACCGTGGCCTCAGTCCTCTGGATCTTTTTCGTCTGGGTCATCTCAAAAATGAAATATATGGCACTCCTGCGTATACAGTAAAAGACTGGAGCAGCAAACTGCATACTCTTATCAAGCTTTACGAAATGTCCTAGAGTGTTTCAGACAATTCCTAACTCAGTACAACGGAAAAACAGCCAGAGTTGAAAATTTCACTTTCATTTACTTGATGACTAGTTTTAGGTAGGGACTCATTTTCGATCATCCTACAGCACAGAAAAACAAAATTGCATTCATAATTAATTTAGTTTTAACCAAATTATTAAGCTCAAGTCAAAAATATAGAACGGATCGTTTCAAGGTTTACGCATCAGAGAGCCAAATTGGTATTTCCAAAAATATAAGAACCGTGTCAAGATAACATATACGTATAACAAAGTGCAAATAAACAGTTATAGAGCATACAGGTAACTGCCTGTCTACCACTCCTGCTGCCGTAAGAAAACCTCGTGAAGGGGCCGCCCTAGCAGTATACAGGAAATATCTTTTTTATTTATTACAATATTCTCCAAAAATTAAAAATTTAGCAATATAATAATAACAGCAAAAGTCAACAATGAAATTAATATTTAAATTTTTTTACCAAAACTATTAAAATACTTAAGCGCCGAGCAGTAAAGCACAGCAGCGTCACAAACAGCGCATATGACGAAGTTGTATACCATGATGGTACGCAAAAATCATTAAACGTGAAGCACAACATTAATGTTAGAAGAAAACAAATAACAGGATACTAAAAAAAATAATCACAATCATTTACAAGCCTAAAATGTTTTCAATAAAAAACATCACAGAATTATATGAAGCTAAAACAGTTTTAACATTTCCCATGTAAAAACAGGCATTAAACCTCGAAGTTGTCTTTCACAAAACACCAAAAATTAGGGCCACCACCGGTACTAAAATCACAGGCATCCGTTTAGTCAAACAACAAAAAACGACTACCAGGTAAGCAACATAAATTAAATGTCATACGATAAGGTATAGAAGAACGATAGTCACGGGCATATGGGGCTGGGGGCGGGGTTGGAAGAGGTAAAGGGAGGGTGAGGGGGAGAGAGAGGGGTTGGGATGGAGGGCTGGGAAAAAATTAAAAGTATTAATATTACTGTTGACTTGTACTGCTATTTTATTAAGTGATGTATTTTTTTATGTTTGGAGAATACTGTAATAAATAAAGATATTTCCTATCTCCTAACAGGGTACCCCCTTCGAGATTACCTGACGGCAGCGGGAGAAGTACCTGTATGCTCTGTAACTGTTCATTAGTACTTTGTTATACGTATATGTTTGTTACCCTGACGTGGTTCTTATAAGTTTGTAAAACTGAAACAATACATTCTGTATTTTTGACGTGTCCTTAAAAAAATGGCTCTGAGCACTACGCGACTTAACATCTATGGTCATCAGTCCCCTAGAACTTAGAACTACTTAAACCTAACTAACCTAAGGACATCACACAACACCCAGCCATCACGAGGCAGAGAAAATCCCTGACCCCGCCGGCAATCGAACCCGGGAACCCGGGCGTGGGAAGCGAGAACGCATCCGCACGACCACGAGATGCGGGCGGACGTGTCCTTAAAAACGTGGCAACAGCTGTACTGTACATGACTGTAATTTTGGATTTCTGTCCTATAGGAAAAATAGTCATCAAGTAAATAAAAGTGAAAATTTGCGAGTTTTGGCTGTTTTCCGTCTTGTTGATTAACTCAAGCTGCTGCCTGGCATTACCCCAGCATGCTCGAAGTTCGTAACTCCTAACTCACTATAGAGTCGAGTGCAGTATTGCATGCAAATACGAGTAAGGCACGTGGAACACCTCGTTTAAAGGGTACGAGTTACACAAGAGTAGCGGCCTGCCTCGTCTTCGCACGGATGGCACCAAGTACCTACGACCGGAAGACGCGTCAGGCGTAGCGGTAATAAATTATATTCACAAAGCTTTCTCGTGGCTCAGTGTACCTATTGTTCCGGAGATAAGCTTTCACACAGAGACAGAAAAACGCGGCAGGCGACTCTCGTCTCCAAAATGGCTCGTGCAGGGAACTGTAGGATGGGACTTCCAGTACCGTGGTGGGCGCAGAGCGCTTACTCAACAAATAAATTCTTTATTAAGAGTTACTCCTGTATATGAGGTCAATGTCTGCTTTCCACCAGGTGGTCGTGGCTAGTGAGTATGCTGTGACAGCAGTATACAGTCGCAGCAGAACAGCGGCTCGCGGTGACGGCGAACCCAGGATGTCTAAGATTGGCTAGACTCAGATAGCGGCACCCAGTGGTTGACTCACCTCAACGGGTCCGGTTTGAAGCCTGGAACCATCAGGGCTAACTGACGACTCCTAGACCAGCGGCTTTGCCTAGATGATGACGATACTCAATGAGGCAGTAGCGTACATTCAACCGATGCGTGGTTCACAGACTGCCCCAGCTGAATGCACGGCGCCGACAGAATGAAGCTACCAGTTGAACAGTGGATATATATGCTTGCCCTGGCCAGGTGTGTTGCGACAGTGGGTCAGTTCCCGTCACGTAACGCTGAAGCGTTTGCCTGTGTTGCAGCATATAGCAATCCGGCCCACAGTAGACCGCTGGGTTGCAGAATGGTATTGCAGCATTTTTGCACCGTCCAACTGCGAAATTACACGGGTGGATGGTTTCCATGGCTGGCTGCTATGGTCTGCATGAGATCGAGGCCACAATAAAACGTACAGATTCTGGCTAAGCTTAGCTGCTCTCTGAATAGCGGCGGATGCTCACTTTACTGCTTTTTCCCGCCAGATACCACCACCTCTGTAACAGACCAGCTCGTAGCTCCCACTGTTGCCACGAGATGTCACTCCAAACGCCAAATAAATATAGAACACGTAATAGTACACACAGGGAAAAAAAACATTATTCCGCCTTATATGGTGTAGGAAAACAACTGTCATTCAATACAGCTTCCAGTCGTCTCTGAATGGATAAATACAGATTATGTATAGGTTTCAAGGGAATCTTCTACCATTATCACTGCAATATAGTGGCAAGTTCAGGGAACGATGATGGAGCTGGATAGGATCACGCACCGTTCTCTCCAAAGAAGACCACGAATGCTCAATGATATTGACATACGGCGACTGTGATGGCCAGGGAAGATGTGAAATTCATCGTCGTGCTTGTGAAACGAGTCCTGGACCACGATATGGTTGTCCAAGTCATCACCGAACCCCCGCCATGTTTCACTTTTAGGACGTAACTCGGTCAGAAGTTGGAAACAGTGTGAAACAAGACTCATCCGACCAAACGGCATTGTTCCATTGCTCCATATCCCAGATTTTATGGATTCGGCACAACGTTTCCCTATAACAGACGTTCGCATCAGTGATGAGCGGTTTTGAAATTCCATCTCGCCCTGCCATTCCCTTCTTCTCCAGCTTCCTTTGAGGATTTTGAAGTTGACAGGCATTCACTTCTGATGTGACTTTTGCAGCTGTTGTTTTGCTATTTTTCGTCACAGTCCTCTTCAATGACCGTCCGTCATGACCACGTAAATCTCACTTTCGTTGCCTTTTAACTTAGAAGATCATGTTTTCCCGCTTTTCCTGTATGCGGTGTTTTATCTTCAATACGGTGCCCCTTGAAACACAGAACACTTCGGCTACCCCGATTACGAAAGCACTAACAATTTGCTCTCATTCCAGTTGTCTTAGCTCAAACATAATGCACAACAGCTACAAAGAGGGCCGCCCGGTTGGCCATGCGGTCTAATGCACGGCTTTCCGGGCGGGAAGGAGCGCCTGGTCCCCGGCACGAATCCGCCCGGCGGACTTGTGTCGAAGTCCGGTGAGCCGGCCAGTCTGTGGATGGTTTTTAGGCGGTTTTCCATCTGCCTCGGCAAATGCGGGCTGGTTCCCCTTATTCCGCCTCAGCTACACTATGTCGGCGATTGCTGCGCAGGTAAGTCCTCCACGTATGCGTACACCACCATTACTCTACCACGCAAACATAGGGGTTACACTCGTCTGGTGCGAGACGTTCCCTGGGGGGTCCACCGAGGGCCGAATCGCACAATAACCCTGGGTTCGGTGTGGGGTGGCGGAGGGGTGAAGTGGACTGCGGTAGTCGTCGTGGGGTTGCGGACCACTGCGGCTGCGGTGGGAGCGGAGCATCTCCATCGTTTCTAGGTCCCCGGTTGACATAACATAACTATAAAGAACACTGTTCTACCCACGAATGACATTTGCAACATATTGAAGACAATGGACAGTGTCATGCGTGGTCAGATAAGTCAGCGGAATCTGCAGCTTGGCTAGCGTCTGCATTTATGTTCAATGATGTATTTTTCGCGTCGTTTTCATATTTTTGTCCGATCCCTGTAATATTGCAAGCTCATCATTACTACACTTATAAATTACATACACAAACCTTCCTAGTGAATCTGTCGACGTATAATCGAAAACAATATCAAGATCCCTACAGTAGATCCTTAGATTAGCCTTCACATATACGCAGAAAACTCGGCAGATGACTTTAATTTATAATGTGTACAGAAGACTGTAATATGTGCAGTCCTACAGTAGTATTCTACTTCTTGTTAAGGTAGGTCATGACGCAATTTGAGGCCCATTAGGTGAGAACCTAGTAGGAAAGTTTATATTTCAAACACAGGTTTATCAACTAGCACTTTATTGGACACTGAAGTTAGTGGCGACTGCTATATAACAGTGACTAGCATAATGACGGGCTGGCACCGCAGCTTCTTCAGTTCAGCGCCTGTTCGGCCGCGTCTGAGGTAGCGCAGACACGGAAACAAGTTGTCTGCGGGTAGCGGCGAGACGCGAAGTATGCCCGCGCTCGTCGCAGAGGCTATAATTCTGGAGACCCCTGACAAGGCGTTTACTCCACTGTCGCTGTCGCTGCCGCCGCCGCGAGGGCGCGCATGTCCTCTGGACGCTGTCGTCTGGCACGTCCCACGAGTACAATACACACCAGAATAGCCGCCGAGTAAACATCGCGGCCAGTAGCTCGATTCCGATCTCTCGACGGGCAGGTCACCTGCTTGATGTTGTCCAGACCTTCGTACTGTACGTCAGCTGCTGACTTACATCTAGTCCGAATCCCTACTCCGTCCGCATCGGTAGCTGCGCCGCGAGCGCGGCAGGTCACTAACCAGTGGGGCCCGGGTTCGATTCATGGCAAGGTCGGAGATTTTCTCCGCTCGGGGACTGGGTGTTGTGCTTAAGTTCCTACTGACATAATTGCCATCCCCCTACTAAAATGGCTGTATGGTCACGCCCCGAAAGCCAAATGGAAAAAAAAGAAATCCTTACTTCCACAGTACCTGCAGATAATAATTTACTGTCAAACATGCTTAGAAATATGTTAATAATAATATGCGTTTACCATCATTAATCGCAACATTTTATTTTCTATTCATGTGTAATATGTTTCGTAGCTAGCACTCTATTACCAAGGGATAAATGAACGCTGTCGAGAGTTAAACTTGGCTAAGTTTATCGCTTATTACGTTGACTAGCTGTTAATCGTTCTATAGACAACAGATCGCACTTTTTGCTGAACTGAAGTATTGATCTAACGACACTATGCAAAATACTTAAAGCCTGTCGGCGAAAACTGTAGCCATTCTGGTAAAAGTGTAGATATTTTTTAAAATCACGCTTTTCCTTTTATACAGCACAGCTGCTGGGAATACTTTCGAGTGTTTGACTTTTACCTTTTTTTCTATCTCTCTTTGATCAGCCGCTAGTGGAACTCGCTCTCATTTTATCTGGAGGATACCAACAAAGCGAAGGAGACGAGCTCTTTAGATCTCTCTGATCCCACAGAGTGTAGCTGACATCTCTTACGCGATAGCTTTCGCGTGTACTCGACAAAATGATTCCACATGCTGCAACAAAGAAATCCCCACGTTTAACCCAAAACTTGGGCTCTTTCTCGAAAGTATATAGTCATTTACTTGCCTAAAATAAACGTTTTCTTAAATGTGGCATCATAAATGGCTCGTATTTCTTCGTTTGATACCAGTTTTGTTAACGAAAAGCAAAACGTAAAAAAGTTAGTTGTGAAGCCTTACGTAAAGCAATGATATGGAGCGAGGGGGGGGGGGGGGATGGACATGCAACAGCCGCGAAGACAAGTAATGGCATATCTGAGTAATTTCACATCCACTGCCATGTAAACGTTACGTAACGTGTGTGTGTGTGTGAAAAAAACTGGAAACAATAAAAACATTAAAAAAGCATATCTTAACAGGATTCATATTACTATACTTTAATTTTCGAAAGCGCTCTGTTAAGGACCCATTTACTTTAGTATTTCGCAGAGAAAAATATGATTATTGACTACGAACGATGTTCTTTCTAATTTGCTTATTATCATTTACCGATGTACTGACCGGTTTATAAAACTTTAGGGGTAACCATGTTACGTAAATCATCCTATAGATATGCCTTATGTCTAGTGGAGAGAGACTCATTTCAAATAGTGAAGTAACTCGTTCTATCTGAACAACTGTTCGTGAAAATTGGAACACCTGGAAGAAAAGGTCTTAGTCACTCCAAAATTGAAGGATGTGTACAAAAGTGTAGCCATAGATAGTGACTAAGACTGCCGAGAGATGGCGTGCATGTAGGCCCAACAGCGCTCTCTTGTGAGACCGGACAGTCAGTGTTACGAAAGTACAGTCGGTACAGAGGCGTCAAATAAAGTGGAAACGTTCAGGTAAGAGGTGGTATGTCTCATTGATGTCAAAGGACGCAATATCAGGATGTGAGTTTGAACCTGGCAGAGTCACCGGTCTCCAAGAAACAGGTTTGTTGTACCGCGACGCAGCAGCACGTACGGAATACGCCGCTATGGTAGCGATGATTGCGTTGAACGGCGGCTTAAGTGGGCATACACAGTGATGAGTTGGTTCTGGACCTGATGATATTGATGTGAACGTGTCTGGACTGGATTAGTGGCATGCATACCATTGCGTCGACTTCAGCTTACCAGAAACCACCAATGACTCAGGTTGCAACGGACACGAAAACGCCGTCACTGGCGGGTTGATTGGCAAAGTGTAGTACTCCTGGAGTTGTCCCACTTCAGCTCCTCCTTCTGGGGCGGCTGTGTACGTGTTACATGGTACAGCAGTGAACAGACTACGTTGTTCAGAGGCACAGAGAGCAAAACCCGAGTGTGTTGTTTCGGGGCGCCACTGTCTGTAGCATGCGATCTCGCCTCCTACATACTGAGGGCACTGTGAACAGCAACCTCTACATTAGTGAAGTTTTAGAACCCGAGGCACCACCTCTCCTGCAGGTAGCCCCACGTGCCATATTTCAGCAAGACAATGCCCGACCACGTGTCGTGATAACTGTGCAAGCCTTCGAAGAAAGACAGGTACCACTGTTTCCCTTGCTTGCACGTTCGCCTGAATAGTCGCCCAACAGTTATATCTGGGACATGGCCAGTTGGCAGTTTGTACATTTCGATCCTCTTGCGACCTCTGCACCTACGAACCGCCTGGCAGTGTGACCCAAACAGTATACCAGGCCCTCTTTGATTCCACGTCACGACCTCTAGAGGGTCTGATTCCAGTACGTGGCGGTTTCACGCCTTACTAAAATCTTGAGTCGAAGTGCTTGAACAGTTCAGTAATTCTGATCATTTGTATACTGTCATTTCCTATACTTTTAAATAAATTTCATTGTACTTACATGGTTTATTCTTCATGTTGCAATTTTCTCGAACAGTAGTGTGTTATCTCCCTTCAAGGATATTTTAGAATTAAAAAAAAAAAAAAAAAAGCATGCGTCGATGGAATATGGGCCACACTTCCTGTCCCCCCTTACAAATCAAAGAGATAGGTGAATTCATGTGTTTGACACTGTTACTGAAATTCTGTGAAGATATGAAGAAATTAGAAAGGTGTAGGGAACATTGTTCTGCATGTTTTAAGATAGAGGACGTAGTATCTAAGAAAAGAAATTGTGGATATACGGGCTTACCATGCCTACTACGTCCATGCGCCGTTAAGCATATTGGGTAACCTATTCAGTTTTCATGAGGATATTTTTGATCCGTCGTTGCAACAAAAAAGTGCGTGATTTTTTGACCAGACGCGTTTCGCTTTATTGAGGTAAAGCATTATCACTGGCCTGTAATTAAGTTTATTTACATTTTGATTTGCTTTCTAGATCGATAAACAGTTCGTTAAGAATAGGTTGGTTTGTACTTGCGGTGATTTTCGGCTGATTTCTCGCTTACATCGGGAAATGCCGTCTGCTAGCAAAATTTAAATAAAATGAATTACAGACCACTCATGATGCTTTACCTCAATAAAGCGAAACGCGTCTGATGAAAAAAATCACGCATTTTTGTAGTTGCAACGACGGATCAAAAATAGCTTCGTGAATTATAAAGCAATTACGGACACTATGGCCACACAAACGAAGAATTTATTCAGTTTCGTCTTCACCTCTCAAGCACACAAGGTACAAGGTAACTGTCACGAAGCACAACATGCTATGAATCACCCAACTGTTTTCCTTGAGTTGCTGGAGGACGTGTCATCCCTGAGATCTGTTTCCACACAGAAGAAGCCACACCACGGTTGCATTTGGATGTTCATAATCATCTCAGTAGTAGGTTTCCCGGAAGTAAGTTGGATGAAGATCTTCTATACTTGGGCCTACAGCCTTCAGTCTTCCCTGGGAACATATAAATTAATTATTCGTAGTTTATGAAATCACAGTGGCTGCCTAAATCAACATCTGTCTCACTACCGCCACCACCACATCGTCACCATAGCACGTGATAGCTGATTGCCTGCTGGACGAAGAAGTGTAAAGCCCTTCATAAATCTTTCCAGCTTGTTATCGGTCGACCTAAGTTTCTTCTTTCTCGTGGCCTTTATTCGTAAAGTATCTTCAGCAATCTGCAATTCTCCATCCAGATTACATGTTCTTCGTTGCTATGGTGAAAGTTCTCTACTTCTTCCTCTGTTACAGATATTCCTAAATTAGTTTTTATTCTACCGTTACCTTCTATTCTTGACGTTTATATTTAACGACACGTCGCAGAAAGCATATTTCGGCATTTTGTACACATATGTTTTATTTTGCTAATATCCATATCTCACTCTCCCAAGGCCACCTGTATAAAATTTGAGTAAAATTGAGTTTCTCATGTTTTTCACTGTACTTTTTATTGTGTTACATCTCTTGATCTTATTCTGTTTTATGCTGTAAATCAGTCTCATCTACATAAGGGAACTAACATCAAAATTAAATTAAAAGGTTAACTTCATCTATAGTTTTATCAATTACTGGACTTTTTTGTTTAATAGAGTATGCTTCTTTAGAAAAACAATGTTTTAGTAAGTAAATTCTAAGTAATAATTTTCTGATATAGTATCGTCAGATATTATAAGCTGATCGTCTTGAAACAGTTGTGTATTGACATATTATCTGTTGTTTAAATTATCAAGTGAGGTGCACGTACTGGTTAGCACAATGGACTAGCATTCCAAAAGACGACGGTTCAAATTCCCCGTCCGGCCGTCCAGATTTCGGTCTTCCGTGATTTCCCTAAATCTACTGTGGCGAATGTCGGGATGGTTCCTTTGAAAAACCGATTTACTTCCCCCATCCTTCCATAACCCAGGTCTGTCCCATTTCAAATTACTTCGTTATCGATGGAACGTCAAACCGTAATCTTGCATTTCTCTCTTCGTTGTTTAAATTATATCCGTTCTTTGGAAAAATATCTTCGATGAAAAAACGCTTTATATCTCACAATCGTTAAGAAGTCATGTTAGTATACAGCACCCCTGTCTTAAGGCCAAATTAGTAACTAAGTAACTACCGCTTTGTTGTCGGTATCATCAGTTATTGGTACGCAGGAAACATGATTCATACTTATAATCGCTGCTATTAAAGGCGGAAATCCTCTGTTTTCCGGTGTACTGAAGAGTTTCACTCTTTAATGCTTCTACGGTCTCTTGCAGTAAAATTTATGTTTATTTGTTATATTCACGACGTTCCTCTATTACTTGGTACTTGTATTTTTCTACATCTTTTCTCTAAACCTGAGTGTTGTTCTCTTATGATGACCTAAGCTATCTTACCAAGTACTCTTGCCTCTATCTTTGTGTACGCTATGCAGCAAACATTAACAGACTAATCCCTCTACCGTAATGCAAACAGTGTCCAATACTGTATCCGTCTTCACTGGTATTCGACACACATGACGGATATTTGAATAGCTGCGGAAGTGTCGCTAACGCCTTGAATTTGCTTTACTGTCGGTGAGTACCATTCCGACTATTGTAAAAAATAGTAGCGCCTGTAAGTAATTAGAAGCATAGTAAGATATGTAAGTGGTGCAAGTCGATGCACAAAATGTTAGAAATTAAAAGAAGTAACTAAACGGAAGACTATTTGGAACCCAAACTGTTTTAGCAATAGCGCAGATGTCATGACCCTTTTCCCGAAATATTCAGTATACGTTTCTTACCAGTTTTCGCATTCTTTTACAGGATTAGCCACCACACGACGTAGTGATATCGTTATTTGTGAATAAAATCATGTCACATACTATCTGCATACGTTTTAGTCCGATTAGGTTTTTATTCTTTCGATACTGACGCTGATTTAAAAAAGTATTGCAGAACAAGCTGCGAGAGACAGTTACTGACTTCCGCTCTAAAGCACCACGAACCTTAGAGAACGCACTTAAAAAAGAGACTCTACAGCTCATAATTGACTTTAGTGCCTCATGAGCCACAGCTTTTTGTACCTATAAACAGCATGCTCGTAAAACTTACCGTTCACAGCATCACGCTAAGCAGTGTAGCCGACTGTACGATCGAACTTTGTGGCATCCACAGGGCACTCACCTGCAAGAGAACAGCGTGACCGTAAAATACTATAACAACGACTTCACGTGAAATGTTAGAAGGTTACAGCAAATAAACGACGCCATAAGAAATCTAGCAAATCTAGTGGCAAATGATTGAACAAGCTTACGATACGTTCTTCGAAAAGTGCTGTTGGTGATTATGCAAGTACTCAGAAGCATCAATCAAAGAAACTGAGAAATTGAAAATGCTGTGCTAGAAAGAAGGTGAAATTTTTCCACATTAGTTCTGATTCTTTACGCACTTTTTTGCTACAGAACTACAAGCAAGCAGCTTCTAGTAGGAAAGCGATATATTTCAACTACTAACCTAACAAATGTTTACAGAGCTATCAGTCATGACACATTTATTTTTGGTGGCAACACTTTTATATATAAAGAAACACCGTCCGAACAGGCCTCGAAGGCGCCAACGATAGCGGCCGGCCGCCGTGTCATCCTCAGCCCTTAGGTGTCATCAGTTTTCGTGACCGGTGCCGCTATTTCTCATTCAAGTAACTTGTCAATCGGCTTCACAAGGTCTGAGTGCACCCCACTTGCCAACAGCACTTAGCAGAGACGTACTGTGACCCATCCAAGTGCTAGCCAAGTCCGACAGCACTTAACTTCGGTGATCAGATTGGGCAAAGCCGTTTGCACAACGCTTTTATGTCACTGATGATAGAATTCCACTCAGTTTGCAATAACCATCTCATTTGATCCATTATAAATGGTTGTGAAAGCCTGCGACTGTGGAAACAATAGGTATGTTTACAAAAGATTCTTCTGCTACCAGTCACTATTCTCTTTACTTACTTTTCACCAATTTTTGCCACTTTTCTGACTCCCTAATCAATCACTCGATGATCCTATAGACAACATAACTGCAGTTACAAGTGCTGTTTGGAGCTGTTGGACCAAGTTTTCTCTGAAAGGGAGACGAAGTCGTGTCCGACTGTTCCGAGCTCCCATTACCAACCAACAACCCATATATACGTTGCACAGCAGTGTCTGCGAAAGGTGCATGAACGGCGATAGAGGTACATGCTATTCCCATCTGTTTTGTTCCCGTTACGTATGAAAAAAAAAGCACAGTCTTTGAATACGAGATCTGGATAACAAAACACAACCTCACACAGTAATCAAATGCTTTTACTCAGCTTCGTAGCATGTCCGATGCAATGAATAGCGTTGCATGAGTCATCGCTCGCTGCAAGAAGTTGTGAAGATGATGGCGAAGGATTGTTAGCCTCGCAGCTGAGGTAAAACACGACACGATTTACAAGTCCTAAGGTCCATGTGTGTAAATGTGGAGGACATTCATCAACTTATTCGTTGTTAAACTTATATTTGACAATGAGGGTAATACTTTTTCTTCCATATTTCCACATTTTTAGCAGGTACACGAAAATGATCAGCAGTTCTTCATTCACAAGCGCAAGAAACTGCTACAAACCACGGACGCCATCTACCTGCCTAATTACAAAAATGGTTCAAATGGCTCTGAGCACTATCGAACTTAACTTCTGAGGTCATCAGTCCCCTAGAACTTAGAACTACATAAACCTAACTAACCTAAGGACATCACACACATCCATGCCCGAGGCAGGATTAGAACTTGCGACGTAGCGGTCGCGTGGTTCCAGTCTGTAGCGCCTAGAACCGCTCGGCCACCCCGGCCGCCGCCAAATTACAGTTGATCGCTTTTGTACTGAATCACACAGGAGCTAATACTTCACTATTGACAGATTTTGTTAGCTTAAAACGTATCGCACAAAAAGCTGTCTCCTGTTGCGGTGTTATTCGAAAACCGACTCGCAAGCTCAAAAACCTGTAATGTTAACCTATTGTTGAAAATCACCTCAGCTGTGTAATTACTCATTTATTGTGCTATGGCCAGTTTCGTTCTTAGAGCATAGAATGAAACCGGTCGCAGCATAATCAGTGTACAATAACAACTGAGGTGGCTTTCATTTATCACTAAAATTTGTAAGCTATGGTGCTCAACATAATCAAATTTCTATAGCTCTTATCGTAAAATGCTATAGTGGCTCCAAATAATAACTCGTTAATGTGGCATGATTTAGCATCTCTACTGTCAGAGCTACCAGTGACACTTGGTAGTTTTTGTAGAGGACGGTCACATATTTGGTCGACAACAGTCCCACTCCTTATAATAAGAGTCCAGTTGTCAAATTTTTCGTACGTGGGAGGTCACTGAGTGCAGAACGTCCAGATCGGACGTGATGGGCGAGTTACTAAGTTCGTGGAGAACGGCACTACCAAGGTCTCCGCAGAGGCCTACGGCATCAGCAGCTCTCTCACACCCAGTTTTATGGCTGGTCTAAGTTACTGCGTGGCCAGCAGTCTTAAGTAGAAAATATATAGTGTCTCCTGTTCTCTGCTTTCATTGCTTTTCCGTTGTCGCAATGACGGCTAATCAGTTATTTGATGGTGGGGATTTCAGTCCATGATGTTACGATTCAGAGTACTGAAAATTAAATACTTGCACCCACTTATTCCCTAGATCTTAATAATTTAATTTCTCACGTCCTCTAGAGTTCTACATAGTGTAACGGCTATAAGCACAGATATTTTTATATGCTTTAGTGAGTTCCTTGGTTTTTCTCTGCGTCGAACAGTCTACCCACAAACATGTCACGATACGAATTTTGCAACTTTATGTTCTCTACATAGCCCTAACGGCCCCACTAAGTGTAATAAACCTGTCAGTATAGACTGACCGTTTTCTGTCCACGCATCAACATTCGATCTGCTACACAGGCGAAAATAAGTATTGATGGCTCGCTCTCGCCAAGTGTACTTCGGAGTACTAAACAATCTAAAAACATAAGACTCTTAATAGCTGTAACTACTAGTCAGCAAATGACGTAAATACTGATTTAAAATGGTTCAAATGGCTCTAAGCACTATGGGACTTAACATCTGAGGTCCTCAGTCCTCTATACTTAGAACTACTTAAAGCTAACTAACCTAAGGACATTACACACATCCATGCCCGAGGCAGGATTCGAACATGCGACCGTAGCAGCAGCGCGGTTCCGGATACTGATGTAATGCTGTTCAGTACACCATCCTAAGTCATCAATACAAATATCTGCACTTGTACCTGTTACAAGCTGTATAAAAAATTTAACACACAATGGGTTACTGGAAACAAATCTCCGTGGCTGAGGATAAGAGGTCAAAGTAACTAGAACACTGTATCATATCATATCATATGGTTGTAGGGCATACATGTAATAGCTAAAAAAGTTTTCCTGGGGAGATAAAAGTTCGGTGGAGGGGAGCGGATTTGTTTGCGGGAGGCGCAATTCTTTGATTTCTGGTTGGGGGGTTGTTGATTTTTCTCCCCCCAAGAAGACTATTTCTCCCCCAAACCCACCCCTTGTTACATGTATGGTGAGAGGTGTAAGAACAAATAGACACAAATTTACGTACTCTTTTAGAGAGTATGACGCATCTACAATACGAAGTATCCGAGAGGGTGGGTCCTTCTGTAACAGGAAGTATCCCAGAGTGAGGATACATGCATCCTCCTCCCCCCCCCCCCCCCCCCACACACACACACACACACACACCAGAGATTTTGATAAAAATAGTTTTGGTACATTACGTAAATCTTCCTTACATTATACGATCGTTAAATAGGCAGCATCAGGGAGATTACGTACAAGGTGACTGACGGCGCGCATTAAATCTCAACCAGAATTATGAAGAAATTTTAGAAAAAGATGTGCTCTGATTTTGGTCTCACAAACGAATGGACAAGCGAATATTTCTTTTGAGTTAAGTATTACCATCTATCAGAAGTGTTTGGAAGATTAATTGATAGCTTAAATGTTGATATGTAAGACGAACCTTCTTGACAGATAAATATCCTGTGTCGGACCGGGACACAAACACCGACCCTCCACTGCTACAGGCGTTGCAAGTAGCAGCTGAGTAGTCTGTGTTGAAAGAACAAAGTACTGCAAACAGTGAAAAAAATACAACGCGGTTATTTTCCACCGCGCATTTCGATTAGTTAAGTGACAGTGGATAGTGGCAGGGCAGACACCGGTAGAGGTAATGCTGAGTCTACTTGATCTCTTAAGACCGGTCAGACGTTTCGTCATCTGGTAGCAGTTCCAACAGAGGAGGCACCCCGCTTCAGCGTAATTGCCATTAGCTGCTTGTGTCTCAAAAATTCGATGAGTGGCAATCTGCTAATGGAGTCAGCGGCACAAATGTAATTACTGCAGCAAAGAAAACGCTGCGTGGATCCTCTGAAGAGAAATAGAAGGCTGCAGAGAAGGGCTCCCGGGGGATGCGTGCTATGGCTGACCGTCTCCAGCACACACATTTTATTCCTAGTGCAGGTCAAACTAACGATCGCATTTCGTAACAGGAGAGTCCACCCGCCTCCTCCGCTACTTTAATTTTCCACGAACCAGTTCCACTGAACTGGCAAGAGATGAAATGTTTACTCACTTATTGCGACAATGATTCTCAAAAACGATATAAAGTGGGCTTCCGATATCCTGGTTAATGCGGACCTGACACTGCACGGACAGCCTAAAAACAACAATAATCGTAAGAGCAGTACTCTATTTAATTTCACGTAACTTCAAGTTTTGACGCGGTTACGGATCGGACTGACTGTGAGCTATAATTGCAATATCAAGCAATATTCCTTTATTTTTCTTTATGTCTTATTTTTTATATGCCTCTCTCATATTCTCATATCTATAATTTCTAATTTCTTTTTGACCGATGCTAAAACACGTTTGCCTGTTTTTCCTTCTTGATGTTCCTACCACATTTAAAGTGTCTGTAACAAAAGCAACATGGATAAATGTAATACATATTGACACATAATATGAATTACACGCTTCGAGCATGATCTGCTGATGTTCAGGCGTATATAGATACAGCCACTTGCATTATTTGACTACGAAATGTGTTAATTAATGTAAATTAACACAGCAATACTATAGCTACAAATTTGTTGGACGTACGAGTATCACTCAGCACTGCATTCAAGTCAACGCCAGACTGTTCGGCACTACAGTGTAACATTATCCAAGAGCACCACTACTGCACAAGGGAAAAAAAAACAATGCGAATGAAGCTCTGGAATGCTGAAATCGTAAATGAACAGCTCACTTGCTCAAAATTTACCACACACATAATGCACCAATGCAACTGAAACGTAACTGTCTCCATGGACCTCACAAAGGCTGTGTTCTCCAACTTAAGAGACAACGAGATGCATCCTTATGCAATTTCGATATTTTGTTGATGTAGGGCCAGCAAACTTTTATTTCATGAAGACTTCATTACAAATCTGTCACAGTGGCAATACATATAAATGATGAACATTAATAAAACCGAAAAATTGCAGGGATGAACTCCTGATTGGAGACGGAGGAAAAAGTCCTCTGGACATGGGTCCATAAATGCGTAGTTGCCCCGGTAGATGGTGCTGACAAATGAAAGTTCCTCTGACCACGTGCCCCGTGTGCTCCTTGTGTGTACAGGCCTTTGTGATTGACGCAGCGTACTGTAAGGAACAGAATGGCTGGTATTCAAGTCGAGATGGTTTTCGCGTACGTCCAAATCATACTGAAGAGCATGCGAAGCAGCACGGCTATACTACAGCAAGTACCCACACAGACACCAACCACATTACACAACATTTCAAGCCCTTTTTGGGCTATCATGGATCCTTCCAGACAGATAAACGTGCAGGAAGGCGGCGGGATGTGCGTACACCAGATCTGGAGGATCGGGTTCTGCAGCATCCTGTGTCGGGAAATTACCAGAGCTCCAAACGCTGATAGAAAGCACTGATGCTCAAATCGTTATAGGCATTGAAACCTAACTAAAGCCGGATGTAAGCTAAGCCGAAATTTTTGCTAAGAACCTAACAGTGTTCCGAAAGGCTAGGCTAAATACGATTGGCGGTGGCGTGTTTGTTGCTGTCAAAAATAGTTTAACTTGTCGCGAAATTGAAGTAGATACTTCCTGTGAGTTAGTATGGGCAGAGGTCATTCTTGGCAACCGGAATAAAATAATGATTGGATCCTTTTACCGACGTCCCAGTTCAGATGATACAGTTGCTGAAAGGTTCAAAGAAAACTTGAGTTTGATTTCAAACACGTACCCGACTCATACGATAATAGTTGGTGGTGACTTCAATTTACCTTCGATGTTGTTGTTGTGGTCTTCAGTCCTGAGACTGGTTTGATGCAGCTCTCCATGCTACTCTATCCTGTGCAAGCTTTTTCATCTCCCAGTACCTACTGCAACCTACATCCTTCTGAATCTGCTTAGTGTATTCATCTCTTGGTCTCCCTCTACGATTTTTACCCTCCACGCTGCCCTCCAATATTAAATTGGTGATCCCTTGATGCCTCAGAACATGTCCTACCAACCGATCCCTTCTTCTGGTCAAGTTGTGCCCCAATCCTATTCAATACTTCCTCATTAGTTATGTGATCTACCCATCTAATCTTCAGCACTCTTCTGTAGCACCACATTTCGAAAGCTTCTATTCTCTTCTTGTCCAAACTACACTCCTGGAAATTGAAATAAGAACACCGTGAATTCATTGTCCCAGGAAGGGGAAACTTTATTGACACATTCCTGGGGTCAGATACATCACATGATCACACTGACAGAACCACAGGCACGTAGACACAGGCAACAGAGCATGCACAATGTCGGCACTAGTACAGCGTATATCCACCTTTCGCAGCAATGCGGGCTGCTATTCTCCCATGGAGACGATCGTAGAGATGCTGGATGTAGTCCTGTGGAACGGCTTGCCATGCCATTTCCACCTGGCGCCTCAGTTGGACCAGCGTTCGTGCTGGACGTGCAGACCGCGTGAGACGACGCTTCATCCAGTCCCAAACATGCTCAATGGGGGACAGATCCGGAGATCTTGCTAGCCAGGGTAGTTGACTTACACCTTTTAGAGCACGTTGGGTGGCACGGGATACATGCGGACGTGCATTGTCCTGTTGGAACAGCAAGTTCCCTTGCCGGTCTAGGAATGTTAGAACGATGGGTTCGATGACGGTTTGGATGTACCGTGCACTATTCAGTGTCCCCTCGACGATCACCAGTGGTGTACGGCCAGTGTAGGAGATCGCTCCCCACACCATGATGCCGGGTGTTGGCCCTGTGTGCCTCGGTCGTATGCAGTCCTGATTGTGGCGCTCACCTACACGGCGCCAAACACGCATACGACCATCATTGGCACCAAGGCAGAAGCGACTCTCATCGCTGAAGACGACACGTCTCCATTCGTCCCTCCATTCACGCCTGTCGCGACACCACTGGAGGCGGGCTGCACGATGTTGGGGCGTGAGCGGAAGACGGCCTAACGGTGTGCGGGACCGTAGCCCAGCTTCATGGAGACGGTTGCGAATGGTCCTCGCCGATACCCCAGGAGCAACAGCGTCCCTAATTTGCTGGGAAGTGGCGGTGCGGTCCCCAACGGCACTGCGTAGGATCCTACGGTCTTGTGCATCCGTGCGTCGCTGCGGTCCGGTCCCAGGTCGACGGGAACGTGCACCTTCCGCCGACCACTGGCGACAACATCGATGTACTGTGGAGACCTCACGCCCCACGTGTTGAGCAATTCGGCGGTACGTCCACCCGGCCTCCCGCATGCCCACTATACGCCCTCGCTCAAAGTCCGTCAACTGCACATACGGTTCACGTCCACGCTGTCGCGGCATGCTACCAGTGTTAAAGACTGCGATGGAGCTCCGTATGCCACGGCAAACTGGCTGACACTGACGGCGGCGGTGCACAAATGCTGCGCAGCTAGCGCCATTCGACGGCCAACACCGCGGTTCCTGGTGTGTCCGCTATGCCGTGCGTGTGATCATTGCTTGTACAGCCCTCTCGCAGTGTCCGGAGCAAGTATGGTGGGTCTGACACACCGGTGTCAATGTGTTCTTTTTTCCATTTCCAGGAGTGTATTTATCGTCCATGTTTCACTTCCATACATGGCTACACGCCATACGAATACTTTCAGAAATGACTTCCTGACACTTAAATCAATACTGGATGTTAACAAATTTCTCTTCTTCAGAAACGCTTTCCTTGCCATTGCCAGCCTACATTTTATATCCTCTCTACTTCGACCATCATCAGTTATTTTGCTCCCCAAATAGCAAAACTCCTTTACTACTTTAAGTGCCTCATTTCCTAGTCTAATTCCCTCAGCATCACCCGACTTAATTCGACTACATTCCATTATCCTCGTTTTGCTTTTGTTGATGTTCATCTTATATCCTCCTTTCAAGACACTGTCCATTCCATTCAACTGCTCTTCCAAGTCCTTTGCTGTCTCTGACAGAATTACAATGTCATCGGCGAACCTCAAAGTTTTTATTTCTTCTCCATGAATTTTAATACCTACTCCGAATTTTTCTTTTGTTTCCTTTACTGCTTGCTCAATATACAGATTGAACAACATCGGGGAGAGGCTACAACCCTGTCTTACTCCCTTCCCAACCACTGCTTCCCTTTCATGCCCCTCGACTCTTGTAACTGCCATCTGGTTTATGTACAAATTGTAAATAGCCTTTCGCTCGCTGTATTTTACCCCTGCCACCTTTAGAATTTGAAAGAGAGTATTCCAGTCAACATTGTCAAAAGCTTTCTCTAAGTCTACAAATGCTAGTAACGTAGGTTTGCCTTTCCTTAATCTTTCTTCTAAGATAAGTCGTAAGGTCAGTATTGCCTCACGTGTTCCAGTGTTTCTACGGAATCCAAACTGATCTTCCCCGAGGTTGGCTTCTACTAGTTTTTCCATTCGTCTGTAAAGAATTCGTGTTAGTATTTTGCAGCTGTGACTTATTAAGCTGATAGTTCGGTAATTTTCACATCTGTCAACACCTGCTTTCTTTGGGATTGGAATTATTATATTCTTCTTGAAGTCTGAGGATATTTCGCCTGTTTCATACATCTTGCTCACCAAATGGTAGAGTTTTGTCAGGACTGGCTCTCCCAAGGCCGTCAGTAGTTCCAATGGAATATTGTCTACTCCGGGGGCCTTGTTTCGACTCAGGTCTTTCAGTGCTCTGTCAAACTCCTCACGCAGTATCGTATCTCCCATTTCATCTTCATCTACATCCTCTTCCATTTCCATAATATTGTCCTCAAGTACATCGCCCTTGTATAGACCCTCTATATACTCCTTCAACCTTTCTGCTTTGCCTTCTTTGCTTAGAACTGGGTTTCCATCTGAGCTCTTGATATTCATGCAAGTCGTTCTCTTATCTCCAAAGGTCTCTTTAATTTCCCTGTAGGCAGTATCTATCTTACCCCTAGTGAGATAGGCCTCTACATCCTTACATTTGTCCTCTAGCCATCCCTACTTAGCCATTTTGCACTTCCTGCCGATCTTATTTTTGAGACGTTTGTATTCCTTTTTGCCTGTTTCACTTACTGCATTTTTATATTTTCTCCTTTCATCAATTAAATTCAATATTTCTTCTGTTACCCAAGGATTTCTACTAGCCCTCGTCTTTTTACCTACTTGATCCTCTGCTGCCTTCACTACTTCATCCCTCAGAGCTACCCATTCTTCTTCTACTGTATTTATTTCCCCCATTCCTGTCAATTGTTCCCTTATGCTCTCCATGAATCTCTGTACAACCTCTGGTTCTTTTAGTTTATCCAGGTCCCATCTCCTTAAATTCGCACCTTTTTGCAGTTTCTTCAGTTTTAATCTACAGGTCATAACCAATAGATTGTGGTCAGAGTCCACATCTGCCCCTGGAAATGTCTTAAAATTTAAAACCTGGTTCCTAAATCTCTGTCTTACCATTATATAATCTATCTGATACCTTTTAGTATCTCCAGGGTTCTTCCATGTATACAACCTTCTTTCATGATTCTTAAACCAAGTGTTAGTTATGATTATGTTGTGCTCTGTGCAAAATTCTACCAGGCGGCTTCCTCTTTCATTTCTGTCCCCCAATCCATATTCACCTACTATGTTTCCTTCTCTCCCTTTTCCTACACTCGAATTCCAGTCACCCATGACTATTAAATTTTCGTCTCCATTCACAATCTGAATAATTTCTTTTATTTCATCATACATTTCTTCAATTTCTTCGTCATCTGCAGAGCTAGTTGGCATATAAACTTGTACTACTGTAGTAGGTGTGGGCTTCGTATCTGTCTTGGCCACAATAATGCGTTCACTATGCTGTTTGTAGTAGCTTACCCGCATTCCTATTTTCCTATTCATCATTAAACCTACTCCTGCATTACCCCTATTTGATTTTGTGTTTATAACCCTGTAGTCACCTGACCAGAAGTCTTGTTCCTCCTGCCACCGAACTTCACTAATTCCCACTATATCTAACTTCAACCTATCCATTTCCCTTTTTAAATTTTCTAACCTACCTGCCCGATTAAGGGATCTGACATTCCACGCTCCGATCCGTAGAACGCCAGTTTTCTTTCTCCTGATAACGACATCCTCTTGAGTAGTCCCCGCCCGGAGATCCGAATGGGGGACTATTTTACCTCCGGAATATTTTACGCAAGAGGACGCCATCATCATGTAATCATACAGTAAAGCTGCATGCCCTCGGGAAAAATTACGGCTGTAGTTTCCCCTTGCTTTCAGCCGTTCGCAGTACCAGCACAGCAAGGCCGTTTTGGTTATTGTTACAAGGCCAGATCAGTCAATCATCCAGACTGTTGCCCTTGCAACTACTGAAAAGGCTGCTGCCCCTCTTCAGGAATCACACGTTTGTCTGGCCTCTCAACAGATACCCCTCCGTTGTGGTTGCACCTACGGTACGGCTATCTGTATCGCTGAGGCACGCAAGCCTCCCCACCAACGGCAAGGTCCATGGTTCATGGGGGGGTTTACCTTCGATATGTTGGCGAAAATACATGTTCAATTCCGGAGGTACGCATATAATATCATCCGAAATTGTGCTAAACGCATTCTCTGAAAATTATTTCGAGCAGTTAGTTCATGATTCCACGTGAATAGTAAACGGTTCTGAAAACACACTTGACCTCCTAGCAACAAATAATCCTGAGTTACTAACGAGCATCAAAACCGATTCAGGAATTAATGAACACAGGGTTGTCGTAGCGAGATTGAATATTGTAATCCCCAAATCTTCTAAAAATAAGCGAAAAAATATACCTATTCAAAAAAGCAGATAGAAATTCACTTGACGCCTTCCTGAGAGAGAATCTCCACTCATTCCAAATTAATAGTGTAAGTGTAGACCAGATGTGGCTTGAATTCAAAGAAATAGTTCAGCAGCAACTGAGAGATTTACACAAAATAAATTAACAAAAGGCGGAGCCGATCTTCCTTGGCACACACAACGGGTTAGAACACTGTTGCAGAAACAACGAAACAAATATGCCAAATTTAAAAAGACGCAAAATCCCCAAGATTCTCGTTCTTTTACAGAAGCTCGAAATTTAGCGCGGACTTCAATGCGAGATGCTTATAACAGTTTCCACAACGAAACTTGTCTCGAAACCTGGCAGCAAATCCAAAGAGATACTGGTCGTATGTGAAGTATGTTAGCGGCAATAAACAATCAATGCCTTCTCTGCGCGATAGCAATGGAGATACTACCGAAGACAGTCCTGCCAAAGCAGAGTTACTAAACACAGCCTTCCGAAATGCCTTCACAAAAGAAGACGAAGTAAAAATTCCAGAATTATAATCGGGAACAGATGCCAACATCAGTAACGTAGAAGTAAATATGCTCTGAGTAGTGAAGCAACTTAAATCACTTAATAAAAGCAAGTCTTCTGGTCCAGACTGTATACTAAACAGGTTCCTTTCGGAGTATGCTGATGCATTTGCTCCATACTTCACAATCATATACAACCGTTCGCTCGACGAAAGATCCATACCCAAAGACTGTAAAGTTGCACAGGTCACACCAGTATTCAAGAAAGGTAGTAGGAGTAATCCACTAAACAACAGGCCCATATCGTTAACGTCGATATGCAGCAGGACTTTGGATCATATATTGTGTTCGAACATTATGAATTACCTCGAAGAAAACGGTCTATTGACACACAGTCAAAATGCGTTTAGAAAACATCGTTCCTGTGAAACACGACTAGCTCTATATTCACAAAAGTGTTGAGTGCTATTGACAAGGGATTTCAGATCGATTCCGTATTTCTGGATTCCCGGAAGGCTTTTGACACTGTACCACACAAGCGGCCCGTAGTGAAATTGCGTGCTTATAGAATATCGTCTCAGTTATGTGACTGGATTTGTGATTTCCTGTCAGAGAGGTCACAGTTCGTAGTAACTGACGGAAAGTCGTCAAGTAAAACAGAAGTGATTTCTGGCGTTCCCCAAGGTAGTGTTATAGGCCCTTTGCTGTTCCGTATCTATATAAACGATTTGGGAGACACTCTGAGCAGCCGTCTTCGGTTGTTTACAGATGACACTGTCGTTTATCGACTAATAAAGTCATCAGAAGATCAAAACAAACTGCAAAGCGATTTAGAAAAGATATCTGAATGGTGCGAAAAGTGGCAGTTGACAATAATAACGAAAAGTGTGAGGTCATCCACATGAGTGCTAAAAGGAACTCAAACTTCGGTTACACGATAAATCAGTGTCTAATCTAAAAGCCGTAAATTCAGCTAAATACCTAGGTATTACTGTCATGAACAACTTAAACTAGAAGGAACACATAGAAAATGTTGTGGGGAAGACTAACCAAAGACTGCGTTTTATTGGCATGACACGGAAAATGTAACAGACCTACTAAGGAGACTGCCTACACTCCGCTTGTCCGTCCTCTTTTAGAACACTGCTGCGCGGTGTGGGATCCTTACCAGATATGACTAACGGAGTACATCGAAAAAGTTCAAAGAAAGGCACCACGTTTGTATTATCGCGAAATATGGGAGAGAGTGTCACAGAAATGATACAGGATTTGGGCTGGACATTATTAAGAGAGAGGCATTTTTCGTTGCGACGGATTCTTCTCAGGAAATTCCAATCACCAACTGTCTCCACCGAATGGGAAAATATTTTGTTGACACTGACCTACATAGGGAGGAACGATCGCCACTATAAAATAAGGGAAATCAGAGCTGGTACGGAAAGATATAGGTGTTCATTCTTTCCACGCGCTATACGAGATTGGAATAATAGAGAATTGTGAAGGTGGTTCGATGAACCCTCTGCCAGGCACTTAAGTGTGATTTGCAGAGTATCCATATAGATGTAGAACTAGCTATAAAACAGAGAATAAGCAGCGATAGCTTCTTGACAATGAGAAATAACCAAGAATAGGAGGCAGAGATGACGTCTGAGCTGTGTCATGTTTCAGTTTTTAAGTTGCTGAAATTCGTGCGGCTGTGCCACCCGTATCCGCAGCAGCAGACTCGCCTCTGCTGGCGCCACTGGTGATACACAGTATAGATGCCTATCAGTCTTATCGCCGAACTCGGCGCATAGTGTTCAGCTCAGTGGTAGATAAGGCGCCCAGCGATAACATAAAAAATATTCATTGTTAAACTGAAGCGTCATATACTATAATCCTTGATCCAACGATGTCCTTCATCTACATCCTGTGGGTATTCCCAGCCTGTGTAAAACGCAAAGTGTCTCATTTGTTAACTCTGGATAGAGGCATCAACACCTCTCGATAGCTCGGCAGATTACGGCATGGGGAATTAGTCAAAAGAGTTCTGCTTCTCTATTCGGTGATCTTCTAACTTGACAAGAGCTTAACTACACATGATTATTAAAACATATAAACGCTTTAAAGACAATAGTAGTAGTAGTAGTCCTATACTCCTTGGCAGAGCGTAGGGGACGATGCGGGAGACCCGCACCGCTGTACTAGGCAAGTTCCTAGCGGAGGTGGCTTGCCATTGCTTTCCAAGACAATATGAGACTCGAAAAATGGATTAACTGTTCCCTAGATATACTGTCTGATCAAAAGTATCCGCAAACCCCAACGTAATGCGGAATTCACCACTAGATGTCACGAGAGGTGGTCGGTTGGTTGGTTGATTGATTTGGGAGAGGGGACCAAAACGCGATATCAACGGTCCTATCGGACTAGCAAAGGATGGGGAAGGAAATCGGCCATGCCGTTTCAAAGGAACCATCCGGAGATTTCCTTGAAGCGATTTACGAAAAATCACGGAAAACCAAAATCAGGATGGTCGGACGCTCGTTTGAACCGTCGTCCTCCAATACGCAAGTCCAGCATGCTAACCACTGCGCCACCTCGCTCGATACGAGAGGCGGACCCGCTAGTGTAATGGGGGGTGGAGAGTATTATGTTCAGTAAACAGACAGTAGCAGCATAATGGTGAGTTTGGAGAGCTCAGTGACTTCTAACGTGGGCTTGTCGCTGGATGCCACCTGTGTAACAGATCCAATTGGGACATTTCAGCCGTTCTAAAACTGCCCAAGTCGACCGTTGGTGATGTGACTGTGTAGCGGAAACGCGAAGGAACAATCGCAGCTAAATGGTTCAAATGGCTCTGAGCACTATGGGACTTAACTGCTGAGGTCATCAGTCCCCTAGAACTTAGAACTACTTAAACCTAACTAACCTAAGGACATCACACACGTCCATGCCCGAGGCAGGATTCGAACCAGCGGTCGCGCGGTACCAGACGGTTGCCACAGTTAAACCTAGGCCAGGCAGACCTGATGTAGTGACAGGTAGGGACTGTCGAGCAATGGGGAGGGTGACTGCAAAACCTTGCATGAAATCAGCGGAATGAATTACTTGTGAATTCGCAAGTCCTACCAGCAGTTCAGCGAGCACAATGAGTTGGGAATTAAAAAGTATGAGGTCCAATGGTCGAGCCTCACATTTCTGTAGGTACTGCTAAGCGATGCTTGAGGTTAGGTATATAGGGTGTTTGTAAATTCCCGTTACAAAATTTGGAAATTCGTGGTAAGTTCCAATGGGACCAAACTGCTGAGTTTATCGGTCCCTAGGCTTACACACTATTAAATCTAACTTAAAATAACTTACGCTAAGGACCATACACATACACCCATGCCCGAGGGAGGAGTCTAACCTCCGACGGGGAAGGGGGGGGGGGGAGCGAACTGTGGCAAGGCGGCCAAGACTGCGCGGCTATCCCTCGCGGTCCCGTTACAAATTTCTAGCACGTGTAGAGGCGACTAGTGCATAATATTACGAGTAGGAACTCATGTCCGGAAGCGGACCATTTACGTTCTAAGACGCTTTCAGCTCAGATGTGTAACGCATGCACATCTGCTGAGGGAAAGAGGAAAGTCTCCGAGTTACTTGCCCTGGTGTGCAGTACGATAGACAGGATCACGTGTACCACGTGAGACGGTCACCTGATCTCAACGTCTACATCTACATCTACATGGATACTCTGCAAATCATATTTAAGTCCCTGGCAGAGGGTTCATCGAACCACCTTCACAATTCTCTATTATTCCAATTTCGTATAGCGCGCGGAAACAATGAACAACTACGTACGAGCTCTGATTTCCTTATTTTATCGTGGTGACCATTCCTCCCTATGAAGGTCGGTGTCAACAAAATATTTTCTCATTCGGAGGAGAAAGCTGGTGATTGGAATTTCGTGAGAAGAATCCGTCTCAACGAAAAACGCCTTTCTTTTAATGATGTCCATCCCAAATCCTGTATCATTTCTGTGACACTCTCTCCCGTATTTAACGATAATACAAAACGTGCTGCCTTTCTTTGAACTTTTTCGATGTCTGCCTATTTAATGCCCGTGCGTCTCCGATACAGTAAACATGGTTCGTTACACATTATCGGAATACACAGACATGCTCCTTGTGTACGACGAAGATCGAGGAAACGGAAGAGCTGTTAGTTGACTGTATCTCGAACGGTTTTCGCAAAGCAGCAGCTCCAAAAACAGGTACCTCCACCGTGAGGAGGCAGGACTGTGGTGCTCCACAGCAGCACCGCACGCCCAAATTTGAAGATGATGTACTGCATCGCGTTAAAGAGAACCCGTCAACGAGTAGCGTGCAGTGGGTGTCAGTCACAGTATCGTCTGCGACGCTCTGTGTGAGCAACAGTTACATCCGTATCACTTACAAAGGGTACACGCTAAGGGTCCAGCTGATTTTCCACAACGCGTTGCCTACTACACGGTTTCCTGCTCTGATACATCGACACACCCCTGCTTCCACGTCGAGTTCTGGTCACATATGAATGAAAGTGTACTAGGGGCTGTGCACTGAGTAATATAAGCACGTAATGTTTAACCTGTACTACAAAGAAATGTGCTTCAATGATAAAATGTTTAAAATATGTGTGAATTCCTGAGGGACCAAACTGCTGAGTTGATCAGTCCCTGCCGGCCGCGGTGATCGAGCGGTTCTAGGAGGTTCAGTCCGGAACCGCTTGACTGCTACGGTCGCAGGTTCGAATCCTGCCTTGGGCATGGATGTGTGTGATGTCCTTAGGTTAAAGTAGTTCTAAGTTCTAGGGGACTGATGTCCTCAGATGTTAAGTCCCATAGTGCTCAGAGCCATTTGAACCATCATCGGTCCCTAGACTTATACACTACTTAAACTAACTTATGCTAAGAACAACATAAACACGCATGCCTGAAGGACGACTCGAACCTCCGGCGGGAGGGGCCGCGCAAACCGTGACATGGCGCCTCAAACCGCGCGCCCTCCCAGCGCGGTGCTTAAATGATAAATGGGTGTTTCGTTGAGATTCATTTAGCGTCGTTACGCAACAATTGTACTGCGTCACGCCTAATTCAGTTTCTCGAGCAGAAGTGGATGACCCAAACATCTGAATTGTAACCGTCGTAGAACAGAAACGTTAAGTTTCATGAGATACGTTCCTGTTGAAAATGTTACGCACTGATTCGCCTCTACAAGTCATGGAAGTTTGTAACGGAAATTTCCGAACACCCTGTGGAGTACGTCAATCGACAAGGGGTCACAGAAAACGAGTGGTTTGTGGTAATGAATCGCGTCATACACTGTGGTAATTCGATCCAAGTATATGAGTTTGCCAGATGCCTCCATGTACAGGGCCAGTGTACGAATGAATTGATGTTATGGGGATGTTTTTCGTGGTTATGGTGTGGTACCCCTATTGCAGTTAAGAAAACGCTAATGCGGAAGGATAAGAACACATTTTACTGAATTGTGCACTGCGTACATTAGACGAACAGTTCGGAGACGATGACTCATTGCATCAGCTTGTCAAAGCAGCATCTGCTATTCTATCGGACTCCCAATTTCCTGTCTTTAAAAATGACGATTGCCATTGATTCTGTGGTCCGCAATTTAGTGATGCTGCACTGGAGCGATTGCTCTTTTTCAAGGGAGAATAACGGCCACGGATTACGAGATACAGATATTCTTCGTTAAAAAGGCAGCAGTCTTCACACCAGTTCTCGTGATGTGAATATTATCGAGTAGATGCGATCTGTTTTACATCACAGGATCCGGTCAAGGATTCTGTTATAAGCTGTTGTATATCCCGCGTTTATCATTGATTTATGAGGCGATTAACAACGTCGCGATCAGACAACTGCGACTTAGCGTACATCGGCGTTCTCCGTACACCCATAATGGGAACAGCAGTGTTCATCCAGTGGCAGGCAGCACGTTAAAGCAGTTTCTACACTTCCCACATAATTTCTTTTAACACGAAAATAAGGATGATATGTAGAACTGATAAATGGAATAAGCAGGCGATATGCACAGATCTGAGATGCTGCGGTATCGAAACGTACACACTTTGTCCATATAAGCACGAGTTTCTCGCTGTCGGATATTCACGTATATGAGTAACAAGTGGACGTGTGCTGGCGTACGCTGGCGCCAGCACACCATGCGCCATCGATAGAGGCTAGCCCTCTCTGCCACCAATATTTACGATCGCCGCCGCGGACCGGAGGACCAGTTTAGACAGTGAGTTCAAGCGTATTACGTCAGTTAGTTAGAATCTGTACGCCGTGGAGTTACGCCTACACGGTACTCGAGTTTATTCACAGAAAGTAGGACGTTCACTCCTCAGTATGTTCGTAGTTATTTTAGGCTATTATGCATTCGTAGACTTTAGTGCCCTGAACTTTGTACAAGATGACAGATCAGATGTGTACAGTAAATCTTTAGCTGTGGACAGCTGGAAAATACGAAAAGCATATTCAGTTGTTACAAATGAGACTAACAAATACTTTATAAGTACGTTGGTTGTTTACGTCCAAGTTCAACGTGTGGCCCACGTGGTCACAACAAGAAACAAAAATTGCATGTAGTGCCTGCAATGTAATGTTTAAAATGCATCAGCACAAATTATAAATCTTACGTTAAACCTACTGGTTCTAAATTAATGAGCAGGCATGAGTAGATTAGTCCTTAAGCCCAGGACACACACGTTTCTCGCTCTCTAACAGTATGTGGCCGTGATCTTGCCCAATTCAGTAACTAATAATGGCTGGTTGTTTCGTACGATAAATTGTAGGGAGTTCATCTGAATTGACATTTTATTGCAACATGGCCGATAGTACACAATAGAATGAGTCAGCTTTCTGCACGACACTTGCCAGTCCACAGCAGTCTGCGCCTCTACGTGGCGGCTGCTGCCGACGAAGGGCAGAGATAAGTGGGAACGGCTCTCTCATCAGAAAACCTCGTGTAGCAGTACTTTCCAGAAGCTTGGATATGTAGAAATTTATCGAGCCTCAACTCAAGCGTCATGGAAGAGAGGATATACACTGATGGAAAAAAATCGCATCACCAAAAAATAATTAATGTAGAGTACTGAAATTTCGGGGATAAATATATTGCCAAGGTGACATATTTAAGTCATCAGCATTGCAAGATCACAGCTTAATGTAGGCGCGATATATGCCGTTCCAAATGTGAAATGCTGGCACATTAATAACAGGTGTAACCGTCAGAATGTTGAACGCAGGGGCGCAAACGTGCATGCATTGTTGTGTACATGTGCCGGATGTCAGTTTGTGGGATGGGGTTCGATGCCTGTTGCACTTAGTCGGTCAATACAGGTACGGTTAATGCTGTTTGTTGATGACGCTGGTGTTGTCGCTTGTGGCATCCCATATGTACTCGATTGGAGACGGATCTGGTGCTTGAGCAGGGCAAGGAAACAGGTCGACAGTCTGTAGAGCATGTTGGGTTACAATAGTGGTATGTGGGCGAGCGTTATCCTGTTGGAAAACATCCACTGGAATGCTGTTCATCAATGGCAGCACCAAAGGTCGAAACTCAAGACCGACTTACAAATTTGCAGTCAGGGTGCTCCTGCTGTCATACGAAGTCGCGCCCCAGACCGTAACTCCAAGTGTAGGTCCAGTGTGTGCAGCACACAGACGGGTTGGTTGCAGGCTCTCAGCTGGCCTCCTCTTAATCAACACTCGGCCCTCACTGGCACCGAGGCAGAAACAAAACACAACAGACCTCCGCCCTGTCCCCCAATGAGCTCTCGCTTGACCTCACTGAAGTCGCAAAAGGCCGTGGTTTGGGGTCAGTGGAAAACGAGCTACAGGGCGTATGGTTCGGTGCTGTCCTTGAAGTAACTGATTTATAACTGTTGACTGTGTCACTGTGGTGTCATCTGGCACTCAAACTGCTGCTGCAGATGCAATACGATGCACCGGAGCTATACGCCGAACACTGTGGTCTTCTCTTCCAAGATGATACTCCAGGCGGGTGTAAAATGAATGTGCGCAACGGAAAATAATAAATGCTAAAATGATGATTTGGCCCTGTATGACTACCCCCTGAAGCAGATCTTAGGATCTCTTCATTCTCTTTACATAAATAAATTACAATTTAAACATAAATGTATGATGAAGGCACTAATACTACTAATGATTAACGTTATTGTTCAATATATATTTATTATAGATTAAAATCACCCTTTAAGCACAGTTGTCGGTATTTCCTAACTACAATTATTAATCAATTGCCCAACTCTGCCCCTTATTATGACTGCGCGATCTAATATCAATAACGCGAAATGACTGACATCATCTACGTACCAAACACTAGAAGACACTACTTTCAAAGATTGTCTACGGTAGTGTGGAACTTCAGTGGAAATAAACTAACGTGATCGCAGCTGTTTAGCTTCATAGCCCTGATAAGCAGAAGCAATTTGCGGTATCACCGTTTGTACTGTGTCTGCTGCGTCGAAGTGATGGTTTCGTACTCTCTGCGATGATGGAAGAACTCTAGCTGCAAATAAACTTTCAAACACTAGCACGGCAGAAGGCGGTCCTCTGACTAATGTACTCTAATACTGTTAGGTTGGGTTTTTTGGGGGAAGAGACCAAACAGCGAGGTCATCGGTCTCATCGGATTAGGGAAGGACGCGGAAGGAAGTCGGCCGTGCCCTTTCAAAGGAACCATCCCAAAATTTGCCTGGAGCGATTTAGGGAAATCACGGAGAACCTAAATCAGGATGGCCGGACGCGGGATTGAACCGTCGTCCACCCGAATGCGAGTCCAGTGTGGTCTAATACTGTCTTCTCCTCTCTATGTTCTAAAGACGAGAAACACCAACTCCTAGCCACGAGGACGGAGTTCAGATAACGTCTCAACGTAAGTATAGGCAGAAGAAGTGCTCTCAATTACTAAACGCTGAGTACTCGACGACGACTTCCAACCCGGAGGTGGAGTTCAGAATCGTATATGTTCGCAACAGTACAGTGCCTAACTGTTCTAACTATAAACTCTCCTGAGAGCAAAGACAGCAAGTCCGTCTGTACCAACAAAGTTGATACCGAGCGACCGTCACACACGGGCGCTCATAACGGAAGACCACGTCTCTCGACCATTGGCTTCCCAGCAAGGGTCGGATCCCCACCCTCGTAATTCCGAAAACGAATCATATTCCAGAAACCACGGAATATTCTCCCTCTCTACAGATTCTTCCGGACGCTGATCGGCCATATTTTAGTCTTTTGTCGTCCAGTGCGAAAAGTTTGCGAGGAAAAACCTATACTCGTACAATGGTACGCTTCTGAGTAAAAATCCTTGGAAGTAACCCAGCCTGCGTGGTTTCCGAGGTGCCGCTTCTTCGTTCCTCTCACCGGCGTCCAAGATTTGCAGAGTTTCCGGTTATCCTTCTGCTGCTGCTACAAAAGCGGTCGGCCGTCACCCTATTGAGAGGATGACATGCTTAAAGCTGAAATACTAAACATCTTTTTCCAAAGCTGTTTCACAGAGGAAGACCGCATTGCAGTTCCTTCTCTAAATCCTCGCACGAACGAAAAAATGGATGACATCGAAATAAGTTTCCAAGGAATAGAAAAGCAACTGAAATCACTCAACAGAGGAAAGTCCACTGGACCTTCGATACAGGTCCGCACTGTCGCCTGATAAATAAAGTAAGAGCCTACGGAATATCAGACCAGCTGTGTGGCTGGATTCAAGAGTTTTTAGCAAACAGAAGACAGCATGTTGTTCTCAATGGAGAGACGTCTACAGACGTTGAAGTAACCTCTGGCGTGCCACAGGAGTGTATTATGGGACCATTGCTTTTAACAATATGCATAAATGACCTAGTAGATAGTGTCAGAAGTTACATGCGGCTTTTCGCGGATGATGCTGTAGTATACAGAGAAGTTGCAGCATTAGAAAATTCCAGCGAAATGCAGGAAGATCTGCAGCGGATAGGCACTTGTTGCAGAGAGTGGCAATTGACCCTTAACATAGACAGAGGCAATGTACTGCGAATACATAGAAAGACAGATGCTTTATTGTATGATTATATGATAGCGAAACAAACACTGGCAGCAGTTACTTCTGTAAAATATCTGGGAGTATGCGTACGGAACGATTTGAAGCGGAATGATCATATAAAATTAATTGTTGGTAAGGCGGGTGCCAGGTTGAGATTCATTGGGAGAGTCCTTAGAAAATGTAGTACTTCAATAAAGGAGGTGGCTTACAAAACACTCGTTCGACCTATACTTGAGTATTGCTCATCAGTGTGGGATCCGTACCAGGTCGGGTTGGTAGAGGAGATAGAGAAGATCCAAAGAACAGCGGCGCGTTTCGTCACAGGGTTATCAGGTAACCGTGATAGCGTTACGGAGATGTTTAGCAAACTCAAGTGGCATACTCTGCGAGAGAGGCGTTCTGCATCGCGGTGTAGCTTGCTGTCCAGGTTTCGAGAGGGTGCGTTTCTGGATGAGGTATCGAATATATTGCTTCCCCCTACTTATACCTCCCGAGGAGATCACGAATGTAAAATTAGAGAGATTCGAGCACGCACGGAGGCTTTCCGTCAGTCGTTCTTCCGCGAACCGTACGCGACTGGAACAGGAAAGGGAGGTAATGACAGTGGCACGTAAAGTGCCCTCCGCCACACACACCGTCGGGTGCCTTGCGGAGTATAAATGTAGATGTAGATTGTGCTCCAGAGCTCGGGTACCACGACGTCCGTCTAGGTACTTCCTGTTTTTAAGCAGGATCAACACCTGTGCGGTGCTCCCACCCAGAGTTTTGAGTTTTGCCTGTCGTTTCATCTCCACTGGCGTTCCAACCTCTACTAGTATAGGCAATCATTCATTACGCCGTTCCGCTAATAAAGATACTCTGTCACCTTTCATACAATAAGCGTTAACAATTATTTACAAGGCATACATGACGATGTCAGTCTCCTTTATATATTCATATATACGATGTACAACCTATCACATAATACCTAATTGTGTTTGTAGAGCTCGGTAAATTTCGTGGATGAGTGCTTGTAAGGTGCGAAATTATAGCCACCTCACACCCTGTCAGTAATGGCACGTGGGCGTCCGGAGCCTGGTCTTCTTGCGACGGTACATCCTCATGACCACCGCTGCCACAATCACTTACAGTGGCTATATTACTGCCAGGTCTGTCTGCAGTATCGCAGAAATAACATCACGCTTTTCGTAGACCTATTACATGACTTCGTACAAAGCCAGTGAGTGTTGATAATGACGTCTTCGTCTCCTTAAGGACATTGTTGACGAACATCAGTCCACTACGTCCGATCTCAAAGGTAACTATTGCTCACGACTGTTATAGCGTGAATTTAAAGCAAACCCGATTTGCATCCTCATAGTGGAACTACTAGCGCCACTATTATGCGGCTGGTGCGAAATCTGACGAGACATCATGTTTCAGATGTACGAGGGGCGTTTCAAAAGTCCGTGAGATGGCACCACCGGCACGTATCAAATGGTTCAAATGGCTCTGAGCACTATGGGACTTAACAGCTGTGGTCATCAGTCCCCTAGAACTTGGAACTACTTAAACCTACCTAACCTAGAACATCACACACATCCATGCCCGAGGCAGAATTCGAACCTGCGACCGGCACGTCTCGAGGTCATGTTTAGTTAGTAGTATCTTGAGAAAGAACGCACACCAAGTTTCAGCCATATTGGTCTATTTCTTTGTGTTTGGCATTCGTGTGAATCAAGGAAGTCGAGTGTTTGTTAAAAAATGGACGAAAAAGAATTTGGTATGGTGATTAAACATTACTTTACGAAAGGCAAAACGCCTCAGGAGACTAAAGAGAAGCTTGATAATCATTATGATGACTCCGCACCGTCGATTAGACCAGTTTATAAGTGGTTTCAAAATTTTCGGAGTGGCACAACTGATGCCAAACGTTCTAGACACCCTGTGGAGGTTACGACTCCAGAAATCACCGTTAAAATCTATATGGTGATGGATGACAGAAGAGTTAAGGTGCGTCAGATTGCTAGTGCCGTGGGCATCTCGAATGAACGTGTACATAATATTTTGCATAAACATTTGGACATGAGGAAGCTACCCGCAAGATGGGTTCCGCGACTGCTCACGTTTGACCATAAACGGAATCGTGTGAAGTGTTGCAAGGATGGTTTGTAGCTGTTCAGGAAGAATCCGCAGGACTTTAAGCGTCGTTTCGTCACTGTGGATGAAACATGTATACATTACTATACTCCTGAGACCAAACAACAACCTAAACAATGGGTTACCAAGGGAGAATCTGCACCAAAAAAGGCGAAGACGAGTCCTTCGGTTGGAAAGGTTATGGCGACTGTCTTTTGGGATTCGCAAGGGATAAGCCTCATCGACTATTTGGAAAAGGGTAAAAATATTACAGGTGCATTTTATTCATCGTTATTGGACCGTTTGAAAACCGAGCTGCAAGAAAAACGCCGGCGATTGGACCGCAAAAATGTCCTTTTCCATCACGACAATGCACCAGCACACACCTCAGCAGTTGTGGTCGCAAAATTAACGGAAATAGGATTACAACTCGTTTCACATCCCCCCTATTCTCCAGACTTGGCTCCCTCGGACTACTGTTTGTTCCCCAATTTGAAGAAATGGCTGGCGTGACAAAGATTTTATTCAAATGAGGAGGTGATTGCAGCAACCAGTAGCTATTTTTCAGACTTCGACAGTTCCTATTATTCAGAAGGGATGAACAAATTAGAACAGCGTTGGACGAAGTGTATAAGTCTAAAAGGTCTATGTCGAAAAATAATAAAGGTTTATCCCAAAAACGGACTTTTCAAACGCCCCTCGTATGGACACGGCTGCTAAGTTTCGTTTATGTCGCACGTCTCATTCTTGGTGTTGCGACATTTTCTCCGTCAGTGTAAAGCAGATTCCTTTCAGCACGACATGTTGTTGTAAAAAGCCATATAAACAAGACTATTCCGATGATCTGGTTGACACTTATCTCACGTACTTGCACACCATTTGTCAACAAAAAAGAAAAATGCTATTGGGAAGCATCCCATTTCTGGGTCCAGTACTTTGGAGCAGACACTGCGCGCACACGCGAGCCGATCCGCTGCAGTTGCGGCATGGAGTAGTCCCCGCAGAGCGCGTAAGTGGCGTCCCCCGCGGCCAACAGGTGCTCCGCGAGACGCCGTTTGGCGGCTTCATAAATAAAGCACGGCGCCGACAGCACGGCGGCGGCGGTGGCTGTGGCTGTAGCGTGACGCGGCCGGGACGACAGCCGCTGCCTGCGGCGACAGCTCGCGACTCACTCCTCACCGCTGGAGCTCCCGCCCCACGCCAACCACTGTGCAGTCGTGTGCAGACAGCTACAGGCAGAGCAGATGCCGCACTTCTATTCATTGGCAAGATACTACGAAAATGCAGTCACCCTATAAAGTTGACTGCTTACAAAACAATGGTTTCTCACGTCTTAGAATGTTGTTCACGTGTGATACCTGTACCAAACAGGTCCAACAGAGGATACTGAACGCAAACAAAAGAGGGCAGCGTGGACAGACAGAGATTAGTTTCACTAAGGGGAGAGCGTCACGGTTGTGCTAAAAGAACCTGAATTGACAGACTTGAAATTACATGCTAGTTATCTCGTGAAAGCCTACTTACAGAGTACCCAAAACAACCTGTAACACTTATATCGATTAGAAATAGGTTTATATTATGTAACTGTGTATCTGCAGTTATGGAGTGTGTATTCTTTGTTATTTAAAGTACTTGAAGTGTGGCAACAAAATTAAGAATTTTGTAATGTATATATGAAAAAGCGAAAGGATGTGTTAAAATGATAAATTACAATACTACGGGTATGTTCATAAAAATAATATGTCTATTGAAAGCTGCTTCATGCTTAGGGCACTTGTATTTGTAACATGTAAAAGCTCTAGGGAATCACCCTATAGATGAAGTGATGGTACTGACGACATTTCACATTTTTACAATAGGGATAAGAGAACTGGTTCGCCGTTACGATAAATGTAACTATCGCGATATCGCGATGGTGACTAAACCGAAAAATTATCAATACATGCACATAGTATGTGTGTGTAAACTATTCTACACTTTAGGAACATGAACTGGCAGGTCGTGTAGAGAGATCCTATGTTGTTTATCGAAGCTGGCGCCTGCTTTAAGCGCGCAGTTGCACTTATAAGTCGAGCTGGCCGTTCTTAGCTTATTTGCACTTTTCACCTTTACACTTCGACATTCGACCAGCTCCACAAACTCTAACATATGCTCCAGCGAACATTATGTATTCAGGTAATAACGGCATGTATCTTTACGGATTACAAAATCAGTTAAAGTTAGCTTTGACATTTTTAACACAAGATGTAACAGAAGTTCAGTGTGGAATAACGCAATTACTAACTAGGAAGAGTGTGACACACACCACGTCTAAATAAGAACTACAGGAACGGCGACATAATACAGCTGAAAAATGAAGGGCAGCAAACAGAACAAGAACACGAGGCGACGCAAGGATGTCACTAATGCCAGAGACCTCCTCGTGTAACTTAACGGGCAGTTACTTTATGGTTCAAGGAGATCATCAATCAGGCCACGATCTGCTTCACTCTGACATATTAACGACCCTTGGGCTGTAACTCTGATCACTTCGGGTGTGTTCTTTACGAGGTTACCGCCAACTGTCTAGGCAAACGTCGGATTGTTTAGATAGAAACACAACTGTCGAATATTTAGATAGAAATACGTAGCAATGAATCGACAATTAACAGACAAATGGTGCACTGGACTTTCTCGTCTGTAGGGTAATACTACTGGGACCACAGGAAGTGTATTCTACTACAGAACCAATAATGGACAAGCGGCTATCAGTGGTAGCGACAGAGAACAAATGCAGAAGAAGAAGATATAAGGGCGAAGATGGCACTGCTGTAATAAAAGCTCACCTATCGTGTATTGCTCGAAACGTTCGCGTATTATACTCAGTACCTACAGTTTAAATATCTGGATGTAGTACCACTGTACGTGTCTGTCCTTTTAGCGCATCTTCCGAGGTAAATAAGAACAGGCCATTCATTACTCATAATAATAAAGGTTTGTGGTGATTCGAGGTATGGTAACACATAAAACACAAAGCAATAATTAACATTAGAACAGTAATTTACAGAAGACATCTGAGTAGTTTTAGGCAATATCTCAATCGGTGCGGGCAATAACTGGGATTTTCACAGATCCAAGGTCACTGATAATGATCTATTTAAGCATAGACTAAACTGGACTCCACGGCATCCCTGTAGCGTTGATGCCCCAAAGTGGATGTCTTGGATTTGTGTCAAACCTCGGGCGGTGGTGTGGCGTTAAACACGCCTTTATTGTGGGAGAGTTCTTTGGTCCAGAGCCACAAAGAATAATTTATACAGGGTGTAAGAAAATACAAATATGTAGTCACTAAATGAGGTAAAAAGAGAGAAATGTTACAGGCGATTGTATGTCTGCTAGGGGTTTTTGAAGTTTGACACTCCATTTCCCTTAGCTCTGAACAGTTTGATACTGTACTTCCGTTAGCCCAAGATTCACAGCTCTTTTGATTGCTTTGTGTGCAACACATCAAAAGTTAAATCTGATTTGCAACACATATCCATCTTACTGCCAGGAAGGGTAAGTTTTAATTGCTGCTAGCAGTGCCCACATAGGTGGATAAACAATTACATTACCATTGTCTATGTTATGTTGTGTTTACATGAAAGTTTCTGTTTATGTTTACATGTTCTGGATTGCTATTTACACTCTTACCGAGTTAGCTGCATGTATCTCATTTACTGAAAGGCAGTCGAGCAGCAATGCACTTGTATCAAAACCGATTTCCAGGGAACATGGTACCAAACATCACATTCAAAGACCTGGTGACCGTCTTCGTAAAACAGAATCCCTTAGACCAGATTGACATGAACATGGTAGACCTCGCACTGTGCAAACTATTCAGTTTGAGGAAGCTGAGTTACAGTGAAACACATAAGAGAGGACCTAAATACTTCAAACGACGATTTGTTGATCGTCCTGACTATAGTTAAAAAAGTCTTTCTGGTGGAACTTCACTAGCGATATTATTTACGCTGAGAGATAGTGCAATTAGCTTGTGATACCTCTGCTTTAGTTGTAATATATATTGAAGTATCAGAAGGCACAAGACATATCAGCCCATGACTTTCCCCAACACGTAGAATTGTGTCAATGGTATCTGCACCCAGTTGTAAACATCCTTGACTTCCAAATGGCTTTCTTTTTTTGCGTGCTGACGGAGGTGGCTTCACAAGGGAAGGAATATTCAACGCGCACAATATTCATGGTTGGGAGTTGGAGAATCCTAAAACAGCTCGTGTGTTCCACCACCAACAAACATTTGCCATAAATATGCGCGCTGGTACTGTTAACGACCATGTAACTGGGCCGCATCATCTGTCTGAAGCTCACGTTGGAGGGAATTACCGTATTCTACACCATGAGGTATAACTGGAAACGTTGGTGTATGTTCCGCTAGCAGTCAGACAAAGATTATGGTTGCAGAATGACAGGGCCCCAGACGTCAGAAAACATTTTAGACAATGTTTTTTAACATCTGTTCGATTGCGAGAGGCTGGGCTAGAATCTTGGCAACCACTTTCTCACAGCCTCACTCCGATAAATTTCTTTTGTTTATTTTATTTGTCTTTTTGAAGGAGAGGGAGGAAGCATTTGGTGTACGAGACGGCGATAGACAGCCCCGAAGAGCTGGTTATTGGTGGTCCGTTTGGCCGAAGCTTTAGCCATTATTCGGGAAAAATCCGGTTGTTTTGTCGCTGTGAGAATCATTAGCACGAGGATATCAGTTGTACATTAGAGTAAACGGATGGCATTTTCATCACCATTTCCAAAACAATATTCATCACCGTCTCTGAACATCACTAGCATCAAAATCTTCATGGACCCCTAGCAGGGAAACGGTGCACCTGTGATATTTTTGGCACGTGAAGAAAAGGGTATCTTTTCCTCACCTCTGAAGACTCTATCGCTGATCAAAGACAAAGACAGCTAGACTAGAACTTAACTGGTGATTCTGAAAACATGAGCATTCGCCCCTACTCACGCTCTTGCTCGCGAGCAGTTGAGGCATGGTGGGGAGCGAGGGAAATGCACGCCCACCATGTGGTCACGACAAAAATGGTTCAAATGGCTCTGAGCACTATGCGACTTAACTTCTGAGGTCATCAGTCGCCTAGAACTTAGAACTAATTAAACCTAACTAACCTAAGGACATCACACACATCCATCCCCGAGGCAGGATTCGAACCTGCGACCGTAGCGGTCGCTCGGTTCCTGACTGTAGCGCCTAGAACCGCACGGCCACTCCGGCCGGCGTGGTCACGACAACTCGGGAGAAGCGCCAAATGTGAAATGGGGAAAGGGGTCGTTTTGACAGTGCCGCTTTCTAACAAATGCATTGGCGAGTCGGCATTGTGTAACACCGGCGATGTCTTCGCATTTCAATCCGCAGTTCGAGGAAACATATTTTTACACAAAAAAATGGCTCTGAGCACTATGGGACTTAACTTCTCAGGTCATCAGTGCCCTAGATCTCAGAACTACTTGAACCTGACTAACCTAAGGACATCACACACATCCATGCCCGAGGCAGGATTCGAACTTGCGACCGTAGCGGTCGCGTGGTTCCAGACTGTAGCGCCTAGAACCGATCGGCCACTCCGGCCGGCTTACACAAAAAAAATGAGTTCTCAAAATGTTTATTGTATGATAACACACTGAATTCTTTCAGCAAGTTCGGTTTGCAGAGGTACTACATGATTTACCATGTCAAAGAATACGCAAACGGAAAAATGTGAAGGACCTGAGCTTGTGGAAGACATTTTAAAACTTAAAAGGAAGCTCCCTGATTGAGAGGAAGAAAAATAGAGAGTCCCGTTCAGATGAGCTACAAAATTGTACCGCTTTAAGTAAAATGTTTGCGCCTTTTCATGGATGGTGATCTAATAAAGGATTATTTTGTAGTTGCAGCTGAACATTTATGTCCACTTCAGGTCGGATAGTTACGCGTGGTGGCGTTATCAAACACGTCAGTCAAACGTCTCATATAGGCTATGGCAGACGAGATTCAGAGCCAGCTTGCAAGATCGTTATAAAGAGTTTGTTGAGACAGTTTAACGCTGTATGGGAGTGTAGATGTCGCAAGGGCACAACTGGATGTGACCTCCTTAACAACGTTGAAATAAATAAGTAAATAAATAAATAAATAAATGTCGTGTGACTAGGGCCTCGCGTCGGGTAGACCGTTCGTCGGGTGCAAGTCTTTCGATTTGACGCCACTTCGGCGACTTGCGCGTCGATGGGGATGAAATGATGATGATTTGGACAACACAACACCCGGTCCCTGAACGGAGAAAATGTCCGGTCCAGCCGGGAATCGAACCCGGACCCTTGGGATTGACCTTCTGTCGCGCTGACCGCTCAGCTACCGGGGGCGGACAGCAACGTTGAAGAAAGTGTAGGAAATGTAGGCTTGTCATGGAATGTATTAATTTGTGTATTTACAGGAGTCGTGATGGTCGTGTTTCGAAATAAATCAGTGGTTTTATCGCAATTGAATGGGAAAATGAAGAAGCTTCCAGTACACAACTCGCGCTGACCTGCACCTTGAAATATCTGACCTACGCTGCGAAAGGAATATAAAGACAGTCTACTTATCTCCAAGTATTTCGTCTGTCTCTCTCTCTCCCTTCTCTACTAACAGGTCTCGGAAGGCCAACGGTACCGTCGACCGCCGTGTCATCTTCCATCGATAGGCATCACTAGACGCCAATACGGAGGGGCATGTGGTCAGCACACCACTCTCCAGGCCATTGTTAGTTTTCGTGACCGGAGCCGCTACTTCTCAGTCAAGTAGCTCCTCAGTTTATCTTACAAGGCTTGAGTGCATTCCGCTCGCTAACAGCTCCCGGCACACATGGACAGTCACCTACCCAAGTGCTAGTCAAGCCCGACTGTGCTTAACTTCGGTGGTCTGACAGGAACCACTGCTACCACAGCGGCAAGGCCATTGGCCACGTATTTCGTTCAGAATCAGTTTCCTCGTTTATGGTTCGTCACATTGTGTCAAGGCCCACGAGAAAGACAGGCCGTCGCGCTTACGCCACAGCACGTGACACAGCATGTCTCACGAGTGCCAGCAGCCGTTCCGGCGGGGAGCGTGTTTATATGCATGCAAGTCCTCGATAGCACACGACAGAACTAAGGCCTTAAATGGGTACCTTTTCAATTAAATATTGATTCCTCGTGGGCTCTGCACGGAGCCGAGCGTTCGCGAAATGTGGCGGAGAAGCTATTAGTCTTGATTGCAGAGGCCGTACATATCGTTGGCGCCGCTCGATACTCGCAAGCCTGCCCTCACCATCTGCACGTGGAGGACATTTTCTGCGAAGCTCTGAACTAGGCTTACCATTGACAATAGTACATCTCGGTCTGGTAGAAATTGCTTACAGAGAAAAAGTATCGGTTAAACGCCTGAAATGCCAAATATGGGAGAAACAATATTTTAATGGTCTTCCGTTTAAAGAACTTCTGATCTGTTGAATTCATTTAACTCCTGTTTCAAACGCCGGACACTGAAAAAACTCACTATACGCCAAGTACGAATAGAAACGCAGAAATAATAATAAAAGAAGATCTACAGCGTGTAGAAGTTTACCGCAGTTGGAATAGAGTGGACGTCGCCATGTTGTTACACGTTGAAGTCTGCGCACTTACGATGCTAGAGATGCACTCGCCTCCTTGAATTAGCATTTAAAAGAGAGTCGGAAACGGGTAAACAAGAAACAGCCTGTCAGGGAAAATAGGGCGTAGTTAGAATGTGGCGAGAGGCCGGTGCATGCGAGTGGAGAATAGATCTTTTGACTGTCCGAGGACACCAGGAAGTGGAAAGTGTGTCACAACGCGGAGGAGTAAAAGGCAAAACAAGTTCCGACCCAGCGGCTGCTGTGGCGGCGGACGCGACCTCTGTTCTCGGCTGCAAATTGCTCCGGCCCTGTAGCCGCCGCTGTCACTGCGCCGGTGACGGATTTGTCCACTCCCATCTGAGGCACTGGTCCAAAGCTGGTGTCCCCAACTGCGCTCCATTACTGGAATAACGACGCGCAGGCCATATACGCTGGAGGTGACGCTCTGCGGTCTGTGACGCGAAACTGGCCATCGCAGCTACAAACTAGCACCCTCGCCACTAAAGCCGATATTTAGTGAATGACTGACCGAAGCCTTCCTGCGAGCTGAGACCATCTGGAGAGAGTGAAGAAAACAATGTATATAAGGACCTAACACTGCGCAGTGACTTATCACTCTTGTCCTCTTTTTTTGTCAATATGTACTGCAAAGTTCTCCCCAATTCGATATTCAGCACCTCGTCATTGGTTACTCGGTCGATCCATATAACCTTCAACATTCTTCTGTAGCAGTTTATTCCAAAAGCGTCTATTCTCTCCTTGTCTGCACTTATTATCGTCCATTTTTCACTTCCAAATAAAGACTTTCAGAAAAGATTTCCTAACAAATTTATATTCGAAGTAAACACATTTCTCTTCTTCTTACTGGCACTCTATATTTAATATCCTCTCTATTTCGCCCATGTTTTTGCCCAAGTAGCGAAATTCGTCTACTACATTTAGTGTCTCATTTGACAGTCGTGTTCCTACAGCTGTATCATGAATGCAAATGAGGGGGGGACAGGGGGTGGAGGGGGTAGAGAAGGGAAGGGGGAGGAGTGATACGGGGAGGGGGAAGAGGGAAGGGAAGGGGGAGGGGGAAAGGGGGAAGACAACGAAGTAACGATATCAGCTGCAACAGTACTTTCTGCAGAATCAGCAGCGTCAAGTGAAAATTTGTGCCAGACGGGACTCGAACCTGGGTTGTCCTGGTTACTGAGCAGTTGTGTTAATCGGTGTGCCACCCAGACACAGTGTTTATCGCAAATGCGCAGACTATATCGGCACACTCCCTGGCCGACTCATATTCCCACCTAGCGTCACCTGTCCTCTATGTTCGTTAATTTTAGATTCCCGCTGGTGATCGAACGTAAATGTACATGTCCGAAAGAACAGGTACCACACATTCATATAATCGATTCGCCTCGATGGGTAATGAATCCAGAACCCTCTGTTCGTGACGCACATTTACAATCAACCTCCGGCGGGAATCTAAGACTAGCAAGCATGGAGGACATGGACGGGGGCTGAGGATATGTGGTGCTAGGTGGGAATGCGAGTCGGTCCGAGAACTGCCGAGATAGTCCGAACATTTGTGGTTAATACTGTATTGGGATGGCGCAGCAATTAACACAACTGTCTAGTAAGCAGGAGATCCTGGGTTCGAGTCCCGATTCAGCACACATTTTTACATACCAGTGGTGATTCCACGTAAAGTCCTGAGACAGCTGATCTCATTACTCCCTTTCCTTTCCCTTCTCCCTTTCCATTTACATAGAATGTATTATACCTGTAGATTTTGCTTGGTGTCTGTTCTTTCAGAAATCTCCAAAAGAACAGACACCACGCATTCATAAAATCTATCATGAATGGTTTGGTTGTGAAACTGTATTCGCAAATTCAGACAAAAACACATTAAAGCATGTTCATATTAAATATTTTGTTGCGTTTTATATTTGTTACGTTGGGCGTTTAAGAATACAGACAAATTGAATTTTAGCTTGTGAATAATGACATGTATACTTTTCCGACACGTGAAAATATTTAAGAATTTGGAACTTTTGACCCTTACAGCTTTTATTCTTTATGGGAGTCCAAGAAACAGTGATCCGTCTTCTCGATGTACAAATTAACATTACACTTGAGGCATACTTTGGTATCTTCCGTCTACCTCTCTTCGCAGAAACAGCTAGTCAGTGTCCACCATTGTCCTGACGAACAAATTTTTGGGAAATTATGTGTGATGCAGGCCCTTTTTCTACTTCTTTGCAGCCGGCCAGTGTGGCCGAGCGGTTCTAGGCGCTTAAGTCTGGAACCACGCGACCGCTACGGTCGCAGGTTCGAATCCTGCCTCGGGCATGGATGTGTGTGATGTCCTTAGGTTAGTTAGGTTTAAGTAGTTCTAAGTTCTGGGGGACTGATGACCTCAGATGTTAAGTTCCATAGTGCTCAGAGCCATTTGAATCATTTTTCTACTTCTTTGCATATTCAGTATCTACATCTGAAGGTCTTTCCCTCTTGCTCATTTTGCGCAGGTCTTAAGCTACTTCGGCTTTGAACTGATAAACCGACCTCTACTTATTTTTGGGTACACCAAGAGTGTCACAGTCACTCCTGTGCAGTGCAATAGCCGTGGATTTACTACCATCACATGACGGAAGTGAAAAACTGGCCTATCTGCTTCGATCTGGTGTTGATTCTGTACAACGCAGCTTGTGAATATGAAAGATCCACTCCACTCATAATTTCGTTGTAGAGAAGAATAACTGATGGACAGTCAATTTCAAGCCTTTCTTTGATATTTTCCAGTTGGTTCACCTTATTTAGTGGTACCACTCATGCAACACTATCACTCTCTCTCTACCAGCCTCAAGAGCGACAACTTTCTCCCCATAAAATACTGCACGATTCATTATCTAAAAAAACAAGTTTGCTTGCGAGTGCCAACGGTGACAAAATTGTACCGTTTAAAAAATACGCTGAGAAATTGCAGGAATAGTGAAACTTCCTGGCAGATTAAAACTGTGTGCCGGACCGAGACTCGAACTCGGGACGTTTGCCTTTCGCGGGCAAGTGCTCAACCAAATGAGCTACCCAAGCACGACTCACGCCCCGTCCTCACAGGTTTGCGTCTGCCAGTATCTCGCCTCCCACCTTCCAAACTTTAGAGAAGCTCTCCTGCGAACCTTGCAGAACAAGCCATGTCTCCGCAATATCCTTTCTTTCGAGGTACTGGCACAAGTAAAGCTGTGAGGACGGGGCGTGAGTCGTGCTTGGGTAGCTCAGTTGGTAGAGCACTTGCCCGCGAAATACAAAGGTCCCGAATTCGAGTCTCGGTCCGGCACACAGTTTTAATCTGCCAGGACGTTTCAAATCAGAGCACACTCCGCAGCAGAGTGAAAATCTCATTCTGCAGGAAGAGTGTCTACTACGATCATTTTTTTAACCAGATATACTTCAAAATTACCTCCATCACGTAACATTTATTTAAAGTTGATACTTACGTTTTTCAAGGTCAGTAATAATAACTATCAACAGCTTAAATACACGTTTCACAGAACTCCGAAGATGTAACTGTTCAAGTAGTACTAGAAATTCTCACAGTGCAGCGTAAGATCACACACTGTTAGTCCGAAGCGTTACGAACCTAGTACGCACGGTGACTGCGAGATAATGGTTCTCGCTATGCAGATACAGAAACGTATTTAAAGCGTTACAAATTTGTGGATCTCATCCACAGAGGGTTAAGCTCATCTGTCACTTTCTGTTAGCAGGTTTCTTATTATTATTGGCAACAATATTGTTTCACGCTGTTTTGTCCGTATTAGAATGTTTAATTTTCTTTCATTATAGTTAATTCATCGCTTGGATACGTCCCATGTTTGGCTCATCTCTGTCTCTCCTGAGATAAGGATTTACACGTTGTCTATGTGAGCAGTTTACAATATAGACAATGAGAATAAATACTGGATACTAGACTAGGTTTCACAATGTTTACTTCACTGTAAATTTAATTTCCTTTCCAGTCTATACTACTTATGGTCATGGGGAAGATTTCCTTAGGTAGCATCTTGAAAAAATACTGTATCTACATACATAGACGAGCCAACAAATGACCACTGCCCACTGCAAGACTGAATGGGACCTGGCGGCGCCGTGGCCACGTGACGCACCAAGGAAAGTATGTAACTGGACCAGAGACAAATGGTGTATCATTCTAGTGACAATACGGGACGCAAATTGGAAACCCACCGAAATAAGCGACTTCGAAAAAGGATAGGCTGTTACGACCCAGTACCTGCAGCATTTCGGAAACTGCAGAGCTGGTACGCTGATCGTGTGCTGCTGTCATGAGCATCTATGGACTGTGATTACAGTACAGTGAAACCACAGGTAGACTACAAGTTGTTGGATGTCCACACCCCATGACAGAAAGTGAAGGTCGGAGACTCACCCACTCTTTGAAGCAGGGTAGATGGCGACCTGTGACAAATCTGACAACGGCGTACCATGCTGATGTACGCACGCTTGTTCCAGAGCACTCCGCTCACCGCTGAGTACGAGGTCGTGCACCAGACGACGTCTGTGTGTTCCTGTGTTGACCCAACGACATCGTCAATGGCATGTGCAGTGAAAACAAGATCGTCGAGACTGGACCGTAGATCAATGGAAACGCGTCGCCTGGTCGGATGAATCAAGTCTCTTGCTACACCAAATCGAGAATTGTGACTGGATACACCCTCAGCTAAGCGAACAGCTACTTGAACACGCGCTACGCGCCGGATGCGGGCCCTTGTGAGCAGTATTGTGCTAGGGGGAGATTCGCCTGGGCTTCCATGGAACCTATCAACTACCTGAATACTGTTGCGAACCACCTGCATCCCTTCGTGATTGATCTCTTCCCCGATGGTGATGGCAACTCCCAACAGGATAACTGTCCCCCTCACACGTCCAGAATCGTGGTCTGATGATGACAGTAATGAACTCACTTTCATGTCTAGGCCACCAAATTCGTCTGATATGAACTCTGTGGATCACATCCGTGATGCTGTCGGGTGCCAACTTCTTGCTCACTAACCATCTACCTGTAATTTACTGAAACCACATAACTAAATAAATAAATGTCGTGTGGCGAGGGCCTCCCGCCGGGGAGACCGTTCTCCTGGTGCAAGTCTTTCGATTTGACGCCACTTCGGCGACTTGCGCGTCGATGGGGATGAAATGATGATGATTAGGACAACACAACACCCAGTCCCTGAGCGGATAAAATCTCCGACCCAGCCGGGAATCGAACCCGGGCCCTTAGGATTGACAGTCTGTCGCGCTGACCACTCAGCTACCGGGGGCGGACACCATATAACTTATGCGTAGGCATCAGGTGCCACAAACTTCTGGAAACCTTCCAAGGCTTTATAAAGTCCATGAAATACAGAACCACTGCTGCATTCAATTCCAGAGGTGGACCAACACGCTCTTAAGCAGGTGGTCTTTGTTCTGGATCATCAATGAATATACTCTTAAGGCAGTATACAGTGCGTGGCAAATGTTAAAACGTGCCAGTATTTTTGATCCCTTTCATTTACTGAGCGATGGGGAAATGGCTGCGTATATGCCTGTTTAGTCGCCCTAAACTTTGATGTATATTTGCAGACTGGAGCGACGAACGAAAATTTGTACCAAGGCCGAGATTCGAACCCCGGTCTCATGCTCAATAGGCATATGCGCTAACCACTACGTCACCTTGGTACAGTAACTGTGCACAACTGCACGGACTGCAGGTCTCTGGAACCATGTAGAGTAATTTGATTAAAGAACCCACGTTTGGATTTCAGGCAGGATTCCACGTTTCGTTCGATGATGTGGTGCTATTCCAATACGGATGGAGAGCCTCTGCTATGCTGTTCGAGTATAGTGGGGTGTACCATGTGGGCTTAGGCGTGAATGGGAACTTGGATTTAGGAGGGAGACGTGCTAGGTTAGTCCGTGCAGTTGTGTATAGCTACTGTGCCAGGATGGCATAGTGGTCAGCGCATCTGTCTAGTGAGCACGAAACCTGGGTTGGAATCCAGGCCTTGGTACAAATTTTCATTCGTCGCTTCAGTCTGCAAATAGATGTCACAGATATCCGAGTCTTGAAAAGGACTCTGAAGCCATATAGTTCCATTTGATAACAGAGCTAATCTTTGTTATTTTACGCCAGTGGAAAAACGTAAAAAACACAACTAAAGGATGACTGTACAGCCAGTAGCAATGCACGTAGGAACCTACATTTCTGCAGTAGGGCAGTAATTTAGGAGAGCCGCAGTCGTGTTCCTCACTGTTCAGATTTGTGTCTTTTTCCTACCAGGAGGAGGAGCATCAGCACCGGAGGAAACAAATACTTCCGCGCTCCGGCTGTTTTTACGAGGCCAGCCGCCGACAGTTCGGAAGCAAACGCGCCGGACCGGCAGGAAGCAGAGACGCGCAAAAACAATTTCGCCAAAAGAAATGAGCGCCTCCGGCAAAACAGGGCCATTAGCCGGCCGTCAGTCACGGGAAGCGGCGGCCATTAGGACTAACGTGCCAAGGCCCAGACGGATACGGCCTCCAGGCTGCATCGCGGCGTGCCGCGCTCGTCCACGTGCGCACGTTGTGCTGCGCTCGCCGGCTGGTAAACAAACACGATTGCTGTGTCTGAGGCACCCTGTTTGGATGCTGCAAGCGTAGCTGAACGCATCATTCTACTGCTCGCCGTCGGATCCAACGTCTTGCTGCATCAATAATCTCCCCATCATCCACGTACTGCTTCCTGCGGAGTGCATCCTTCATTTGGCCAGACAGATGGAAGTCCAAAGGTATGAAATCTGGGCTATAGAGTGGATCAGGAAACAACAGTCCAGTGAAGTTTTGTGAGCTCCTCTCGGATGCGCGTACTTCCTTGAAGCCATGCGTTGTCATGGGGAAGGAGAAGTTCGTTTGCATTTTTGTGGAAACGAACACGCTGAAGTCGTTTCCTCAATTTCCGGAGGTGTCACAGTACACTTTAGAGCTCATCGTTGCACCATGATGGAGGACATCGAACAGAATAACCCATTCACAGTTCCAGAAGACCGCCACCATGACTTTAGCGGCTTTGAACTTTTCGTCGAAGGAGAGGTGGTGTGGATTGCCGTTTTGTTTCTGGATCGAAGTGATGAATCCATGTTTCATCGCTTGTGACTGTGTTAGAAAAATATTGTCCCTATCAGCACCGTGAGGAAGACGCTGTTCCGCACAGATGATCTTTCGTAGCTCTTTACAGTCTTCTGCTAGGCGGCGAGTAACCCATTCCGGCACACAGCTTCGAGCACCACAATTTGTGGGCGAGTGCGTCAGCACTGCTAACAGAGACGTCCAGTTGAGCTGCGAGGTGTCTGTTCGTGGTCGATCACCTCGAATGAGTGTGTCTGCACGTTCCAACATCGCAGGAGTCACAGCTGTGCGCGGGCGGCCGGCGCGTGGGAGATCGGAGACGTTTTCGCGACCTTGTTGTAATGATGACAGACGCCTCGCCCAACGAGTCAGCATGCTTTTGTTCACTACCAGGTCTCCGTATACATTCTGCAAGCGCCTATGAATATCTGCGATGTTCTGGTTTTCCGCTATAAGGAACTGAGTGACTCTTTGCTTGGAACGCACCTCCCGCTACAGACCATTTTTATAGCTACGCATAGCGCCATAACATATTGGAACATCATGAAACTATAGGGTCTAAAGTTGGAATATTCCACGCCGCCTCAAAACAATTTCCACATTTTTTCAATGGAAATTGACCGAGGAAAAAAATGTTTTGCATTACTTATTGAAGGCTGTTTGTACTAACCCCTTAAGTGGGTATTTTTGCCGGCCGCGGTGGTCTCGCGGTTCTAGGCGCTCAGTGCGGAACCGCGCGACTGCTACGGTCGCAGGTTCGAATTCTGCCTCGGGCATGGATGTGTGTGATGTCCTTAGGTTAGTTAGGTTTAAGTAGTTCTAAGTTCTAGGGGACTGATGACCACAGATGTTAAGTCACACAGCGCTCAGAGCCATTCGAACCATTTTTTTTTTGGGTATTTTTGGTGCGCTCTCGTCTGCCTCAGCGGGTAATTTCCCTTAGTGCCGGTTGGCGCAATCGCACCAAGTGCCTTGCTCAGTCATTAAAACAATTCTTTATTGCTGTTAGTTTATGTCTGCTGTCATGAGACGTCAAAATTCCGCGGCAGTTTAAATGCCACGCCACCGCGACGTGTGCGCGACAGAAGGCAAGTTTGCAGCTGAGTGTCGCCGTATGGTGTTCTCTGGAAAACAAGACCTTTGAATGCGCCTGGTGCATTGGGGTAGTTTGTCGGCTCTGCCCGTGGGAGGGCAAATGCTCGCAGGACATAATGTGATATCGACGGACTGTAGGAGGCTGTTCTCTCGGGCCTTGGGATTACTGTGTAGTAAGAACGGTACTACGGCTGGTTTTAGGCGACAAAGCCATCGCTAGGGACGCCAAGCTGAGAGGGGCGTCACAAGTGTAAGATTTGTATACAGTAGCCGGCCGGAGGGGCCGTGCGGTTCTAGGCGCTACAGTCTGGAGCCGAGCGACCGCTACGGTCGCAGGTTCGAATCCTGCCTCGGGCATGGATGTGTGTGATGTCCTTAGGTTAGTTAGGTTTAATTAGTTCTAAGTTCTAGGCGACTGATGACCTCAGAAGTTAATTCGCATAGTGCTCAGAGCCATTTGTATACAGTACACACCACAATTAGTAGTTGTGGAATCGGGTGCCAAATTGAGAGGGGGTATCAGGGGCGTCCAAGTGCAAGATTGTAGCGTTACGCGTATTTAGGGGAGCTAATCGGCCGCCCAGTATTGGTACGAGGCAAGATGAATTTGTTGTACGGCGGAGTGCTAGCTGGCCCAGGTCTCGACGGTGCGCTGAGGCAGTTACGGCTTCCCGCTAGGTGACCGGTACGGGCGAGTCCAGGTACAGAGACTAGCAGCGTCGCCGGAAATAGGAAAAATCCCATTTTTGACAGCTGTCGCTCGCATAACCTTTGTGCGGGAGACAATGTTCCAAGAAATGGCAGAGTGTCAGACAATCTTTAAGATGACTAAGCTACAGCTCTTGAACTTCGACAATAAATCACAGTTACATATTCTAGCAAATCTGAATGCACTAACGATCCCAGAAGAACAAGGCGCATCCAGTGACACAGAAATACTTCAATATCTTCGAAACTACAGAAGTTAAAATTTCACAATGAATAAACATTTGCACAACGAATCTCTAAATTCACAACTGCTAATCGCTTAATGTAATTTCAACGAACGATATCTCAGGTGATAGTATTGAACTATGCCATCGTCGCTGAAAGCTATGTAGTACCTATCTATTTTATTTATTGATTTACATCTTTTATATCTTTTTCGTTATGCAAATGTTTGTCAGTACGTCATATACTCCAAAATTACACAGCAAATAAACACAAGTTGTATGATCTAAACCCATCTCGTCTTGTTCTATGGCGTTCCATGAACCATTCTTCAGACTCCCGTTGCATTGTTGAAACACTTCGTCCCACACGAGCAGCAGTTTTCCACATGGATGCATCACATTCTTTCATGTCAATAATGCGCCCTCTTTCAAACACACTGATCTGACGGTACGGTTCGCACAAAACAAGTCTCCAAGGCATTCTGCACGTCTACTCAACTCACACTCATGGTGACTAAGATGATCGAACTGAATGTACTACAAAAAAGAATTCAGTTTTACTTTCATATAATCACAGATCGATTTCTGTGTGAAACATTTCATTAAATTATTGTGGAGGGAGGAGTGGAACTTCACATTCTGCATAGTACCAATAATGTCTTTTCGAAGGCCATGAATACGAATTTTTGAAAAAGAAGTTGCATATTTTATCAGCTTCTTATTACCCAATTTTTTAAGTGGTCATAAAATATAATCCTCCATTTTCTCGTGGTATCTATTATACTTTCAACTTTTTTCAAACTGGTCCTTGTTGCTTCTGCTGCTACTCGATTGTGGAATTCGATTTTCATACCTCGCACTCAAAATTTTTCGAATTATTCTTTTCTTTCCTTTCGAAATTACTACCACTACTACTACTACTACTACTACTACTACTACTACGACTATTATTACTATTATTTCTTTCCTTTCTCAGACGTTATGTGTGGTTAAAAATGGAAAGTGACGCGGACCTTGATCAAGCGTGACTTCCTTTTAACTGTACACGGTATATGTTACGTTGCATTTAGGAACTTTTGGGGTAATTGAACATGTATCAATAATTACAGATTTCTGTAGTTGTATATATACGTTTGGATGTAGCTGTATTGCGTTGATGTACTGGTGCATACTGTGTGGTATGACTCCTGTAGTTGATAGTATATTTGGTATGATGTCACCTTTATCCTGATGCCACATGTCCTTGACTTCCTCAGCCAGTTGGATGTATTTTTCAATCTTTTCTCCTGTTTTCTTCTGTATATTTGTTGTATTGGGTATGGATATTTCGATTAGTTGTGTTAATTTCTTCTTTTTATTGGTGAGTATGATGTCAGGTTTGTAATGTGGTGTTGTTTTATCTGTTATAATGGTTCTGTTCCAGTATAATTTATATTCATCATTCTCCAGTACATTTTGTGGTGCATACTTGTATGGGGGAACGTGTTGTTTTATTAGTTTATGTTGTATGGCCAGTTGTTGATGTATTATTTTTGCTACATTGTCATGTCTTCTGGTGTATTCTGTACTTGCTAGTATTGCACATCCGATTGTGATGTGATCTACTGTTTCTATTTGTGGTTTGCAAAGTCTGCATTTATCTGTTGTGGTATTGGGATCTTTAATAATATGCTTGCTGTAATATCTGTTTGATCCTGTATTGCAATCATGAATCCTCCCGTCTCACTGTATATATTGCCTTTTCTTAGCCATGTGTTGGATGCGTCTTGATCGATGTCTGGCTGTGTTAGATGATACAGGTGATTGCCATGTAATGTTTTCTTTTTCCAATTTACTTTCTTCGTATCTGTTGATGTTATGTGATCTAAAGAGTTGTAGAAGTGGTTATGAAATTGCAGTGGTGTAGCAGATGTATTTATATGAGTGATTGCTTTGTGTATTTTGCTAGTTTCTGCTCGTTCTATAAAGGATTTTCTTAAATTATCTACCTGTCCATAATGTAGGTTTTTTATGTCGATAAATCCCCTTCCTCCTTCCTTTCTGCTTAATGTGAATCTTTCTGTTGCTGAATGTATGTTATGTATTCTATATTTGTGGCATTGTGATCGTGCAAGTGTATTGAGTACTTTTAGGTCTGTGTTACTCTATTTCACCACTCCAAATGAGTAGGTCAATATTGGTATAGCATAAGTATTTATAGCTTTTGTCTTGTTTCTTGCTGTCAATTCTGTTTTCAGTATTATTGTTAGTCTTTGTCTATATTTTTCTTTTAGTTCTTATTTAATATTTGTATTATCTATTCCTATTTTTTGTCTGTATCCTAGATATTTATAGGCATCTGTGATTGGGTCTGCAATGTAACTGTTAAATAATTTAGTTAGATGTGAATGTGTTGAGGTGAACTTCTTTAGCCAGAAATTTGCTATTTTATCTTTTCCAGGGGGTTTCCAACTGTGAGTAGAATTAATTGCTTGGGTGACTTCATGTTGCAAAATTATCACATCAGGCATTTGTGGTGTCATCTTGTATGTGACTGTTTCTGCTTGTATCAACCGTGCATGTCTGATATGTTGTACCGGGTTTGACCATATGTTGCTCCAGAAGTGTTCCATGTCTGTTATCTTTGGTGGATTGTCTATTTTAATGTGTGTGTTATCTATTGTCTGGTAAATTTTTTTTGGTTTGTGTTGAATGTTTGGTTTTGTTTCCTTCTATTGTCACTTTTTTGTATCTTCTAAGTCGTTATTATTATTATTATTATTATTATTATTATTATTATTATTATTATTATTATTATTAGTAGTAGTAGTAGTAGTAGTAGTAGTAGTTTAGGTTGATGCAAAAGTTTGTAGCATTTTCGTTTTGTATATTTGTATTACAATTGTTATGGGTTTATATATCGATTGTCATTTTTATTTGTATTTCACTGTTATTTGCGTTTACATGAAATCGGAAAAATTCCGATATATTGTTCTGTCTGAGTTCAGTATAGGGGTTGACAGTAGCGGTGGCAGCCCGAAACATCTATGTCGTGTATGGGGATAATGCCATTGAACAGAGGAAGGCAACAAAATTGTTTTCTCGTTTTGAGGGGGATCGTTCTGACGTTAGTGAGTCACCACATTCAGCAAGAACTTCAGGGCTTGTGGATTAATGCGTTCAAGCGATCTTGATCAATGATCCGCGTAATGTACTCGAGAACTGGCAAGTGTGAAGAACTGTGATCATTCCACCATCGTGCGACGTTTACATGCAGTGAGTAAGGTTCAAAAGTCGAATGTGTGGGTACCGCATGCTGTAAGCCAAAACCACAAAAATCAGCGGGTGGCCATATGTGCATGTCTGCTTGCTCGTCATCAATTGACTTGTGAACAACACCGAGTATTCCTGTCCTGCATCGCTACTGGCGACGAGAAGCGGTGCGTTTATGCTGACGTAAGGAAAGAAAAGGAATGGTTGAGGCCAAACGAAGCACCCCCTCCCCCCCCCCCCCTCCCCCCAATCCACAGAAGATAATGTTATGCATCTTGTTTCCCCGAGGTGTAACCATCAGTGCTGACATTTAGTGCAACATCGGAGACGTCTTGCAGACGCAGATTAGATTAGATTAGTACTTGTTTCATAGATCATGAATACGACACTTCGTAATGATGTGGAACGTGTCAGGTTAATAAAAGGTGTCTATACAAGATATTACATTAGACAAAATATTACACGACACTCAATATTTTTAATTTTTTTATGGGGGTGGGGAAATTACACACTTACTATATCCAAAAATTCATCTAATGAGTAGAAGGAGTTGCCATTAAGAAATTCTTTTAATTTCCTTTTAAATGCTATATGGCTGTCTGTCAGACTTTTGATGCTATTAGGTAAGTGACCAAAGACTTTTGTGGCAGCGTATTTTACTCCCTTCTTAACCAAAGTTAGATTTAACCTTGAGTAGTCAAGATCATCCTTTCTCCTAGTGTTGTAGCCATGTACACTGCTATTACTTTTGAATTCGTTCGGTTTGTTAATAACAAATTTCATAAGTGAATCTATATATTGTGAGGCTACAGTGAAGATTTCTAGCTCTTTAAATAAGTGTCTACAGGATGATCTTGGATGAGCTCCAGCAATTATTCTGATTACACGCTTTTGTGCAATGAACGCTCTTTTACTCAATGATGAGTTACCCCAGAATATGATGCCATACGAAAGCAGAGAATGAAAATAGGCGTGGTAACCTAATTTACTGACATGTATATCGCCAAAATTTGTAATGATCCTAATAGCATAAGTAGCTGAACTCAAATGTTTCAGCACATCTTCAATGTGTTTTTTCCAGTTCAACCCCTCATCAATGCATACACCTAGAAAATTTGAATATTCTACCTTAGCTACCGATTTCTGATCGAAGTCTATATTTATTAATGGTGTCATTCCATTTACTGTGTGGAACTGTGTTTTGTCAAAGTTTAATGGGAGCCCATTTGCAGAGAACCACTTGATGATTTTCTGAAAAAAACATTGTTTACAATTTCATCAGTTAATTCTTGTCTGTTGGGTGTGATAGCTATACTTGTATCATCGGCAAAAAGTACCAGCTTCGCATCTTCGTGAGTATAGAATGGCAAGTCATTATTATATATTAAAAACAGCAGAGGCCCCAAGATCGAACTTTGCGGCACCCCATTCTTGATTGTTCCCCAGTTTGAGAAAAATAACCAGTTTTTTTGCATGTTATGTGAACTGCTTATTTCAACTTTCTGCACTCTTCCAGTTAGGTATAATTTAAACCATTTGAGCGCTGTCCCATTCATACCACAGTACTTGAGCTTATCTAGTAGTATTCCACGATTTACACAATCAAAAGCCTTTGACAGGCCACAAAAAATCCTAACGGGTGACTTCCGGTTACTCAGAGCATTTAACATTTCATTAGTGAAAGTATATATAGCATTTTCCGTTGAAAAACCATTCTGAAAAAAAAAAAAAACTGACATTTTGTTAAAATTGTACACTCCTGGAAATTGAAATAAGAACACCGTGAATTCATTGTCCCAGGAAGGGGAAACTTTATTGACACATTCCTGGGGTCAGATACATCACATGATCACACTGACAGAACCACAGGCACATAGACACAGGCAACAGAGCATGCACAATGTCGGCACTAGTACAGTGTATATCCACCTTTCGCAGCAATGCAGGCTGCTATTCTCCCATGGAGACGATCGTAGAGATGCTGGATGTAGTCCTGTGGAACGGCTTGCCATGCCATTTCCACCTGGCGCCTCAGTTGGACCAGCGTTCGTGCTGGACGTGCAGACCGCGTGAGACGACGCTTCATCCAGTCCCAAACATGCTCAATGGGGGACAGATCCGGAGATCTTGCTGGCCAGGGTAGTTGACTTACACCTTCTAGAGCACGTTGGGTGGCACGGGATACATGCGGACGTGCATTGTCCTGTTGGAACAGCAAGTTCCCTTGCCGGTCTAGGAATGGTAGAACGATGGGTTCGATGACGGTTTGGATATACCGTGCACTATTCAGTGTCCCCTCGACGATCACCAGTGGTGTACGGCCAGTGTAGGAGATCGCTCCCCACACCATGATGCCGGGTGTTGGCCCTGTGTGCCTCGGTCGTATGCAGTCCTGATTGTGGCGCTCACCTGCACGGCGCCAAACACGCATACGACCATCATTGGCACCAAGGCAGAAGCGACTCTCATCGCTGAAGACGACACGTCTCCATTCGTCCCTCCATTCACGCCTGTCGCGACACCACTGGAGGCGGGCTGCACGATGTTGGGGCGTGAGCGGAAGACGGCCTAACGGTGTGCGGGACCGTAGCCCAGCTTCATGGAGACGGTTGCGAATGGTCCTCGCCGATACCCCAGGAGCAACAGTGTCCCTAATTTGCCGGGAAGTGGCGGTGCGGTCCCCTACGGCACTGCGTAGGATCCTACGGTCTTGGCGTGCATCCGTGCGTCGCTGCGGTCCTGTCCCTGGTCGACGGGCACGTGCACCTTCCGCCGACCACTGGCGACAACATCGATGTACTATGGAGACCTCACGCCCCACGTGTTGAGCAATTCGGCGGTACGTCCACCCGGACTCCCGCATGCCCACTATACGCCCTCGCTCAAAGTCCGTCAACTGCACATACGGTTCACGTCCACCCTGTCGCTGCATGCTACCAGTGTTAAAGACTGCGATGGAGCTCCGTATGCCACGGCAAACTGGCTGACACTGACGGCGGCGGTGCACAAATGCTGCGCAGCTAGCGCCATTCGACGGCCAACACCGCGGTTCCTGGTGTGTCCGCTTTGCCGTGCGTGTGATCATTGCTTGTACAGCCCTCTCGCAGTGTCCGGAGCAAGTATGGTGGGTCTGACACACCGGTGTCAATGTGTTCTTTTTTCCATTTCCAGGAGTGTATTTTTACAAAGGTGTGAAGCTACTATACAATACATTACTTTTTCAAGAATTTTGGATAACCCAGTCAGAAGAGAGATTTGGCGGTAGTTGTTGACATCAGACGTATCCCCTTTTTTATGCAGTGGTTTAACAATGGCATACTTCAGTGTATCTGTGAAAATACCCTGCTTCAGAGAGCTATTACATATGTGGCTAAGAATCCCACTTATCTGTAAACCAAGAACAATGACCATAAAGACTGCGTGAAGGGATGCTGCTCTACGATAACGCCCGCACGCGTTCTGTTAGAGTGACAAAAAACCCTATACAGCAGCAGGGTTGGAAAATCATTCCTCACCCACTTGATCTTGCACCCCTAGATTTTCACCCGTTCCGCTCTCCATCGAACAACCTTCAAGAAACATCCTTTGCTAATGCAGCTGCACTCCGAAAACGGCTCAACGAATTCTCCGCCTCAGAACCAAGTGATTTCTACAGTTGCGGAATTGGAAAGTTACCCCAGCGTTGGCAGGTTGTTGTAAATAGGTGGAGAATATATAACTGTTGACAAAAGCCTTTGTTATTGTGTTAATTAAACTTAGGAAGGCTACGAACTTATGCAACAACCTAACATTATTATTATTATTATTATTATTATTATTAAAGGAATACACTGGGGCACACTTGTATGTGGCACCAGAATAAGATAAGAATATTATTAAATTAAAATGAAACTAGGATACTATTAACGATGAATGTCCCTAGTAGGCTCGATAATGTACATCGCTGACTGCGCGCGACCGCAGAGCCAAAGATACCGCTTTGTTGGAGTAAGAGAGTGCTGGCGCACAGTCGTATGTAGCTGTCTGTGAGTGAAAGACGATGAACTGAGCAGTTTCTGTGGTGTGCTTTGTGAAGCCACCAATAGTTAGATTAATGTAGGTATGTCAATACTGTTGAACATGGAACCAGAAGTCTTCAGGGAAATAAGGTAAATATTTAAATAATTATGATTTTTGTTTTTGCCAGCGCGTTAGTATAGATGAGTTGGTTGATAATTTGTAATTGTTGAATAACTCCAGAATGTACGTAAACTCTTTTGAGAAAAAGACTAGTTAAATATTTCATTTTTGTAATGGTTTTAAGATTTTTTAACAGAGCCGTATGTAATTTGATGATTTACATTTATATTGGATTAATGAAGTTAGATAATACTTGCTGCTTAAATCTTATTATTTGAGAAACAAATGTGAGTAATGTAGGTTCACTTGTCAGATGTTTTTCAAGAGTCAAACTTAACTTGCAAATTTTCTGAAATGTTCTCCTTCATCAGCAAAAAGAATTTGAAGTATTATGGCCAGCACTGTACACTGTTGAGCCGGTAGTTAGCATATTCATATTGTTTTATGTGAGACCAGAATATATCGCGTCTCTCCGTTGCTGCTCTAGAGGTAAGAGAATTTAATTTACTTATGTGCACAGGGACCAGAGGTATTAGTTTTGAACAGGGCAAGATGATTCAGTACATAAGGGGCGGAATGCATTTTGCAGTGACTGTATTTCTTTATTGGTATTGGGAGTTGCATTGCCCAATCGGTTCGCGTAAAGTTTTGCTTACAACAACGCAGAGTAATCACACCACTCATTCCTTTTATTAAAAGATTCTACAGTTATTATTATTATTATAAATCATTTTGCAGTCTACCCGTCGGGAGGCCCTAGTCACACGACATTTACATTTATATTTTATTGTATTATTATCATCGTACACACTTATGTGGCACACTGGAGGTGACGGTAACTTACATTTGGGGGAGGAGAGTAAAGGAGACACTAACGAATTCTGACCTATCCCCCCTCCCTCTCCCAGAATCGAACCCTGGACCCGTGCCTGCAATAACGGTCAGTCTGTCGACCCGAGCGCCAGCTCCAACTCTTATGTTCATAAAACAGAGACGTTATTAAATTTCAGTACGTTTCGGAAACTCGAGGCAGTCGTCATCTGTGATGAAAATCGCATTTGGCTTGCTGAGTGTACGCCTCTAAAAGCTGTTAGTAATGCTGACATTTATCAGTAACTGGAGCAAAGTAAGTCATCTCGCATAGTCAAAAACCATGCATCACGTTCACCCAGTTACCTGCGACATTTGAACAACAAACGTGTTGTGATTCTTGGAAATTTCCCGGCGTTAAGAGTATTCCAAGAAGTTTCGGGACTGCAGCTGGATAACGTCGATTTCCTGCCACACTTCGGCTGACAACCATTCAACCATCTTCAGGCGAATGTTTTACACTGGAGATTGCTAGTTCATATCGCTACCTTCATACCAAAAATAGGCGCGGAGAAGCATGCGCAAAGGCAGCAGCTGCATGAGCGGCCTGTGTGGAGTTACGCGTTCTCTTCGAATAGTGCTATGGCGCGTATGCGCATGCATAATGTGAAACTACATGCGCGCTCTCTATGGGCGTGCGCACTCGCGGAGTTAAAATTCAGATGTCAAAATTAATGAAATTAAATGTTACTAGAATTGACATTGGTCAAAATGTTTTCTTTCTGAAAAAATTAAATAAATCACCGGTTACCACGCCTTATCCATCATCACGTTTAATAAGATTTTGTCCTAAACGTATTTGCACCGCTTCATTAATAACTGAATCCCGGAAGGATTACGTCTAGGCCAAGATTTTCGTGGCAGAGTAATCCATGTAATGTCCTGTGGATATACAATGCTCCACTGTGGCTGACCTACTGGGCTGCTAAAGGCAAGTGTGACAATCTTGTTCAACGCTTTTTTCACGCACTGTGCGTGTCGTCCGACCAATGTAGGCTTTGCCACACTGACAAAGGATTCTCTAGATTCCAGCCTTCCGCAATCTCAGGCCTTCCTTTGCCGAACCGTGAAGAACAGAAGTTTTTGTAAGTGGGTGAAAGATTACTCTGACAATGTTTCCTTAAGATTCTGCTTCATTTCGACGGAATATTGCGGACGTACGGGCTGCAATCTCGGAACTTCATGAGGCAACCGTTTTCAAGAAGGGTCGTGTGACGGATGGGCATAGTTATAGGCCTGTATCTTTAACGTCAATCTGTTGTACATGCATCAAAAAAAGTTTTGCATCACCCCGGGTCCCAGAACTTCTGAAGATAAATGTTGACTGTGGATGTTGTATCACAGACAAAGTCCCTTTGACTGTTCAGAGATGTCGCTAAACCCGCCCAAAGATGTAAACAACCACACATGAGCAGCGCCTATTAGACGGTGGGGTCCGACAACCGATCAGTTCCAGTCATTCCACCAGAAAGGAGGTACATGGCTCGTGTTTGTAGTTCAACCATGCCTAGACGGTCAATACCGCGGTTCGATCACCTCCGCATTGTTACTTTCTGCCAGGAAGGGCTCTCAACAAGGGACAGGTCCAGGCGTCTCGGAGTGAACCAAAGCGATGTCGTTCGGACATGGAAGAGAGAGAGAAACAGGAACTGTCCATGACATTCCTCGCTCAGGCCGCTCAAGGGCTACTACTGCAGTGGATGACCGCTACCTACGTATTATGCCTCAGAGGAACCAACGATGTTGAATAACTCTTCTTGTGTAACCACAGGACGTCGTGTTACGACGCAAATTGTGTGCAATAGGCTGCGTGATGAGCAACTTCACTCCCGACGTCCATGGCTAGGTCCATTTTTGCAACCACGACACCACGCAGCGCGGTACAGATGGGCCCAACAACATGCCGAACCAGAAAATGGTCGGAGACGTGTTTGGAGGCAACCCGGTCAGGCTGAACGCCTTAGACACACTGTCCAGTGAGTGCAGCAAGGTGGAGGGTCCCTGCTGCTTCGGGGTGGCGTTATGTGGGGCCGACGTACGCCGCTGGTGGTCATGGAAGGCGCCGTAAAGGCTGTACGATACGTGAATGCCATCCTCCAACTGATAGTGCAAACATATCGGCAGCATACTGGCAAGGCATTCGTCTTCATGGACGACAATTCGCGCCCCCATCGTGGACATCTTGTGAATGACATCAGGATAACGAAATCGCTGGAGAAAACTGGTCAGCATGTTCTCCAGACATGAACACTATTGAACATGCCTGGGATAGATTGAAAAGGGCTGTTTATGGACGACGTGGCCCACCAACCACCCTGAGGGATCTACACCGAGCTGCCGTTGAAGAGTGGGACAATCTGGACCAACAGTGCCCTGATGAACTCGTGGATAGTATGCCAAGACGAATACCGGCATGCACCAATGCAAGAGGACGAGCTACTGGGTATTAGAGGTAGCGGTGTTTACAGCTATCTGGACCACCACCTCCTAAAGGTCTCGCTGTATGGTGGTACAACATGCAATGTGTGGTTGTCATGGGCAATAAAAAGTGCGAAAATGATATTTATGTTGACCTCTATTCCAATTTTCTGTACAGGTTCCGCTACTCTCGGAACCGAGGTGATGCAAAACTTTTTTTGATGTGTGTACAATTATGGAACATGTTTTATCGTCAAGAATTATGAAAATTTTCCTGTAAAAAGCAACATGAATTCCTCCATAAGATCCACACCGCTGTAGACAACGGCGCTCAAGCTTATGCCGAGTTCCTTGAGTCTACGAAGGCGTTTGGCACTATCCCACACTGCCGTTTAGTGGGAAAAAAAGCTTAACTTGCATCGGACAAGACTTGCGACTGGTTCCAAGACTTTCTTGCAGGCAGAATTCAACACATCGATCTTACCGGAACAAAATCGACAGACTTAAAAAAAATAATTTTTGTGGTACCCCAAGTAACTGTGATAGGTCCGTTAGTGTTTGGAAAGTATACAAATTATCTAGTCGAAAACATGCCGTATCTCCTTAAGAATGTTCGCACAATGTGCGTTAGTAGCAACGCCAGAAGACAACATCGATTTTCAGAATCACGTACAGAGGAATGGTATAGGCTCCGGCAGTTGACACTTAACGTACATAAATGTAACATATTGCGCATGCGCGTACTTAGGGAACTGAATCCACTACTGTGCAGGTAGACTACTGACGACAAATTGTTGGAACAGTACTACCGTAAAATGTCTACCAGTAACTACCCATAGCGGCCGTAAGTGGAGCGACCACATAAAACAAATGGTTCAAATGGCTCTGAGCACTATGGGACTTAACATCTGAGGGCATCAGTCCCCTGGATTTAGAACTACTTAAACCTACCTAACCGAAGGGCATCACACACATCCATGCCCGAGGCAGGAATCGAACCCGCGACCGTAGCAGCAGCGTGGTTCCGGACTGAAGCGCCTTGAACCACTCGCCCAGACAAATTCGTAGGAAAAATCTTAAGGAAATGTAACTCATCCACGAAAGAAGTGGCTTACAAGGCGTTCGGTCGACTGATTCTTGAGTATTGTTTATTAATCTGGGAGCCATATCAGTTAGGACTCATAGTAGAGATAGAGAATATGCAACGTGGAGCGGCGCGCTTCGTCGCGGGATCGCTTACTCTGCACGAGAGCGTTACCGAAATGGTCACCGAACTCCAGTGGTAGATTCTACCAAGAAAGAAGTTGTGCGTCACCTGGATCACTAGTATTGAAATTTCGAGAGAGTACTTTCCGGGAAAAGTGAAACAACATAGTATTTCCTCCAACACGCATCTCAAGGAATGACCACAAGGAGAAAATTTGGGACATTAGAGCTAATGCAGAGGCTTACCGACGGTAGTTCTTCCCACACGTCGTTCGCGAATGGAACACGGAAAGGGGCATCGGTTGCTGGTACCAGAAGTGCCCTCCGCCACTCACCGTGAGGTGGCTTGCGAAGTATTGATGTAGACGTAGATGTTTGTCGTTCGACATAGGTGACAGCTAGTTAGGTTATGGAGACGGCGTCTGATCTAGTCGTACAGGCTTCGGTATTTATGGGACATAAACGGACGCGACGGACCGGAGCCTCTCTCATCAGCGTGGCGGCACCTGAGTGGCAGCCCCAAATGGCCGCCGGCGACCACGCCCAGCCAACGCAAACGCGAGGGGCCCGCGTGACGAGGCCCGGCCGACCGCGTCGCCACACAGGCCGTATAATACATACGGTACGACACGAAACAGGCGTTAAAAGGGGCTTTCGGAGGCCATTACACATAGTAGCGCACTGTTACTGCCATGTTCTATTCTAGGGAAACTTAGACGCTGCTAAAGGACACACCAGGGCTGTTACATATCGGATTTACTCGTTACTGAGTAACGATCATTTCACGTGACTCGAAAAACTGTTTCGTTAATCGCCTGCCTTCGCTCGTTACTCAATCACAACCAGCACTGGCCTATGGATATACCAAGTCGCTTCCCGCAGTATGACGCCGGGATTAACACTGGTGTAAATCATCAGTAAACACTTCCGGGCTAAGTTGCCGTGGTCGATCTGTAAGCTTCTTCTCCCTGACGTTTCGTTCTCAACTACGGAGAACATCTTCCGAGGTGAGTCGACGACTGGCTGCTAGGAGCTGGGGCCGTCGCTTATATGGAGATCGTAGAGGGCGCCACCGCACGTCACGTGGCGTCGATGTGCAGCTATCTCTGGCTATCGTCTGTTCTCTCGATTGCAGGCAATCGATTGTCACGTGATTGATGCAACGTCGACCGCCATATCTTGTCCAATTTTAATCCTTCTTCTTTACGATTAAAATTGTATTGATGTTTGTGGATTTCAATTGCCTCTCTATACATACGTGTATAGTAATGCGACGTCCTCTCTAGCACGCTTATCTCACCAAATTTTATTTCGTGATCTCCATCCTTAAAAACACGTTCCGCTACTGTCGATTTGTCGATATGTCCTAAGCGACAGTTTCTTTTGTGCTCCGTCAACCGTTTATGCAAATGCTATTTTCTCACACAATTCTATATTTATGAAGACACTATCTCCAAACTGTGTTGCGAATAATAGACTTAGTATTAAAAGGCAGGAAATTAAAATGTCCTGTCAGATGTTGAAACTTTACTACATGAACGGCGAATATTAGTAAATGATAACAGATTTTCCTTTCATCACATTAGGGGGGGGGGGGTGCCATCGGGAAAATTTTTAGATAATTTTGTGTAAGGGAGATTGAAATGAAACCCGGTCACTAGTGTAAAGTAACGGTAACGATTTTATTAACTCAAAAATGTAGTTATACACAATACACATACTCAAAAATAGTCGCCAGAACTGTTGGCACATTCATCCCATTGCGAGAATAGCCGGTCGGTTCCACCCTTCAAGAAGCTTATAGGCTGCTGTCGGATCCAGGCCTGGACCCACTCACACACTTCGTCGTCCGTTGCGAATTGATGCCCGCGAATATCTTCTTTTAGAAGTCTCAACACATGAAAGTCACTCGGTGACAGGTCAGGACTGCACGGTGGATGTTCCAGTGTTTCTCACCGAAACTGCTGCACTGTCATCTTCACCGCACTGGCCGTGTGTGGGCGGGCACTGTCATTCAGGAGGATAGCGCCATTGGACAACATGCCTCGGCGTTTCGACTTGATGGCTCGTCTAAGGTTCTGTAAAGTGGCTTGATAACGCTGGTGGTTCTCCGTTCCTGCTTACTCGTCTACATTTTCGGCAGTGGACGATAACTCGTGTGACCATCTTCTCTTCGGCGTGAAACCACGCTGGCGCTACGCAACATCAAACGGTGCGCACGCGTCAGTCTCTCTACCAATAGATGGCGCCACCATACCACCCGTTACGTGGTGTCACCTTACGTGTAAGACAAAGGTAGACGCACGGAACGAGTTTCATTTGAATGAACCTCATACTTACAGTTTGTGGAAAATCGAAGGTGCTGTCATTCTCAGGTACTGGAGGAATACGGCCTGGCTAATATGCGCACCATGAGTTACTCTGCCTCAGGACGTGTACACAGTTTCTAACTGGAATCCTTTTCTTACTGTGTTAGCCTTCAACGTAAGATTACATCTCTTAATGAGTAGATTAAGTCAGCATTTAAAAATTTCTACATTTGATCAATAATTATATGAAATACTGAAAATTTTTTGTCGCCCCTGCAATCTGTCAGATAGGCAACCTGCAACTGTGCATTGGATTAGCTGTTCAATAACGTAAGGTCAGCCGAACCTGATCCGGAGATGAATCGGGTCTATTTTAAAAATTTTGTCATGACCGTCACATACGAAGTGGTATAGAAAGTGCTGTCACATAGCCGTGACTGTTGGAACTCTGTGTATAGGCTGGAACGTGGGAAATTGTTCAAATGGCTCTGAGCACTATGGGACTTAACATCTGAGGTCATCAGTCCCCTGGAACTTAGAACTACTTAAACCTAACTAAGCTAAGGACATCACACACATCAATGCCCGACGCAGGATTCGAACCTGCGACCGTAGCAGCAGTGTGGTTCCGGACTACAGTGCCTAGAACCGATCGGCCACCACGGCCGGCGAACGTGGGAAAGATTGTTTGGTGTGTTGGATATTGTGTTAAAGTTTTGGGAAGGTTGTGCTGTTTGCGGTAAGTGCTGTAAATACTCTTGTTAGTAGAATAGCCTTGGATTCAAATTAATATACCCCTGATAATTCGTGTAGTAATTTGTTCCGTATTCGTTATACAATATTTTTATGTACGGGCCGAGGATGACATGCAAAATGCAATGAAAGTTACTGGGAAGGCAGAAGTCAGTGTCGCGTAGCGGAATTGTTTGGGATATGACATTCCTGTTTACAAAGACGACTGCAAACTGTTTCTCCAGCAAAAGTAAAAGGTGGTCAAGCGTAAGGGGGCAAGAAAAAGAACGCGTTATAAGATTTTGAAGTTATATGCCTGAGGCCTCCTGGTGGATTCAAATAACGTAAGAAGTGCTCCTTACAAGTTCGCAGAAGCCATCAGAATGAAACATACATTTTCAGAAATCAGCAAAATTGTAGGCAAAGAGCGGATAAAAGAGTTCAGGGAATTAAACCTAAATTTGTCTTTGAGAAAGGCGGAACGGCTTTCCCCAGCCATATGCAATGGTTTTAATAAAGATGATGTGGCTGACTTCTTTTCCTTGTTGAGGACTGATTTAATGGACAAACCTCAGCTGATTTATAATACACGTGAATGAGGTTACTAAAAGAACAGGCCCACAAGAAAAGTTTTTGCTGAAAAAGGAAGCAAAGCTGTTTATACACAGACTTCTTCTAGAAAGAGACGAACTTGTCACAACCTTAGCTTGTGCAAATTCCAGAAGAAACTTTATTCCCCCTTTGACCATATTTAGAGGTAAACGTGTTTCACCTTAATTTCTACCCAGTTTTCCAAATGGGCTTTCTGATAACATGAGATTCCACATGGATTAATGGAGAAGCATTCCTCAAATGGCTGAAATATTTCCAATCTCGCCAGGTTCCTGTTCATTAAATCTTACTTGTGGATGGTAATGCGTCTCACAGAACTTTACAAGCGCTCCAGTTTTGCGAAAAAAAATAACAGTGTAATATGTCTACCATGCCACACAACTCACCACCTACAACCATTAGACGTGTCATTTTTAACCCACTAAAATCATATTTCGACAGTGAATGTACGAACTTCATTCGTAACACGAAAGGAGCAAGGAAGAACAACGCACTCACGTTCTGAAATATTTTGGAGGAAACATAGATGAGAGCGACAAAATCTGCGATTGCAGAAAATGAATTTCATTCAACTTGCGTTTTTCCGTTGGGTCAAACCATGTGGCTGAACATGAGTTCTTGCCGGCTAGTACATCATGGATCCAAGAAAACATTCCAGCCTGGAAACAGAAAGCACTTCTTTGTAAATTCCCAGAAAATATAAATACGACAAAAAAAGAACAGATTGGAAAAGAAAAGAAAAATGTGTTTCCAGCCCGACTGTTTGAAAAAACATCAGCTTAAGAATAGACAACACCTACAGTACGAATCATCAGAGTCAGGTACATCAGAATCCTCGAAGAAACAGACGAAAATAAAGACACATCTTGTGAACTCTGCAAGATTAAGTACGGCGATCCAATATCGGCGAAACTTAGTGACTGGATTCAGTGTCAAGGCAATGCCAGAGGATGGTACCATGAGAATTGTGTTGCTACAAGTGGGGAAGAAGAGTTTTATTTGTGGAAAATGTGTTGCTGTTTTAATTGGATGTCCCGATATACATTTTTGGACTGATCCTATACGCTGGATTTACGCCCCGATTCGTCTTACTTGAAAAAGGCGAATAGGGTCATGCAGCTCATTCTTTAGATTAATTTTGTGGAACTATCAACAACAATTATGTAGCGTTATGTTTTTAGATTTTGCATGTGAAAGGACGTAATTCTTATTTACAATGAAAAGCTATTAATGTGAAAATAAGACTTTTCTTTAGACTTTAACAAATTTTGACCCGATTCAACTGACCTTAACCTATTTACATAATTTGAAACCATGTGTTTTTTTCAATAATGAGCTATTTTTTAGCAAATACTACTAAACACCCAAGTATGAACTCAACTGTAACCTTCTTTCATAAACACGTCGAGTAATGCCTAATATGAAAATTATGTTGCCATCTTTGAATACCAGGAACGTCTAGGGGAACTGCAATGTACTTGAAAACGTAGTGGCAGCTTCGAAAGCTAAGTACTCAAACCAGCCCATTTGCAGTGTACGTAATACAGGGGAAAACAACACAGGGATTTGTAAGCAAGCGGTGTGTGTGTGTGTGTGTGTGTGTGTGTGTGTAAAATCTTATGGGACTTGAAACTTCCTGGCAGATTAAAACTGTGTGCCCGACCGAGACTCGAACTCGGGACCTTTGCCTTTCGCGGACAAGTGCTCTACCATCTGAGCTACCGAAGCACGACTCACGCCCGGTCCTCACAGCTTTACTTCTGCCAGTATCTCGTCTCCTACCTTCCAAACTTAACAGTTTTAATCTGCCAGGAAGTTTCACATCAGCGCACACTCCGCTGCAGAGTGAAAATCTCATTCTGGAAACATCCCCCAGGCTGTGGCTAAGCATGTCTCCGCAGTATCCTTTCTTTCAGGAGTGCTAGTTCTGCAAGGTTCGCAGGAGAGCTTCTGTAAAGTTTGGAAGGTAGGAGACGAGATACTGGCAGAAGTGAAGCTGTGAGGACCGGGCTTGAGTCGTGCTACGGTAGCTCAGGTGGTAGAGCACTTGCCCGCGAAAGGCAAAGGTCCCGAGTTCGAGTCTCGGTCGGGCACACAGTTTTAATCTGCCAGGAAGTTTCGTATCAGTGCACACTCCGCTGCAGAGTGAAAATCTCATTCTGGCTTATGGGACTTAACTGCTAAGATCATCAGTCGCTAAGCTTACTCACTACTTGACCTAAATTATCCTAAGGACAAACACACATGCCCATGCCCGAGGGAGGACTCGAACCTCCGCCGGGACCATCCGCTGTAAGCAAGGCCAACGGTCTTGCCGCAGTAGTAACATCGATTCTGTCAGATCACCGAAGTTAAGCACTGTCAGGCTTGGCTGGCGCTTGGATGGGTCACCGTCCGGGTCTGCAGAGTGCTGTTGGCAAGTGGGGTAAACTCAGCCCATGTGAGGCAAATTGAAGAGCCACTCGATTGAGAGGTAGCGACACTGGTCACGAAAACATAATAAGAGCGGTGTACTGACCACATGCCTCTCCATATATGCATCCGATGACGCCTAAAGGCTGAGGATGACACGGCGGCCGGTCGGTACAGTAGAGTCTTCAAGACTTGTTCGGGTGGTGTTTGTTTTATATGCAAGGAAGCAGCTATTCCGCAGGTAACTGATAAATTTTAAAATCTTCTATAAGCTCTAGCAGCAGATTGGCTTATATCATTCTTTACTTTCGAAGGAAGTAGTTTTCATGAGTTGACATCGATATGAAATTACTTATAAGACAGCAGATGGCTTTAGTTATTAATTGTTTCATTTGTTAATATGTGCAGAAAAACTTGCTTCGTTCCTGCTGAGCTCTGTGCATACTTCTGAAGGGTTCCGTTAGCTAGCGACTGGACAGGTATGTTACGCCAATTTGAATAATTGCTGAACTGGAATTTTTAACAACTCTAAAACCCTGTCAATCGCTATGACGACGTCGTTTTCTCTCTTTCCAAACTGAAATTGTGACAGCGGTCATTATGAGGCGCTCATTATTTCTTTATAAGCACTACATCTAATTATTTGACGCACGTGTTTCTCGGACTAGGGAGCAGTCGTGTCACGAATCCAGTCCTGTCCCCTCATTTAAGTGTCACGTCCCAGCCCGATCACGACGACTTCTCGGGAAGCACGCAGATAGCGGGCTGCTTCGGTGAGGGGTCAGGCTGCGTTTCAGCCGTTCATTGGGCTCCAGACAAAGGAATGGAGTCTCTGACGTCAAACCACTTATTTCTGCCTGAGGGTCTACCCGAGGGAGGTTAATTATCTGCAGCAGCGGCGGAAATCTAACGGCAGTAAAGCAACTTCGGGGAAAAGCGATTGTTTTTCTGTCGGAGGTTCCTGTAGCGTTGCAACACTGCGCTCCCGCAGTCAAAGCACCTACAGAGCCATTTCTAGAAACACTTCCACTATCAACAAGATTGCGAGAAATGCGATTGAAAAGAAGTTTGCTGTGTCTCTGTAATTCAGAACTAAGACTCTAATCTGGATAAATATAGGAACCGAGTTATACAGAAGGCTGTCAGAAGCAAAACAACAATAACTTTGTGCCAAATAAGAAAGAAACAGCTTGCCATCCCAGGTACGTAGAAACTCAAATACTTCACCTTTTGAGTATCATTGGTTTCTGCCTGAAACCAGCATTTTACTATTTTTTCTGAAGGTACCACTGCTTTTAGCATGAAACCAACGATGATGTTGCCTGAAACCACCAAATTTTAAGTACTACTGGCTTTTGCATGAAAGCGACGATGCTTTTGCAAGACAAACATCTAGTGGCACACTGAGGCGCTTCTACGAAAATAGTGCATCGTAGCAGTCACCTACGGCGTTCAAAGCAGCAGTCGGCACGGAGACACTGCTCTATGATTGTAGGAGATTGTGACCTTTTTTATAGTGATTATACTAAGGTGGTAATTTACACTGAAAGCAAGTATATCTAAAAGTCATTGTAACATGAATCTGAGTTTGTAGTACTGCCGTTATGAGTGGTTTCGAAATGAAGCCACTGGAGATACTGACGTTAGATATGAATTAAATTTTATGCTCATTTTTGCTTTTTTTAAGGTTTAGGGCTATAATCGGTTTTCTGGATTGTGTCTAGCAAAAATGCGAAATTGCTTTCAGATGTATCTCATGAAATGATGGGTGTTTCCAAAGCGAGATCACAAATTTAAAAACAGTTATTAATCGTTTATTTGCATATTTCTTCTAGTGTTCCGTTGCTTACTACGATTATAAAGGTTAATTTAGTGAAAAATTTTAAAATCATGTTCCAAAGTGAAACCACTTTCTTACTTTTCTTTTAGTATGACCATAGAGGACAATTTTGGGAAAAATGTTTTGTCCTCCAGTATCCTACTGGATTAAGTTTTCAGTTGTTGCGAAATTTCACTCTCACACTTCGTTGTATAAGGAAGTATGGGTCCTCCCAATTAAAGGCGTTTATGTAAAAAGAAAGAAATAATATTCGATGTATCAATCAGCAGTCTTGTTTAGAAATGAAAAGTAAACCACATACAACATTTTTAATATTCTGAGACAGTGATGTAAAGTCCATTCGTCCATTTCAGAATGAAATTTCTACTCTGCAGCGGAGTGTGCGCTGATTTGAAACTTCCTGGCAGATTAAAATAGTGTGCCAGACCGAGGCTTGAACTCGGGAACTTTGCCTTTTGCGGGCGAGTGCTCTGTCGACTTTTTTTAAAATCTTATTTTGTTCGGTATTGTTCGTTGCGTTTGTTCAGGGCGGATGTCCCAAGACACTCGTTGAAGTTCATAGTTGATCCATTCACTAAGGTGGTTTCTTATTTATTTTTTATTACAGAGGGCCGCTAACCCCCTGACCGCACACGCACGGACAGAGCTACTCGAGCACGACTCACGCCCCGTCCTCACAGTTTTAACTCTGCCAGTACCTCGTTTCCTACCTTCCACACTTCACGGAAGCTCTCCTGTGAGCCTTACAAAACTAGCAATCCTGGAAGAAAGGACATTGCGTTGACATGGTTTAGCCAAAGCCTGGGGGATGTTTCCAGAATGAAATTCCTTTCTGCCAGGAGTGCTAGGAGGTTCGCAGGAGAGCTTCTGTGAAATGTGGACGGTAGGAGACGAGATACTGGCACAACTGAAACTGTGAAGAGGAAACGTGAGTCGCATTTGGGTATCTCAGTCGACAGAGCACTTGCCAGTGAAAGGCAGACGTTCCGTGTTCGAGTATCACTCCGGCACACTGTTTTAATCCGCCACGAAGTTTCATTCATCCATTCTGTTTTTCCTATTCACTGTCCACGAGTGGAGACATTCGAAATGCGTTCAAATGGTTCAAATGGCTCTGAGCACTATGGGACTTAACATCTATGGTCATCAGTCCCCTAGAACTTAGAACTACTTAAACCTAACTAACCTAAGGACAGCACACAACACCCAGCCATCACGAGGCAGAGAAAATCCCTGACCCCGCCGGGAATCGAACCCGGGAACCCGGGCATGGGAAGCGAGAACGCTACCGCACGACCACGAGATGCGGGCTCGAAATGCGTAACACAAATGTTACATCAGTATTAATAGAATACTGAACATTAAAATTATATTCTCATAGAGTTATTACTATCGTTTGTGGTAAATGTTGCATAGTTTACTAAATATCTGGAACGTTCACTTTCCTGAAAAGCCCTGCGTAATACTGATCTATCGGTTTCGTTTGCCGTACTTCTGCAGTAACTCATGCAGAAACGAGTAAGTACGTGCGACTAGATTGTGTAAAGAAATGTCAGAAACAACATGATATATCCAAGTTATTCCCATTTCTCAGTCCATTGATATGAAGAAAGCCAGTGCACACATGCGACAAGCAGACTTTCACAGCGCATTTGGTCGTCGCTCTGTATTTGGCTTCCGTAGTCATGAAAAAGTTTGCCGTTTTGGCGATACCTCGAGGCTTCGTTATGTACTTAGGGAGTCGTGGGCTGACGAGGAAAAGAACGAAAAAGAAATGAGGCAATCGTGGGTTGATGAGTGAAAGAACGAAAAAGAAGTGAGGAGAGAGAAAAATCCAGCCAGACCCTGAGCCATTTTCGGCATCCGCAGTAGGTACAGTTTTTGAAAGAACAGCACCGCACGGCCTTAGCTTGCGCCGGCAGCTGGGATCGACGCGTGGTTGGGGAGAGGGGAGGGGCTGTGTTTGTTTTGACAGCGTCCGCCCGACTGCCTCGCCATCCGTCCTTCCCGTCTTGTCTTCTGAGGAACACGCCCACTTACGGGCCGCCTAGTTGTTTTCAGATACGTTCCAGCTCTGTGTACGCAAAAGAACGACAACTGTGTGTAGCTGCACTCCGAAAATGGCCATACACTCGATTATTAACCGAACTATTGAGCGAAAATCGACGAGTCCCGCAATTTTAGTACACCCTAATCATTTAGCTATTAAAGGTGCGCAAATAATCAATAACCTGCCTTACAGACTGCCTAACAGCTGTTTGTTTGCGTTCTCTGTATGCCTGAGGTACCCAACACAATGTTTAACGAAAGGCATTCACTTGTGGTTGATGTGCATCACAGAGCAGAGAACGGAAAAGAAATTCTAGCCCGCAGCTCGTGGTCGTGCGGTAGCGTTCTCGCTTCCCGCGCCCGGGTTCCCGGGTTCGATTCCCGGCGGGGTCAGAAATTTTCTCTGCCTCGTGATGACTGGGTGTTGTGTGCTGTCCTTAGGTTAGTTAGGTTTAAGTAGTTCTAGGGGACTGATGACCATAGATGTTAAGTCCCATAGTGCTCAGAGCCATTTGAACCATTTTGAAAGAAATTCTATACTAATCCCATAATCAGCGAGAGATTATTAAGTGGAAAATTTTGGTGCACACACACATACCAGTGAAATAAAATTGAAGTGTTCGACATCATGCAAAGAAAGACTGTTACTGTAAACCACGCATGTAAATAGTTTTATCTCTTTCATTAATTATGCAGGAACATGTTCAACAGCTTTGTTCATCTAGTCAGTTATCAAGTTACCACACATTCCAGAGAATGGCACTCAATGTAAGAAAAGTGTTTCTATGTCAAGTTAGTAATCATCTCAACAACATACGCACCTTTATACAGTCACACACCGTTACATGTGCTGTTACATAGTCGAGTGAATAAAAACTATTGTGTAGGCCTATGCATCAGTTCTAAATTTCTCAAGATTCTTTATTTTTACTCATTATTCATTCTTTTCTCTTGTCTGCCAATTCTACAGTGAGGAAACTGTATCATACAGTATAATTTGTCGGCCTTCGTTTCAACTTGAAATGTTTCGGCCATCTGTCTACATCCCTCCGGCGTTTCTCAATATTGGTCATTCACTACTGTTATTGTAGGGAATACGGTTTTTTGTTGTTAAATTAACGGCACACGATAACACTACCATTAGTACCCCCACGTAAATATTTTTTTTTTAAAATGGCTCTGAGCACTATGGGACTTAACATCTGAGGTCACCAGTGCCCTAGAACGTAGAAGTACTTAAACCTAACTAACCTAAGGACATCACACACATCCATGCCCGAGACAGGATTCGAACCTGCGACCGTAGCAGCAGCGCGGTTCCGGACTGAAGCGCCTAGAACCACTAGGCCACAACGGACGGCACGTAAATATTCAGTTTCATGGCAAATATACTACGCAAGTTAATAAACTAACCAAACCGACAGTAACAATACTATAGAAGAAGCGACGTATTAACTCACATAGATTACAACAAAGCTTCATTAAACTGGTGCGCGCGGGATTAGCCGTGCGGTCTTGGGCGCTGCAGTCATGGACTGTGCGGCTGGTCCCGGCGGAGGTTCGAATTCTCCCTCGCGCATGGGTGTGTGTGTTTGTCCTTAGGATAATTTAGGTTAAGTAGTGTGTAAGCTTAGTGACTGATGACCTTAGCAGTTAAGTCCCATAAGATTTCACACAAACTGGTACTAGTGTGTATTCAACGTAGTAAACTGAAAAACTTTTTGAAAATATTATGCTTTTCTTCTTTGCAATTAGCATCGGGCTAAGGAATATGCTAACTGTTTTCAGTACCTTTGATAGAATCTACGAAGCGAGTAATATTTTAATATTTCACTGTTTGAAATTCATCATCAACATGGTGGTCAATTACTCATCTGAAAGATTTGTTTCGCGCATGTGCAAATATGGTAAACTGTTCTAAATCTAACAATTGTAGCTTGTTTCTTGTTCGCTTTCCGGAGAGGTTTTTCAACACCAATATAAAGACCCCCGCAGAGTTTTTCTGTCTGTCTGTCTGCGACGGCGTATCTCAGGAATTGCTATAGCGATTGTAATACATTTTCCCATGTGGCAAAAACTTTCTGGTACGTGTGTGGTGCTTTACGCTATGTGAATATGCTTGTACACTGATGAGCCAAAACACTGTTACCACCTATTTGGAAACGTGTTGGTCCACTTCTGGAAGGCAGTTCTGCAATGATTCTGCGAACCATGGATTCGAATGTACTTTATAGGTTTCCAGAGGTCTGTGGCACCAGATGCATACGCACAGGTCACACCGTTTCCGTAATTTATGGGCGGTTGGTTTGTGGGCGCGGAGCTGGCTCCCGATAGCGTCACAGTTGGGTTTCATCGCATCCAGATAAGGCGAATTTGATGGCCAAGACAGCAACGTGAGTTCACTATCACGCTCCTCAAACCACTGCAGCACGATTCTGACCTTGTGGTGAACAGTTATCTTACCGGAAGATGCCATCGCTGTTGGGGAAGACGTCAAGCACGAGGGGCTTACATGTGGACCCTGATAATGTTCACGTAGTCCACAGCTTCCATGGAAGCCCAGGTGAGTGTCCCCCATAACATAATACAGCTCCAACCGGCCTAAGCCCGTGGCGCGCTGCATGTTTTGTACAGCCGTTCGCCTAGATGACGGCGTATGTGGACACGATCATCGATCTTGTTTAACAGTGAACGGAATTCTTGCGACGAGGTGACACGATTCCCCTGACCCGCGGTCCAATCTCGATGATCCCGTGCACTCTGTAACCATAACTGACGATGTTGTTGCGCTGAACGCTGTGCTGGACAACACTTGTACCTGCGGCATCACAGTACTCAGTCGTCAGATCTGCCTCAGACCGCCGCCTGTCCTGCTTTAGAGGGCGGGCAAGCCTCCGATCTGTGTTCTGTGATGATGTGTAGACGTCCAAGCTCTTGTCGCCTTTCAGCATTCTTCAACCACTTTCCATAGACGCTCACGACAGCGGCACACGAACAGCCGACCAGCCTCGCCGTTTCCGAGATGCTCGCTCCCACGCACTAGACCACAACAATATGGCTTTTGTTAAACTCGCTTAAGCCGGCGGATTTCTGCACATGTGCCGCTTATCGTCGCTAGAATGATTCTTCATTCGTGTGCTACGCTCATATACTTCACTTATCACGTCAGCTATCCTCAGCGCCACCAAGCAGCATACAGCCTCGCGCTGGGCAGTGGTCCAGACCGTTTTCGCTCATCAGTGTACATCAACCAAGGGCGATTCAAAAGTAACTGTACATACTTCGTGGGTGTAATGTATGGATCAAAATAAAAGTAAAATCTTAAATAATGCTTAATTTGAAACTGCTTTATTTCCGACTCATGACGTATAATGTCATTTATAGTAAACATAACATCATGGACCAGTATAGGGTTTTGTCGTGTCGTATTCGCCTGCATGTCGTCTGATGTTTCTTTGTACACCCCTCTACACTGATCGATTGATTCTGGCAAGAATCGCCTTTGTTTACTTCAGTTGTGCAGAATGAGATGAGAGGAGCCTGCAACATTCCGAGAGCGCAAAGACGTCGAGCACTTCACTGTCTTCGTCTACATGCTCACTAGTTTGAGCATATCCTGGAGTAAACGTACAGTACATAGTTTTGTTGAATTTTGGGTTCCTTCACGTCGCTGCTTTATGAGAAGAATTAATTTGGAGTTCTCTTCTCTACTGTGTAACTCTGAAATGCTGAAATGAAGCAATTACAGATAAAACTTTATTTAACGTTGAATCACCCTGTATGCTCTTCAGTATTCAGCGGACACAGGCAAACAACCTTGCAACAGATTACGCGCGATTTTCGAAGCAAGTAAACTACAAGAATTCAGCCTTAAAGATTTGTTTACATTGTATTCGAGCTTTATTAGGGATAGCCACATTTAAATAGGTAGTTCCCATCACCTGCCAGTTCGAAAGAGGTAACTGCGCGATTTACGTAAGTAAGTAGCGTTATCGATAGTGGCTGGTAGCCATTTCCTTCACTGCAAAATCAACTTGTGTTTTGAACATAGCCACAGTTCAAATCGCCAGGGCCGTGCGGTTAAAGGCGCTGCAGTCTGGAACCGCAAGACCGCTCCGGTCGCAGGTTCGAATCCTGCCTCGGGCATGGATGTTTGTGATGTCCTTAGGTTAGTTAGGTTTAACTAGTTCTAAGTTCTAGGGGACTAATGACCTCAGCAGTTGAGTCCCATAGTGCTCAGAACCAACCAACCAACCAAATCGCCAGTTTTAAACAGAATAACAAATAGCAATGATGCTATTTATTTACGTCAATAGTAGCGTTATCAGTTCAGAGCCTACAGGTTCATCTTCAGACTGCTGTTCACGTTTTTATTACATTTGTTGTTGCGTACATTAGGTACTAGACTTTTTTTCAGCAACTAACGTAAACAACAACGCAATATAACCGTGGACAACCGTCTGAGGAAGGCCCTGTCTATTCTAAACCGGTAACGGCGCTATTTGTTCAAATAAATAGCATTATAACAGTGGCTGGCGGAGGTTTTTCCCATTACAAGAATCACCTTGAATTTTTCACACAGGCACGAGCTCAAAAATGTCATTTTTTTTTTTTTTTACAAAATAGCAGGAAGACTGTTTTCGTTCCAAGTGACATTAATACTGAAACTCCGTTTCATTTGTGGTAATACAAGCACAGAAATGCAGCATTAAGTCTTTGCCAAGAAGAAATGTAGTCAATAAAAACACAGCTAGGCGAAAAGACAATGCGCCAAATACTGACGCGTGTTCGAAAGACATTCCCCATGGCCGCTGGATCAAGTTTACGAAGATGCAACAGAGGACAGAGAATACAACAGCACTAAAAACGCGATTTGTGAAAAAAATGGCAGTTGTAATGTTTCCATTTCGACTCTGCAGTTAACAACATAAGTAAGGTCATTTAATTAATTTGCATTGTTGTAATTCCAGTTTCATGCTAAAAACACGTTTGTGTGGAGACCGCTTACAACCCACTTTGACGAACTATCTGACGAAGTGTTTGCTTCGAGAGGAACCGTGGCAGTCTACTATTATCATGCCTCTCTCTTGACCAACGACGTCAAAGTTGTGCATTCATATTGTAACAGAACAAATGACTAGAGAAACCGTAAGGAAATTGTTATTACTAAAGACGTACATCCTCCACAAAATATGAGGAACGTGTTCAAAATTGTACTGCTTATGTAAGTAATTTTGTAAACTATTTACCAGAAGTCAGACAAAGAGTACGAAAAAGAGAAAGAATATACACTCCTGGAAATGGAAAAAAGAACACATTGACACCGGTGTGTCAGACCCACCATACTTGCTCCGGACACTGCGAGAGGGCTGTACAAGCAATGATAACACCCACGGCACAGCGGACACACCAGGAACCGCGGTGTTGGCCGTCGAATGGCGCTAGCTGCGCAGCATTTGTGCACCGCCGCCGTCAGTGTCAGCCAGTTTGCCGTGGCATACGGAGCTCCATCGCAGTCTTTAACACTGGTAGCATGCCGCGACAGCGTGGACGTGAACCGTATGTGCAGTTGACGGACTTTGAGCGAGGGCGTATAGTGGGCATGCCGGAGGCCGGGTGGACGTACCGCCGAATTGCTCAACACGTGGGGCGTGAGGTCTCCACAGTACATCGATGTTGTCGCCAGTGGTCGGCGGAAGGTGCACGTGCCCGTCGACCTGGGACCGGACCGCAGCGACGCACGGATGCACGCCAAGACCGTAGGATCCTACGCAGTGCCGCAGGGGACCGCACCGCCACTTCCCAGCAAATTAGGGACACTGTTGCTCCTGGGGTATCGGCGAGGACCATTCGCAACCGTCTCCATGAAGCTGGGCTACGGTCCCGCACACCGTTAGGCCGTCTTCCGCTCACGCCCCAACATCGTGCAGCCCGCCTCCAGTGGTGTCGCGACAGGCATGAATGGAGGGACGAATGGAGACGTGTCGTCTTCAGCGATGAGAGTCGCTTCTGCCTTGGTGCCAATGATGGTCGTATGCGTGTTTGGCGCCGTGCAGGTGAGCGCCACAATCAGGACTGCATACGACCGAGGCACGCAGGGCCAACACCCGGCATCATGGTGTGGGGAGCGATCTCCTACACTGGCCGTAAACCACTGGTGATCGTCGAGGGGACACTGAATAGTGCACGGTACATCCAAACCGTCATCGAACCCATCGTTCTACCATTCCTAGACCGGCAAGGGAACTTGCTGTTCCAACAGGACAATGCACGTCCGCATGTATCCCGTGCCACCCAACGTGCTCTAGAAGGTGTAAGTCAACTACCCTGGTCAGCAAGATCTCCGGATCTGTCCCCCATTGAGCATGTTTGGGACTGGATGAAGCGTCGTCTCACACGGTCTGCACGTCCAGCACGAACGCTAGTCCAACTGAGGCGCCAGGTGGAAATGGCATGGCAAGCCGTTCCACAGGACTACATCCAGCATCTCTACGATCGTCTCCATGGGAGAATAGCAGCCTGCATTGCTGCGAAAGGTGGATATACACTGTACTAGTGCCGACATTGTGCATGCTCTGTTGCCTGTGTCTATGTGCCTGTGGTTCTGTCAGTGTGATCATGTGATGTATCTGACCCCAGGAATGTGTCAATAAAGTTTCCCCTTCCTGGGACAATGAATTCACGGTGTTCTTATTTCAATTTCCAGGAGTGTACTTTCAAGTTAAATGTCGTTAAGACCGCAGACTCTGCTTGTGATATTTTTTCTTGTTTTTCTTCCACAATCGTGACTGAATGATGGTGTAAGAGAACATGAATGAATGAATGAATGAATGAATAAAATATAATGCAGGAAAAAAACTACGCTCATGTTCAGAAAAAGCAGAACATCTTGAAAGACTAGCGACAGGACATTCATATTCACAGGGAATGTTCATCAGTGCGTTCTGTAGAAATGACAAGCATTTCAGTCGCCTCAGTTGAGCATGTGTCCTGTTGTGCTGACTCTGACGTAGCTAAGGCGCGAATGGCGTTCTGTGGCACGGTGCATTCGCCTGGCTCCAAAGGTCATCTGTGGTGGTTGGCATTGAGTCACAGCGCTGCACCCGACGTTTTACCATATTCCACACATTTTCGATTGGCGTCAAGTCTGGTGATATGACGGGCCGGGACAAAAGGCTGACATCCCGTGACACCAAGAATAGTCGTGCAGCAACATGTGATCGCTCATTGTGTTGCTGAAAAATAGCTTCAGGGGGTTCTGCTATGGGTCGCAGGAGTCATTCACGTAGGTCACGCTAGTCATAGTGCCCCGGCCAAGCATCATCTGTGATTTGTGGTGGTACCCAATAGCAACCCCACGACAAGAGGCCACGAGTTGGCGCCGTATGTCCTGCGCGAATGCAGTCACGTGATGCCGCTACCCGTGTCTGCGGCGAACCAAGATGCGGCCTCATTTTCAAACAAACAAAACCAGTCTTTAATCTTAACGACATTTCCTGTTATACACAGGAAAAACGATTCTTCTCTAGCGTCACAATGTATGTTGATAATAGGGAAATATAGTATTTTATTTTTATAATGTTTCAGTTAGCTACATTGTTTACAATATACAGGGTGATTCAAAAAGAATACCACAACTTTAGGAATTTAAAACTCTGCAACGACAAAAGGCAGAGCTAAGCACTATCTGTCGGCGAATTAAAGGAGCTATAAAGTTTAATTTAGTTGTACATTTGTTCGCTTGAGGCGCTGTTGACTAGGCGTCAGCGTCAGTTGATGCTAAGATGGCGACCGCTCAACAGAAAGCTTTTTGTGTTATTGAGTACGGCAGAAGTGAATCGACGACAGTTGTTGAGCGTGCATTTCGAACGAAGTATGGTGTTAAACCTCCTGATAGGTGGTGTATTAAACGTTGGTATAAACAGTTTACAGAGAATGGGTGTTTGTGCAAAGGGAAAAGTTCTGGACGGCCGAGAACGAGTGATGAAAATGTAGCACGCATCCAGCAAGCATTTGTTCGCAGCCCAGGAAAGTCGACTCGCAGAGCTAGCAGAGAGCTGCAAATTCCACAATCAACTGTATGGAGAGTCCTACGAAAAAGGTTAGTTATGAAACCTTATCGTCTGAAATTGGTTCAAGCAATGTCTGCAGCTGCCGCCAGGCAGCCCGTGACAGAGCACTTCATCACTGGCCTCCAAGAACACCTGATCTTACCCCCTGCGATTTTTTCTTATGGGGGTATGTTAAGGATGTGGTGTTTCGGCCACCTCTCCCAGCCACCATTGATGATTTGAAACGAGAAATAACAGCAGCTATCCAAACTGTTACGCCTGATATGCTACAGAGAGTGTGGAACGAGTTGGAGTATCGGGTTGATATTGCTCGAGTGTCTGGAGGGGGCCATATTGAACATCTCTGAACTTGTTTTTGAGTGAAAAAAAAACCTTTTTAAATACTCTTTGTAATGATGTACAACAGAAGGTTATATTATGTTTCTTTCATTAAATACACATTTTTAAAGTTGTGGAATTCTTTTTGAATCACCCTGTATTTTAAGTTTTACTACATCAGATATTTTCAGGATCCGTTACAAAGGTTTTGCATTTAACGCTTGTCATACGCTACGCTATCTCGTGATATACGATCATGTTTATAAAAAAAACTGAACACTTTGAACGACTAAAGATAAGACGTTCGTATTCACAGGATATGTACATGAATATGTTCTGCAGAAATGATTAGCATTTCCACCATGTCGGCCCTCGGGTTCGAGGAAATCATCACCATCGCGGCGCAACACCACCTACCGGTAAAATGTGCCTGCGGCTCTCGTCGTCTCCATAAACGGAAGGGAATGGATCAGTGTGGCTTTAGCAGACGTGCAGGACACCTCGCAGACATACGGGCGACCAGTACCGTCAGATCGGTGACTTTGAAAGAGGGAGCATTATTAGCATGAGAGAATGTCATGCATCCATCCAGGAAATTACTGCTCGTGTGAACGAAGTGTATCGGGAGTGCAACTGGTGTGTGGTTCGCGGAAGACCGTAGAACGGGACGAGATGGGTCAGGTCACACCACCCAGACTAACATCGGAGAAGATCGAGAGCTCATCTGCGTCCTCCTCGTATCTGGCGCAACATTGGAACACGTCGTACACACGAGCGGTGACAATCCGTCGCCGTCCGTTACGGCGTGGGTTACGAATGTGCAGAAACACGCCAGACGCCAACGGTGTGTGAAATGACGCCACTGTGGACAGGAATGGCATCAGATAGTGGAAGCCATGTTTACTTACCGAAACTCCCTTCTGCCCCCCTTGGCCGGGGTGGCCGAGCGGTTCTAGGCGCTACAGTCTGGAACCGCGCGACCGCTACGGTCGCAGGTTCGAATCCTGCCTCGGGCATGGATGTGTGTGATGTCCTTAGGTTAGTTAGATTTAAGTAGTTCTAAGTTCTAGGGGACTGATGACCTCAGAAGTTAAGTCCCATAGTGCTCAGAGCCATTTGAACCATTTTTTGCCTTAGGGCACTGTAGTATCACGTAGATAATAAATCGGAAGTTGCGTAATAGGAATCGCTGTTCACCGTCTATTTTTTTTGTGGCTTTAGCGTACATTATAAAAGGAATTATCCGCTATTATTGAAAAGTGGGCTAGTACTGTCCATGATCGATGTATATGTACTGCCGCAATACTGTGATGTGTCTTGAAACAATGCAATAAATAACTTTGTGAAGTTAAAGTACGTACGACTTTAGAGTTGTTACTGAGTTCAACCCAGTCACTAATTCGTGCCTCAAAGATTTCTTTCAGAAATCTGGTTCCCACTTACGTGGTTTAAGAAACCTCCAGTCCATAAAGGGTGGTCAGAAACAGTGTGATAACTGTTGCGTGGTAGCTTCTGCTGAGAAAAAACTGTTAAAAAATTCATTAATTTCCGCCGTTTCTGATTTAATTAGCATTGAAGTTAGCCAGTCAGGTCGTTGGACGCGCGAATTCAAGCAGCCTTCCAGAGACAGTGTCGCCAAAAGTGATTTTCGTTTGGCTTCCAGCTTTCATCAAACGGAAAAAAACGTAGCTTTTGCTAAATTATTTCAAAATGATCACTTCCGAAAAAGGCACATTTTAACTTGTAATGAGCATTTCAACAAGTGGTAACTCATGGACCCACAGATATCTCTGAATTACCGCATTTTAGCCCGTGCAAGTGCTTCAATTTGCCTGAACTACGATGTTTGGCTAACGTCAATGCATTATATTTTTACGTAATGCAAATCCCAGTACAGTACGGCATAGAGAATAACGCAAAACCAGAAGAATCCTGCGACATGATTTCTTTATCAATTGAATCCGCTTGGGGGGGGGGGGGGGGTTATATGCAATCAACTGCAAATGACAGGAACAAATGAAGCATACATTATTAGCACGTCACATCAGACTTTCACGGTAACTTCATCAATCAATGGTCAGTAACCTATTCCTCAACTTAAGCATGAGTTTCGGCGTTTTATCTAGGTGTAGTAGTTTTAGATGGCTGTTGGTGTAGAATAGAACTAGCATGTTTTCACAAAAGAGTGCGTATTGTGAATCCTACTACTCAGGACTAACTACGACACTTGAAAGTATATAACGCAGAATTACAGAAATTCTTTATGGTACATCAACGTGAGTCTTCTACTAGATACACTTTTAGGAGTGTATCTATATAATCAAAAATGTAATTGTTCATTTGTTCAGAATCGAGTATCTCAAAGTGCTTGACCGACTGCTTTGAATTTTTGACACAACGTTCCACTGGTACACTGGCTCGTTTCTGCTTACGTAATTTTTAAGTGTATGTTATACGTAAATTTATATAAATTTAATAATAGGAAAACGTTATGAAATATACACTATTGGCCATTAAAATTGCTACACCAAGAAGAAATGCAGTTGATTAACGGTTATTCATTGGACAAATATATTATACTAGAACTGACATGTGTTACATTTTCACGCAATTTGAGTGCATAGATCCTGAGAAATCAGTACCTCTGGCCGTAATAACGGCCTTGATACGCCTGGGTATTGAGTCAAACACAGCTTGGATGGCGTGTACAGGTACAGCTGCCCATGCAGCTTCAACACGATACCACAGTTAATCAAGAGTAGTGACTGGCGTATTGTTGCTCGGCCACCATTGACCAGACGTTTTCAATTGGTGAGATGTCTGGAGAATGAGCTGTCTGGGGCAGCAGTCGAACATTTTCTGTGTCCAGAAAGGCCCGTACAGGACCTGCAACATGCGGTCGTGCATTATCCTGTTGAAATGTAGGTTTTCGCAGGGATCGAATGAATGGTAGGGTTCAAAATGGTTCAAATGGCTCTGAGCACTATGGGACTCAACTGCTGAGGTCATTAGTCCCCTAGAACTTAGAACTAGTTAAACCTAACTAACCTAAGGACATCACAAACATCCATGCCCGAGGCAGGATTCGAACCTGCGACCGTAGCGGTCTTGCGGTTCCAGACTGCAGCGCCTTTAACCGCACGGCCACTTAGGCCGGCAGAATGAATGGTAGGGCCACGGGTCGTAACACATCTGAAAGGTAACGTCCACTGTTCGAAGTGCCGTCAGTGCGAACAAGAGGTGACCGAGACGTGTAAGCAATGGCACCCCATACCATCACGCCGGGTGATACGCCAATATGGCGATGACGAATACACGCTTCCAATGTGCGTTCACCGCGATGTCGCCAAACATGGATGCGACCATCATGATGCTGTAAACAGAACCTGGATTGATCCGAAAAAATGATGTTTTGCCATTCGTGCACCCAGGTTCGTCGTTGAACGGCCGGCCGAAGTGGCCGTGCGGTTAAAGGCGCTGCAGTCTGGAACCGCAAGACCGCTACGGTCGCAAGTTCGAATCCTGCCTCGGGCATGGATGTTTGTGATGTCCTTAGGTTAGTTAGGTTTAACTAGTTCTAAGTTCTAGGGGACTAATGACCTCAGCAGTTGAGTCCCATAGTGTTCAGAGCCATTTGAACCATTTTTTTTGTCGTTGGACGCACCATCGCAGGCGCTCCTGTCTGTGATGCAGCGTCAAGGGTAACCGCAGCCATGGTCTCCGAGCTGATAGTCCATGCTTCTGCAAACGTCGTCGAACTGTTCGTGCAGATGGTTGTTGTCTTGCAAACGTCCCCATCTGTTGACTCAGGGATCAAGACATGGCTGCACGGTCCGTTACAGCATGAGGATAAGATGCCTGTCATCTAGACTGCTAGTGATACGAGGCCGTTGGGATCCAGCACGGCGTTCCGTATTACCCTCCTGAACCCACCGATTCCATATTCTGCTAACAGTCATTGGATCTCGACCAACGTGAGCAGCAATGTCGCGGTACGATAAACCGCAATCGCGATAGGCTACAATCCGACCTTTATCAATGTCGTAAACGTGATGGTACACATTTCTCCTCCTTACACGAGGTATGACAACAACGTTTCACCAGGCGACGCCGGTCAACTGATGTTTGTGTATGAGAAATCGGTTGCAAACTTTCCTCATGTCAGCACGTTGTAGGTGCCGCCACCGGCGCCAACCTTGTGTGAATGCTCTGAAAAGCTAATCATTTGCCTATCACAGCATCTTCTTCCTGTCGGTTAAATTTCGCTTCTGTAGTAAGTCATCTTCGTGGTGTATCAATTTTAATGGCCAGTAGTGTATATAACGCAGAATTACAGAAATTCTTTTTGTTTAATGTAAGTCTTCTACCAGTTCCTCTTTTAGGAGCGTTTCTATATAACCAAAAATGTAATTGTTCATTTGTTCAGAATCGTTTATCGCGAAGTGCTTGACCGACTGCTTTGAAATTTTGACACAACGTTCCACTGGTACACTCTCGTTTTTGCTTACGTAATTTTTAAGTGTATCTTACACATAAATTTAATAATAGGAAAACGTTATGAAATATACCATAGTGAAATATTGTTAGCAAACAGGAAAGTTGTATTTATGATTCATTGGTTTATGATTAGAAAACTACATAGAAACTGAATTTCCAATAACAAACAAGGCTCAGGGTCAGAGGAGTGGGTGGGGGAGGGGGGGGGGGGGGAGAGGAGAAGGTTCAAATGATTCAAATGGCTCTGAGCACTATGGGACTTAACATCTGTGGTCGTCAGTCTCCTAGAACTTAGAACTACTTAAACCTAACTAACCTAAGGACATCACTCACATCCATGCCCGAGGCAGGATTCGAACCTGCGACAGTAGCGGTCACGCGGTTCCAAACTGAAGCGCCTAGAACCGCACGGCCACACCGGCCGGCAGAGGAGAAGGATTGAGGGGTGGAAGGAAATGGACACAGAAAACGAGAAGGTAGGATATGGACAGAGAAAGGGTGAAGGACGGGCAGATGGACAGGGGAACGGGGAGGGGAAGATGGACAGAGATAGGGGAGAGAAAGCGATAAGGACGTCTATCCATTCCACATACATATTAGAAACGCGCGCTTTCTCTTTCCTTTCTTTTCCATTTAAGCCAACTGAATCACAGCAAAGCGTGGCCGCGTGCAGCTAGTACAAAATGTTTTTCATTTGACGAAGGTACCTCTATCATCTCTGTTTTATACTGTCTCAGATTTAAGCAGTCCTTTTTTTTTTTCTTTTTCACGAATCAGTGAAAACGGGTTTCGGAATTCTCGCAGAGAGGACATTCTAGCAAATGAGACGGCGAACTTTCCCCATGACGTAAAGTGCAGTGTGACGTCCGAACATACGTAGCAAAAACGTTCGGGCACGGTTAATTTACACTCGGCGGGGAAGGTGAGAAAAACCAGGCGCGCGCCGCGGCGCGGCTCGGCTCGTAGTAAGCACAGGCCGGCCTCCGAGTGCTGGCTGGCTGGCTGGCTGGCTGGCTGGCTGTGTGGCTGGGCTGGTAAACAGCCTGTGCGCCCGGCCTCCACACCATTGACAGTCAGCCTGGCGGCTGTATTCGCCCGCCGCATCTGCGGCGCTCGCGAGCAACACATACGCGGCCGAGTGCGTCACGAGGAGACGTGCGTCAGCGAGTCGTGATCAAGATAACGCCGCGAACGATTGGCGCTATTGGAACTTTAGACCCCGAGCGGAATACCATCTAAGGTTATGCATTTGTCATCCCGTAAAGAATCAACATCGTCATTCACGGCTGCAGAGCAGCGCTTCCAAAATTGTTCCGCAGAAATGTATAAGTGCTCCGCGAAAATCTATTAACGTCATGGAGTTTCTTTTCTAACTTTTTGACGAAATTAATTATTTCAGAAAGGCTGTACTATGATTCCATGTTATTAACCTTCACGCGCTCGCGCGGGCGGTGAAGTGACCGCCTTTTTGCAATTTTGCGCCATACTTTCTCCACAAAGGTAACAAGGCGGCGGGAGGGACATGTATTCGCTAGTTGCATCTTTTTCCGACAGATGCTGCTCAAATTTCGTCCAAGTCGCACCTCTCTGCCTCTCAGGACAAGTTCAAATAGTTCCGAACACGTTCGGCGGTCAGTTTACCGCCTAGCGAGCGCATACGGCACTTACAAAAACGGTCAGTTACCGCCTTACGAGCGCTTACGAAACTTTGTTCTACTCGTCTGCTTCGGAATGTAAGTATTTCTTTTTGTAATTCCCCTATAATTCCTCAATTTTATAGACTCTTCCAATTCTCTAGTGAATTTGCATGTGCTCCAGAATTTCAACATCAAGAAGAACACAAAGGTGGCCTGCATGTATATTTTTCCGCTTACTTGACTTGGCAGCAATAAATTCGTTACGCATTTTCTAATTCAACACAGGTAATATGAAAGAAAAAACGAGAAGACAATTCTTTCATGCGTTATCTTTGGAACTGATGAGCGAAAACCTGAAAGAAAGAGATAAATTGAAGCATTTACCAAAAGATTTGTTAGCATTTATGGAAAATTACAGAGAGAGTGACGTAGTTTATCCAGCTGTATCAACCCCTACAACGAGAGGAATATGTTATTTGTGTGGCTCAAAAAAGAATATAGAAACAAAGCGAGAATGCGGTAAATGTGGAAGAAACGTCTGTCTACGACATTCAACCACGACAGTTACGTGCAATAATGGTCAGCCTCAAAACTGAAATGAAATGGATACAGACTGATCAGCTTTTTTCATCTGACAGAAATGTTTGTGACCTTTTCAATCAAAAATTCTTTTTTCAAAGCAAAATTAGCTTTTCTTGTGACGAGTTAAGACAGTGAATAATTCTAGTCTTAAGTATTACATTATATAGTCCCAAAACACTACAATTAAAAAAAAATGTTCTTATATTTGATTTGGGTATTTGGCTTCCTTTTTGTATTCCATTGTATATTTTATTGTTAAACAAATAATTTTGATTGCAAATGTGTTTGCAATATTGTGTGAGATATCCTATGTCGATATTTTATGGAAATATGACCTTTAAAATCGGAAAACCCCATGAGATCGATGAAAACTCTCGGGCGGTCGGCCGACCGCCCGCGCGAGCGCTCGCGTGACTATTTCTAGCGCGAGCGCATGAAGATTAATTGCAACTGAAAACTGAAGCAATCGCTGAATAAAACAAGTTTTTCAGAATTTTAAAAAATTTATTATCGTAAAAAAAGAACAATAACAAGACGTTCCATCAATGTATAAGAATTCTCAAAGTGTTCCATCAGAGGAAAAGTTTGGAAAGTTGTGCTGTGGAGGACAATAGCTCCGCGCTCCTGCTACGGCCGCAGGTTTGAATCCTGCCTCGGGCATGGATGTATGTGATGCCCTTAGATTAGTTAGGTTTAAGTAGTTCTAAGTCTAGGGGACTGATGACCTCAGATGTTAAGTCCCATAGTGCTTAGAGCCATTTGAACCATTTTTTGATAATAGCTGATATTTTGATTTACCGTACATTCCACACATTAAGCGATGCATGATGGTACTTTCAAAGTAGACAAATATTGAACTGTATTTCGCCCACTGGAACTGTTATTGCAGAAATATTACGCAAAATATGAATACCCGTTGAGCAAAAAGTCAGTATAAATTTGAAAACCTTATAAACCACTGAATAATGTAGATAGAGAGGTATAAATTGACACACGTGCTTGGAATCGCATGGGGTTTTATTAGGAAAAAAAAAAGTTCACAAAATGTCCGACAGATGGCGCTGGACAGCAAAACTGCTACCGTGACGGGTGAGAGGTACGCCGATGTGTTACAGAATCGCATCATCCCCAGCCTGGCTGATAAACACCTGCTGGAACGTACGATGTTTATGCAGGATGGCGCTCCACCCCATATTGCTAGACGCGTGAAAGATCTCTAGCACGCGTCGTTTGGCAATGATCGTGTGCTCAGCCGCAACTTTCGTCATGCTTGGCCTCCCAGGTCCCCAGACCTCAGTCAGTGCGATTATTGGCTTTGGTGTTACCTGAAGTCGCAAGTGTATCGTGATCGACCGACATCTCTAGGGATGCTGAAAGACAACATCCGACGCCAATGCCTCACCATCACTCCAGACATGCTTTACAGTGGTGTTCACAACATTATTCCTCGACTACAGCTAGTGTTGAGGAATGATGATGGACATATTGAGCATTTCCTGTAAAGAACATCATCTTTGCTTTGTCTTACTCTGTTATGCTAATTATTGCTATTCTGATCAGATGAAGCGCCATCTGTCGGAAATTTTTTGAACTTTTGTATTTTTTTGGTTCTAATAAAACCCCATGTCATTCCAAGCATGTGTGTCAATTTGTACCTCTCTATCTACATTATTCCGTGATTTATTCAGTTTTCAAATTTATACTGACTTTTTGATCACCCGGTATAAATGAAATTTTCACTCTGCCCCGAAGTGTGCGCTGATGTGAAACTTTCTGCAGATTAAAACCGTGTGCCGGACCGAGACTCGAATTCGGGACCTTTGACTTTTGCGGACAAATGCTCTACCGAGATTTCATATCAGCGCACACTACGATGCAGAGAGAAAATTTCATTCTGGAAACTCCCCCAGCCTGTGTCTAAGCCATTTCCCCGCAATATTCTTTCTTCCAGGAGAACGAGTCTTGGTAGTTTCGCAGCAGAGCTTCTGTGACGATTGGAGGCTAGGAGACGAGGTATTGGCGGAAATAAAGCTGTGAGAACGGGTCGTGATTTGCATCCTCATAGTAGCGCCACTATTGTCACTCTCATGCGACTGGCGCGAAATTTGAAGAGACATCACCTTTCGCACGTAGAAACGCGCCTATCAACTTTCATTTATGTCGCAGAACTTCTTCTTGGTGATGAGATTTTTTTTCGCCAGCGTATTTGCGAACGCTCGGTTACGAGCTACCACTGACTTCAGTTCGAAATATTCTCCCAGTTTGTACAAGTGTATTTGAAACGTAGACTCTTCCATTAAGTCATCATCTAATTGGGCTTAAATTTCACCCATGGCTGATGGCTGGGGAATGTAGTATGTGGGTGATGGTACAGTGGCATGTATATTGCTGCTGATGCAAGACATCTACCACATCATTATGGTACAGGATGGATCGGTCGAATACGGTCTGTACCTCAGCCTCCAAAATCATCTGACCTCGAACCTCTGCATCTTTTTTTTCTGAGGTCATTACACATGCCAAACGTACAGTACTCCCGTTGATACAGTTAAAGAGCTAGAGCAGCGAATTATACAGTCTTGTCAAGATTCCAGAGATGACCCTGGGGTGTTTGGAACACTTCCCTACTCAGTGCAGAGATGATTGCGGTACTGGATAGAAATGCGACGATAGTGGGATAACTTTTTTTCAGTAAATTGTAACATGAAATGTCGTCAAGCAGCACCTTATTTCTCGTTAAGGTAGACCATGAGTTAAATTAAGCCGAATTACATGGGGACCAGATTGAAAAGTTTACGTTTCAAATATGTTTATACTAAGTAGGACAACATTTCATAGTGAAGTCTGTGTTAGCTCACAGCCACACATTCGCAGCTTTCTCGCAAACGAACTGTTTGCCGACCTATACTTGAAAGTTTCTGCTTCTATAATTTTGATTTGCAGCTCCTTGTATTGGCCGTGTTTGGAGTTAAAATTGTTGGAATTACATTTTAGAAGATAGGTTAACTACCAGAAAGAAAATTAACACACAAGTGATCCAGAAATTTCATGCACACCAAATGTAAAGGTATTTACAAAAAGAAATGACCGGTTGTTTGAAGAAAAAAATGCACATAATTTTATTATCATTTAACATAAATGATCACATTGCAGAATAAATAAAAACGAAAACCCACTGATGATGGCACAATGGTGCCGAAACATGTTTGGTTACTGAGAGAAACGGTATTTTGCATAACTGGCGGACCCCACATCCAACAATTTCTGCTTCTCTTGTCGTACAATTTTACCGGTGGATGTTTTCATTGTAAATTAATATCCACACATTGTAGACATAATGCTGCTGGCCACCTTAAAATCTTTGCCTTACAAAAACTGATCCTAATCTACAATATATGATCGCTTGGAACATGTAGAAACCATGTATTTACAGATTCAAAACCAGTCGACACGCCTCTTGTGTGCTGAGTGGGAGATCGAGTCCTGCAACGTACTAAATCTGTTCACAACACGGCTGCTTCAAAGAAAATTAGCGATATGAAATCTCGATGGCTAACATGCTGTCCTCTCATCAGCGTGGAGCGGCCGAGTGGCAGAGGCAGCGGACAGCGCTAATTTCCGGCGCGCGAGCTTATACCACGTCACTTCCGGTCGACAGGTGCGACGCCAGGCCGAACTTATTTCCTGCTGGCCGCAGGCGGCTGCCGGCTAACGGGGCCAGGCGCCGGGGTCCGCTCAGCTCAGAGTGCTTGCTGCTCAGTCCCTGTCTGCTTTCCCCACAGACTCTGAGCGTATTGCCTCAATTGATGGAGGCGAAAAAGGACATGCTGCAGGACATTTGGCACAGTCCACGAGCTTTTTTTATTATTTACACTCAATTTTCGCGCTCCTTTTTTCGCTCTCCTTTACCTATTCGTGTAACTTTTAGAAAAATGGCATCAAGGTGCTCTATCTGGTTTGAATCACGCTTAAAAAACAGAATGCAGAAAACAATGTTGGAAGGAGAAAGCCACTTAGTGACTGGGGAGAAATCACGAAGGAGGTCCACAAGGTTCTATTTTGGTTCTATTCTTATTCCTTATACTGTATAAGTAAATGACCTTGCACTTAACATTCATGCAGTAATGGTACTTTTTGCAGCCTATAGCGGTGTTATAAAAATTCCATTACGCAGAACGCAACAGAAGCAATTGTTAATGACATTATTCTAAGAATTATTGAGTGCTTTTATGGAGATTGACTCTTTCCTGATTTTGAGAAAATGCGCAGTATTCAGTTCTGTACAACAAACAGTCATACCAACAACTGACGTAGCACAAGAACAGGAGTCGGTAAGCAGGAGAGTTTGTTCCGAATTTTTGCTTGTACAACAGAGTGACGAAAATTTAAACTGGAAGGAAAATATTACTTTGCTGCTCAAAAAATAAAATTCAACTACTTTCGTATTTTTTATAATTCCTAGTCTTAAAGAGGAACCAGTCTCCTGAAACATGTTGTTTATTTACACTTAGTAATGTCTTACTGAATAATTTTCTGAGACAATTCATCAGTTGGAAAGGAAGCATTGATTATACAAAAGCGAGCGGTAAGAATAATGTGTGGCATTATCCGCAATCATCTTGTAGGTACGTCTTGAAAACATATATATTCGCCACTGAAATTCGTGATAAATAATCCGTAACACTTTGAGAACTGTGGTGTCCAGACCTACAACGCTGAAAGAAAATGTATCTTTATTACTGTCAGTGTCTCTGAATGGAGTTCAATACGCATAAAAAAATGGTGATCACCCCAATAAGGTAATGTGTCTGGCAGACAGTAATGCAAGTTTCAGATTTACCTAAAATTATTTTTTCTCAACAATTCCTTCTACTACACAGACTAATTTTTATTTAAAAACTGTTATCCTGTAAAATATCCTACGTTTAAGTGTAGAGCAGAACTGAAAATTATGTTCGTTATTTCTGAATTTAGGCCAGCTTGCCATTTAGGAAGTTGTAGGTGGCCAGCATGTAGCCATGCACTGAAAACTAATCATGCATGCATATCATGCAAACTGACTCGTTCCACATAGTTTCGATAAACAAATAGAACAAATATCCATGGAACGCTTAACTAACTAAGAAAATTACTAACTTACTAACCCACTCAGCGAACAGACTCTCGAAATGCAAAGAATTACGACTAATGATATAGCCCCCCATATTCAGTGGCCACGAGGTCGTTGCAGTAATAAAATTGAAGCGAACTTCAAAGAGGCTTCACAAATCATCACGTGTTACACTAAGTCACTGAGATTTATTACAGACTAATGGAAACCAAACCATTCTTTAACGACGTATAACTGAACGCTGCTGCATTCCACGAATTGGGCGTTTCATTCTTCCACCTGAACCTTGCGTTATCTTATTGCTTAAGTTCACTAGTTAGTTAAATCACACTCCTGACAAAGTGCTCTCACGGCTCATCGGATGAAAAACAAAATATAGGAAATAGGAAATATTTTACAGGTGAATATACATGATTCAATTCAATGTTCATTCCACATATCCTAACTGAAGTGGTTTTCATGGACGGAGAGCAATACAAACAAAATAAAAATGTTCATTTATGACAGGTTAAAATTTTGTGCTGGACAGAAAATATGAACTGAAGTGTTCCACAGTCTTGAAAACCAGAATCTGTGGTATGAACTTGAAATCTAAGCATATCTTTCCTATGTAAAACGTGTATTCTGTATCTTGTTTTTCTCACAAGTTCCCCATCTGCAAGGAATTTCTTTATCTAGATCTACAGCATAAACAACGTATCTCATCCAAACGACGATTGACGTCGCAAGAACATTAGAGAATAAGCAAAATTTCTGATGCAACGACAATGTTTATGCAGACAATGCAAAACCTAAATCATGATGACCCGACGAAATTACGAACTTCATCACCCACGTATAATCTAACCTTGAGACGGATCATGATAATACCCAACCTTGATACCAAGTTAAAAAACAAGAATTCAGCTGACAGAAGTCTTAAATCCCCACAGGACTCAGAGCAGCATTCGATTCGAAGTACGATAACACGTCTGAGGTCCAATAAAAACATAACGAAATGGAACTCGTTATTGCCACTAAGAATATTAAGTCCATAAAATATTTTATTTTTAATTTGTTAATTTCTTTAATTTCTTTCTTAACAAAGTGGTAGACAAGTTTACTTCCATATATCCTTAAGTTGGCTTCTGCTTCCCCAGGTTCCCTACCTAAAATAGTGCAGTAGCGCATTCTCTGTGACCTATTAGATTTTTGCAAGGTCTTACGAGAACACGCAATATGACGAACCACAGATGTGTTGACCTTTTATATAACGCAGATTATTATCTGCTGATAAAATATTCGTCACAATTCAGCAACGGTATTTTGAAAGATAGGGCACAAGAAAAAGCAGCGCACATAGCTACATCCAGTATGAGAGGAAGCGAATGAATGCTACAGATTTTGTGGGTACTGCAAATGGTCGAACGAAAATAAAACCGGTAGACGAAATAAGAATCACAGAATATAATCTCTGCTTTTGAATATCACTAATGGTTTCATGGAGGCGAAGTCGAGAACTGCGCAGCTTTATCGCAGCGAAATATTTTTAAGCACTTACGTTCAACGATGAACTAAAGTTAGTACTGGCGAGAAACACTATTCCTTAGGCAGGTGATGATCTTGCAAAAGACTGCGCATCACTTCATTTTCTTTCAGCTTTGTTTCCAGTGCTATACGTATAATACGTAGATTATCACAGCACGTATGTTCCCGGTGTATTCGCCACGTTTCCAGGACACTTTTCAGTTTATTTCACTTCACTTAAACGACAGTAGACTCTGCGTCGTCGGCTTATAAAACGAGTGTTCTATGATTTTAAGCAATGACAGTTATCACTGATTCGGTAACCCACGCCCAGATAATGTAAAAAGTTTTAAATGAGAAAAAATAGATTTAACTGATCATGGGAAGTAAGTTCCCTAGTGTAAAACGCTGGAGCAAATTTTAACAATCTTCATCGCGGATTCACAACAGTCATTATAAATACAGGGTCAGATTGAATCCACGAGAGAGACTTAAGTTTCACGTGCAACACGACTAAAGAACAACGCCAACATCACACTCTATTTTCGAACGTGTTTAACTGCGAAATGGAACAAACATGAGTGTGAGTTTGACAACATCTGTTGCCCGTAATCTGTCTGCAGTTATTTTAGCAAAATTGTATGTGGCCAAATAATGATCGATTTCCATTTGACGGAACGAAACGAACGGGACGAAACGGAATGTCAGAACGTTGGCATTCACCTGGGCCGTCAACGGGACGGAACAGAACTGAACGGGAGATCAACTCAAGGTTTCTCGGGAAGAAAGGTTTGACTTTCACGTCGGTGGCGTCGTCTGCCAACATCTGAATTAACTTACTCTTGCCACTCTCACTGATATTGCTGTAGTGCATTTCATGTTTTTATTCTTCGATATCTCTGTTTTATTGCTTGCTTTGTTTCCATTACCCATTGCAAATGTTCCTTGCTCGCTTGGATAGTATTCCGGCGAATGTTCACCCACTATAGAGGCCACACATCTGACAGCAGAGATTTAGGTGTTACAATACCTGGACAAAGAAAAAGTCTTAACTGTGTTCAAATGACAACATAACCTCATGAAACAATTTTAATTAAATTTTTTTAAATTGAGAAAAGTATAGCTGCTTTTGACGTTGTTTAGTACTTAGAGGGAAGAAACAATGGTGAAAGGTGAAAAGGTTAGAGATTTATCGTCTTGTTAATATTGTTTAATGAGTTTATATGTCTACATTTCTCTAGCAAATAAATAAAGATCGACGTTTTGAAATGTCTGGGCGATACTTTTCCTATTGTATCACTTCTTACTAGTCTCACATATAAACTTTGTCGAGAACATCCGTTATGAAGTTCGATTTGGCCGTTAATAAAGCCTACTATTTCTTGTACCTAAATTCTTATACAATACTCCCATTTTTTGTAACACAGATGGTATCTCTGAACCTCACTTTCAGAGTTTGGAAATGAGCTAAACCACGTTCCCCTAGTGTGAACATCCCACCATTTGACAGTGATCTCGCCTTCCTTTCAAGACTACTTTTTCATTACCATTATTTCTGTGTGAACGACATTAATATCTGGTTATTATTTTCAGAAAAGCACTTGGATCGTATTTGTAAGTACAAAAATTTGACACGGCGGTCGATTATTCCATATGACAAGTTCTTTACCATTACTGGAAAATTCGAGTGTCTCACATGATACTCATACAGATCCTCCTGTTTGTAATATGGTGCGAAACAGTTCTTGCGAAAAAAAATAATTGACGTACGTTACATAAGGTCTTTGCATATGCCTACATTACTCGATGCGTTTTATTCAGCTGGGATGTGTGACAAAGTTTTCAAGAGCGGGGACTGTCACGGTTGCAATAACGACAGAAAAGTAAATTACTCAGCTGACAAGGAAAATCGAATTCTGTCATGTATAAAAACTAAAGATAAAATAATTGATTTTAGCCAATCAGTCTATGATAACCTACAGATATATAAATACTTCAAAACTACGAAAGTGGTTTTGCAACGCTTATTACAGCCTAAGTGCCGAAACTAAATAGCGGTGGCGCTTCCGCTATGAAGTTCGCTTAATTACAGTACAGCTGCGCCACTTTCAAGATAGGGCTAGACAACGTCATCGGCGTCCCGCAGACAACTGATAGGCGGTATTGTGAGTTAGAGATAAGCATCTCTCGTGACGTCAGTGCGTCGTAACGGTATCAACACACAGGCACCCAGTAAACGATGCAGAAGAGCATCATATGCAGAAAATCCCGTAGTCTTGTAGTCCACAGAGCGTACGTCAAAAATCTACAGAGACTATCTGTGAATCGCTTGCCGGCCGGAGTGGCCGTGCGGATCTAGGCGCTTCAGTCTGGAACCGCGTGACCTCTACGGTCGCAGGTTCGAATCCTGCCTCGGGCATGGATGTGTGTGATGTCCTTAGGTTAGTTAGGTTTAATTAGTTCTAAGTTCTAGGCCACTGATGACCTCAGAAGTTAAGTCGCACACTACTCAGAGCCATTTGAACCATTTGAACCACGATCACTGGAAAGCAATTTATAATGCTGTACGAGCTATTCACGCCTTCTTACATTATTTTTGGCTTTATGGAAATCATTTAATGTTATCCATATTTTGCAGCTGCAGACGTGATTGCATTCAATACACGAAGATTTGTGACTGAAGGCGTTTTTTTATTCATACTTCCAGCGTAAAAAAAGCCTCGAATTTAGCAACACTGATCTCACAATACGAGTCTCCTTCGCATTGGGTATACCATGGATCTTGCGAGACGCTTCAAAACACATTATTAACGTTCTTTCATGGTTTTCAGAAACAATTATTGTAATTTTAAAAGAAATTAGTTTCATACAGACATGATGACAGAACAATTTTGTAATTACTGACCCACTCTTAATTTGTTTAGGCAAGAGTGACTGCATGAAGCACACACACGTATGGTGATTCAACTGGCCCCGCCGATGTCGTTTTATGCTACCCGCATCTGGCCTTCAAACACCACGCGCGGTTTTTTCATATTCTGTCACTTGCGACGTGCAAACTACCATATTAGAACTACAGAACGTTTTCGTAGCAAATTTAATATAGTTAAATTTTATGCTGGGATACTTTTTCGCTGGAACACATGGTTTTCGAGCTATTCAAGATTAACCTACAAAAGTGATCTTCTAAAGCACCTTCACCCCCCACCCTCGCCCCCAGCCCCTCCCACACACACACATCCCTCACCAGTCAGGTTTCTAGTATGCTATTCGTGGCACTCCTTCCTACTGCTGTACAACAATTTCCGACTACTGGAATTATTCTCGATTTTCGATCTTTTTGGTCTCTATTGATTGGGCTATTACGCCACCAGCATATTCGTTTATTCCGTTAACATTATTAATTTACATGTGCTCGTGAGGGTAATGAAAGAAAAACCACTTTTATAAACGTTACGCTAAAACTAATTACGTTAACAATTCGATCCCAATTTAGCCCCTGCAAGCATAGTAGTTTCGCAGTCAGAGGGCCTGACAAATACAACTGTGTAACTGTCTTTTTGTTCTGTTAAAATTCACAAAAGTGTTGAGTGAAATTTATACAAACGTCAATTTTACAATTTTTAAGTGCACGATTAAGCCAGTGGCCTAATTAGGGCTGTCAGTGAAGACCGAAAACGTCGAATGTGGGAAACAATTCGTGCAGTCTCAAGCTTTTTGCACAGTGGTAGAAGGGAGTGCCATGAACAATACACTAGAAATCCTGACTTGGTGTGGTCTGAGCCTGAGAATGGGGCCGCGATTGAAGGTCACATTTGCGTGTTTTTCTTGAATAAATTCTAAACTACCACCTCTAGCGAAAACTTAGACCAGTACAAAGTTTCACTACATTAGATTTCCTACAAAAAGACCCTGTTCATTTTTTTTCTGTAAGACTAACAGTCTGCGCGTAACGAGCGAGAGAATATGAAACTCTCGCATGTGGTGTTGGAAGGCCACATAGAACATTCCAGGATGCATAAAATGTCATCGGTAGGGGCGGCTGAAGTATCCTGTGTATATATTGCATGCATTCCAACCTCTACAGCTGCCTAAAGTACCATGGAACTGATGTCTTAACACATTTCGTATCACCTTGTCCCTCCCTCTTGTCAGTGTTTTCCACATGTTCCTTTAGTCGATTTTGCGGACAACTTCCTCCTTTCTTTCCGTAGCAAGCCACTTAAATTTCCAACATCCTTCTATAGCATCACATCTCAAACGTTTCATTTCTTTTCTGTTTTGGTTTTCCCACAGACGATGATTCACTTCCACACAGTGCCGTACGACAGACATACATTCTCAAATCATCTCCACACCATGCAAGAACGCACAACTGAACTTTTTCACATCGAATTCGTCTTCGATTCAACAACGTTTCCTTCCCACTTCATATATATGGAACTAACATGTGTACTTCTCCCGCGTATGAGCGTGATTCCGAAACATTCGCTGATGCAGAATGAGATTGTCACTCTGCAGCGGAGTGTGCGCTGATATGAAACTTCCTGGCATATTAAAACTGTGTTCCGGACAGAGACTCGACCTCGGGACCTTTGCCTTTCGCGGGCAAGTGCTCTACCATCTGAGCTACCAAGCACGACTCACGCCCCGTCCTCACAGCTTTACTTCTGCCAGTATCTCGGCACACAGTTTTAATCTGCCAGGAAGTTTCATATCAGCGCACACTCCGCTGCAGAGTGAAAATCTCATTCTGGAAACATCCCCCAGGCTGTGGCGAAGCCATGTCTCCGCAATATCCTTTATCCCAGGAGTGCTAGTTCTGCAAGGTTCGCAGGAGAGCTTCTGTAAAGTTTGAAAGGTAGGAGACGAGATACTGGTAGAAGTAAAGCTGTGAGGACGAGGCGTGAGTCGTGCTTGGGTAGCTCAGATGGTAGAGCACTTGCCCGCGAAAGGCAAAAGTCCCGAGTTAGAGTGTCGGTCCGGCACACAGTTTTAATCTACCAGAAAGTTTCATTCGCTGATGTAAATCACAATCTTTTTTCTTGTTCAAAATATGACAACGAATGGAAAGATTTTATTAAATCGATCCAGTCATGGGTTATCAACTTTCTATAGTAGCTACTCATCTGTTATCCTTCAAAGTCATCTATATAATCTAAACGGCAGTTTCATCAAGAAGATTGAAATAAATCTTGGGACAGGTATAGGTTGAAGTGAACGTTACTTCATATTACACTGACTGCCCACCGCCACGTTGGATGCCGCCTGGTAGCATTACGGGCACGTGACGGGGTAACAAACTATGTAAGCGGAGCAGACACAAACAAGGGATCGTCCGCAGCTCATGGTCGTGCGGTAGCGTTCTCGCTTCCCGCGCCAGGGTTCCCGGGTTCGATTCCCGGCGGGGTCAGGGATTTTCTCTGCCTCGTGATGACTGGGTGTTGTGTGCTGTCCTTAGGTTAGTTAGGTTTAAGTAGTTGTAAGTTCTAGGGGACTGATGACCATAGATGTTAAGTCCCATAGTGCTCAGAGCCATTTGAACCATTTGAAACAGGGGATCACCCTAGCGAAGATAGGAGATGTAAATGGGGAAATCCATTCAGATAAGCGACTTCAACAAAGGGTAGATTATTATTATGCAGGGTCTGTGAACGAGTATCTCGCAAACGGAGAAGCTGGTCGAATGTTCAAGTGCTACTGTCGTGAACAAAAATGGTTCAAATGGCTCTGAGCACTATGGGACTTAACATCTGAGGTAATCAGTCCCCTAGAACTTAGAACTACTTAAACCTAACTAAGCTAAGGACATCACACACATCCATGCCCGAGGCAGGATTCGAACCCGCGACCTTAGCAGTCGCGCGGTTCCAGGCTGTCGCTCCTAGAACCGCTCGGCCACTCCGGCCGGCCAGATTGTTACATTCTTTTATTAAAATCGTATATTCTGTAGCTAAATAGAGAAGATTCTCCAAAGGCCAAATAAATAAATAATAAAAACTAGTAGTGGAGCAATGTTTCTTTATTAACAGCACTGTTGCAATCTTCGGATTTCAAAGCTGACAATGTTAAAATGAAATCCGTTTGCAGAAGCCTCCATTATTCTTCAACATGGCTGGCATGATTAAATTGTAAATCGAATATCATTAACAACAGTTCATAATAATTCTTCAGTTGCTTAGGTTTGCTCACTTTGCTTCTGGGGTGTACATACAGCTGCAGAATATCAATCCGATAGTATTGTTAAATAATAGTGTATTTATATAGGAACGAGATTGACATATTATTGACTCACGTTACTTACCTTTTCTTTGCGTAAAATAACACGCGTTCTCAAACAATGTATCATAATTGGGTAGACGAGTTCACCTCCCGCCTCCTCTTCTCTCCCCTTCAACATCTCGCGAATAGGAGGGCTGTGATTCTCATTAGGCTGTACAGTACTTCCCGCTCGCGCGTTAGGCGGCTGCAGTGGGGCAGGCGAGTGACTAACAGCCAGTGTGCGCGAAATTTCGAAAATGTACATTCCGAAGGTTGTAACAATGTAATATGAGAATTATGACCCAAATATTGGCGACGGATCGATTTCTGGGGCTAGTATAGTGAAAGTCCGCTTTTTTTTCCTCCTTAAAATATAAGGTCGAATTAGTGATATTTCCTTGTAATAAATAATTCTAATACCACAACTACTATGTGTGGCGAGCTATGCATTGATCAACACCTCTGCATTGCCGACCCATGAAGGATTGTCACGGTATATTAATAGTTGACAATATCATTCAGTCCCAAGGCCGTCGAATACATGTGATTTGTCAAGCGAAACCCACCAACCACGAATCTATAGCGAGGCTGCTTTGTTGCCGTTCAAGTAAACTGCGATGCACCATCATCATGACTGGCACCGGGTTTTTATGTAAATTTCTTTTTCAAGTCTCTTCTGGCCGCAGGTGATCGCTACGTGCAGCCACCTGTGTAAAGGGCTTAAAAACAGAACCCGCTGTCTCGGCAAAGCGCCGTGCAGCGCATTGCAGCGGAACGCCCAGACCCTCCAGTCGCGAAAGGAGTAGTGGAGATCTTGACAGTTGGCGGATTTAAAGTCTAAAACAGTAGTAATAGTTGAAACGGGGTTTTCAAAACTTGAATAAACTTGATTTTATTTCTCATCTAACAATACTACTGCAAACTTTCCTAAGTCAACATCAGTGTATTATAGAATTATTTGATGCGGTAATTGTGTTCCACCTTTCAAATTTTAAAGTCTCAGACCACACGTCACGAACGCAGCTGACAGTGAGTATCAAAAGCTAGTGAGTACTTGTATGTTGCTTGGAATACTGACCATAGTTGCATGTCGCTTACTAGTTAGCCATAGTGTTAATGCCGCGATATGAGAACCACTAAAAAAGAAAATGGCCAGCTGCCAGTAGTACTCGCGCTCGCTGAGGTTTCCGTACAATCTTATATATTACACAGGATGGTCCATTGACAGTGACCGGGCCAAATATCTCACGAAATAAGCATCAAACGAAAAAACTACAAAGAACGAAACTCGCCTAGTTTGAAGGGGGAAACCAAATGGCACTACGGTTGGCCCGCTAGATGGCGCTGCCATAGGTCAAACGGATATCAACTACGTTTTTTAAATTAGGAACTCCCATTTTAAATTACATATTCGTGTAGTACGTAAAGAAATATTAATGTTTTAGTTGGACCACTTTTGTCGCTTTGTGATATATGGCGCTGTAATAGTCACAAACGTATAAGTACGTGGTATCACGTAACATTCCGCCAGTGCGCACGGTATTTGCTTCATGATACATTACCCGTGTTAAAATGGACCGTTTACCAACTGCGGAAAAGGTCGATATCGTGTTGATGTATGGCTATTGCGATCAAAATGCCCAACTGGTGTGCGCTATGTATGCTGCTCGGTATCCTGGACGACATCATCCAAGTGTCCGGACAGTTCGCCGGATGGTTACGTTATTAAAGGAAACAGGAAGTGTTCAGCCACATGTGAAACGTCAACCAAGACCTGCAACAACTGATGAAGCCCAAGTAGGTGTTTTAGCTACTGTCGCGGCTAATCCGCACATCAGTAGCAGACAAATTGTGCGAAAATAGGGAATCTCAAAAACGTCGGTGTTGAGAATGCTACATTAACATCGATTGCACCCGTACCATATTTCTATGCACCAGGAATTGCATGGCGACGACTTTGAACGTCGTGCACAATTCTACCACTAGGCACAAGAGAAATTACCGGACGATGAGGGATTTTTTGCACGCGTTCTATTTAGCAACGAAGCGTCATTCACCAACAGCGTTAACGTAAACCGCCATAATATGCACTATTGGGCAACGGAAAATTCACGATGGCTGCGACAAGTGGAACATCAGCGACCTTGGCGGGTTAATGTATGGTGCGGCATTATGGGAGGAAGGATAATTGGCCCCCATTTTATCGATGGCAATCTAAATGGTGCAATGTATACTGATTTCTTACGTAATGTTCTACCGATGTTACTACAAGATGTTTCACTGCATGACAGACTGGCGATGTACTTCCAACATGATGGATGTCCGGCACATAGCTCGCGTGCGGTTGAAGCAGTACTGAATAGCATATTTAATGACAGGTGGATTGGTCGTCAAAGCACGCAGGTTCACTGGATCTGACGTCCCCGGATTTCTTTCTGAGGGGAAAGTTGAAGGATATTTGCTATTGTGATCCACCGACAACGCCTGACAACATGCGTCACCACAATGTCAATGCATGTGCAAACATTACGGAAGGCGAACTACTCGTTGTTGAGAGGAATGTCGTCACACGTATTGCCAAATTCATTGAGGTTGACGGACATCATTTTGAGCATTTATTGCATTAATGTGGTATTTACAGGTAATCACGCTGTAACAGCATGCGTTTTCAGAAATTATGAGTTCACAAAGGTACGTGTATAACACTGGAACAACCGAAATAAAATGTTCAAACGTACCTGCGTTCTGTATTTTAATTTACAAAACCTACCTGTTATGAACTGCTCGTCTAAAATTGTGAGCCATATGTTTGTGACTATTACAGCGCCATTATCACAAAGCGAAAAAAGTGGTCCAACTAAAATATTCATATTTCTTTACGTACTACACGAATATGTAATAAAAATGGGGGGTTCCTATTTAAAAAAAAAAAAACGCAGTTGATATCCGTTTGACCTATGGTAGCGCCATCTAGCGGGCCAACCATAGCGCCATCTGGTGTATATATATATATATATATATATATATATATATATATATATATATATATATATATATATATATATATCTGTGTGTGTGTGTGTGTGTGTTTTCATCCATCCTAGGAATCGAGAATCTCAAAGATTTTTGCCTGTTATCGACATCGATACTGGCAAGATACTGGTCCCGGAAATTCCAAAACCTTATCAAAATCTCTACAGTAGCTCCTCAGGCTAGACCGGACATAACAAATAGAAGTGAGCAGATGATCTAATAAAACTTACATTTTACATTTTGCATGCTGTAATGTTCATCTATTATGGCTAAAATGGCTCTGAGCACTATGAGACTTAACTTCTGAGGTCATCAGTCGCCTAGAACTTAGAACTAATTAAACCTAACCAACCTAAGGACATCACACACATCCATGCCCGAGGCAGGATTCGAACCTGCGACCGTAGCGGTCACGCGTTCGTCTATTATGCTTCTGAGGGATTATGCACGAACGTATGTCCAAATGGCAAAAAATATTTTTTGTGTGTTATAATTACAGTTTAACGAGTTTCAGATTTTTTACTGTACTTGTTCTGTGGAACCTTGCTTCTTGCCGAATTTCATGGTCAACGGAAAGTACCCTATATATTTGGATGAGTGGGTTTTCGAGTATCAAAATATATAACAAATGACCGTATCTTTTGATTGAAGCGACTCACGAGCTTAAAAATTTTACACCTCCGATGGACCCTAGACCTTCGTATGTGGCAGATTTGAACTTCACACATCTTCCCGTTCCTGCGAAAAAGGGTTCTTAACAGTCGGACAGACAAACAACAAAGTGATAATATAAGGGTTCCGTTTTTACATACTGAGGCACAGAACCCTAACAAATGATAGTTCAAATGCAGAAATGATCATTTATAGTCCACAGAAAGTATAAGAGAACAGTATTAAATAGTGTGCCTCCAACCTTCAAAATCACCACTCACTTTTTTTACATACAGATTAAAAGAATTACACTAGAATGTTGAGGACATCTTAGTGAAAAGACACCTATGCCACACTGGTTTTCTGCCGACGATTACGTGTCACTCTGGCTTGGATGAACCAGTACTTGTTTCCTGAATTTTACTCCCAGCCAATAAAAAATGCCAACAATATTCATCAAAATGAACGGGATGTTGTTAAGAACAAGAAAAGGAGTTTGTATCACTTATGACAAACCGTTAAAGTCTTACAGAAAGCTACATTTAATTGCACGATTGCTTCGAAACAGGTTGTTATTCATTCATGTAGTTTCTTTCAGGTTTCTTACTCCGGACTGTACAAAGATTCACTGGTATTTTTCCTCTGTAATAGCTTTAGTTACTTTTGCTCATTCGTTAGGCAGCACTTGCGAAAACCGGTAGTTGACAACCGGTCGACCTTCAAGCTATCATCTGGAACTACATTTTCTGAAGGCTCCGCCGATGTGAATGGATTCACCTTCGTGTGCTTATCTTGGGTTGTACGCTTCATAAACATCAGTCCGTCGACCTTTCTCCCTCTCTCCTTACTGCATTGCAGAACGATGCTTTGTATCTGGAATTGAACCAAACTTATTTTCACCATGTTAGCATTATCAAGTCCTTTTTCACAGTCGAGGTCCTATCTGTGCTCAGACAATGAGCGCTTGGAACAACACAGACATTCCTCATTGGTTTACAATGGCATAACGCAGATTGTCTTCCGTTGCCTTCTTCCGATCTGTAAAGCAGTGCCACGTGTGTACCTGAGTCTTGTCGATCACCGTGAATTGGAGCGTGTTCCCGGTCATCCCATTATCTAACACAAAACAAGTACTTTTTATTCAGTTAAAATCTGTCATTAAAAAAGAGCAAACTAAAGAACGCACTAAGCTAATTTTTTGAACAATTCAGCGTAGTTGGCAGATACACCATTGTTTTCCTGCAGCTGCTGGGGTCTTTGGACGAATGTCAGAAGGGCTTCACGACAGTGCTTCGGAGGACCTATGCGCGGATGGAAACACTATGTGATCAAAAGTATCCGGACACCCCCCCAAAACATACGTTTTTCATATCAGGTGCATTGTGCTGACACCTAATGCCAGGTACTCCATATCAGCGACATCAGTAGTCATTAGACATCGTGAGAGAGCAGAATTGGGCGCTGCGCGGAATTCACGGACTTAACGCGGTCAGGTGATTGGGTGTCACTTGTGTCATACGTCTGTACGTGAGATTTCCACACTCCTAAGCTTCCCTAGGTCCATTGCTTCCGATGTGATATTGAAGTGGAAACGTGAAGGGACACGTACAGCACAAAAGCGTACAGACCGACCTCGTCTGTTGACTCACAGAGACCGCCGACAGTTGAAGAGGGTTTTAATGTGTAATAGGCAGACATCTATCCAAACCATCACACAGGAATTCCAAACTGCATCAGGATCTACTGCAAGTACTATGACAGTTAGGCGGGAGGTGAGAAAACTTGGATTCCTTGGTCGAGCGGCTGCTCATAAACCACACATCACGCCGGTAAATGCCAAACGGCGCTCCGCTTGGTGTAAGGAGCGCAAACATTGGACGCTTGAACAGTGGAAACACGTTGTGTGGAGTGACGAATCACGGTACACAATGTGGCGGTCCGATGGCAGGGTGTGGGTATGGCGAATTCCTGCTGAACGTCATCTGCCAGCGTGTGTAATGCCAACAGTAAAATTCGGAGGCGGTGGTGTTATGGTGTGGTCGTGTTTTTCATGGAGGAGGCTTGCACCCCTTGTTGTTTTGCGTGGCACTATCACAGCACAGGCCTACATTGATGTTTCAAGCACCTTCTTGCTTCCTACTGTTGAAGATCAATTCGGGGATGGTGATTGCATCTTTCAATACGATCGAGCAGTTTGTTCATAATACACGGCCTGTGGAGGAGTGGTTACACGATATAAGATAACTATATTGGACTGGCCTGCACAGAGTCCTGACCTGAATCATACAGAACACCTCTCGGATGTTTTGGAACGCCGACTTCGTGCCAGGCCTCACCGACCGACAGTGCAGTACTCCGTGAAGAATGGGCTGCCATTCCCCAAGAAATCTTCCAGCACCTGATTGACATATGCCTGCGAGAGTGGAAGCTGTCAACAAGGCTAAGGGTGGGCCAACGCCATATTGAATTCCAACATTACCGATGGAGAGCGCCACGAACTTGTAAGTCATTTCCAGCCAGGTGTCTGGATACTTTTGATCACATGGTGTGGTTACTGATGTTTGATGCTTCAGATTTTTCCAGTATTATTAGCGCCTCGACCACCGTCGTGCTCGGTAACGTACAAATGTAATGCAGTGCGCATGAACATGCCGAACGGTCTCTGGCAACTGTCACATCCAGTAAGTATCTATCAGTGTAACTACAGAGCACTTAGAGTTGGGACGACCTTATAAAACTAGACGCCGGTTGACAGATGCCAAACGAATTCTCGGAAAGTGTAGACCACATACGAAGAAGTAGCTTACAAAGACTTTTTTCGAACGATATTTGAGTTTCCTCCTCAGTCTCTGGGCATTACCAGATAGAATTTAGGGAGGAAATAGAGAAAATCAAAAGAAGAGCTACACGTTTCTTCACTGGTTTCCGTATCAAAAGAGAAAGCTTTACTGAGATGACCATCCAACTTCGTAGGCAAACCCTAAGGTGCGATATTTATTTTGTTAAAATTCCGAGGGCGTACGCTCATAGACTAGTCAACCAACATACTGAATCCTCATACACATACCTTGCGAAAAGACTGACAGTAAAATTAGGGAGACTCCATCACATACGACTGCTTACCAACAGTCGTTCTTCACAAGCAGCTTCCGCAGTTGGAACAGGAAAGGGGGGAAGTTACCGTAGTCCAAGAAGTGCCTTTCGCCAGACGGCGTAAAGTGGGTTACAGAGTATATATGTAACTAGTTAGTTACATGCTCTATAGAACATCTGAACGAATTTTTCATCGAAAAGATGTGGAACACGTTAGTTTACAGAATACGTATACATGATTAGTGTTAACATTAATGAACATATTACCTTTAAATAGAAATTCATCCACGCAAAGAAGGAGCTATTCAGGAGAAACGATTTTTTGTTAGATTTAAAACTTGTTTTGTTATCAGTCAGACATTTTATTTTACTGGTCACATGATTAAAATATTGTGTTGCTGCATACTGAACTCCTTTCTGAGCCACTGACAGTTTTTGCAATGGGTAAAAAGGTCATTTTCCCTATGGTATTTTAGGTATGAACATCGCTGTTCGTCTCAAATTGTGATGAATTATTTATGATGAATTTGGTTAGTGAATATACGCATTAAGGTGCAGTTAAAATGCCTAACACCTTGAAAAGGCATGTACATGACTTCGGGTGAACTCTAAATATTATTCTTACTACTTGCTTTTGTGCAACCATTTTCTATCAAAGTGATGAGCCATTCCAAAAAATTATTCGCTAAGACATTATTGAGTGGAAATGTGCGAAATATGTCAGGAGATTGATTCGTTTGCTTCCAACACTAGCAATTATACGATTATGCCCCTTTCACTTGAAGTTTTCATCAATGTGTACACCACAAAATTGCCGGCCGAAGTGGCCGTGCGGTTAAAGGCGCTGCAATCTGGAACCGCAAGACCGCTACGGTCGCAGGTTCGAATCCTGCCTCGGGCGTGGATGTTTGTGATGTCCTTAGGTTAGTTAGGTTTAACTAGTTCTAAGTTCTAGGGGACTAATGACCTCAGCAGTTGAGTCCCATAGTGCTCAGAGCCATTTGAACCATTTGAACACCACAAAATTTAAAGCATTATATCCTGTTTACCGACTCTTGTCTTCTCAAAATTTATGGAGAGTCCTTTTTCAGAGACCCGCTTAATAATTTCATGAAAAACTTCATTAATAATCTCTTCTATGACTTTCTCTGTAGTGGTATTTGTTATAAAATTAGCGTCGTCTGCAAGAAGCACAAAGTTGCTTTTGAACGTTAAGTGGTCATTCACATTTATAGGAAATAGCAACGAACCCAAAATTGAACCTTGTGATTTCTCCTCAGTCACTAAAAATTTTTGGCCTTCCAACACTGTCTGAATTATCCAGCACAACTTTCTGCATTCTGTTTAAGTATGATTCAAACCAGCTGCGTGTAAAGCTCGATAAAACTAAGAGTGTAGCATGATATACAGTCTACAAAACACAACGCCTTGGAAAGATCAAAAAAAAAAAAAACAAACCAGCGATGTTTTAGTAACGATCACCTGATCTCACTCCCTGTGATTCCTGATTGTGGAGCTACCTGGAGGACAGGGTTTACCAGGGGACATCCAGACATGTGATGGTCTGGAGCGCAGCATATCAAGAGAGGTAGCCAGCACACCTACGGACATGCATGTATAGAATACAAAATACAATCCTGCGCTTTCAGACTCTTCTGGAATCTGATGGGCGCCATATTGAGCCTCTTTTGTAGCAGTAATGGCACAGGTAAGTAAAGGTATGATGCACCCTAACAGCACATTAAAAGTGTTCCAATTTAACTGTTTCTGCATTATTTCTCTTCCCCACGTCCTTGAAATTAATGCCACCAAATCTGGTCCTCGTACAGTAATTATTTTCTGTGTTATAACGTCTTAAATAGGGAAAGTTTAATTACAACCACCCGGTATTATGGTCCTCTACTGCTGTAATCTTTCAGTACTGTCTGTTTTTCACTTGTCTCTAATCTAAAAAAAATATGACACTTTCACTCCCGCAATCACAGGTCGATAGAGAAATCAAATGACGACATTTCATAAATCGTAAACTGCAGAATGATCGTGCCCCCTTTAACACTTCAACATCTGAGAAAATTGCAGGTCAAAAACTAGACGAGATACAGATCTGAAAGTTAATCACAGATTAAATCAAAGAGAATACACAAATTAGTACGATCACAGAACTGAACATAGTGTCCGACTTTGACAACTCAGTACTCAGGAGGTAGTGCCCCGCAGCTCTTACATATTTGAAAAATATTACCTCAGCGCCTTGAGCTGCCAGTAAAATACTTTACTTATACAACCAGTTTCAGTCGTCTGACCATCAGGTTCATAAAAGTATTCACAGCATGCAAAATCACTATCGTCAGGAGTAAAATCATGAGCAATACGATGTTACCATATCGTAACATACATTACGTCGTCAGTCTAGAGAAACTGTGCTAGGGTGTGTATTCATGTTGAAAATGTGGTCTGAGTGCACTTTCTAGCCCAGTTTTTATAGAGTGACGTAATTTATGTTACGATGTGATAACATTTTATTACTCACGATTTTATCACTTGGTGATAACGATTTTATATTTCCCTTAACATGATGCTGTGACTACTTTTATGAACCTGATGATGGCCGGACGACAAACTGATTGTACGTTACCAGCGGCTCAAGGCAGTGATGTGACATTTTTCCAAATTCAACCCCCTTGTGCTGCTATCAAGGCCTCTAAACGTCGAGACGTTGAATCAAAGACGGCTTGGATAGGTGCAAGGGTATGTCACTTCAGTCCACAAAGCACTAGCAGCTGTTTCCGGAGGACAGTTACATACAACCGTGTGGCAGATATGTTCGATGGGAGACGTGAAGCTAACAGCAGTTGCAATGTTCATTCTTTGAAGAAGAATTCATCATCTTTTGGGCTGCAGTTGGCATTGCTCTCGATATGTGGGTATCAAGATCGTATCTTTCCTCAGTGGCACCCTAAACCATCAGACTTGGAGTTTGTCTATAATGTTATTGATCACTGGAGAAGTGTGCGCCATATATAGGACCTCCACTGTACGACGCGATGGGGTAGCACCCTTCCACACACACTGTAACTTTGACACGTCTGCTGTGACATAATGTCCCAGCGCATTAAAGTATTTGTGGTTTGTGCATAATGGAAGCTAACGCAATGGTAAGCCTTCGACCCGTCGGGCCCGTATGGAAAGTTAGGAGCTTGAATACAAGTTCGAGTCATTCCATTCTGTGGTCACAGTACTTTGTGGAGCACGCGCTTTTACATTCATTGATTGGACATACATTTGCAAAAGAACCATTCCGACTTTTGTGTAGACCGATCACAGGTAAGCTCCTGAAAATATAGTATCTTAAAGAAAATGTCTAGATGCTAAGACATGTACTCTCTTGTGAAGCGAAAGGAAGGGGCTCTGAAAGGCGGTGCGTCTTTGTTCCGTTAACGTTTTGCTCATTAGAGGTGATGTATTACCTCTGGCGAGCAAGAAAAAATTGGGGGGGGGGGGGGGGGGCGTCAGAAACAGACGTGATGATGCTGAAGGAACCATCCCGGCATTTGCCTTAACATATTCAGTGAAACAAGTGAACACGCTGATCTGAACTCGCTCCTCCCAAAAATTGGTCCTCTGACATTCCAAGTGCGCCATATCTCCGTCTCGACTGATCTCCTCACAACAGTATCCAGATCCTTGAAATATGAACAATCTCGCTAAATGGTACATGTCATCGTTAACCACGATAACGGACGTCATCCTTTACGCAGCCAAACATCACAAGAGATGTTGTTGTTGTTGTTGTCTTCAATCCTGAGACTGGTTTGATGCAGCTCTCTTTGCTACTCTATCCCGTGCAAGCCTCTTCATCTCCCAGTACCTACTGCAGCCTACACCCTTCTGAATCTGCTTAGTGTATTCATCTCTTGGTCTCCCTCTACGATTTTTACCCTCCACGCTGCCCTCCAGTATTAAATTGGTGATCTCTTGATGCCTCAGCCCATGTCCTACCAACTGATCCCTTCTTCTAGTCAAGTTGTGCCACAAACTTCTATTCTCCCCAATCCTATTCAATACTTCCTCATTAGTTATGTGATCTACCCATCTAATCTTCAGCATTCTTCTGTAGCACCACATTTCGAAAGCTTCTATTTTCTTCTTGTCTAAACTATTTATCGTCCATGTTTCACTTCCATACATGCCTACACTCCATACAAATACTTTCAGAAACGACTTCCTGACACTAAAATCAATACTGGATGTTAACAAATTTCTCTTCTTCAGAAACGCTTCCCTTGCCATTGCCAGTCTACATTTTATATCCTCTCTACTTCGACCATCATCAGTTATTTTGCTCCCCAAATAGCAAAACTCCTTTACTACTTTAAGTGTCTCATTTCCTAATCTAATTCCCGCAGCATCACCCGACTCAATTCGACTACATTCCATTATCCTCGTTTTGCTTTTGTTGATGTTCATCTTATATCCTCCTTTCAAGTTACTGTCCATTCCGTTCAACTGCTTTTCCAAGTCCTTTGCTGTCTCTGACAGAATTACAATGTCATCGGCGAACCTCAAAGTTTTTATTTCTTCTCCATGGATTTTAATACCTACTCCGAACTTTTCTTTTGTTTCCTTTACTGCTTGCTCAATATACAGATTGAATAGCAACGGGGAGAGGCTACAACCCTGTCTCACTCCCTTCCCAACCACTGCTTCCCTTTCATGTCCCTCGACCCTTATAACTGCCATCTGGTTTCTGTAGAAATTGTAAATAGCCTTTCGCTCCCTGTATTTTAACCTGCCACCTTTAGAATTTGAAAGAGAGTATTCCAGTCAACATTGTCAAAAGCTTTCTCTAAGTCTACAAATGCTAGAGATATGACGACAAATATCGTCCTTCGTGATTATGCAGGGTGTTTCAGGAGCAACAATAAATATTTTATGAGGTGGCAGTTTAGAATAATTCGAATAAAAGATTTGATATAACACGTCAAATTTTTGTTGGTTAGAGAGAGAGCACCGTTCGAATGTAAATCAAACAAATAACACTTACAGAAGATGTAAAGCAAAAGCGAATGGTTAAGTCCAAAGTTCGTTTTCCATAAATTGCACTACTTCAGCGAAATTTCGAATTCTTTTGACAACATGTGCAGCTCTTCTGAGATGGGCTTTTCGTTCTTTTATGGAGCTCGTACTAATCACAATCTGATCAATCCGACTCTTGGGTTAACTTTTTTGTAGTCTTCATTTTTGAACCATCAAATATGACTATCTGTACCGATTCATCTTACGGAAAATATTAGGTTTAGGTGACCTGTCACCCGACGTCCAGAATGTGCAGAATGTGCAGAATCTCCCGTAATGCTGGAAGAACATACGCATCCTTATAGCCAAAGCAACCGTTTCCAATAATGCTGGAAGTTCGTTTTCGAGAAAATTTAGATAATTGGGCGCTGAACACGATGCGGTATCACAACAGCCCCAGAGAGCCGTCTGTCTGTCATACCACACGACGAATTTCGTGAATATGTGTCTCCAGAAAGAATTGTGAGTTTTTGTCGGACGACCGATGTGAGTTAGTAGTGTTATTGGAATGTCACGAGTGAAACTGGCTTGATGAGTAAACAGTTTTAATAGGATTATCCGGCAATCTTCTATCTTTATCCCCTTCTCGAAGCTGCTGAACCCACTGTAAATGATAAGGATAAAGGCTGTTCACACATAATGCCTGCCATATTCTATCAGGCTACGTGTAGAAATTCTGAGTGTGCTTGTTGAAGGACTACTTTCTACAAAATGAATGATGTTTTCTACTTCAAATACACTCTGTTCATTTGAACTTTTCGGATGTGATGTTATTTCCTCGGCACTACAACAGTCTCCTGTAGTTCAGCGAAAAAACGAAGTAACACTCTTCAGTCTGGGACTCTGCTGTTAGGAAATTATTTACCGTATTCTTTACAAGCAGCAACAGCGTTTCCGTTACAAAACCCGTATACAAATCCCATTTCGACACACTCATAATGTGTAAACACGTTCGGCATGTTTAGACGATACAGCAGTATTGGCCAAAACGTCACTATCACAATACACAATCAGAGTTCAAAAATTCAATTATGTAAACTCAAGCACAGCCTCGCAGTTTGACTTTAAAACAAATTTTCCAATCGATAAATAAACTACAGCAGCTGTAACAACAACGCGTGGAATTAAAAGTTATCTCTGTAACCAACTGTATTTCTCCAATCAATAAAAATGGAAACATGTTAAGGGAATGTTTTATTCGACTTTATCTGTACTACCAGCTCCTAAGGTATTTACTGTCCTTCCTGAAACACTATGTACAATGATGTTACCGTTTCATGTGAACCAGACGACAACCGTTCTTGAACTATTTCTTACTCTAGCTGTTATGAAACCCATTGTTGACTCGAGTTTTTTTAGTTTATTTAGTTATTCGCTACCGACACACGAAAAATGTTTGCTGTGATCTGGCACTTTTTTACAAACAGGACGGTTAACTTGCACAGTAATACGATGTTATCGAACTTTCCCTGGGCGTGAATAGTCTTGTTACAAGCAGCCTTTTCGGAGTGCGTTATTCAAATTGAGTACAACTAAAACTTGGTCAGCAAAGTTCGCTGAACATCAGGCAAGCAACCACGAGTTTTCCGGGCTCTTGACTACATTAGCAGCCACAAGCAAGTTGCAATTATTTCTACTTTACTCACTATATCTTCCGAAGCTGAAGGAACGTGGTTCTTGCTTTAGTTTAGAACGTAAGAAACGAATGGATGAGACTGTGCTATCACTACATTGCTTTTGTTAGTTGACTGTCTCATTACGGATAGTATAGCGATTTTATCAACTTCTGGTTGCTTTCGGTTACACGTATTGTACCCGTTTCATTACACTACTGTTCGGCGTTTTCATCTCACTCTTTATAACTAACAGAGAATAGTGGTGGTTGTTGGGATGTTTAAGGAGGACTAAACAGCGAAGGTCATCAGTCCCCCATTCCAAAAACAGGCGAGACATAAATTCACGAAGCAGGTAAAACCCCAAGGGGAAGGAGACCCCCCCAGGCCCTAAAAGAACACAAATGCGGCAACGAACACTACAGACACGCAGAGTACAGATGAACACCAAACAAAAAGAAACAGAAGAAAAGAAGATGGCCGGAGACCGGTTGACTAACCACGAGAACAAAAAAAAGGGAAAGAGTCAACCATCCGACGACACACCAAAACAGCAACAAATATTGAGAGACGCGAGGACAAAAGACACAGAAAGGGAAAGGTGCAGGACCTCCCTAAATGGAACCATAAAAAGGACTACCACGGATAAAATTTAAAACGTCATCAGCCATGGAGGCATCGTCACATAAAACGAAAGGCAAAGTGCCCGGGAAATTAAAAGACTGCCGGAGGGTGCGCAGTCGGGGACACTCCAACAAAATGTAGGCGACCGTCAGCTGGGACCCACACCGACACAGGGGGGATCCTCCTGACGCAAAAGATGACCGTGCGTCAGGTAGGTATGGCCGATGCGCAGCCGACACAGGACGACAGAGTCCCTGCGAGAAGCCCGCAGGGAGGAGCGCCACACATCGGTCGTCTCCTTGACAGCCCGCAGTTTATCCGGGGATGTCATGCCACGCCACTCAGCAGTCCACATCCCAAGTACCTTACGGCGCAACACCAGCTGCTGATCGCGAGCCGTGAGGCCGATCTCCAAAGCTGGGGCGTCGATCGCCCCCTTTGGCCAGCCTGTCAACACGTTCGTTCCCCGGGATGCCAACGTGACCTGGCGTCCAAACAAAGACCACCGTACGACCAGAACGGGTAATGGCGGAAACAGACTCCTGAATAGAGGACACCAAAGGAGAAGAGGTATAGCAGCGGTCGATGGCCTGGAGGCTGCTCAGGGAGTCACTGCAGATGACGATGGACGTACCTGAGCAGAAACGCATATGCTCAAGAGCGCGCAAGATGGCCACCAGCTCTGCAGTAAAAATACTGCAGCCAGCCGGCAAGGAGCGCTGCTCAACATGGGCAGCGTGTGCAAAAGCGTAGGCAGTGCGACCATCAACCAGGGAACCATCAGTGTAGACAGTCTCACAGCCCGAAAATGAGGCGAGGAGCGCAAGAAAACGGCGACGGAGGGCCACAGGCAGAACCGAGTCCTTGGGTCCCTGTGCCAAGTCCAGACGGACGGACAGACGGGGCAAACACCAGGGAGGCGTAGGTGCACGGACTCGGAAGGGAGGCAGAAGAAGGAATGACCCCAGTTCCGACAGCAAGGACTGGACGTGGACAGCTATGGAAAGCCCAGACCTAGGTCGCCTTTCGGGCAGATGGAGGACCATGGCAGGAAAAAGCAGGCGACGATTGGGATGGCCCGGCGAGCAATGCACATGGACAGCATAGTCGACGAGTAGTCGATGGCGGCGAATCCGCAGCGGGGGAACCCCAGCCTCCACCAGTAGACTATCCACGGGGCTCGTACGAAAAGCACCAGTTGCAAGCCAAACCCCACAGTGCTGTATGGGGTCTAACAACTTCAACACTGAGGGTGATGCAGACCCATAGGCCAGGCTCCCATAATCAAGCCTGGACTGCACAAGGGCTCTGTATAATCGCAACAGCGTGCAGCGATCCGCACCCCAAGATGTGTGGCTCAGGCAGCGGAGGGCGTTGAGGTGCCGCCAGCACTTTTGCTTCAGCTGAGTAATATGAGGAACCCATGTGAGCCGGGCATCAAAGACGAGTCCTAAGAAGCGGCAAGTGTCCACCACTTCAAGCAGGTGGCCGTCGAGGTAAAGTTCGGGATGAGGGTGGACCGTCCGACGCCTGCAGAAGTGCATAACTCGAGTCTTGGCTGCAGAGAACTGAAAACCATGAGTCAGAGCCCATGATGCTGCCTTGCGAATGGCTACTTGCAGCCTGCGTTCGGCAACTCCCGTAGTCATGGAGCCAAATGAGATGCAGAAGTCGCCGGCATACAATGAAGGAGACACCGACGACCCCACAGCTGCAGCCAGACCATTAATGACCACTAGAAATAAGGAGACGCTCAACACCGAGCCCTGCGGGACCCCATTTTCCTGTATATAAGATGAACTAGAGGCGGCACCGACTTGCACCCGGAAAGAGCGGCGCAATAAAAAGGTTTGAAGAAAAGCCGGGAGCTGACCACGAAGACCCCACTCATGCAACGTAGCAAGGATGTGATGCCTCCATGTGGTGTCACACGCCTTCCGCAGATCAAAAAAGACAGCAACGAGATGTTGACGTCGGGCAAAGGCCGTACGGATAGCAGATTCCAGCCGCACCAAATTGTCCGCTGCAGACCGGCCCCGACGGAAGCCACCCTGGGATGGAGCGAGGAGACCGCGCGACTCAAGGACCCAACTGAAACGCCGCCCAACCATACGTTCGAGCAATTTGCACAAAACGTTGGTGAGGGTAATGGGACGATAGCTGTCCACCGCCAGTGGGTCCGCACTGGGTTTCAAGATGGGGACAATAAGACCCTCTCGCCATTGCGACGGGAACACGCCCTCGCTCCAAATGCGGTTAAAGATGGTGAGGATGTGTCTCTGGCAGTCCCTGGAGAGATTCTTCAGCATCTGTGCATGGATGCAGTCTGGTTCTGGTGCTGTATCAGGGCAATCGGCGAGGGCAGCGAGGAATTCCCTCTCGCTGAAAGGAGCATTGTATTTTTCAGAACGACGCGTGTGGAATGATAACGGCGTCTGCTCGGCTTGCTCCTTTAAAGAGCGAAAGGCGGGGGGATAAGTTGCAGTCGCAGAGCTCTTAGCAAAGTGCGCAGCAAGGTGTTCAGCAATGGCGGCAGCGTCCGTGCAGACAGCGCCGTCCAAGGAGATCCCAGGGACACCCATAGGGGTCTGGTATCCGTAAATCCGCCGGATCCGGGACCACACGAGCGAGGGGGAGACACGGGAGCCCAAGGAGGAGACATACCTCTCCCAGCACTCCTGCTTACGCCGCGCAATAAAACGACGGGCCAAGGCACGGAGCCTCTTAAAGGCGATGAGGGTCTCGAGAGACGGGTGCCGCCTATGACGCTGGAGAGCCCGCCGACGGTCGCGAATAGCCTCAGCAATCTCTGGCGACCACCAGGGTACAGCCTTCCTCCGAGGGAGTCCAGAAGAGCGGCGGATGACAGCCTCGGCCGCCGAAATGATGGACGTGGTTAAGACATGGACCACCTCGTCAATGTCACCCTGTGGGGGAGACTCAATGGTTGCAGCGGAAGTAAAAGCCGGCCAGTCAGCCCTGTGGAGAGCCCAGCGGGGCAGGCGCCCAGAAGAATGACACTGGGGCAGTGACAAATAGATGGGAAAATGGTCACTACTACACAGGTCAGGATGCACTCTCCAGTGGAGGGACGGGACAAGTCCGGGGCTGCAAAGAGAGAGATCGATGGCCGAGAACGAGCCATGGGCCACAATGAAATGCGTGGGAGCACCGGTGTTCAAGAGGCTAAGCTCGAGCTGAGACAGCAAATGCTCCACAGCACGACCGCGGTCATCGACGACAGTCCCACCCCATAGAGGGTTGTGGGCATTGAAATCGCCCAGTAACAAGAAAGGTGGCGGCAATTGGGCCAGCAGCGCAGCCAGCTCATGCTGCGCGACATCACCATCCGGTGGAAGGTAAAGACTGCAGACGGTAATAGCCTGTGGCGTCCACACCCTAACAGCGACAGCCGCTAAAGCCGTTTGTAAAGGTACAAACTCGCTGTGAAGAGAGTTAAGGACATATATGCAGACGCCACCAGACACCCTTTCATAAGCTGCCCGGTTCTTGTAATAACCCCGATAGCCACGGAGGGCGGGGGTTCGCATTGCTGGAAACCAAGTTTCCTGCAGAGCAATGCAGAGGAAAGGATGAAGGCTGATAAGTTGTCGGAGCTCAGCTATATGGTGGAAGAAACCGCCGCAGTTCCACTGGAGGATGTTATTGGCCATGTCTGAGAGAGGCGTGACAGGACTTGGAAGGCAGATTACGCCGCTGGGTCACCTGCTGCCTGCGATTGAGCACCGGTGCTAGCGCTATCCATGGCGTCTGAAGCACCGGCGAGATCGAGGTCCTCAGCGGACGCCAGAATCTCCACCTCATCCTCAGACACAGAGCTTGTAGGAAGCGATGGGACGGGGGCCACCGCAATGTCGGTATTCTTGGGGACTTTCTTCTGCTTCTGCTTCTGTTTCTGTTTCTCGCGTTGTGCCTTCGGTGGTTCAGGCTTGGAGGGCTTCACAGGGTCAGTCTCAGGGACGGACGACGACCGTGAGGCCCTACGACCAGGGACTGGTGGTTGTTTGAGCCACTTGCGGGTGTCTGCTGTGCCGCTGGTCGGAACTTGTGAAGGGAGGTCCCCAAGGGACCCCTTCCTTGCGAGAGTAGCCGAAGAAGTCTTACGCTTCTCCGGCTAGGAAGGGGGAACTGATGTCCCCGATTGTTGGGGGGGTGTTGCTCCTGAAGTAGATGGAGCAGGAGCAACAGGTTGTGCAGTGCCCCTCCACAAGGAAGGGGGCTGGTGGATGCTGACCGATCTTAGAGCCGATTCGTGATGATGGGAGAACCGTCGTTGCAGCAGCGGCGTAGGTTGACGTCATTGCCACAGGATGGAGCCGCTCGTATAACCGTCTAGCCTCGGGGTAGGTCAGGCGGTCCAGGGTCTTATATTCCATTATCTTCCTTTCTTTCTGGAATATCCTACAGTCCGGCGAGCAGGGGGAATGGTGTTCTCCGCAGTTAACACAGATAGGAGGCGGGGCACATGGAGTATCAGGATGCGAAGGACGTCCACAATCCCGACACGTGATGCTGGAAGTACAGCGAGATGACATGTGCCCGAACTTCCAGCATTTAAAACACCGCATCGGAGGAGGGATATATAGCTTCACATCACAACGGTAAACCATCACCTTAACCTTTTCGGGTAAGACATCACCCTCAAAGGCCAAGATGAAGGCACCGGTGGCTACCTGATTATCCCTCGGACCCCGATGGACGCGCCGGACGAAGTGAACACCTCGTCGCGCGTAGTTCATCGTCGGACTGCAGAAGAAGATCCCTGTGGAATATAATACCCTGGACCATGTTTAAACTGTTATGGGGAGTGATGGTGACGGAAAACATCCCCCAACTTGTCACAAGTGAGCAACCTCCGTGACTGGGCAGAGGATGCTGTTTTGACGAGAACCGACCCAGAGCGCATTTTGGACAAGCCCTCCACCTCCCCGAACTTGTCCTCTAAATGCTCCACAAAAAACTGCGGCTTAGTTTGCATAAAAGATTCACCATCGACCCGCGTACAGACAAGGTACTGGGGTGAATAATCTCCACTGCTGTCTTTAGCCATGCGTTCCTCCCATGGAGTGGCCAGGGAGCGAAATGATCTTGGATTGAATTGCTTGCCGTTGAGGTTAGACCTCGATCGCTTAGAGACTGCTGGTGGAGGCCCACCAGCGAGAGATGATGTACCACGTTTCATTGCGGGTCATCCGCCCTGATGCCACCCACTCCGACCAGGGGCTCTCCCCACGGGCGCCACCCAGCCACAGCAAAGACCACCTGGCAGGATGGCCTTTGCTGGGAGTCCCGATGCCCCAGATGGATAGGCATCTACTCCTCGGCATACGTGGGGAGGTAGCAGCTCAGGCATCAGCAGTGCGATCCCTGTGTAGTCAGGGGGCTACCACCAACAGGGTACATGACGACCCCACCACAACGGACTGGCTACCGTGCTGGATGTCGGGTGTCAAATATCCATATGTGCCAGGAGGGCAAAGATGGAAGTTCATAATGGAGGGCATGTATGCTGCCCGGAACACACAGCAGCTGATGTGGCTGGAAGCACGGTGTAAGGCCAACTCCATGACAATATTGGGTGTGCCAGATCTTAGGGCAAGATGGATATATAATACACCACGTAAGGCGTCCTTCCCCAAATGGTATGCACTAACAGAAAATTTTGAAAGGTAGTGGTCAAACCCCTTAGGGGACCATCACATTAAGGCCGAAACGTTTGAGACTCCTTTTAGTCGCCTCTTATGACAGGCAGGAATACTGCGGGCCTATTCTTACCCCCGAACCCACAGGGGGTAAACAGAGAATAGACGAGAAGTAGCGTAGGGTAGTTGCTAACCTCGGCGCATTTCAAGTACATATTCCAGTATGCTTAACTTGTATTAACTGCTCCGTGCAGAAAGTCAGTACCACTATTGTATCAAGTCTTGGTTTTATTTCAAAGGGGGTAAATTGATGCAAATTACTCCTTTACATCAAATGATGTTCAAAGAGGCATAGTGTGCTGAATTGTAAGTACACCACCTTCGTGACAGGCGCTAATTCGATAATCAGCTGCCGTTCATGGAGAAAAATAACTTCACCTCACCGATAAATGTGAACTTATGTATTGTAATTGTCTTGGTTGTCCTCTTTACTTGCTCATAAGGAGAAAGTTTCAGACACGAACAACCAACTCGGCTCATATTTGGCAGGTCGCTTGTGTACATTGTAAAATGAAAGACACTAAAGCATTTCGGCCACTAGGCTGTCCGGAGCCCTGTCTTCTTGCGACCGTACGTTCTCGTAGCCGCTGCTCTCAGCAATCATGTACAGTGGCTACATTCCTGCCAAGTTCAAAAAATGGTTCAAATGGCTCTGAGCACTATGAGACTTAACTTCTGAGGTCATCAGTCCCCTAGAACTTAGAACTACTTAAACCTAACTAACCTAAGGACATCACACACATCCATGCCCGAGGCAGGATTCGAACCTGCGACCGTAGCGGTCGCGCGGTTCCAGACTGTAGCGCCTCGAACCGCTCGGTCACCTCGGCCGGCTCCTGCCAAGTCTTCCTGCAATATCGCGGAAGGAATATCAGCTTGTCGTAACCCTATTGCACGGCCTTGTTCATAATATTGGCGTCTTTATCACCTCAAAGCATTCTCGACTAACTTTTACTCACTACATCCAATCTCAAAGGTATCTAACGCTCACGACCGTTACAGCGTGTATTAAAAGCAAACCTAAAAAGCATCCTCATAGCGGCGTAACTAGCGCCGTTCTTATGCGACTGGCACGAAATTCGAATAGGCATCATCTTACAGTTGTAGAAACACCTACTAACTTACGTTTATGTTGCACAACTCCTCCTTGGCGTTGCGATTTCTTTTCCCATCAGTGTATTATAATAGCGACGCAGACCAACGTCTCGCTGTCAGGAAACGAGGTCGCCCTACTGTAACAAATATAACCAAGCACGCAACAGATACGGTTCGTGTGCTTACTGTTAACAATGCTTTAGTCTTTCTCAGAATGGGGAACGGTCCACTAACCACCGAGTTTGGCTGGTGAAGCTGATGCACCAGCAGCCATGAATTATTTGCAATAAATACGGCAAGTCCGACATAGAAAAAGACTGATAACTGTATGTTGTTGCGACAAAAAATTTGTTTTTTTAATAACACAAGCAATAACGGTTTTCTTTAAACCAAATTACGATGTGTACCGAATTTCGGCTATAATCAGGCTTTGTGCGTAGCTGAAATTACTGACTCTGAAGTTGAAAACTTTGTCATTTAAGCCTCTCTAAATCCATCTAATTTCATTTTAATGTAGATGATTTTGGTCAGATAATGCTACTTGTAAACATGTATTTCAATCAATCTGCAGTCACGATGCCCTCACTTAGTCACAAATGCCCGCAACATCGGATTTCGTAACTTCGCACTCCGGATATCTCAACAACACTGGAAGTAGCCACAACAAATGGCAATAAACTACACGAAAGTTTTAAAGAATTCTTGCCAAATGGAAAAAGCAATGCTATTTAAAACTTAAAAACTGAATTGTATTTTAAAAGATGAAAATGTTCAAATTTGTGTGAAATCTTATGGGACTTAACTGCTAAGGTCACCAGTCCCTAAGCTTACACACTACTTAACCTAAATTGTCCTAAGGACAAACACGCACACCCATGCCCCAGGGAGGACTCGAACCTCCGCCGGGACCAGCCGCACAGTCCATGACTGCAGCGCCCTAGACCGCTCGGCTAATACCCTGCGGTTTTAAAAGATAAGTTTTTATTGTTACAAATCAGGAATGTATAAACAATAGGTTACGACTTTTTCACAAAAAGAAAAAAAAGACGATATGTGCTATAAACGAATTCCTGCATAAGAATTCCATTATTATTTTTATTAATGGTGTTACTGTTTCTAGTGAATCACGAACTGGCACAACTCTTTCTTCTCGGCGCTATTGTAACGGCCTGCGTGTAAGGTATATTAAATGTAAACGTTTTCGTGTAGAACACAGGGTTTGTGATTTTGGTGGCGCAGGAGGAAACGAGAGGCCAGTATGTGGTGCTAGTACATAGCCTACTCGCCTCAAATAGCACCAAATGGAACACTTCGACGCTCTCATTCTACCGACGGATCATCACCGTGAGTTTCACACAACCTATCTCCACGAGAAAAGGGATTTAATGCAGATCACTGGTGCAAAAACTTGTAACATCGATCTGAACGCCATTTTCTCCGCTCGCTGTCCAGATACCAGTGAATAAAGCATCTTTCACGACCAAGATTCGATCCGGGTACCTCAGAGCTGAGCGCCACTGTGTATCTCCCTCGTCGCGTGAGTGTTTAAAAGTCAAGTGCATGTACTAAAATGGGCGGCATGTAGCTATACATGAAACCTCTATGTAACCGTTGTATGCCTCAACACTGCTACTAAAGGACAGTCACTTTCTCAGCACGGCACGCGTTTTCTCCAAGCTTGCACTTTCCCTTAAAATATTAGCATAGCACTTCCAATTAGTGAAGCGTCACCGATGAACGGTATTAACAGCCGCCATTATCATGTTACGAGAGAGGTACTAGACTCCAACAAATGAGCAGTTCTGCATGAAAAAAAAAAAAAGGAAGACTTGTCCTAGCCAACAACATAACACAGCTGGTTGTAAATCAGCAGCGACGTTGTAAACGGCGTCAGCTTATCAGTGTCAAGGCTGAACGTGTTCCAAGCGGGCTGCGACTTCGAAAGAAACAGGTATTTATTGCAGCCTGAAACCTGAAATAGCACGAGCAAAAGAAACGCTCGTTTTTGAAACAGATAGTGTAGAAGCCATAGAAAAGCAAGTTTCTCAAAGTGGTGTTATTATCCCAGTCTATATTTTAAAAAAATATTAATCATGTGTGGCTATAACAACTACAGTGACTTTTCGTGACATGTGAACGATTATAAAAACCGAACTGCACCTCTGAATCAGGTTAAGAAATTTTGCCTTGTCTTATTTACTCTCATTAATGACAGTTCATGCTATTAGCACCCAACAATTTGTGGTAGCAATGCTTTAGTTGCGTAATTGATATGCAAATTAATTTATAAAATTCAAATGTGATTAAATCTACATCCACATAGATTCTCTGCAAATCACATTCAAGTGCCTGGCAGAGGGTTCATCTAACCACCTTCACAATTCTCTATTATTCCAATCTCGTATAGCACACGGAAAGGATGAACACCTATACCTTTCCGTACGAGCTCTGATTTCCCTTTATTTTATCATGGTGATCGTTCCTCCCTATGTAGGTCGGTGTCAACAAAATATTTCGCATTTTTTTGGAGGAGAAAGTTGGTGACTGGAATTTCGTGAAAAGATTCCGTCGCAACGAAAAACGCCTTTTAATGATTTCCAGTCCAAATCCTGTATCATTTCTGTGACACTCCGTCCCATATTTCGCGATAGTACAAAACGTGCTGCCTTTCTTTGAACTTTTTCGATATACTCAGTCAGTCCTATCTGGTAAGGATCCCACACCGCGCAGCAGTATTCTAAAAGAGGACGGACAAGCGTACTGTAGGCAGTCTCCTTAGTAGGTCTAATTGTTCGTAATTGTAATACCTAGGTATTTAGTTGAATGTACGGCTTTTAGATTCGACTGATTTATCGTGTAACCGAAGTTTAATGAGTTCCTTTTCGCACTCATGTGGATGACCTCACACTTTTCGTTATTATTGTCAACTGCCACTTTTCGCACCATTCAGATATCTTTTCTAAATCGTTTTGCAGTTTGTTTTGATCTTCTGATGACTTTATTAGTCGATAAACGACAGTGTCATCTGCAAACAACTGAAGACGGCTGCTCAGATTGTCTCCAAAATCGTTTATATAGATCACTTCTGTTTCACTCGATGACTTTCCGTCAATTACTACGATCTCTGACCTCTCTGACAGGAAATCACAAATCCAGTCACATAACTGAGACGATATTCTATAAGCACGCAATTTCACTACGGGCCGCTTGTGTGGTACAGTGCCAAAAGCCTTCCGGAAATCCAGAAATACGGAATCGATCTGAAATCCCTTGTCAATAGCACTCAACACTTTTGTGAATATAGAGCTAGTTGTGTTTCACAGGAACGATGTTTTCTAAACCCATTTTGACTGTGTGTCAATAGACCGTTTTCTTCGAGGTAATCCATAATGTTCGAACACAATATATGTTCTAAAATCCTGCTGCATACCGACGTTAACGATATGGGCCTGTAATTTAGTGGATTACTCCTACTACCTTTCTTGAATATTGGTGTGACCTGTGCAACTTTCCAGTCTTTGGGTACGGATCTTTCATCGAGCGAACGGTTGCATATGATTGTTAAGTATGTAGCTAATGCATCAGCATACCCCGAAAGCGACATAATTGGATTACCGTCTGGACCAGAAGACTTGCTTTTATTAAGTGATTTAAGTTGCTTCACTACTCAAAGGATAATTGCTTCTACGTTACTCATGCTGGCAGTTGTTCTCGATTTTAATTCTGAAATTTTTACTTCGTCTTCTTTTGTGAAGGCATTTCGGAAGGCTGTATTTAGTGTGTATTAACTCAAATCCAATTAATATTTTACAGAATATTCAAGATATAAGAATTTTCAGCTAGTGGTATTAACCCAGATGGTATGTTCCTGTACGATTGATTAACAAACTTATGTCTACTACGACGTTTAAAACTGTTTTCTATTGAAAATGGGTCTCTGAATAGGTCATGAGTACATCAGTACACTGATGCAACCCTTGTCAGTATTCTTAATTAACGAGTTTACAAAAATGGCTTTGTGATTACCTACATGTGAACAGCAAGGTTGCTGGTTAGACAGTCTCACCTGCAATGCCACATAAACGTCATATAATGAGATACACCGCTCGCCTTTTTTTTTTTGCGCATTTTCCGACTCAATTTTAGAAAAAGATGGCTAGCTACCATTGTCACAACTTAAATCACTGTGGGGAAAACATTTCTTCAATATTTGTGTCACTAGAGGAGGTATGTGTATTACCACAAAGTAAATACTAAGGCACTGACCATTACCGTTTTCCTGAAATCTAATTTGATATCTTCAACGGTGAACGAAATACTAGCTATATCAGAATTACGCGCACAGCTATATTTTAACGTAAAGAAAATATCGGGTGGTTATAATTGAGCTGAAGTTGTACCAAGTACTGCAGTGCGGGTTAATACAATTGTAGGGCGTCCGTATTTTACGGACCTTACATGAGCTTGATCCATAAAGACAGGCCGATATGTAATCGTGAAGTTTATTATATCACCTTTGTGAAGAGCGTTACACTTGGTTCCAAGTTCAACAATATTGATATACCTACATTAATCTAACAGTTGGTGGTGCCTACTCCATGGTCTTTCTCTTACAGGCAGCTACCTTACAACTGTGCGCCAAACGCTCTCTTACACCAACACTAGCATTATCTCTGGGTCTGCGGTCATACACAGACATACATTGTTTACAAAATCATATTCGGGTGCCACATTCTCGACAGTTTTGACCACTCGACAGGCACTTTCGTCCGCGTTGTTACTTAGCAGATAATGTTTTCCCGCTTTTCTTGTACGCGGTATAAATCTACGATACGGTGCCTCTTGAAGCGCCAAACACTTCGGCTCCATTGGTTACGGAAGAATCCACAGCATGAGCACCAACAATCTATCCACCTTCAGATTCACTTACCTCCGACATTATGCAATCACAACTAAACAGACGCCGGTTCTGATCACGACTTGCAACTTGCTGAGGACATTTGCACGTTATCAGATACAACAGCGCAACCTATAGGCCTGGCTACCATCTGCATTTCTCGCCGTGTTTCTGTAATTGCGTCCAACCCGCGTACTTGCTGTTAGAAAAAAGTGAATGCCAGAGAAAGATTTCAGAAGAGATTTACTTGTGCACTGGTCACTGGGAAGCACTACCTCAATAATTAGGTTGTAGAAAAATATCCGCTACCAGTCACAATAAAGGGTTATTTATTTGTCACACGACCGGTTTCGGGCTTGCACCCATCCTCAGGTGTTTATACATTCATGTACATGTTTATTCTGTTGGAGATCACTGTGTAAATACATAAAACTTATTTGCTGGTGACTACACAGATACAAGTGGGACAATTGTAAGTGGTAAGGCAGCATTTGACGAAAATACATCTGCACCTACATAAAGACAAAGCACCATTATTACAGTTATGCAGGGGTGATAGTGGCAAAACTATCAGCACAGCATAACTGTAATAATGGTGCTTCATCTTTATGTTTATATTTTCGTCAAATGTTGCCTTACCACTTACAATTGTCCCACTTGTATCTGTGTAGTCACCAGCAAATAAGTTTTATGTATTTATACTGTGATCTCCAACAGTGTAAACATGTACATGAATGTGTAAACACCGGAGGATGGGCGCAAGCCAGAAACCGGTCGTGTGACAAATAAATAACCTTTTATTGTGACTGGTAGCGGATATTTTTCTACACCCTATAAAGGAACAGTCACGGAGTTCGACAGCATCCACTATGGATAACATTCATTTAACCTCAATAATTGCAGTGGTAAGGCTAATACATTAAGATAGGAACCACTAATCTGCAATTCGTATCGCACGAACGGAAAGTCGGACATCCTTGTCAACCACGGCCGCAGAGAGCTTACAAGGGAGCTCAGACGGCCGTGACAGAACGATTCGACGAGAGGCGGTAAGCCTCGCTTGAGTGACTTCGCTGCTGTCCAGGAACTGCTCGCCATCAGAGCAAATGCATAGCATTTGGGTACAGGCAACGCTGTGGAGCAGTGTGACAAAAGATTTTGTGCAGTAATGCTTCACGAGGTCACCAGAGGTTGAGAATAAGCTCGAATATAACAAAGATGGAAATCAGTCATTTTCTTCGAGATCATAGATCTAGGGAAACTTGGGAAAATCTAAATCTGGACTGCAATTTCAACATTCACCTTCCGAAAGCAAATCTAGTTCCTAAACCACTTCGCCACCTCGCTCAGTAGGACACGAAAGCTACTTTCCTGGTGGCAGTTAAACTTATTTGCCTGTGAAAGATGCTGTCACTATTCATCTGTCACATTTACCTCACAAATCAATAACTCGTGACCTGCTAACTAAATGAGAAGACGTGGAACTGGATGATGGTATTTATTTCCGTGTGTTGTGGCGGCTACGGAATAATGCTATGCAACAGTCTGCGACTGTTTTCCCTTGTTTATGCTGGTGGATCGCAAAGTCGCTGCAAGCGTTCATGAAATCACTTTGAACAATAGTGTATTCTCCGTATTGTGCTAAAAGTGTGTTATTGTACATTTCTTTTCTTACTGTCTGTCTTGGTCAAAGTACCGACCAGAACGCTATCGAATATCCCGGTGTCTGCTGCGTGCCAGGTCAACTGGCTACAACACACCGTAACTACTGTTCGCTATCTGTAACAAAGAGTGGAAAGAAATTCGACATTCGGCGTGCGAGAACTTTAGGAGAAAGCCTCAGATTATGTTTTGGAATGTCACAGAAAGGAGACACTACTCGTTATTAGTTAAAACCAAAAATAAACGCAGAATTCATCTATTTAGAAAAATCAGATAAAAATTCTCTTGTCACCTTGCTAAGAAACAGTCTCCATAACTTCCAACGTGACTATGTGAGCGTAGTCCAGAAGTGGTTTAAATTCAAAGAAATAGTATCGATGGCAACTGGGAGATATGTACCAAACTAATAAGAGGTCTTACTTACCCCTATGTACACAAAATAAATCAGAACACTGTAGCAGGAGCAATGAAAAGTGCATGCTAAATTTAAAAGAAAGCAAATTCCCCAAGATTGGAGATGTTTAACAGAATCTCGAAATTTATCGCGTACTTCAATGCGAAATGCTTTCAATAGTTTCCATAACGAAACTCTTGTCTCGAAATCTGGCAGAAAACCCAAAGATCTTCTTGTCATACGCAAAGTACACCAGCGGGAAAACACAATCAGTACTATCGCGGCGCGATAACGATAATGATGATACTGATGACAGTGACACTAAAGCAGAGTTTCTAAACACGGTTTTCCGAAACTCCTTCACCAAACTAGTAGTAAATATTCCACAATTCGAATCTAGAACGACTGCCGACATGCGTAACTTAGAAGTAGATATCCTCAGTGTAGTGAAACAGCTTAAACCACTTGAAAAAGGGAAGGTCTCCGGTCAAGATTGTTTACTAGTCAGGTTCCTTTCAGGGTATGCTGATACAATAGCTCCATACTTGGCAATCATATGCAACCGCTTGCTCGTCGAAAGATCCGTACCCAAGGACTGGAAAGTTACACAAGCCACGCCAGTACCCAAGACAGGAAATAGGAGTAATCCGCTTACATACGGATTCGTATCACTAATGTCGATTTCCAGTTGAATTTTGGAACACATACTATGCTCAAACATTATGAATTACCTGGGAGAAAACGAATTATTGACAAATAGTGTACGTGTATTTAGAAAATATCGTTCTTTTGCAACACTTTTAGCTCTTTAGTCTCGCGAAGTAATGAGTGCTATTAACAGGGACGTCAGATTGGTTCCATATTTTCAAATTTCCAAAACGCTTTTGGCAACGTTTCTCAAAAGCGAGTTCTAATCATATTGTGTGCCAGTGGAGTATTTTGTCAGTTGTGTGACTGGATTCGTGATTTCCTGTCAGAAAGGTCACACACAGTTCGTAATAACTGACGGGAAGGCTTCGAATAAAATCGAATTTAAATGTGGTGTTTCCCAAGGAAGTTTAACAGGCCCCCCGTTATTCCTGATCTACAGAAAGATTTAGGAGACAATGTGAGCAGCATGTAAATACATAAAAAGGAACCAGGCACTTTTTTGAATAGTTATTATTCCATGAACCGGTTTTCGACCCTCTTCAGGTTCATGATTTCCTGGAAGTTACATCACCACTTCTAGCATAATGCTGCGTGCCGGATTGCAGTACGGGCGGATTTCATCTGTTAGTGTCCATCTGTCTGCTTCCACATTTATAGCCAGTTGGTACATCACTTCACACACTGTTACACAATCTGTATATATTTGCACTGTGATAGCGAAACTTTGCCAGCATCCAGTATGTGTTATACAACTGTTACTATACAATTTCTGTATTTACATTCGATTAACAGTCATGGGTTCTAAAATATTGGTAATGAATAAGCATAATGTGAGCAGCTCTCTTACACTGTTTGCAGATGATGCAGTAATTTACTGCCTTGTAAATGCAGAATGATTTAGATAAGACACCCATATGGTGCAAAAAGTGGTAGAATGATTTAGACAAAACATTCGTATGGTGAAAAAAGTGGCAACTGACTCTGAATAATGAAAGATATAAAGTCATGTATAGGGGTACTGAAAGGAATGCGCTAAACTTTGGTTTCTCGATGTATCACACAAATCTAAAGGCTGTAAACTTAGCTAAATACTTCAGAATTACATTTAATAATGACTTGAACTGCGACGATTACATAGATAATGTTGTGGGTAAAGCAACCCAAAGACTGTGATTTATTGGCAGAACAGTTAGAAAATGTATCAGATCTATTGAGGAGACTGACTACACTTCGCTTGTCTGTCCTCTTCTGGAGTATTGCTGTGTGGTGCGGGATCCGCATCAGAAAGGGATGAAGGAGGATGCCGAAAAAGTTCAAAGAAGGGCCGCTAGTTTTGTACTATCGCGATGTAGGGGAGAGTGTATGGCGGATATGATACAGGAAATGGGGTGGTAGTCATTAAAACAAAGGCGTTTTCCACTGCGGCAGGAGCTTCTCAAGAAATTTCAGTAGCCAAATTCCTCTTCAAAGAGTGAATATATTTTGCTGACGCCCACCTACATAGGAAGAAATGATCACCATAATAAAAGAAGAGAAATCAGATCTCGCACGCAAAGATTTAACTGTTAGTTTTTCCCGCGCGCTGTTCGAGAGTAGAACGGTAGAGTAAGTGGCTTGAAGGTGGTTCGGTGAACCCTCTGCCAGGCACGTATTTGGAATTGCAGAGTAAATATGTAGATGTAGCTACTTCCATCACTGTACATCCATCACTGTGCAACCATCACTGTACATCCATCACTGTACATCCATCACTGTACATCCATCACTGTACATCCATCACTGTACATCCATCACCGTACATCCATCACCGTACATCCATCACCGTACATCCATCACCGTACATCCATCACCGTACATCCATCACCGTACATCCATCACCGTACATCCATCACCGTACTTCCATCACCGTACTTCCATCACCGTACTTCCATCACCGTACTTCCATCACCGTACTTCCATCACCGTACTTCCATCACTCATCAGATGCGCTGGAATTGTGATCATCTTTTGGAATTGAGATGCTAGACATTTTTCACCATTGTGTTGATGTTGCTGCTGTTAGAACGCTCAGCCTTCATCTAGACCAGCTGCAAACCCGTCACTTCCATCACTGTACGAACAGCCAGAGAGATCTGGCTTCATAGTACTGGGTGATCAAAAAGTCAGTATAAATTTGAAAACTGAATAAATCACGGAATAATGTAGATAGAGAGGTACAAATTGACACACATGCTTGGAATGACATGGGGTTTTATTAGAGTCAAAAAAATACAAACGTTCAAAAAATGTCCGACAGGTGGCTCTTCATCTGATCATAATAGCAACAATTAGCATAACAAAGTAAGACAAAGCAAAGGTAATGTTCTTTACAAGAAATGTTCAATATGTCCACCATCATTACTCAACAATAGCTGTAGCCGAGGAATAATGTTGTGAACAGCACTGTAAAGCATGTCCGGAGTTGTGGTGAAGCATTGGCGTCGGATGTTGTCTTTCAGCATCCCTAGAGATGTCGGTAGATCACGATACATTTGCGACTTCAGGTAACCCCAAAGCCAATAATCGCACAGGCTGAGGTCTGGGGACCTTGGAGGCCAAGCATGATGAAAGTGGCTGCTGAGCACACGATCATCACCAAACGACGCGCGCAAAAGATTTTTCACGCGTCTAGCAATACTTTTTGTTTTGTTTTTGGTTCTAATAAATCCCATGTCATTCCAAGCATGTGTGTCAATTTTTACCTCTCTATCTACATTATTTCGAGGTTTATCAAGTTTTCAAATTTATACTGACTTTTTGATCACCCGGTACATGTGCACTGTAGATGGTTTATGAGGACTATAGTCCGATCCGCGAACGATGCCAGTTCGCGCATGTTGAGGCACAGACGGGGACTGCATTGTTGACGATTGCAAGCGACAGTAGTTGTAATACGCGCATGTTCGCGCTTTCCGCTTCAAGTGAGCGTATATCCAGTAAAACATTCTCTTGCTTGCTTATGCAGAATTTATCACTTCCCGCCACAATCATCGATGACAACTCGCAACAAATGGAATCGAAATTCCCTGAACAACTCGCTACGATCACGTTAACGCTCGCATTAGCTACAGCATTTACAGCAGAGCGCTCGAATACTGAAAGCTCATTGGGTGTCGAAGAATGCGTGACGTAGGTGCGCAGAACAAGCCTAAACTCGACCGCCATCGTTTGTAACTAAACTACCTTATTACTGATACCGGTGAGAGACTGAAGATTTAAAACAGAACGCTGGTGCACAATCTAGTGCCCAGAAACTGCACATTGCCGCATCATTTGGTCCTGCCAACGAAATACTGCCAGTAAAAAGAAAAATTCCATGTTCTGCATGAAACAGGAGACGTCCATTGCCACTGACATGAGCCACATTTAGAGCTCCACACTACAGCACTGCTTCCTCGTTGGCTAGTGTAAAGAAGGACACGAGAGAACTCGTTGTGTAGGGTACCTCAACAGGCCGACGCAACTTTGATCATTGCAGAAAACCTAAGGGACCTGTACCTAGGGTGTCATTGTACACCAGGTACACGGCGGTCGTGCCGAGAACAATTCGCATACAGCTGGCTTCGTCCGCTGATGATGCAGGCCTATACTCCGGTGCCAGGCACGTCGGTTATCTCCAGAGTCGTTTGTAGTCAGCGAACGACAACCTTTCAAAACGTGCAACGCAAACGAACGGAGCAAAAACACCGACCGCTGTCGTCTCGAGAGCACCGGCACCAGCGACCCTCGAGCGTGTCGTACCCGGGGAATGGCCGTGCCATGGCGCAACACAGCAAAGTAGAAGTGTGGTACCATCGATTGACAACTTGCCTCAGCGCGTCGACGACATATCCATTAAACCAAGACTCAGACATCGCGAGATCTGTTCGCTTTTAAACCAGAGGAATCCGCCAGTCTCAGACTGACTTTACAGCTCATACTGCTGCGCCAATTCTTTCAGTACACATTGGTGTGGGACATGCGGTGGAGAGCCGCATCAGACACTTGCACCCTTCTCACACAGCGTCTTCCAGTGGATTTTCCTTTGGACTAGCTCTTGACCGTTAGTGAAGTGCCTCCCACTCTCCATCGGGTTTGCGGCTGGTCTAGATGAAGGCTGAGCGTTCTAACAGCAGCATCATCGTCAACACAATGGTGTAAAACGTCTAGCAACTGAATGCCAAATGATGATCACAATTCCAGCGCATCTGATGAGCTCGGTCTAACAATTGTAAATAATACTGAGCAGACGCCAGATACAACCGAAGGTTAGGGCAAAATGAAGACAAGATCGTTCGCAGGCGTAGCTATCCACAATTTGATCTTCACCGACATCGGCGGAGCGAAGACAACCCGCCAATCCGCAAACTATTACTCATCGTACAGCCAGCATATCTACTGTATTGTTCTTTGCCTCCATTGCAGTGTACGTAATTCGACTGAAAGTAAGCCTATTTTCGTTTAATTAGATAATTATATCCTCCTCCACCCCATATCGAAAGTATTTTCAGTATAAATTGGAATAAATGTTGCTATGTTTCTTATTTACGAAGTTGTATGTTGAAATTATGAGATTACAATGGAGAATTCCTTCCCCACCGGTGCTCGAAACATCTGCCTTCGGCTCAAGTGTCACTTCGTTATTGCACATTTTCGGTCCTACTAGCTGTAGCGTTGGTATTCCAAAACGAATGTCAACAAAGGATTATGATTTGCCATTTTAAGTTATGCTAAACAATTTTTCTGGTTTGTTTCTAACGCCGTTAACAGTACTCTACCTTTCTCATTGTATGGGAGGTGTGGCAATGCAACAACGAGACTGATGCTGTCACAGAGTATGTGCACATTCGCCAAAAATTAACGACCAATATTTGCGAAGCATGAAGTCTTCTCAGTCAACTGCGGCGTCTCTGGTGTCTTCCGGCAAACCATTGTGGCCCCGGCCTTCGTTCCTTAAGAGCTGTTATTTTGTTTTGATGGAAAAAAATGATCAGGTGTAGTAATAGAGCAACGAACTGTCGTGAAGTGTCCCATGAAATTTTCAAAAACCGCTACGACGAAGACTGTTTATCAGATACGCGAGTTGTTGAATGGTTCGAGCATTTCCAAGATGGTCGAAAAGACGAAGATGGCTCACGACCGGGACGCTCTTTCACAACCGAAAACAGATGAAAATACCGGAAAAGCATTTAATCTGGTTTGATCTGACTGTCGGTCGAGTATTTGATCGGTTGCTGAAACAGCAGGAATTGACAAAGAACGCATAAGGGAAAATTTGCGTAACCCGTTCAACATGAGAAAAGAATGTGCGAAACAGGTGCCGAAAATTCTCCCGATCGAATTAGAAATAACTCGTGAATGCCACTGAAAATTATCCTGACTTCTTGGAAAGAGTGATAACATTTTACGAATTTTTGCACTGGAAGGGCCCAACTCATCATCATCATCATCATCATCATCATCATCATCATCATCATCATTTGAGACTGATTATGCCTTTCAGCGTTCAGTCTGGAGCATAGTTCCCCTTATAAAATTCCTCATGATCCCCTATTCAGTGCTAACATTGGTGCCTCTTCTGATGTTAAGCCTATTACTTCAAAATCAACTTCACCAACAAAAGAACTCTACAGAGAAAAATCAAGATTCAAAGCTATGATGGTTGCATTTTTCTAATAGTCATGGAATTTTCGATCTTTGCTGTGTTCCTGAACGCCAAACTATTAATCAACATTACTATCTTGAGATTCTTTTTCAACTCCATAAGAAATTAAGAAATGTGACTTTTCTCTATTCCCTAAGGCCAAATCTGCATTACAAGGAACAAGATTTCAGTCCTTCGATGCAGTAAAAGAAAAAGCAGCTCTCGTCGTCAAGGAGTTCAAAGAGGAAGACCTTCAGCAGTGTATCCAACAATGCAAAATTGGAATGGACCGTTGTAGAGATAGAGGAGGGAATTATATTGACGGTAGCAAAAACTGAATGTGTGTGTTTTTAAATATAATGTTTTTACAACTATTGTTCCGTTATTTTACAGCCACGCTTCATTGACACTTGTGCGAATCCAAGTGAAAATCAGAGCAGTTGCAAATAAAGGGGAGAAACTAAATTTTTTACATTACTGTTGACGTTTTATTATAGTTACTTCAATGCCATTTTCGATAAATAGTCGGTGAAAGGGCTAAATCGTGACCGAAGCCTGGCGAAAGAGCAGAGACGCGTCCACTGCAGCGTACGCACAGCACAGTGCCGCCAAAGCAGCAAACAGTGTTGGAGCGAACACTCCGACCTTACGTTTAGCACATTTTTGCTAAGTACTAAACTCCAAACGTAGACAACAGCCCTCAAAAGCCTTCTAAAAATGTGTCATTCCATATTACAAAGTTGTTGGTTCTTGACTATGCCGTCAAGAAATAAAATAAAATAATCGAGTGTTTACAACGCCACGGTATAATTACCAAAAGCCTATAACCGATATCTTCAAGTGTTTATGAAATATTATTGTACCAGTTATATGAGTGGTTGTCAGAGGCACGACAAACCTTCAGTGCTACAGGCAAATGCAGAAGTATCCACTTGTTTTGAAGGGAATGCCGTCAAAAAGTTAAATGCAGAGCAGACCCAAACGAGTTGCTTTCATAATTAATGACACACTGGAGACCAGCTGTCTCACATACTGAACGAGCCAATAATCCTGAGTAACTTCTGATAAAGCCTCGGAGCAATTTCGACCTAGCCCAGTATCTGTGTGAAGTATTGTACCAATTATATTGTTATGTTGTTGAATTGTTTTTACTCATCTTCTCTTCAGGTATTAGGCAGAAATTGCGTGCTACGGTGACTCTGTCGCGGTCTTCCTCTGTCTCTTCTCCCATGGCACTTATAATTTCTCGCCTTTAAGGGAAGTCTCTCACTTTCCATTCTCTATAGATGTTCGTTCCATTTTCTTCTGTAATCTCGTATTTTGTCACTGATACTAAATATTTGCAGTTCTTCTCTAATATCTTACTTTCTTAGCGTGTCTTCTCTTGTGCAACCTTTAACAGCTCTAAGGAATTCCATTTCTTGTGCCTGAATCCGGCTTTCTTGCTTCTTGGTAAACACCCACGTCTCACTTCCATAGAGCAGTGTGGGAACTGCAACAGTTTTGTAAGATTTGAGTGTCTTTCCTGGTTTTGTTTTTTAGGTTTCTGTTGATTGTTCCACATACCCCACTGAATTTACTAAGTTTAATTTCAATATCTCTGCTGTAGCCATATGTCATTTCGCATCCGAGGTAACTGAAATGGTTTACTTGCTCTAAAATCTTCTGGTCTATCACTATTTTTGTTGTGATTGGTTCTTTCCCCATGAAGGCCAGTGTCTTAGCTTTTTCTTTTGAAATTTCCATGTTCAATTTGCAAAAAATGGCTCTGAGCACTATGGGACTAAACATCTATGGTCATCAGTCCCCTAGAACTTAGAACTACTTAAACCTAACTAACCTAGGACATCACACAACACCCAGTCATCACGAGGCAGAGAAAATCCCTGACCCCGCCGGGAATCGAACCCGGGAACCCGGGCGTGGGAAGCGAGAACGCTACCGCACGACCACGAGCTGCGGACTTCAATTTGCACTTACTTGTTTTGGCAAGTAGATTCCTTTCTGAAGGTCATCTTCCTTATCTTCTGGGATCACTTCATCATCAACATATAGTAAATTATTTAAAAGAATGTTCCTGTCTAGGTAGATGCCTTTCTGAAATTCTGATTTCCATGTATGTATTATTTCATTAACGTAGATGTTGAACGAAGTTGGAGAGATGCAGCAGCCTTGCCGTACCCATTTGTTTGTTGATATCTCATTAGTAGTTTTACCATTAAGATATAAAGTAATATCTGTGTCTTGATATAAACTTTTTATCGCATTTACTTGATGCTTTGGATACCCGCGATTCGTCATTATTTCCCCAACTTTTTGTCTATTGACAATGTCAAAAGCTTTTTTAAAGTCAATAAAAGCAATGTGTGTGTGTTTATTATGCTCTCTCCGTTTTTCTATTATTTGGTGTAGAATAAAAACTGCGTCTATTGTGGAGCGTCCTTTCCTAAAACTCATTTGTTCCTCACGCAGTACTGCTTCTGCTATGTTTTTAACTCTTTATTTAAAATCTTAGCATATACCTTGTAAGCTAAGTCCAGTAAACTTATTCCTCTGTAATTACTGCATAGGCTTTTATCTCCTTTTAAAAAAATGGATATCACTCTAGCTATTTTCCAGTTTTTGGGAATACTCTTCTTCCAACATTCGCTGAAGAGATGCTTTTTTTTTTACTCGTGTGGTTAAATGGTTGTATTTCAATAAATCAAGAATAGCAGTTCTAAAAATTTCTTGCTATTTGTCTATTGTTTGTAAGGAGAGTGGACTCAGAAACTTAACTGGATAAGTAACCGTTAAATTGGATTTCATTTCTATCTGTAAGTTTCACTGGCTCGTACTGAGTGCAGCACATTTTGTAATTAAACGTGTTGTACAAGGAAACCAACATACTACAGCAGTTAACGTGTTATCGAACGCGGGAAGAGATATGAAACAGGGAACGACTTTTTTATAGACTAATTCGGTTAAGAGCGTCAGTTCATTAAAAGAAGTACGAAAAAAAAGGAATGTAATTGTTTATGACATTTACTTTAACCGAATTCAGAGAAACCACTGGAAACCTCAAATATGGATCGCCACCGCTCCGCCAGTGCGTTGACCGCTGCGCCACGTCTCTCTGTCCGCATTTCGATTCGAGCTCGTCGACAGAGTGCTGTCAACTTCAGTGACATCACCATTAGGAGGCTAGTGGGATTTTTTTTTCTTTTGTAGCCCTGCCTGCTGCAAATGAAGACAGTTTTCTTCTATCCTATTTACCCAAACATGTTTCACCGCCTGCGTGTCACTATCTTCCATGAGTTTCATTTTATTTCCTAAGGTGACTCACTCACCCATCAGCTTGACAAGGTGGCACTTTCCAGTATGCTTTATAGACTAAAAATTTGTTTTCCATTGTTCTGGGCTTTCTTGATGTGTCACTCAATGCTTTTACCACTTTTTTCCAGATTTTTTATTGACTTTACTGTTACTCATCTCATGTTTATTAAATAATAAACGAATGAATCAACGATGACACCACGAGGTAAAAATCACGTTACCGGGATTAACAAAGCAGTCGTCTTTGAGTTTCTTGTATGTTATCTTCTGTTCGTTCATTATTAACACAGCCAGAGTCACCTGTGACGATGCAAGCACTCCCCCCCCCCCTAATATTTCATTTCTTTTTGTTTTGTTTCGTTTTTTTTTTTGGGTGGGGGGGGGGGGGGGGACCAGACAGCGAGTTCATCGGTCTCATCGGATTAGGCAAGGAAGAGGAAGGAAGTCGGCCGTGCCCTTTCAAAGGAAGCATCCCGGCATTTGCCTGGAGAGATTTAGGAAAATCACGGAAAACCTAAATCGGGATGCCCGGACGCGGGATTGAACCGCCGTCCTAATATTTCATATTCGGTACGTTTCGTAATATTGTACTGAGATCTTCGGCGCATAATAATATGAAAATGAGGTCATTTGTCTTGCTATACAGTTAATTCCCGAAATTTTTTAATCGAGGCATAGTAAAATTAAAGTTATTTTTAATCGATGTGTTTTAATGCAATGCTGTACTTTGTGAAAACAGGAAAATAGTGTATACAGGTTGTTTTTCTTTCAAAAACATGATTTGAAAGCCGGTATATTGCGCAGGTTTTTAACGCGATCGGAAGTGGAATTCTTTATGGCCACTTACGAGTCACCATTCGTCTTCCAACATATTAAAAATATTCCATACACCGAGTTGTAGCCCCCACGTCCCTCCCCCCAAAAAAACTACCTTATGGGTGCCCTTGTATATCGGTACAAAAGCATGTATGTGGAAAAAATATTTTGTGTCTTGATCAAATAGACGTAAAACCCAAATTTACTTTTCAAACGCAGGTTAAAAAGCGAGATTCGGATGTCCATGCTTTTCAGCGAAAGTGATAATGTGCAGATTTTTTAGTATACTGACAAGTTAAGATAACACTTTTATACGATGCTTCAATAGCTAATGAAATTTTCTAAGTATCGTGTAAAATATATCTCTCGACTTTTGAACTCGAAAATTGGAGGGTAAGAATTTTTATGTTCATCAAAATTACTGGTGACTGACGTTTTTGCTTTAACCAGCGACAGCGTCAGCGGCGCTCATTCTACCGGTATTTCGGTTACAGAGTGATCTTTATTGTAGATGGAAGTCTAGCTTATACTGGAGCGTGACAATTTGCGCGTTGGATAAGCCACCGACCGTATCATAAAAATATATATTACGCTTATCGTAGTTATATTTACGTCCCCGATGAAAATCGCTATCTACCTAATGTGGTCTTCATGTTTACAAGCTTTTAATATGTTACAATGGCGTCCAAAACCCCACTCTCCCGCGGGGTCCCGGTACTTCGATAATTAAAATACGCGTGATTGTACAACGTGACACTCGCCATGCTGGCCAAAACTGGCGCGTTTTATCGTATTCTTGAATGCTAAGCCGGCCGGTGTGGCCGTGCGGTTCTAGGCGCTTCCGTCTGGAACCGCGTGACCGCTACGGTCGCAGGTTCGAATCCTGCCTCGGGCATGGATGTGTGTAACGTCCTTAGGTTAGTTAGGTTTAAGTAGTTCTCAGTTCTAGGGGACTGATGACTACAGATGTTAAGTCCCATAGTGCTCAGAGCCATTTGAACCATTTTTTGAATGCTAAAAAAACCGTGTTCAGAGAAACTAAAATTGTTCGAATCCGAAAGCGGCCGAATTGGAGCGTAAACATCACTGAGTGGTCCTCCCGTGCCACGCTCCGGTGTTACATGAGGAGAAGAAGACATACCTCGGCTACTAAGATAAAGGTACAGGCTGCTCATCAAGTCTTCCCCTGATTACAAGCATTTTTTCTAAGGAACTATGCTAGATACAGTTATGCATTTTGTTTAAAAAGGGAGTGTAACTCACAAAGTTTTTATGGACACACTTCTGCATATCCCCTGTTCGTTGCCCGTAGAACGTCTTTGCTACACTCAATTTCTCTCCAAGTCTTTGCCAACGTTTCTTCCGTCACCACCTTTACAGCATCTTGAATTCGTCCCGTAAGAGTTTTCAAATAGCGAACTGATCAACTGAACTCTTTACCGTTAACGTAAATCCACAGAAACGGTTAGAGGGGGTTATGCCGAATGATCGTAATGTCCATGATGTTGGACCGTCTCTACCTATCCACCTCTCGAGAAAGGTATCATCTAAGAACTGGGGAACAAATAACCCTCACAGCGACGGTGTATTCGTGTTTAAGTAAATAGCTTTGTTGTTGTTGTGGTCTTCAGTCCAGAGACTGGTTTGATGCAGCTCTCCATGCTACTCTATCCTGTGCAAGCTTCTTTATCTCCCAGTACCTACTGCAACCTACATCCTTCTGAATCTGCTTAGTGTATTCATCTCTTGGTCTCCCTCTACGATTTTTACCCTCCACGCTGCCCTCCAATGCTAAATTTGTGATCCCTTGATGCCTCAAAACATGTCCTACCAACCGATCCCTTCTTCTAGTCAAGTTGTGCCACAAACTTCTCTTCTCCTCAATCCTATTCAATACCTCCTCATTAGTTACGTGATCTACCCACCTTATCTTCAGCATTCTTCTGTAGCACCACATTTCGAAAGCTTCTATTCTCTTCTTGTCCAAACTGGTTATCGTCCATGTTCCACTTCCATACATGGCTACACTCCATACAAATACTTTCGGAAACGACTTCCTGACACTTAAATCTAAACTCGATGTTAACAAATTTCTCTTCTTCAGAAACGATTTCCTTGCCATTGCCAGTCTACATTTTACATCCTCTCTACTTCGACCATCATCAGTTATTTTACTCCCTAAATAGCAAAACTCCTTTACTACTTTAAGTGTCTCATTTCCTAATCTAATCCCCTCAGCATCACCCGATTTAATTTGACTACATTCCATTATCGTCGTTTTGCTTTTGTTGATGTTCATCTTATATCCTCCTTTCAAGACACTGTCCATTCCGTTCAACTGCTCTTCCAAGTCCTTTGCTGTCTCTGACAGAATTACAATGTACATAGCTTTTGTGGAAAAAAAATGGCTCTGAGCACTATGGGACTCAACATCTTATGTCATAAGTCCCCTAGAACTTAGAACTACTTAAACCTAACTAACTTAAGGACATCACACACACCCATGCCCGAGGCAGGATTCGAACCTGCGACCGTAGCAGTATCGCGGTTCCGGACTGCAGCGCCAGAACCGCACGGCCACCGCGGCCGGCTTGTGGAAACAAGTAAACAGTCGAAAAGCTTCGTAGGCTATAACGGCGGATTTTGCCACGAGCGACCACTTAGAGTTCATGACACCACAACAGCAGATTCCAGATGTTGTCTTTCAGTTTTAGCACATTTCTCGTACATATTCGTGAAAAATTTCAACTCCAGCAGTATCAAGCGTTGTGTCATTCCTCTCGTGGTTACAAGAGCTTTCGAACGCTGCTAAAAAACAGTGCACCGTTCCATCCAAATAACACACATTTGCTTCATTATTTAGTTTGATATGAGAGTTGGGATTAAGCAACAAGTAAATTATGTGCCCCTCTGCTTACTGTAATTTGCAGAAAACCTTGTTGTCATACCTCGAACCGTTCGTAGGGGTGTAAGTTTTAAATGTTTCAGCCTGCATATTATTAGTAATATCACATTGCGTCAACTGTTACATGAAATCTATCTTCTGCAAATCTTCACTGCAGTAATGTGCATCAAGTGCTCTAAACCGATTTTCTGTTTGATGATCTGTGGTTACAGGAGCCTAGAATTTATCATAAGCATCTCAGTGTACTGCATGTTTATGTTTTGTCACAAGTTTATTATCACCTTTGGAAGGGTAACATACCTACCTTTTGTCGACTTACTCCACTTACACGAGGAGCGTTTCGCTTAGGTATGGCCAGCCGCGGTGGCCGAGCGGTTCTAGGTGCTTCAGTCCGGAGCCGCGCTGCTGCTACGGTCGCAGGTTCGAATCCTGCCTCGGGCATGGATGCGTGTGATGTCCTTAGGTTAGTTAGGTTTAAGTAGTTCTAAGTCTAGGGGACTGATGACCTCAGATGTTAAGTCCCATAGGGCTTAGAGCCATTTGAACCATTTGCTTAGGTATGTGGAATTAACATTAGCGTATCTCTTATAGTGCTGCAACAAATATTTACGAAAAGACCGCGAGCCGAATCGCCGTCTGGGTAGGGGGTCATGGTGCTTGGTTCCTGTTTGAGCCAGGAACATAGGATAACAAGTTCTTGGTGTAGCAAGGGCCAGCGGCCGTTTGTATAGCCTTTAGAACATCTGTCTTTTGTAGCTGTGTTACAGTATATTAAGCAAGATTTGAACGACGAACAGGAGCTGGCGTCCAGGCAATTTGTGCGCATCTATTAGTCCCTTTTGCAAAAGATTTTAATTGGGCTGAAATTAACAATCAGCTAATGGTACCATTTGCATATGCACCATTCCTATTTTACGTTCTAACACAATCACCCTTGTAGGGATTTTACGTGCATAAACAGTCATCCTTAAATAAATCCAGACTGGAGCGAGAGTGGTGGTTCAGATTTGGTCCACCGGTGTATCTGACGTTGGTGTAAGACAAGATTTAACCGTTTTCAAAAACCTTGCTCCGTTTGGATTTTAAGTGTAGAAAAAAAGGCTGGGAGGTTTTCGAAGCTAGCCACTTCTGTGTCTCAAACTTTGCACGAAGGCAGCTAAATGTATATAATATACTCAAAATGAAACTTTTTATCCAGTAATCTTTATCTTGAGCTGAACGCACGAAAACGGATTAGAGAGAATCAAATAAATGAAAATGCATTTTACGATGAAATCGAAAGCTCGCTTTCAAAAATTTACCTTCATTCGGATTTTACGTACAAAAAGAAAAAAAAAAGTTTAGTGATGTTTTCTTACGCGCGCTGATTCTGTGTTTCAGACTTGGCCGAATCGGTTCAAATTTTGTAAGAAGGTAGACAATTACATGTAATCCACGGTCGTCCTGTTGTTTTGTGAAAGCTTTATCGATTGCCACGATACAGTGGTCTAAAGTTGCACATAAATGCACTTAAAATCCGGTATTGCGCGAATCGCACGTGCTGAGACTTTTGAGAATGATGCAGACAATAGTAAAAAAATATATTCATGTAATTATAAAAAGCGTTTGCAAAAATCTTTCGTCGTTCGGGTCTTACACGTGAAAAATCACACATTAGCACGTGAAACTGTGGTTCGTAGAAATACGTTGCATTTTAAGCGCAGTATTTGGATATAATTTATAAAGAAAGGGTTATTACAGTTGATTGTCATCTCGTTGTTTATACGTTAAAGATTTTATTCACCAGTGGCTTAAAAATCATCGAAAAATCTTTGAACGTGAAAAACAATGTATGTACCAAATCTGACTTACGCCCACTTCCTGTCTGACGGGGTCTTTAAAGCTTTATCGATGACCGCGCAGACAATTTAACTCGAAAATTGCTATAAAAATAATTGCCAAAAAAAGGTCACTTATTTGTAACCGATAGAAAATGTTTTACTGCGTTTTCTTGAGATACTATTCTGGTATCTTGTGGACAATTTATTTTCGGTCAAAACAAGCTTAAGTTTGTCGGTTTTCGTATAGGGTTGAAAAGCTGATAGTATTTTGTCGCGCGTGCATCGTTTCGCAATTGTCCTGCTTATTTCAGCCAATCATACTCATACCAAATTTATTTTCGTGAGTTTGTCTAGCGGCGTCCACCTGCTTAGCCGAGTGGTACCGGCACAGCAGCTCAGCGTCTTCGGTCAGAGGGTTGGCTGCTCTCTAATAAAAAACTGAGTGTACAGATCGACGGTGAAGTTTAACTGGCGTCATGGGACGTCCGCCCCGAACAAATGCAACGAACAATAACGAACTAAATGAGATCAGAAATAAAAGAAAAGAAGTGGTTACGTGCTTGCCTCCCATGCAGCGGACCCGGGTTCGATTCCCGGCCGGGTTGGTGATTTTCTCCGCTCGTGGACTGGGTGTTGTTTTGTCTTCGTCGTAATTTCAGCCTCATCACCGGCACGCAAGTCGCCCAATGTGGCGTCGACTGAAATAAGACATGCACTCGGCGTGCCGAACTTCCCCGAATGGGGCCTCCGGCTCATTTCAAAAATGTTTCAAATGGCTCTGAGCACTATGGGACTCAACTGCTGAGGTCATTAGTCCCCTAGAACTTAGAACTAGTTAAACCTAACTAACCTAAGGACATCACAAACACCCATGCCCGAGGCAGGATTCGAACCTGCGACCGTAGCGGTCTTGCGGTTCCAGACTGCAGCGCCTTTAACCGCACGGCCACTTAGGCCGGCGGCTCATTTCATTTCTAACGGCGATTTCTTAATTTTCAGTATTTATTATTGTATACTTTCAATAAACAATGACAAGAATTTTAAGGTAAGAAATAATAGAAAGATATACACTTTTCACTGGTTTATAATTTGTTGCGCAAATCGTTCGCTTGCGAAATAAGCTATTGAATAAATTTATCTACGTATTTGCATACATTGTTATCATAAACTTCGCACAGTATTTAATATTTCGCTCGGTACCGTATTTATGTTTGCTATTTTTAATGCAATGTATTACAGTCTCAAACGTATATTAATAAAATGTGACTATAAAACAAAAAGTAAAAGTAAAGTCCTCAATTCTGTGCTCAAAATCCGGTAGATTCGCCAGCCTTAGCAAACAGTATAATATGGCTGAAGAGCATACGTATAATAGCTAAAAAAGATTTTTTTTTTGGGGGGGGGGGGGGGGATAAAATTTCTGAAGGTGTGGGGGCACTAAAACATTTTTTTTAGTTTCTGGATGGAGGGGGGGGGGGGGAATTGATTTTCTTTCAAAGCGACCGCCTGTTACATGTATGGTGAGGAATGTAAGAAAAGACAGAGACAAATTTGTGCGCTTCTGGAGAGTGGGATGCGTCTACAGTAGGAAGTATCTGAGAATGGGGATGCATTTACGATAGAAAGTATCCCAGAATGCGTGCATCCTATACTTCAATGACACATTGTGCCATATTGCACGACATAACAAATGCCATGTTGGATGACATGGTGGCATGTGTCAATGTTTGAAGCTGCCAGATAAGTCGCAAGGTTAGTTCCCTTCTTTAATCCCTTACTCCGCCCAAGACATATTCGCCTTTCTTCGCGCATTTTCTTTCTGGTAGATCTGTGGAACGAATACTACAATCGACTTCTGCAAACTGGAGGGCCGATAAAACGAATTTCTCGATAAATATAACTTGTTGCCATGTTGCCTACGGAAACTTCTATGAATCTAAGAATCCTTTTGTGTTTTGGTAGACTCGATAAATCCAAGCACATCGCACCACTAGCACTCCATTAATCAAAAGTCGGTGGCTAACTAACCTCGTTACTCAGAGTTGTTTCGTCGTTTGTTCAGATAATCGTTTGGTCATTCTTCTCTTCGCCACACTACTTCGTTTTCTCAACAATGCATAACTAACCACAATATATAAATCAGTTGTAAAAATGACTTCGAAGAAGAACGAATGTTCGACTTACGTGGAGAAGAAGCATATTACTGGGCCCGTGGAATGTGGAGTGAAACAGAAAGTTGTAACGAAAAAATTCTCGCTTCTGCTGAAACATAAGATTTCTGGAAAAATATGGTAAGGAAGGAGGAAGCGGGACCGTCGAGGTGAGTTCTCTCTTATTAAAGAACGCTTTTTGAAATGGCTTACTCATTGTACTAAACATACCTGTCAGAGGCTATAGGTAAGGAAAAAAGCTTAAGTAATTCCCTGTTAGTCTGGACATTTAAGGAAAAGCCACAAGTGAGAAGAGGCTCATTAATCTAAAAAACAAAAAACTTTCGTTTTTTAAGAAGGTTTATGAAGAAAATCTGTTGATGACACAGTTTTAAGTACGGAAAAATGAATGAAATCGAAGCTTTTCGTGTATTTTCGTGAATATTTGTGTGTCCTCTAGTTGAAATGTTAAAACAAATTTAAAAATAATAAAACGAGCAAAAGCATTTTTAGTTCGTGTTCTAGTTGTTACCTTCTGCTCACCTATTTGAGGACATACGTATGTTATTGATATTACGGTACTATTGTACTTGTATTCTTATTTCGACTTTTCCCAGATTGCATCTTGATCACACTAACAAGTATTAAATCGAACGCTCAGTTATTCAAATTTTTTTAAGCCTCTTGAGCTTTGATTAACCGAGGTTTAACCTTGAATCACATGTCCATAACATATTTCAAAACTCCTAAAAATATTTCCTTATTACAGCCAGCTTCAGTCTTCATGCCACCATCAGATTTCGTAAAACATTTAAAACAGTTTACACAGCGATATAAAACCTGTGCTCTCGTAAGTCACTGTTGCGTTGCAGCAAAATATATTTACATACACTACACGACAACAGTGACGTACGATGGATTTTATACCATTTGGAGAGTGGCAATGGAAAATGTTCTGAGTGCCAAACTGAATTTGTTACGAGAATGAAAAACCAATGTATCTGTTTACACGTAACTGATTTGCAACCGAAAAATTGAGAAGGTGCTCTGATACCAAAGAATTATGCTGTTCACCGAATCACTGCAAAACAATCAGACACATTGGAAGAAAAATACTTTCTCAGTAACGTATTAAGTGCCATACCAACGAACTCACTGGTTCTAAGTGTCACTAAGAAAGTTTTACAAGCTGATTCTTGCAAAGAAGAAAACAGCAACCAACCACTTAACAGAACTAGTTATTTACACAAATATTGGCGTTGCCGGTTTCGAACCGAAAGGCTCATCTTCAGACGGCTGTTAAGGTTTATATTTCATTTGTTGTTGTTGTGTACGTTAATTGTAGGCCGTTTTTCTGCAACACCTAATGGAAACAACTACATAAATAAATAAACGTCCGTCCGCTGAAGATTGATTAGCCAGTCGGTTCGAAACCGGTAACGGTGCTATTTGTGTTAATAAATAGCGCTATTAACAGTGGCTGGTTGCTTTTTTCTTCTTTGCAAGAATCATTTTGTATTCTGTATACAGTCACGATCTCAGAAATGTCAGTTCTCGATAAAATAGTAAGAAGAAAGTTTTCGTTGCAAGTGTCACTGCTACTGAGGCAGTACGTTGTATTTGTGATAATACAAGTAGACACAGCATTTAATTATTAACTACTAGAACCTCTTCCCACATCTTTTAAATTTTGGAACTCCAGAGGGAAGCACAGCTTGGCACAAAGAACATTCCCCGTCTGTTGTTTGAAAGACTGTATCCATGTTATGACACCTGGATCAAGTCTAGCAATACGCAACAGAGAGCTGAGAATGCAACAGACTATATTAATGCAACTTTACCGATGTGTAGAGGGGAAAAACAGTGCAACACGTTCCTTTTTGTTTGACTCCACTTTTAAGGGCTGAAACAGACCTCGAAATGTAATTTGGCATTTTAGGTTTAGGGGGAATTTCTTCTTAACGATATGTAAAAAACATTTTGCACATAGAAGTTGATACGTAATCAATGTTCTTGAAAACTATAATCAACTTTTGTAATAATTTGAAATTCTGCAAAATGCCCCATCACCATAATTAATTTTGAAAAATGAAAACTTTTGTTACGACATAAATTAATGGTGGCTGTGTAGTTTGCAAAATTTCTAATTATTTCAAAAGTTGATCACACGCTTTTCAAGTACGTTGACTGCATATTAACTGTTATATGAAAAACCTTTTTAGTGCGTCATCGTTTCTAGGATATTCCCTCTAAAGCCGAAAAGTCAGTTTACCTTTCGGCGTGTTCTTTATCTCTTAAAAGTAAAATTGGACACAAACAGAAAAATAGGTCCTGCACTATCTTTCACTCTCTACACACCGACCAAGTTTCACGAATATGGTTTATTGACACTCGGGAATGTTACCTTGTTAGATTTTTTTTCATTTCCATTCTTTATTTGATATTCTACATCTACATGGATACTCTGCAAATCACATTTAAGCGCCTGGCAGAGGCTTCATCGAACCACCATGACAATTCTCTGCTATTCCAATCTCGTATAGCGCGCAGGAAGAATGAACACCTATTTCATGAGAAGATTCCGTCGCAAAGAAAAACGCCTTTCTTTTTATGATGTCCATCCCAAATCTTGTATCATTTCTGTGACACTCTCTCCCATATCTCGCGATAGTACAAAACGTGCTGCCTTTCTCTGAACTTTTTCGATGTACTCAGTCAGTCCTACCTGGTAAGGATCTCAGACCGGGCAACAGTATTCTAAAAGTGGACGGACAAGCGTAGTGTAGGCAGTCTCCTTAGTTGGTCTGCTACATTTTCTAAGTGTCCTGCCAATAAAACGCAGTCTTGGGTTAGCCTTCCCCACAACATTGTGTGTTCCTTCCAATCTAAATTGTTCGTAATTGTAATACCTAGGTATTTAGTTGAGTTTACGACTTTTAGATTAGACTGATTTATCGTGTAACCGAAGTTTAACGAGTTCCTTTTAGCAGTCATATGGATGACCTCACACTTTTCATTATTTAAGGTCAACTGCCACTTTTCGCACCATTCCGATATTTCTTCTAAATCGTTTTTCAGTCTGTTTTGATCTTCTGATGACTTTATTAGTCGATAAACGATAGCGTCCACTGCAAACAACCGAAGACGGCTGCTCAGATTGTCTCCGAAATCGTTTGTATAGATAAGGAACAGCAAAGGGCCTATAACACTACCTTGGGGAACGCCAGAAATCACTTCTGTTTTACTCGATGACATTCCGTCAATTACTGCGAACTGTGACCTCTTTGACAGGAAATCACAGATCCAGTCACATAACTGAGACGACATTCCATAAGCACGCAATTTCACTACGAGCCGCTTGTGTGATACAGTGTGAAAAGCCTTCTGGAGATCCAGAAATACGGAATCGATCTGAAATCCCTCGTCAATATGTAACGTCTCCTGGCAAAACACACATTATATGTGGTAAAAAAAGGAGAAAAGAATAATTGAACTGGATGATTGTAATTGCGTGGACAATGATTGTGTGAACTTTATGTAATAAAGAGAAACCATTATGTGTCATGTTTTATACTTGTATAGAATTATGTACCGTTTTTTTTAAAAAAAAATAATGTCTGCGTCGGCGAGTACTGAAACCGCCACAGACGATGATTATTAAATATCAAGCAAAGATGAGAATAAGTCACAACGAGTATAAATAGTAGTGACCGAAGATAAATTTCTGTGTCGTCTTCTTGAAGTTGCGTGAGTAGGAAGAGCCTGTGACGTTATATTGTACGCTTGTGTAGCATTCTTTTGTCAAGATTGAGAGACGTGCGCCATTAGGTACTGATTTGTAAAGGTGTGTAATAATTTAATGTGTTTAAATGTTTTGAATAGAGTTACTTAGTGAAAACTTGCATTATGATTTGTAATAAGCTTGCCTGGTATTTTATCCCATCCTTTTAAGACATTTTCAGCTATTTAAATATTATTCGCTCTACGAACGAACGAGCCGCTGCCGCGGCGCATTCAAACCGCAAAGAAGCGGGCAGGTAATAGTGAACTAAAATTATTTCTTTCAGCTTCGGAACTGCAGGGCAGCAGCAGATTTTATTATGTGTTTTACAGGTGGACGTGGGCTGCGGATGATATATTATTAACAGTGCAGAAACATAAATGAAATCTTGCTGTGTGTAGTTCTGGTCTGGCAAACATTATAGTAAAAACATCTTTTTCTCTGATAATAGTCTCATGTTCTCGTGTTAGTCGTGGTATTTATTGGTGTTTTACTGTTAACAAAAATCCACTGCAAAATTTTGATGTGAACAAATATTGCGTACTGTAACATCAGTATTGATAACGAAATAATTTTGAGTAACTGTAAAGTAAGGAAGATATGTTGAACTTTATGGCGAGTTACAGCAACGAAAAAATGTTCCTTTAATAGAAAGCCAGATCCAGAATAATAAGAACGTAATATAATTTGTTTTGTTAAAATTTGATGATCGAAAGAAAGTCACAGCACAGCATCCCTAAAAAGTATTTCAGGGCTCTTTTCGTAGCAAAATATTTTATCCTATATATTAGTTGCTACGCGAGCAATAATAAAACAAAGCAGAGAGCCAGCGAAAAATAGCATGAGCACTTCATGTGAATAGAGAGCTAGTTGTGTTTCACAGGAACGATGTTTTCTAAACCCATGTTGACTGTTTTTATGTCGCCATTTATGCCGTTTTAAATATCTTAAGATACCGGATAACGGTTGGAGACAAACCGATTGTAATGAGGAAGCTTTTTTATGCTCTTGACGATGAACTGTGAAGTTTTGAAATACCTTCAGAGAATGTGTTAGCAAAGAAGAGACCATGAGGATAAAATCAGAGAGATTAGAGCCCACACATAAGCATACCGACAATCCTTTTCACGAACAATACGAGATTAGAATAGAAGGGAGAACCGATAGAGGTACTCAAGGTACCCTCCGCCACACACCGTCAGGTGGCTTGCGTAGTATGGCTCTAGATGTAGAAAGATGCACTTACCGTTTTGGAAGTGATGCACGAGTCGTTGAGGTACAGGTGGTGCGTCTCCCAGCGACGCAGGAACTTGGAGCTGAGGATCTTGCTGATGACGGTGCGCGTGTGGTTGAGGTAGCACACCTGCAGGTCGCCCTCGCGCACCAACTTGAACCGCGGACCGGCGGCCGCTGCGCTCGGCGCGGCTCCGGCTAGCGCGGGACTCGACGCCACCTTCATAAGGGGCGGCGGCAGCGTCGTCTGCGCGACCGGAGACAGCGGCGGCGACGGAGACCGGGATTCGGAGGACGAGCACGACGGGGACGCCCCGGCGTCGTCGCCTTCGTCGTCGTCGTCGTCGCCGCCGCAAGCCGAGGACGACGCCCGCGGGGGCGGCGTCGACGGCGGGGCGCTGCGGCCGCTGGCGTCGCTGCGCGGGGAGTCGCCGCCCCCGCAGCTGGGGGGCCGCTCCTCCGCCTCCGTCAGCGCCGCCTGCGACTCGCGCTGGCTGCCGCCCCCGCGCCGGTCGCCGCCCCCGTCCAGCCCGCCGGCGGCGGCGCCGCGGCGGAACGTGTTGGAGAAGCAGAACATGAGCGCGACGACGCAGCGCGACACCCTGCCCAGCACGGATCGGGGGCCCGCCGAGGCGACCGGCTGCGCCGACTTGGCGCACATGCAAACGCGACGCTGCGTGCGCTCGCCGTTTGCGTTAGGCTCGACGCATGGCTGCCGGCACGAGCAGTGCCCGCCGCCCTTCCTCAGGATCCACCAGCGCCGCTCCGCCTCCTTGCTGCTACGCGATAGCGCCGTTCTGCCCGTTACTGTCAACCCTCCCAACACGACGCAACACCTTTCCCCTGCCAAAAGTCACCGTCTAAATCGGCGTCAAATTGCGTAAAGTCCTCTTCGTACAAGGTGTCAAGAACACAGTCACTAAGCCGGTAACACCGCAAGTCCAATCATCGACGACTGTTGAACCCACTGTTTACAAAACGACTGTCACGCCAATCGGTCCTCGTATCCTGCCGCAGCAGACGTTCCCGCGTAGCACATTACCAACGAAAACCGCGCGGTGAGCACGCCAGCCGGCTAGTACGCAGCGCGCGTGGCCACCACGCTCGACATCGCACGCTCGCGAGCCGGGGTGCGTCTATCGCGCGCGCTACCACCGCCGACCGCACTGCTCGGCTTGGCGCCGACTTCTGACAACAAACACAGCCGGGCTCAGCGGCGCGCATGCTCTCTTCGTACTGCGCCTTTCGATTGTTATACGCTCGGCGCCTGTGACAGCGCGGACATCTAGCGGTGGCCGGGCGCACTTCTTGTTGGAACAGCCGCGCCGAGCGGCGCGCACAGGCAGTAGCATTGCAGTTGCGGCAGAACTGGGAGGACTTCGCGTTTCCGACAGAAGCAACTGTCATTCGACCGAGCATTTCAGCTAGCAGCTTAAGTACAATCCCTCACAGAGAACGGCGGAAACGCTACAGGGACGGCTCTCATTTTTCTCTCAGGTGCCTCTCAAAGTCACTGCAGAGCAGCTCAGCAAAATCGAGCTGTCGGAACATGTTTTACTGCCGATTCTTATCAACCGATCAACGCACCTGAAGAAAAGCTGTTGCTGAACATAGTTTCGGTTCATATAATGGTTCCGGCCCGGAAAATTGTATTCAGATCTCTAACAAGGAGAACACGGCACGTGCCATAACCTGATTACCCAGAAACTCAGTGGAAGAGAAGCCAAAATAAGAGAACATGTGCCCCGGCTTATCCGTAAAAACTCGACCGTTTCTCAGGAAACGACTGTCAAAGATCTCAATGTAATTAAAATGTCTTTCAGCGGACGACAAGCTCAATCCAACTGGTGCCTTTCACTTTTGCGTCCCGTGTTGGAAACCTGATAAATGTTTTTGTCATCATCATCATCATCATCATCATTTAAGACTGATTATGCCTTTCAGCGTTCAGTCTGGAGCATAGCCCCCCTTATAAAATTCCTCCATGCTCCCCTATTCAGTGCTAACATTGGTGCCTCTTCTGATGTTAAACCTATTACTTCAAAATCATTCTTAACCGAATCCAGGTACCTTCTCCTTGGTCTGCCCCGACTCCTCCTACCCTCTACTGCTGAACCCATGAGTCTCTTGGGTAACCTTGCTTCTCCCATGCGTGTAACATGACCCCACCATCTAAGCCTGTTCGCCCTGACTGCTACATCTATAGAGTTCATTCCCAGTTTTTCTTTGATTTCCTCATTGTGGACACCCTCCTGCCATTGTTCCCATCTACTAGTACCTGCAATCATCCTAGCTACTTTCATATCCGTAACCTCAACCTTATTGATAAGGTAACCTGAATCCACCCAGCTTTCGCTCCCATACAACAAAGTTGGCCGAAAGATTGAACGGTGCACAGATAACTTAGTCTTGGTACTGACTTCCTTCTTACAGAAGAGAGTAGATCGTAGCTGAGCGCTCACTGCATTAGCCTTGCTACACCTCGCTTCCAGTTCTTTCACTATGTTGCCATCCCGTGAGAATATGCATCCTAAGTACTTGAAACCGTCCACCTGTTCTAACTTTGTTCTTCCTATTTGGCACTCAATCCGTTTATATTTCTTTCCCACTGACATTACTTTCGTTTTGGAGATGCTAATCTTCATACCATAGTCCTTACATTTCTGATCTAGCTTTGAAATATTACTCTGCAAACTTTCAATCGAATCTGCCATCACCACTAAGTCATCCGCATATGCAAGACTGCTTATTTTGTGTTCACATATCTTAATCTCACCCAGCCAGTCTATTGTTTTCAACATATGATCCATAAATAATATGAACAACAGTGGAGACAGGTTGCAGCCTTGTCTTACCCCTGAAACTACTCTGAACCATGAACTCAGTTTACCGTCAACTCTAACTGCTGCCTGACTATCCATGTAAAGACCTTTAATTGCTTGCAAAAGTTTGCCTCCTATTCCATAATCTCGAAGAACAGACAATAACTTCCTCCTAGGAACCCGGTCATATGCCTTTTCTAGATCTATAAAGCATAGATACAATTCCCTGTTCCATTCATAACACTTCTCCATTATTTGCCGCAAGCTAAAGATCTGGTCCTGACAACCTCTAAGAGGCCTAAACCCACACTGATTTTCATCCAATTGCTCCTCAACTAATACTCGCACTTTCCTTTCGACAATACCTGAGAAGATTTTACCCACAACGCTGATTAAAGAGATACCTCTGTAGTTGTTACAATCTTTTCTGTTTCCATGTTTAAAGATTGGTGTGATTACTGCTTTTGTCCAGTCTGATGGAACCTGTCCCGACTCCCAGGCCATTTCAATTATCCTGTGTTTTTGTTTTATTTTATTTTTCCATTCATCTACCACCTCCATAGAACGTTACTACATGAGTGTTTCTTACCTAGTTTACGGGATACAGGGGCATACGTTAATTGTAAAATTACGATAGACGTGTGTACGTTGTTTTCAAGGGGTTACAATCTTTTTAGATCCTCATATTCTTATATTTGATTCTTACGTCAAGTCTCAATTCTTATATTTTGTTCGAATATCCATCGTTCAGGAAGATTTGGTGCATTTCTTTGGATGGTATCGATCGTAGAAACGTTCGAAAATTAGAAATTCCGAACACACAAGCACAGATTTGCCACCACGTTCTCCCGACCTAGCGCCATGCGATTTTTTCCTTTGAGGCTTCATCAAGGATCGTGTGTACGTGCCTCCGCTACCAACAGACCTCCCTGAATTAAGAAACCGGATTGAAGCAGCTGTTGCTACAATCATTGAAGACACACAAAACGTTTGGAAAGAACTCGGCTATTGATTTGATGTATGCCGTGTGGCAAATGGTGCCCACATTGAACATTTATAAGGTTCTTGGTAAAACTGTTTGAGTTGCTCTTTCATTTTGACATATCATTTATAAGTGTAAGTTTAATATAATAAATGTTATAAAGCGTGGAAAGCCAGATATTCATTTATAAACACCTTGTACAATTAGTAGAAGAATAACGACAACGTTACTTCAGTATATGTATATATATAAACGTTCGTGTAGTAATCTTCTATGGGCATGCGTAGATAAATGAAAAACAAAAATAGTGTGAAGCCGCAATTCTTACCACTGTGCCACCGCTTCGGGTGCATGATTTACTTGATAAAAGGCATATAAAGTACCCCGAAAACTCTGAGCGTCCTTTTCTCAGAAACAATCGAATATCTACGCAGGTCCGTTTCGAGAAAATTTTTCCACACAAGCGACTTATCTTTGGGTGCCCCCATCCATCCCATTTTCCCCCGTACACTTTCATCCGTGTCACTTTTTGCTGCTAATTGTGATACGCACTGTAAATCAATCTTTCACTTGGACGCCCCTGCTGCCCCTCAGCTTGGTTCTCCGGGCGGTGGCTTGTGTTGGTGCGTCTTAAATCGGTCCTGTATCTACGGATAAGTCAGGACACGTTTTCGTTTATTTTGAGTCCCCTTCCACTGAGCGATTTTTCAGGGTATTGGGTTATGGCCCTTGTCCTATTCTTCTCGTAGATGTACACAAATTTTTACGTTTCCACATTGCAGAATGGCCAACGGCCTCGCCGCAGTGGTAACACCGGTTCCCGTCGGATCACCGATGTTAAGCGCTGTCGGGCTGGGCTAGCACTTGGATGGGTGACCATCCGGTCTGCCGAGTCCTGTTGGCAAGTGGGGTGCACTCAGCCCTTGTGAAGCAAACTGAGGAGCTACTTGACTGAGAAGTAGCGGCTCCGGTCTCGGAAACTGACATACGGCCGGGAGAGCGGTGTGCTGACCACATGCCCCTCCATATCCGCATCCAGTGACACCTGTGGGCTGAGGATGACACGGCGACCGGTAGGTACCGTTGGGCCTTCATGGCCTGTTCGGGAGGAGAGAGAGAGAGAGAGAGAGAGACATTGCAGAATGTTCAGTATAATGGACGGCAGTTCCATCTACCGCAACAGAGTTGAGTAGTGCGGTGGTTAAGTCGCTTGACACGCATTTGGGAGAAGCGGGGTTTAATCTTTTAACTGACACAAGTACTACAATTAACACTAGTGTTAAACGATGTTTAGTACTTCATTTACTATAAACAACGGATCGAATGGGTATTAATACAATTCTGTTCAGAAAAAATAGAACACCTTAAACGAGTAGAGATAGACCGCTCGTATTCACAGGACATGTCCATTAATATGTTCTGCAGAAATGAATAGCATTTCAGTCACGCCCGTTCAGCATGTGTCCTGTTGTCTAGTAAGCACATAGTGCGCCATGGCCCCTGATAACTTGTTCCAAACGTAATGGCATCGACGAATGTAAGGCGCGAATGGCGTCGCATGGTATAGCCATCCATGCTGCATTCACCTGGTTCCAAAGTTCGTTTGTGTAGTTGGCACTGCGTCACAGTGCTGCACCCGTCGTTTCACCATATCCCACACATTTTCGATTGGGGACAAGTCTGGTGATCTGGCTAGCCAGTGGAAAAGTTTGACATCCTGTGACGCCAAGAAGCCACGTGTTGGTGCTGCAGCATGTGGTCGCTCATTGTGTTGCTGAAAAAATGGCGTACGGGGTGTTCCACAGAAAGGGTGTCGCTATGGATGTCATTGACGTAGGTCACACTGGTCACAGTGCCCTGCACACGCACCAGCTGTGATTTGTGGCTGTACCCAGTAGCACCCCACACCGTAAGGCCACGAGTTGGCGCTATCTGTCTTGTGCGAATGCAGTCACTGTAATGCCGCTCCCCTGTCTGCGGCGAACCAAAATGCGGCCATCATTTTCGGACAAACAGAATCTGGGTTCGTCCGAAAACACTATCTGATACCACTCCTGTCCCCAGTGACGTCGTGCCATACATCACTGCCGTCTAGCATGTGACTGCACATTCGTCAAAGATAAGCGGAGAAGTGGACGACGCGCACGTAAACCATGTCGTAATAAATGGCAACGTGCTGTCACCCCTATTAGTGTACGATGTGTTACACTGTGGCCGGCCGTAGTGGCCGAGCGGTTCTAGGCTCTACAATGTGGAACCGCGCGACCACTACGGTCGCAGGTCCGAATCCTGCCTCGGGCATGGATCTGTGTGATCTCCTTAGGTTAGTTAGGTTTAAGTAGTTCTAAGTTCTAGGGGACTGATGACCTCAGAAGTTAAGTCCCATAGTGCTCAGAGCCATTTGAACCATTTTTTTGTTACACTGTAACGCCAGAGGCTAGGAGGAGGCAGATCTGTCCTGCAATGCCGTTCGGATGGGGTATTGATCATCTCGGGGGGTGGGAGGTCTGGGTGGTGCTCCCTGACCCACCTTGTCGTGTTCTACGGCCTTCTATGAACCATTCTGCACAAACCCACTGCCGAAACGCTTCGTCCCACACGAGCAGCAGTTTCCCAGATGGATGCATCAGTTCCCTCACGCCACCAATGCGCCCTCTTTCAAACTCACTGATTTGACGGTTGGCGCATGCGTCTGGGAGGCAACCTGCACGCCTGCATAGCGACAACGAGAGCTGCAGGCACATTTTACCGACAGGTGGTGTTGCGCCGCCATATCGATGTTGACCTTGAACCCCTGGGCCGACATGGTTCAAATGCTAATCATTTCTGCAAAACATGCTAAGCCAGATGTCCTGTGAACGTTTTATCTCTAGTCATTCATCGCGTACTGTATTTTTTTTTCTGAACATGGGTGTATATTCACTACAGTTTCTATGATAAACATGAATACCATTTTTATGTTTCCAAGTCGTTAGAGCTGGGATATCAACGAACAAGTGAGCTACGGCGTGCATATTTACCGATGGCCTTTGAGGCACCCTCCTTCAAAGCTGGTTTTGTGTTCAGGCAGCAGTTGTCACATGTGGATTTACTCTTCTGATATCTTCCTGTTCAGTGTGTGTAACGTCCCCTTAGAAAAATTTATGAATTACTATGCCAATAAACTCCTTACGTTATTTGATTTTCAAACAGCTGAGCAGAACTGAACCTACTCAGACATTTCCCTCTTTACTTATTCTGATCAACACTAAACTGACAAACAATAATTTTCGCGCAACGCAATCTGACTTTCAATAATCCCTACAAAAGAATGGCTCTGACTAACAATAACCTATACCTTTCATGAATCACTTACTTCGCAAAAATCTTCGTTGCTCGAACTACTGCAATACAGCGTGCGCCAATACTGCCAGCTAAATAAAAGATTCTAACTACTGAAGGCACTAACTACTGATAGGCATAGCTAGCAAATGAAAGATTTTGTTAGAGAACAAACAATGTATTTGCCTTAATAATATTCAAAACTCATATATATATATATATATATATATATATATATATATATATATATATATATATATATATATATATATATAAAGGGTGACCCAGCTATCTTGTCCACCCAAAATATCTCTGGAACAATAACAGCTATTGGAAAACGACTTTTACCGGTATCAATGTAGGCCTGGGGCCCATGAATGTACGTATTTGGAAACATTCTAAAACGAAAGCATATGTGTTTTTTAACACAAACTTATGTTTTTTTAAATGGACCTCCTGTATTTTTTCTTCAGCAATCCTTAGCATAACAAAGCACATACACAATGGCGTTGATTGCATCGCAATATTCCCATTACATCCCGAGATATTGAGACGTGAAGTTGAGGCTTGAAACACCCGACATGCGCTGCTAGCGCACGTCCTGAGGCTCAGGCGTGAACCCCATGCTGCCCGTAATCCCGATGTGATTGACATGTGTAATCACACCTCCATACTTATCAAGAGGTCCGAAACAAATAATACGGTCTGCTACCATCAACTCTCATAAGCACACAATGGTTTCCCTCTTGCACGTTTTACGTATCTACGTACACAATATGAACCAGTACCGATCGGTGTACACCCGTCAAGTTGTCTTATTTATCCTGCACACCCAAAATAAGGTTTATCTAATGCGTTATATGACCCATTGTGCCTGTCGCGCAGGGCCTGGCTCTACGTAGTCAAGTGTCCAACGTAGTTCCCACTACTGCCACAGTTACCACTTCGCCTTGTTTATGATTTGCGACCCATGCAAACTCCTGTACTCCACCACCCTCCGAGCATCCCATTTGTTGTTGCTTTGGCGTGCAGTACACCACTTGCCAGTGTAGTCGTGCATCAGAGTAATCTAGTGACGGCACGGAGGTAGTACACATTGTGAATAAACGTTGTGTTGTGGAACTTATACTGTACAGTATAATGTACACACATGAAGATATGGTAGAAATGCTGCTGATCTATGGAGAATGTACGTTGACGGGAAATACGTAATGAGATTGCTTGTTTGTTGATAGTACTGTTAGCGAACATTATGATTATTAAGTTAATATGTCTGTTTTCTACCCTACTCTACATACCTATACTGTACCCTGTTGTAGGTGGACGAAACGCTGTTCAGGCAGAACGACTGTACAGAAGACGATTCCCTGACAAGCCATCGCCTTCGCGCCGGATGTTTGGTCGTCTCACATCTCGTCTACGTGAAACGGGAAGCTTAAACCCAAGACCTCGACATCGTCCTAGAACACGCACAGATGAACGTGCTGAAGTTGCTGTGCTCGCTACCATAGCTGTGAATCCTCAAATCAGCACCGTCAAATTGAACGTGAAGTTGGTGTGTCGAAATCAAGTGCACAGCGTATTCTTAAACGTCATAAATTTCATCCTTACCATGTTCATTTACACCAGGATCTTCATGGAAATGACTTCCGCAATAGGGTAACATTTTGTCGGTGGGCTCAGCAAAAACTTCTGACTAATGCAAATTTTTTTGCAGATGTTCTCTTTACTGACGAGGCATCATTCTCCAACAAAGGAATTGTCAATATGAGGAATATGCATTAGTGGTCCGCAGACAATCCAAAATGGCTCCGTCAGGTAGAGCATCAACGTCCGTGGAAAGTTAATGTTTGGTGTGGGATTATTGGAGATACCATTATCGGACCTTTCTTTATAAATGGCATCCAAAATGGCAGACAATACTCCAGATTTATACGACACAATCTTCCTGTTCTCTTGGACACCGTACCTCTGAACCGGAGAATGGTCATGTGGTATCAGCATGACGGATGCCCTGCACATAACGCCTTACGAGCACGACGACTGCTGAACCGTAAGTTCCCTGGTAGGTGGATTGGACGAGGTGGCCCAGTTAGGTGGCCTGCCCGATCTCCGGACCTTACACCGCTGGATTATTTTCTCTGGGGAGCAGTGAAGGATGCTGTTTACCAACATGAACCAACAACACCAGAGGACATGAAGCAACGCATTATTGATGCTTGTACAGCCATCAAAGAGGAAACAGTAGCACGAAGTAGGGCATCCTTCATCCGCAGAGTGACCCTATGTATGCAAGCCAATGGGCATCACTTTGACCATGAGATGTGAACGCTATGTTTAGTATGTAGTGCTGGTATCACAGTGGAATTTTCTACAAAGGGCCATTTTACCCAGTGATGTTAAGAAACATTTGTTTGCAACAATTTGTCATTTAACGCATTAGATAAACATAACATTGATAATTATGTGATAATAAAACTAATTGGTTAAACATGTTTACATTCATCTTCTATGTCCTACCTGAACTTCCCAAATCAAAACATTTTTACCTAAACAACGGTAAAACTTTTAGTCCACTTGCTCGTTTCACTAAAACCATCAACACGAATTTTACTTTTACGAGTGAATGATTAACTATCACTTGCGCTAGATCTACAGTAAAGTAAAGTTTTAACGTTGAACTGCATTACCTTTTTAGTAACGGATTAACGATAAGCGAAGTTAACTTTGTGACTAACGTTGCGGTACACAGATGTGTTACAGAACCGCATCACCCCTGGCCTATGGGATAAATACCTGCTGGAATGTACGACGTTAATGCAGGTTGGCAGAAGACCGTATTATTCGTTTCGGACCTCTTGATAAGTATGGAAGTGTGATTACGCATGTCAATCACATCCCGATTACGGGCAGCATGGGGTTCACGCCTGAGCCTCAGGACGTGCGCTAGCAGCGTACGTCGGGTGTTTCAAGCGTCAACTTCGCGTCTCAATACCTCGGGATGTAATGGGAATATTGCGATGCAATCAACGCCATTGTGTGTGTGCTTTGTCATGCTATGGATTGCTGAAGAAAAAATATAGGAGGTCCATTTAAAAAAACAGAAGTTTGTGTTAAAAACACATATGCTTTCGTTTTAGAATGTTTCCAAATATGTACATTCATGGGCCCCAGCCCTACATTGATACCGGTGAAAGTCGTTTTCCAATAGCTGTTATTGTTCCAGAGATATTTTGGGTGGACAAGATATATATATATATATATATATATATATATATATATATATATATATATATATATATAATGAGTTATATATCAGTTCATGACAACACGTCCTGATCGTCCGCTCTCAAAATTCTGCTACCTCTCTCCCTACTTCCACCACTGCTGGCGGCTCACTTCCAACTGCGTAACGCTACGTGCTATTCCAACAATGCCAGCCAGCCACAGACTGCACACAGCACAGTCAGTGATTTTCATACAGAGCGCTACGTGGCGTTACCAACATAAAAGCCTAAACAGCCTACTTACATAAACGCTACGCGCTGTTCACATCCAACTGCCCAACACTGCAATTGCAAATATTCCAACAATGCAAACCAGCCACAGACTGCACACAGAATAGTCAGTGATTTTCATACAGAGCAGTACGTGGAGTTACCAACATAATAACCTAAACAGCCTACTTACGTGTGTTCTAAAATTCCCATTAGAAACCTCTAGGACTTTTAGAGGGGACTGAGTAGATCGTATTTGGAACACTTGTCCGGAAACTTACCGTTTCCGTGCTACAACCCTAGGAAATTCGCTAGGTAGGCATGCAACAGTGTAGTCATCATGGTGGAGGGTGATTACGTGGCTGACGTCCGGCTGACGTCTTTTGACGACCATCCTACCTCTCTGACCTGGTTCGAACCTCTTTTACGTGTCTGTGAGTGTTAGAGCAACATGGCTGAGTACATGTTTGCAGAATACACCGACATGGTCCTCCTGTATGGCGAAGCTGACGGTAATGGAAGAGCTTTTCGTCGCCTCTGTCAAGATCGTTATGCACAACGTCCGACTCCATCGCATATCCTTTCAGTCACAATTACGCAATGACTTGGAGAAAGGGGTACCTTCACCGTCAGCAGGCACAATTGTGGTGCTCCAAGGAGTCGCCACACACCCGAATTGGAGATTTAACTGTATATAACAGTGGTTTGTAAACACTTGATTGTTTTTCCTTTTTGCTTCTTTGGTTATTATTGAGTGGAATCGTAAAACTAGTGGTGTACTGGGTCACGTCTAATAAATTACTTGTGGAAGTGGCCGTCTTACCAACATGTTTTCAAATGATTCTAACGTGGAAACGGTACATTTCCGGACTTTGGTTCCAAATAAGAATAGTATCTACTCAGTCCCCTCTACAAGTCCCAAGAGTTTGTAAGTGTAGTTTTAGAGTAACCCATTAAACGACGATAATTTCAGTTCACAGTAAAATTTCCTACGTTTTAAAATAAGTATATAAATCGTTTGTAAGCATATTTGCGACTAGTTTCCTTCCATCCCCTAGATTTAAGCAAATATATTGTCGTGAATACATTTGCCAGTTACATCCAATTTCACTGATCATCTTCTGTAAAACATTTCTTCTAATGCGGAATGAACATTGCACGTAATAATGTTTCACAAATTATATCGAAAATGTTAGCCTCTGAGATAACAAATTATTTCCGCTGACAATGCGCATGTACTGAAACTAAGCAACATGACAAAAATAGTTTATGCACACACTTGAATGTTAGAGGCATATTATTTACTTATTTTTGGTTGGTAGTCATAGTTAGATGGATCATACTGACATTCGTTAACATTTCTTTTAGATATATGAGAATGACTTCATGGAAGCGGCATAGTTTCATGACAGATGAAGCTCTGGCTGATCATTTAATGACCTACTGGGAATGGTTTACGGAAGAGCACGCAAAAGATTTAGCATTTAGTGGAGACTCTGATGCATTTATGTAGCTATTTCTAGTCTCAGACGCTACTACACTAACTGATGGTACTATGAGTAACACAGTGTCAAATGGGTCACTGGATGAAACGTCCAGTACAGATGCAACGGGCAGGGTAGACGTTTTGTGTGTGCTTCAAGAAGCATTTCACGAAGGTCGTAAACCTGGGTGATACTGAAGTTGCTGCAGCTGTGGATTTATTTGCATGATCTATAGCTGGCTGTGAATCCCAGTCTTTTGGCGATGTTTTCCTCCTAGGGGCATTTGTTTACTACTAATGGAAGTTGACATTGCTAATTTGCTGCAGATTTTTTTCAAACTTTTTCAGTACAGATTTTGTGCTTCTCATACATTGGTACGAATATTTACCTCTCCATAGCTCATGGTGGACTTAGAAATACGTAACAAGTTGAACAGTTTTATTGATTACTACGCCCAAAGGGTACTTGCGGGCGTGTACATTGACGGGAAAAATCACAACACCAAGAAGTTCTGCGACACAAACGAAAGCTGGTATGGGTGTTTCTACATCTGAAATACGATGTCTATTCAAATTTCGCGCCATTCACGTAAGAGTGGCGCTAGTTGCCTTTGACGGTTGTTGGTGTTAGCTGGCCGGCCGCTGGTGGCCGAGCGGTTCTAGGCGCTTCAGTCTGGAACCGCGCGACCGCTACGGTCTCAGGTTCGAATCCTGTCTCGGGCATGGATGCGTGTGATGTCCTTAGGTTAGTTAGGTTTGAGTAGTTCTCAGTTCTAGGGGACTGATGACCTGAGATGTTAAGTACCATAGTTGGTTCAAATGGCTCTGAGCACTATGGGACTCAACTGCTGTGGTTATCAGTCCCCTAGAACTTAGAACTACTTAAACCTAACTAACCTAAGGACATCACACACATCCAAGCCCGAGGCAGGATTCGAACCTGCGACCGTAGCAGTCGCACGGTTCTGGACTGCGCGCCTAGAACCGCGAGACTACCGCGGCCGGCAAGTACCATAGTGCTCAGAGCCATTTGAACCATTTTTTTGTTGTTAGCTACCGTTGAGATTGCACGTGATGAGTTGATGTTAGTCAAGAATGCCTTTAAGACGACAAAGACGCCATCATCATCACTTCACTGAGTTTGAACTAGGTCTTGTATTGACTATGAGCGGCTGGATGTTCCTTCTGCGTTACTGCAGAAAGATTTTGCAGGAATGCAGCCACTGTACATGGTTTCTGACAGCGGTGGTCGCGAGAACGTACAGTCGCAAGATGAAGTGCGACGTGGCTCTGCTGAGAGGGAAGACCATTGTGTCCGGGTATGGCTCTGGCGCATCGTACTGCATCTACAGCAGCAATGTGAGCAGGAAAATGGTTCAAATGGCTCTGAGCACTATGGGACTTAACTGCTGAGGTCATCAGGGCAGGATCGAGTTCGTTTCACGGTCATTTCCGTATCCGAACTTGTGCATAGTCTTCAATCTCTCGTTGTCAACGAAGCGTTAAACCCTACTGATTGTTTTTCTTTCTGCTGGAGGTAGAGTAGTAGAAACCTTGTCGTTGTGCATCAAGAGTCTTAGTATCACTTGCCTGAAGACATCCAAGCACTCCTTTACTATGAAACTACAAGCAGTTACACTTACTGACTGTGTTGTTCCAAAAACACTTACATCGAGTAGAGTCAGTGTTTGTTCAAAAACAACGTGCGGTATTTTCGGGTACTAGTTAGAATAATGTGTCGATTTACTTGTTCCAATAACTTTAAGAAATCACAATATGCTACGTAAGACACTGAAGAGCCAAAGAAATTGGTACAGCTGCCTAATATCGTGTAGGGCCCCCGCAAGCACGCAGAAGTGCCACAACACGACGTGGTATGGACTCGACTAATGTCTGAAGTAGTGCTGGAGGGAAATGACGCGATGAAACCTGCAGAGTTGTCCACAGATCAGTAAGAGTACGAGGGGATGGAGTTCTCGTCTGAATAGCACTTTGCAAGGCATTCCAGATATACGCAATAATGTTCATGTCTGGGGAGTTTGGTGGCCAGAGGAAGAGTTTAAACTCAGAAGAGTGTTCCTAGAGCCACTCCGTAGCAATTCTGTACGTGTGGGGTGTCGCATTGTCCTCCTGGAATTACCCCAAGTCCGTCGGAATGCCCAATGGATATGAATGCATGCAGGTGATCATACAGGATGCTTACATACGTGTCACCTGTCAGAGTCGTATCTTGAAGTATCAGTCCAACTGCACACGCCCCACACCATTAAAGAGCCTCCACCTGCTTGAACAGTCCTCTGCTGAGACGCAAGGTCCATGGATTCATGAGGCTTTCTCCATACCCGTACACGTATATCCGCTCGATACAATTTGAAACGAGAGCTTACGACGAGGCAACATGTTTCCAGCCATCAATTGTCGAGCGTCGGTTTTGACGGGCCCAGGCGAGGCCTAAAGCCTTGTGTCGTGCAGTCATCAAGGGTACACGAGTGGGCCTTCGGCTCCGAAAGCCCATATCATTGAATGGTTTGCACAGTGACACTTGTTGATGGTGCATCACTGAAACCTGCAGCAATCTGGGGAAGGGTTGCACTTCTGTCACGTTGAACGATTCTCTTCAGTCGTCGTTGGTCCTGTTCTTGCAGGATATTTTTCCGGCCGCAGCAATGTCGGAGATCTGATGATTTACCGGATTCCTGATATTCACGGTATACTCGTGAAATGGTCGTACGGGAAAACCCACTTCACTGCTACCTCGGAGATGCTGTGTCCTACCGCTCGTGCGCCGACTATAACACCACGTTCAAACTCACTTAAATCCTGATTACCTGCCATTGTAGCAGCAGTAACCGATCGAACAACTGTGCCAGACACTTGTTGTCATATACAGGCGTTGCCGACCATAGCGCCGTATTCTGCCTGTTTACCTATGTCTGTATTTGAATACGCATTCCTATCCCAGTTTCTTTGGCGCTTCAGTGCACTTTGGAACCAACATATGCTGATCAAGTGTTAGCTCACAGAATTGCGAATAACGGACGCAACATACGCCGAAGCGGAGTCCGTGTAAAATGCGTTGGGCTGGCCAGTGAGAAGTGTCACGCCGAACAGCATTTACACCACTTCTGAAGAAGCCAATGGTTTGGGTGTATGCCGGAACCACTTCTGGCAGACAAGTTTTTCGCTAGTAGTCTCGAGCTCCTTTTTCTTTTTAAAATATGTCAAGTCCGATAGAATGTCTTAATATCTGTCGAGTCAGCCGAGGGAACGAAGCCCCAGTCACAGGGTCGGCCGGTGTGGGCGTGCGGTTCTAGGCCCTTCAGTCTGGAACCGCGTGACCGCTACGGTCGCAGGTTCGAATCCTGCCTCGGGCATGGATGTGCGTGATGCCCTTGGGTTAGTTAGGTTTACGTAGTTCTAAGTTCTAGGGGACTGATGACCTCAGATGTTAAGTCCCATAATGCTCAGAGCCATTTGAACCATTTTGAACCCAGTCGCAGGAGTGGCGGCTGGTGTACGGGCTCGAACTTGTTTCTGGGTGGATATGTCACTGTAAAAGTAAGATAATTGGTAAACCCTAGAATTAACCGCTGAAACGTAAGATTTACCATCGCGGTGTGGCAAAAGTCCAAAATTTCTCATTATATGTGTTACTGTAAAAGTAAGATAACCAACCATGTTACTTTTGCAGTAGCAGATACATTGCCATCTCCACTTATATGTCGTTGCAACAGGCTGAAAGGATTTTTTTATCTATTTCATTTGTAGTTCGGTACCATGCTGTCACCGTTTCCAAACAAATTCTTGGTGGGCATCCTGGAGTGTCGAGCAGTAGCATCAACGGCGTCGCGAGACTAGTAAATTCAGAATTTTTAACAGATGATTACGTTATGACAAAAGTAATACAAAACATCATTTTCTCCGTTCAGAGTAACCGTAGGTAATGTACAAACATCAAAAAAGTTTTACGTCATCCCGGTTCCCAGAACTTCTGAAGACATACTGAAACGTCCCCTTTGAACAATTATACAGGACTGTGCTTAACCTGACACAATATTTTTAGCTCAACGCAATCTGACTTTCAAAAAATCCCTACGAAAGAATGGCCCTGACTAACATTAACCTATACCTTTCACAAATCACTTACCTCACAAAAATCTTCGTTACTGGAACTACTGCAATACAGCGAGCGCCACTACTACCAGCTAAATAAAAGATTCAAACTACAGAAGGCACTAACTACTAATACGCATAGTTAGCAAATGAAAGATTTTAATAGAGAACAAACAATGTATTTACCTTAATAGTCATAATATATATAGCAGTTCATGACAAATTACAAAACTCCGCCATCTCTCTCCCCACATCCACCACTGCTGGCGGCTCACCTCCAACTGCGCAACGCTACGCGCTGATCACATCCAGCTGCCACTGCCCAACACTACAATGGCAGACAACAATGCAAACTAGACACAGACTGCACACAGCACAGCCAGTGATTTTTATACAGATTTGGAGTTACCAATAAAAAAACCTAAACAGCCTACTTGCATAGCCCCCATGCTCCCCACAAAAAATTTTACAAATTGTTTTGGGCAGTGGCCAATAATGATTTCATAAAATTTTTCATAATTACAATAACAAATAATCAAATGCACGCACTTATTGATACAATGTTGGTCAAAAGCTAAAATTTTCTCACAGTCTATAACGACAGTCCTGATCCATCACAGTAAAATTACAGTGTTTTTCTTTTTTTTCAAAGTCTGAACAGTAAAAGAGAATGCACACAGAAGTAGTGGATTTCCATGCAGTCTTGAAGAAGTAGTGTCCTTCCAACGGAAAGACAGTGTTGACTCTTGACATGCAGACAGGTAATGTGCCACAACAGAGCAAACCCACAGCAGAGTCATTCGAAGTTTTGAAGAATATTGGTAGGTAGGTCATCACAGAGCAGACCACTGTAGTCCTGGTAGAGATTACAGTATCGGTGGGCCACCAGAGGTGCAGACCCACTGCAATCCTTGTAGAAATAATGGTATTGGTGGGTCATCAAAGATGCAGACCCACTGTAGTCCTTGTAGAGATGGCCAGCAGCCATCTGATGTGACTGTGCAGGTGCACAATCACCATTGAAGAGTCTTGCGGACAATATAGCAAGTCCATAACCACCACTTGTGCGCTCACAAAGTTTTTGGAATTGTCCTTAGAACCAGCAATGCTGTTATCCAGTCCGTTGCTGAATTATTAACACACGTGCAAACACTAACAGTCCCTACTTCTCACATATTGTCCATATACTATGACCAACAGAAACGTGTGCAGTGAAATGTAACTTAATGTGAAGAACTGGTGTCTATACAATTATAAATTTACAACATGAAAATACAATTACAAAATACATGATTAAAGAACATAATAGTACAGATAACATTTGTAGTACAGGCTTTACAAAAGAATCGAACTAACATATACATCAGTGTTACAGGAATTATGACATAAGTAAATACATAAAAGATCAGAATAACTTTTGAAACATCAACTTCACACATGAGCATTAAAACAAAACAGAATAAATAATGTCTAAACATCTTCACAAAGAAAATAACATATTATTAATGCAAATTATATCTAAGGATAACAGTATTCCTCATCGTAGTGAATGTACCTTGGTACTAGAAAAATTCTGCAACATAAATCGTATTAGCTAAACACATAAAGACAGGAAAAACACAAATACACAAGGGAACACAAACACATAGTGGGATAACACAAGGAAAGGACAGGATTTCTTTTACTGCAGTATTTTGCAAACAAAACTTTCTTTACTTCTCGGAGATCTCCCTTCGTTCTTCATTATTTTAAAAAGTACTATCTAAGCCTGCTTTCTGTATTCTGTTCACATCCTCTTTCAACATAGTTTTTCTCCACTGTACACTACCTTTTTTGGCAAAACCATTTTCTTATAGCTTCTCAATGCATTTCTTCCATTTCATCATAACTCATTCTCTTATATAGTCTACCCCCTCTTAAGCTAACTTAAATCTAGTGAGCTCAGATGCTAAACTAAGGAACGAGGCAATGCAGCAGCACAAAACAATTAACACAAACAGCAATGAAAAAAAATTCAAACTGGCAAAGCAATTGCAATATTACAACTAATATAAGGCACTGTGCAGCAAACAAGAAAAATAAATGCGTAGTAAAACTGGCTTAACAGCGTAATACAAAGTCAAATTCAGTAACATTATGTCAGGCAAACAGCAGCAGAAAATGACATAACTTATACCTAAACATGACATAGCTCAAGCAGAAAAAATAGTACACTAAAGACAACAATGCAGAGAAGGGAAATGTATATTCACATCTTAATGTCTATGTAATTAAAGTGGTGCACCACAAAAAGTTATTCTACCAAAAAAGTTACCAAGTACTTGAAAAGAAAATTATGAATGCAGTTCCTGTGAAGGTAAAGGTCTTTTTGTGCTCCCTCATTTTTTTGAAAAAAATTATTATTAACTCGATCTGTAGAAAGAAAATACACTCCTGGAAATTGAAATAAGAACACCGTGAATTCATTGTCCCAGGAAGGGGAAATTTTATTGACACATTCCTGGGGTCACATACATCACATGATCACACTGACAGAACCACAGGCACATAGACACAGGCAACAGAGCATGCACAATGTCGGCACTAGTACAGTGTATATCCACCTTTCGCAGCAATACAGGCTGCTATTCTCCTATGGAGACGATCGTAGAGATGCTGGATGTAGTCCTGTGGCACGGCTTGCCATGCCATTTCCACCTGGCGCCTCAGTTGGACCAGCGTTCGTGCTGGACGTGCAGACCGCGTGAGACGACGCTTCATCCAGTCCCAAACATGCTCAATGGGGGACAGATCCGGAGATCTTGCTGGCCAGGGTAGTTGACTTACACCTTCTAGAGCACGTTGGGTGGCACGGGATACATGCGGACGTGCATTGTCCTGTTGGAACAGCAAGTTCCCTTGCCGGTCTAGGAATGGTAGAACGATGGGTTCGATGACGGTTTGGATGTACCGTGCACTATTCAGTGTCCCCTCGACGATCACCAGTGGTGTACGGCCAGTGTAGGAGACCGCTCCCCACACCATGATACCGGGTGTTGGCCCTGTGTGCCTCGGTCGTATGCAGTCCTGATTGTGGCGTTCACCTGCACGGCGCCAAACATGCATACGACCATCATTGGCACCAAGGCAGAAGCGACTCTCATCGCTGAAGACGACACGTCTCCATTCGTCCCTCCATTCACGCCTGTCGCGACACCACTGGAGGCGGGCTGCACGATGTTGGGGTGTGAGCGGAAGACGGCCTAACGGTGTGCGGGAACGTAGCCCAGCTTCATGGAGACGGTTGCGAATGGTCTTCGCCGATACCCCAGGAGCAACAGTGTCCCTAATTTGCTGGGAAGTGGCGGTGCGGCACCTTCCGCCGACCACTAGCGACAACATCGATGTACTGTGGAGACCTCACGCCCCACGTGTTGAGCAATTCGGCGGTACGTCCACCCGACCTCCCGCATGCCCACTATATGCCCTCGCTCAAAGTCCGTCAACTGCACATACAGTTCACGTCCACGCTGTCACGGCATGCTACCAGTGTTAAAGACTGCGATGGAGCTCCGTATGCCACGGCAAACTGGCTGACACTGACGGCGGCGGTGCACAAATGCTGCGCAGCTAGCGCCATTCGACGGCCAACACCGCGGTTCCTGGTGTGTCCGCTGTGCCGTGCGTGTGATAATTGCTTGTACAGCCCTCTCGCAGTGTCCGGAGCAAGTATGGTGGGTCTGACACACCGGTGTCAATGTGTTCTTTTTTCCATTTCCAGGAGTGTATTTATATTAGCACATCTATAAAATTTTATAATAACCAATGCAGCAGTGCAGCTAGAAACTAGATATTAAAGAAAATGAGCAAATATGTACAAAGGAAGGCATGAAACATCATTCATTAGCCATATGGCATTTCATAAGGCAGTAAAAACTCTCTCAATTCTCGAGAAAGACGCTTGTCATAATCAGGTGTGCAGATGTAAAAATATTTCTCGTCATTTCATTAGGCATTTCAGTAAATATCATAAATTAAGAGCTCCACAGTGTAATCATATGTTTTCAAGTTCGAGCGCGTCGTATTTGCGATGCTTTCTACAAAGGAATGTCAATAGCGAGGATAATGGCCTCCTTTTTTTTTTTTTTGCACCTAATGGCTTTCTTTTGTCAGACGTCTACCTCTCAGTTGGGCGCCCAAAACGCATTACGTCAAGGTCACTTACCTTTCTTGCTGAAATATTTACGACGGCAGTTTCCGCCACAGTGACAGTCTCATATAAAAATATTTCACAGGTCAAGAATTTGCATTACAAATCTGTAGAAACAAAATCCTATTGATATAACAGTGTCCAAAAAATTTTCGTCGGCATTGTAATACATTCACGCATTTACATACATTTCATAACTCTTAAAGTACGATTCTTGATTTCCAACAACCTTTTTCACAAACCAGAGTCCCTAACCACTACTCATTATTCCTTACCTTATTACACATATATATATTCGTCGACACTTCTTCAATATTTCGTCATAACAAATACATAGCATAATCAAATTCCTCATATAGCATAAGCTTATTGATCATAAACATACCGCAACAGCATAATACACATAGTCATCGTAATAATAACATCATAACACCTCAGTCAACTCTCAAAATCGTCGTAGCTTCCTCCAATAATTTCAAAACAAAAAAAAATTCTCTGCTCATGTCAAAAGTGTCATCTGCCTCAAACGCACTTTAAAATCATGAACCCATACCAAATACATCATTCAAAGCTCTCATAGTATCACAATGGTTCCGAAAAAATATGAACACTTTACAAAGTACAGACAAAATAAAATTTCGTAAGTTTGAAGTTATCCAATGGTGTAATTGCGTAAACATCTGTCACTGATGTAGTAAAAAGAATGTTTGTTTCTCTGTCAAATAATCAGATAGCTGTGTAATTCTGTGTTAGAGAAATATGGTACCGATGTGTAAAGTTGTGTAAGGAAATACCGTATTAGCTAGGGCTCCTTGTGCTTGCCAAACACATGGTACACAAAGTAAGCGTGTACCCCCCTGAGGATTAATGTAATTATACCCTCAGGTGTTACAGATTACAACAATGGAATGAAACGTATCACGGAAAACTTTTGAATCATTGTACTTCAAATATCTTTAAAAATAAATGATTTAAGTGCAAAATTAATCACTCAAATGCGTGTCCTGTAGCGCTAAATGTGCGTCTTGCTGTAAGATAATTCTGTGGAAGTGTCGTACTTATCGTCCTCATCGTAGTTATTATGCTTATTGCCATGATGAAGAAAGTACTGTGCTGTAACGTATTGTTGTGCTACGGAAAAGGCAGTCTCATTGTAGCTATACCACAAATGTTACTACTAAAACATGTTTTACTTTCCAGAATAATGCAGAAAAACTGTGCAGATATAAAACAGAAACACTGCAAAAGCAACAAGGTAAATTGTGTCACACATTTGTAGTGTTGTGATAAAATTGTGTAGCTGTCACATAAACTAACCACTGTGTCATCTGGTATCTCACTGAAAGTACTTTAAATCCAGAATGTATTTTCAAGTAAACCAAAATGTTGCATTAAAATCTCATTAGCAGTACCAGTATATGTTCTAAGTATGTGAGCCTTATAGTCGTTACGTAATCATGCAACTAACAAGCAAGAATGTACAAATACAACACTCTGTCGTCTGTTCACTATAACAATGCAATCGTAATTTCTGTTTAAAAATGTTCCCTAGGTTATAGACTGGATATTTAACTTCAGACATTGTTGCATGTTAACAGTTTCCTAAGTCTGACAAAGCATACTAGAAATGTGAAGTGAAAAGTTTTATGGCAAAGACAAAGTTAAAAAGCAGATTATCTCTCAATAAATGGTTTTACATGTGAAATGTGGTGTAAACCTTTACTCTTCCTAGTGCACAGAGTTTCAACTTCAAAGCAATTATCATGTTGTATACATCGGTAAAGAATGCTAAAATTTTTTCTCAAGGCTAACGTCTTATGTTATTTTTCTCGGAGCCAGTGGGCGCACGCGGCTGCCTGCTGTGCGAGTCACTGTCTGTCTCTTTGTTGGCACACGCCGTTATTGGGATTAGGAGACCTAACTTCTACAAATTTACTCTGACGAGAAGGCCCTGCCCTGTTTGAATCCCGCCAGTTCTGATGCAATTCAGGTCTGTCGTTACGAATATATCGTCTGTCGTCATGTCGGTAGATTCCGTAGTTTCTTCCTTGTCGGTCACGTGGTGGAGAATTTCTCCCTGAATCGTAACTGCGTGCTGGACCGTTGTGTCTAAAGTTATTCTGTCTCCCTTGATAATAATTATTTTGCTTCCCAAATTGTCTGTTTCTCTGATTGTCTCTGTGATAGTCACTACCGCGGAGAGGTGATCTTTCCCTGTAATTATTATTACTCTGCCAACGGTTGTCATACGGGTGGTGTCTGTTTTGGTCACGATATGTGTTGTGAGAATAGCCTTGTCGTGTCCAGTTATTATTTCTTTCATCGCGGAATTGTGACAGACGTGACCTGTAATTGTTGTGCTCGTTGTGCTCCTGTTTTCGCGTTTCGCGATTGTCAGTGTCAATTTCCAGTTCTTGTAACAGTCCCTGAAAAGCTTCAATGTCGTCTTTGCAACGTCCTGCTAAAATAATATGTCGTAAATGTTCAGGTAATTTGATTAAGCAAATGCGGATGAGTTCTGAGGGGCTGCATGGGTTTGACAGGTACTGATTCTTGTGCAACATGTCTTAAAAATATTTCACAAGACTGGAGATTTCAGATTGTTCGAAATGTTTCATCATTATGATGCCATGTTTTACTCGGTCTTGTGTAGCTTGAGACCAATACGCTGAGAGGAAGGCATGGTAAAATTCTCCTTCACTGTGGCAATCGTGAATGACAGATCGCATTCTTACCGCTGGTTCATTCTCCAAGTAGCCACACATAAATTCTAACCTGTGCTCCAATGACCAGTTGGGAGGAAAACAATGAGAGAATTGATGGAGCCACGCTTGTGGATGAATGTCGTTGGCAGAATTCTTAAACGTTTTGAATTTACGTGTAGTAATGAACAGCTTATAGTCAAAATCCTCATGTCGGCGAGTCGCATATCGGTCATTGTTACGTCGTTTCGGCGGTTCCATTTCAAAATTCGGTGCACCTTGCCAATTTCTTTCATAATTTCCGAAATGCGCTGTGTTATTATTTTGTGGCTGTTCCGTATTTGTATGTCCCTCTTCCCGTATTGGGGCGCGAGTGTCCTCTGAAATACGTAATTCTTGTACTACCTGTGTCAGCTGATCTTGTACTTCGCGGATTTCTCTTTGGTGTTGCGTATTAATTTGATTCTGATTTTGTTTGAATTTCCTAATTTGTTCGCACTCTTCTGTGTCATTAAAGACTACCGGTTTTGTGTCATTCAGATTATCATCTACCTTCGTAGATAAATTATTTAGCTGATCCGAAAGTTCAACTATTTTTTCTGATAAAGTACTAATTTCCTCCATGTGTCTTTCTACTGTGTCCTTTAAGTTTTCCTGAGTTTTTGCAAGTTACGTAACCGAATCGGTAGACGCAACTGAGTCAATTTTAGCTTGCAAGGTCTCATGATTTTCATGAACAATAATTTGCAGTTCTTTTATGGCTGCTTCGTGATTCTGTAATGCATTTTCATGCCGCGAAAAAATAGGTTGAAAATCCTCACAAATTTGAGTTTTTACGTCATTACAGACTTTTTGACATTTCGATTCAATGTTATGTAACTCAGTAGTTAAATCTTCACGCGTTTGTTCAAGAGTTTGTTCCAATGAGTCTAACTTTTGAAGCTGTTGCTGTGTTTGTCTCTGATTTTGTTCCAGTGTGTCTAACTTTTGAAGATTTTGTTCCATTGTGTCTAACTTTTGAAGATTTTGTTCCATTGTGTCTAACGTTTGAAGCTTTTGTCCCATTTGTTGCATTAATTGTAATAACAATGCACTGGTGTCTGAAACATGTTCCTCAGTGCTTTTCGGCAGTGAATTTGCACCGGCAACATTCACATTTTGACAAGCGGAAAATGTGTCTTGACTCATTTGAGAAAACGGTGAGAACCCAAAACCTGAGTCTGTAGTATTTGCAATATTGTGTTCTGTCATTCCCGATTCCTGAGACGAGCTGTTGCCGACCGATCGATCGATAACGCTTCCCTTTTCACTACCTGTTTCACTGTCTACACCATTATTTGACACCCGCTCCATTTCCCTATGCACAGTTACCAAATTACTACTTTGAATGTCTGTTACTTCATTACACAGTGGTGCTGATAAGCTACGCTCGTCGTCACTATTATTTCTCAGTTTACTTTGGAGCCTAGTGTTACGTTTTTCACACGCCATTATTGTCACAATATTTCACACGATAACACAGGAAAGCACAATTTGAAGAGCAAAATAAGAGAACACATTAACATAACACTGAAAATAATATCTAGTTAATTGCAGCTGCGAAATACTTGGTGCAAATCTACATGCATGCCACAACTGTTTTACTGTACAACAATGAAAGACTGCAACTACAAAGGAGATTTTCTCTACAATTACGCGCTAGCAATAAACAAAATCTACGCTAATTACACAAATTACAAGGAAAAAATCAGAAGATTCCAGTGAGGTATCCTCGGCTAAGGGTCGACATATGAAACGTCCCCTTTGAACAATTATACAGAACTGTGTTTAACCTGAAACACAATATTTTTAGCGCAACGCAATCTGACTTTCAAAAAATCCCTACGAAAGAATGGCCCTGACTAACATTAACCTATACCTTTCGCAAATCACTTACCTCACAAAAATCTTCGTTACTCGAACTACTGCAATACAGCGAGCGCCACTACTGCCAGCTAAATAAAAGATTCAAACTACGGAAGGCACTAACTACTAATAGGCATAGTTAGCAAATGAAAGATTTTAATAGAGAACAAACAATGTATTTACCTTAATAGTCATAATATATATAGCAGTTCATGACAAATTACAAAACTCCGCCATCTCTCTCCCCACATTCACCACTGCTGGCGGCTCACCTCCAACTGCGCAACGCTACGCGCTGTTCACATCCAGCTGCCACTGCCCAACACTACAATGGCAGACAACAATGCAAAATAGACACAGACTGCACACATCACAGCCAGTGATTTTTATACAGAGGTGGCGTTATCAATAAAAAAACCTAAACAGCCTACTTACAATACGTTGACCCTGGATATTGTATCACAGACACAGTCCCTTTGACTGTTCAGAGATGTCGCTAAATCCGCCCAAAGATGTAAACAACCATGTATGTGCAGTGCCTATTAGACGGAGGGGATCCGACAGCCGATCAGTTCCAGTCATTCCACCAGGTAGGAGGTACACGGCTCGTGTTGTCTGTAGTTCAACCACGCCTAGACGATCGCGTCCGCATTGTTACTGTGTGCCACGAATGGCTCTCAAAAAGGGACGTGTCCAGGCATCTCGGAGTGAACCAAAGCGATATTGTTCGGACATGGAGGAGATACAGAGACACAGGAACTGTCGATGACATGCCTCGCTCAAGCCGTCCAAAGGCTACTACTGCAGTGGATGACCGCTACCTACGGATTATGGCTCGGAGGAACCCTGACAGCAACGTCACCATGTTGAATAATGCTTTTCGTGCACCCAGAGGCCGTCGTGTTACGACTCAAACTGTGCGCAATAGGCTGCATGATGCGCAACTTCACTCCCGACGTTCATGGCGAGGACCATCTTTGCAACCACGACACCACGCGGCACGGTCCAGATGGGTCCAACAACATGCCGAACCAGACAATCGTTTGACACTTTTTCGTTTTGGTACTCTGATTGAGGAGACACCCAGAGCAGCTTTCTTGTGTGCCCAGTGTCTGTTGGAGTTCCAGGTGGAAAACTATCTGGATTTCGCATTTATCTACCCAACGCTTAAAACTTGCAGTTGGCCCTTCTCGTCCCCTTACAATAATCCGGAAAAACACGACCTAAAAAGCCACAATTCACAGGCCTTGCTCTCCCATTCAGAAATTTTATGGGAATAAAAATAAAGTGATATATATATATATATATATATATATATATATATATATATATATATATATATATATATATATATATATAGGGTGAGTCAGGAGGAAAGGTACACGTTTTGAGTAGTGATAGTATTACTTATTTTGAACAAAAAACTTCATATGGACGTATGTCCTATTCCGAATTGCTTCCTAGATAGAACACATTTAATATCACTTTTGTACATGTTTCTTGAACATCTCGAAAACCGCACTTTCCAGCGAACGCGTGTCTCACTGCAAAATTAAACTGGTCTGGTTTGATGTAGCTCTCCATGCTGTTCTATCCTGTGCAAGCTTCTTCATCTCCTGGTAACTACTGCATCCTACATCCCTCTGAATCTGCTTAGTGTATTCATCTCTTGGTCTACCTCTACGATTCGTACCCTCCACGCTTCCCTCCAGTACTAAATTGGTAATCCCTTGTTGCCTCAGAGTGTGCCCTACCAGCTAATCCCTTCTTCTAGTCAAGTTTCGGCACCAATTCCTCTTCTCCCCAATTCTGTTCAGAACCTCGACATTAGTTATGTGATCCATCCATCTAATCTTCGGCATTCTTCGGTAGCACCACATTTCGTAAGCTTTTATTCTCTTCTTGTCTAAACCATTTATCGTCCATGTTTCACTTCTATTCGTGGTTACAGTCCACACAAATACTTTCAGAAAAGACTTCATGACATTTAAATCCATACTCGACGTTAGCAAATTTCTCTTCCTCAGAAACGCTTTCCTTGCCCTAACCATTCTACATTCTATATCCTCTCTACATCGACCATCATCAGTTATTTTGCTCCCTAAATAGCAAAACTCATCTACTACTTTAAGTCTCTCATTTTTTAATCTAAATCCCCCAGCATCACCTGATTTAATTCGATTACATTCCATTATCCTCGTTTTACTTTTGTTGATGTTCATCTTATATCCTCCTTTCAAGATACTGTCCATTCCGTTCAACTGCTCTTCCAAGTCCTTTGATGTGTCAGACAGAATTACAATGTCATCGGAAAACCTCAAATTTTTTATTTATTCTCCATGGGTTTTAATTCCTACCCCAAATTTTTCTTTTGTTTCCTTTACTGCCTGCTCAATATATACAGATTGAATAACATCGGGGATAGGCTTCAACCCTGTCTTACTCCCTTCTCAACCACTGCCTCCCTTTCATGCCCCTCGACTCTTATAAGTGCAGTATGGTTTCTGTACAAATTGTAAATAGCCATTCTTTCCCTGTATTTTACCCCTGCCACCTTCAGAATTTGAAATAGAGTATTCCAGTCAACATTGTCAAAAGCTTTCTCCAAGTCTACAAATGCTAGAAACGTAGGTTTACCTTTCTTTAATCTATCTTCCAATACAAGTCGTACGGTCAGTATTTCTTCGAGTGTTCCAACGTTTCTACGGAATCCAAACTGATCTTCCCCGAAATCGGCTTCTACCATTTTTTCCATTTGTGTGTTAAGAATTCGTTTAGTATTTTGCAGGTGTGACTGATAAAACTGATGTTTCGGTAATTTTCACATCTCTCAACACCCGCTTTCTTTGGGATTGGAATTATTACATTCTTCTTAAAGTCTGAGGGTACTTCATCTGTCTCATACATCTTGCTCACCAGATGATCGACTTTTGTCATGGTTGGCTCGCCCAAGGCTATCAGTAGTTCTAATGGAATACTGTCTACTCCCCAGTGCATTGTTTCGGATTAGGTCTTTCAGTGCTCTGTCAAATTTTTCACATAGCACCATATCTCCCACTTCATCTTCTACTGCCGGCCTCAGTGGCCGAGTGGTTCTAGGCGCTTCAGTCTGGAACCGCGAGACTGTACGGTCGCAGGTTCGAATCCTGGGCATGGATGTGTGTGATGTCCTTAGGTTAGTTAGGTTTAAGTAGTTCTAAGCTCTAGGGGACTGATGACCTCAGATGTTAAGTCCCATAGTGCTCAGAGCCATTTGAACCATTTTCATCTAAGTTCTCTTCAATTACCATAATATTGCCTTCAAGTACATCGCCCTTGTATAGACCCTCCATATACTCCTTCTACCTCTCTGCTTTCCCTTCTTTGTTTAGCACTGGCTTTCCATCTAAGCTTTTGATATTCATCATGTGATTCTGTTTTCTCCTATGGTCTATTTAATTTTCCTGTAGGCAGTATCTGTCTTACCGTTAGTGATAGATGCCTCTACATTCTAACATTTGTCCTCTAGCCATCCTTGTTTAGCTATTTTGCACTTGCTGTCGATCTCCTTTTCGAGACGTTTGTATTCCTTTACGCCTGCTTCATTTACAGCATTTTTATATTTTCTTCTTTCATAGATTAAATTCAGTATCTCTCCTCTTACCCAAGAGTTTCTACTAGTCCTCGTTTGTTTTACCTACTTGCGCTTCTGCTACCTTCACTATTTCATCTCTCAAAGCTACCCATTCTTCTTCTGCTGTACTTCTTTCCTGTGTTCTTGTCAGTCGTTCCCTGATGCTCTCTCTGAAACTCTCTACAGCCTCTGGTTCTTTCACTTTATCCAGGTGCCATCTTCTTAAATTACTACCATTTAGCAGTTTCTTCAGCTTTAATCTGCAGTTCATAACCAATAAATTGTGGTCGGAGTTGGCATCTGCCCCTGAAAAGTCTTACAATTTAAAATCTGGCTCCTAAATCTCTGTCTTACCATTATATAATCTGTCTGAAATCTTCCAGTATCTCAGGCCTCTTCCATGTATAAAACCTTCTTTCATGATTCTTAAAACAAGTGTTAGCTATGATTAAGGGGGCCACACCCTTCCTATCTAACCCATGCTAATTTAGGCAAGTATTTGATCAATTTCTGAAAAGAAACTATTTGATGCAGGACCTTAATATTTTTACTCTATGTTACATGATGCTAATAGCGTCAACTGTACTAAAATCTACTTTATCCATTTTATAGTTTTTAAGAAATACTTTTTTACATTTATTAACAAAAAATATTAAGTTTTTTCTGCAGAAAATATTTTTTTTGTGAACTTCCTAAAGGGGGAATATTAATGAATGTAGTACCAGAGGTGGCTTTTAATGTCATGCAGAGTCTCTGAAAATTTCATTCATTTATCTATGATAGTTTTTGATAAAATGGGTCATATGTACTGAAAATTTTAGTTAGCTGGAAATTGACTTTAAAGAAAAAACTTTTGAATTTTGTTACTTACAGTTAATTAAAACTGTCCTGCTGCCCTTTTTTGTCCTCTAGAAGGTTTTCCAACTTCTTTTTCACCTTCCTGGCTGTTTGTCTTTCTTTCTTGGCCATATTAGATGCAGACCTGTCTGCATCGGCTATCCTCATTTTATCGCAATGTTGCAACCCAGTGATCATATTTTCACCAGGATTAATACCCAGCTTTTTCAGTACCCAATACTTTCCAATATTACCACAATTTAATGTAATAACAGCGTCATGAGCTCCTAGTTTCATTGTATGCATGCCTACAAATACAGTTTTAGGAAGGCGGTTCCAAATTATACTGTTGAAACATTCATTTGGGTTCTGTGTCTGCCCATGCAGACATTTCCTTAAAAGGTCAGGATGAGCCAAGTCTCTAGAAATAAGTTTAATTACTGTAATAACAGCATCAGGAAGAGAATGCTGGTGAGAATAAGATTCTCCAGTTGCCTGAGTCCTATTTTATGTGCACCACTAATTTTCTCCTGATGGACACAATACATGCCATGGCTTATCGTCAGTAGAGGGCTTATGGAAGAATATGGCCCAAACATCTCCCTTCATTGCCTCCAGATTTTCTTTGTTTCTCCTAATTGCCTGCCCATAGTATACCTGCTAGTTTTCTATAACAACTACTCGCAATCATACTTTAATAAAAGTAACCGCGTTTTTGAAAGCTTGTTGTTTACAAACAGCATGTAAGGTGTCAGGCAAATCCAACACCTTCCATGAAAACCCTGACATGATAAACAAACCCGGCAGTATGTCACATAGCTCCGAATAAATCCTGACATTAAATTAACCAAAGTAATACGATCAACGAGTGAGCAAATGGAATACCACAGACCAACACAAGAACGCCTAAATGCATGTCATACCTTCCCACCGTGAAACAGACACAGTTCCGAGGGAAGAAACGAGAAGAGAAGCCGAGAGCAGAACCGTGTTAAGCTAGAAGACCCTACGGTAAGGGACGGACACCCACGTCGCCAGCCAACCACCAAAACCACCCCCCAGCCCATGTATAAAAAGAAAGAGCCCTCCAGAAGAACAGTATAGATCTTACGATAACACTAAAAGGGCCACACCAGCTGCAAGTTTTAGCGTGAGACTTTTTCGCGTCTCTGTTACGTTGCAAACGTTAAAAACATTGCCCCACCACGAAAAGTAACCGCCAGGACCACCCGCCAGCCAATGTTAAAACATAGAGCCCTCCAGAAGAACGTATAGATCTTACGATAACACTAAAATTGCCACACCAGCTGCAGGTTTTAGCGTGATACTTTTTCGCGTCTCTGTTACGTTGCATACGTTAAAAACATTGCCCCACCACGAAAAGTATAACGTTTCTCATTGGATAGACAGAATTTTTGTAGGCAGAGCTTAAGGTTAACATTGAGACCCTGATTGGTCAGATGAAAACACTGCCAGATAATTCTTTTTTTAAACCAACTTCGGTAAATTGTAGTAAGGAGAAGTTAGGAGACAGTTGCTTCTGAGACGGCGAGGTGCGTGGAGCTGTGCCGTCCGCCGCCCCCTGACGAACACCGACAAGGTAATGAACCCACGTGATGCCACATATTTGAGCGCATAAGGCTTCACTCAGAACTGCAGAAGTCTCATCTGTTACATCCCCTTTTCTACTAGTGTCGATCGTCAATTGAAGCTCATGGTATTCACATTTCCTACGTAAGTTAAAATCTGAGACGCGATGATTTTTCTGTTATATAATTATTGAGAAGCCACAACAGCCACTGTGATTTACGACAAGTTAGATAAGTAATTAAACATAATTGAGGGTCACTGTAGACCATTTTGATAGTTTTCTCTTTTGTGAAACTTAATTTAAACTAGATTATAGATGTGATATGGCATAGGTCATCCTTCGATCCATTGTAGAACTTGGAAACCCACTCAGGGAATATTCGTTCACATTTTTGTTGAATGCAGTTGGTTTTTATCATCCTGTATTAAAATATTTCCTTTTATCAATAGTGCAATTTATAAACAATGTTTTGTGAGTAGAATAAAATTTCCAATGGTAAACTTAACTGTTTTTTCGACGTTATTTTACCAGCTAACTAAAAATAGGAAAGCCTTGAACCCCTTCCACTAAATTTAGTTAGTATTAAGATTCTTTTACAGGGAGTGCAGTGGAGCGGACGCTGAAATCATTGAGTATTTGGTTATATCATCGCTAGTCTCACTGAACTCTTCTGAACTCTACATGTCATGTGTGGTCTGGCGTCTCCTTACCAGCAACAGGCCCCAGGTTCAAACTAGTCAATTCCCTAAAAAACACGCTGAGAGTGTCATTGCGCGAAAGTGGTAGGGAGACACGACTTAGAACAAACAGACACCACGCAGAATGTTAGAGAATGGTGACCCTGCCAGAATGGTAAAATACCATGATTGAAGATCGACCACATGCGTAACTAGGTCAGAAAAATATCTTGTTGAAAAATTTTTGTAACAAAATTTTTTTCCTAAAGTTATAAATAGTCGAAAACAGTAGCTGCAGTGATAGATGGTAAGAAAGTATTCAATAGAACGTGAGACATTCTAGCAGAGACAATAGCATAATTAAGTTATGAATTTTAATATTGTTGGAATTAAGTTTTCTCTCCAATGCAAGCGCACAGGTGGCGAATACATCGTTGACAAGTTGGTTCTGACCCAACAAGTAAGTGAATGGATTGTCAAGTCGTGTGTGCAAAAAGTTTATGAAATGCGTGAGATCGTATGAGCGCATGTAGACGCGAAGTAGGGCGCGTGAATTGCTTTTAAAACAGAAAATAAGGAACTCGGAAAGATTAGCAATGGCAGATCGAGACATTGACCGAATTGATGTAGAGACCCAGCATGAAGACGGACAGAGAATAGAGGACAGTACAACTGACGACGCAGTATCGCGAGAAATAGGACAGATAACGCACCATAACGAGGATAATGTACGTCAAGGCATAGAAAACGTAAGTCAGCATACGACAGAGGAGCAGGAAAGTAGAGAGACAGTCGATGAGGATTCTAACTTGCGTCTTGAATACGTAGAATCCATAGTACAAATAATCAGAGCTCCCTCACCACAGAGTACAAGGAATTCGAGCAGAAACGTGTCACCGCACAGTTCAATGCAATCGGTTGCAAACCAACACTTGGGCGAAAACACAGAGCGTAGGACGTCGGAAGAAAACGCAATAGGACCCACCAATCTGGCAGAATTATTACAATGAATGACGGAAACCATGACAAGACAAAATAAAGAAATTGCGAAACAAATTAAAATTCAGAATGCAGAAACGACGAACCAAATTGCAGAAACCACGAGACAAATGCGTGAGATTAAAGAACAAAACAAAAAAATTCAGGTACACCTAAGTTATATTGAAGACGAGGCAAAAGAATCTCGAGAAGTGGTAGGAAACTTAGTAACAGGTCACAATCAATTGAGAACAAACATTGAAAAGGTACAAGCGGACGTACAAACATTGCGTAATGACACTGAGGACGAGATCAAAACATTACGTAACAACACCCAAGGAGAAGTGAAGAAACTAGAGAAACAGATAAATGTAATTACTAGACAAGCAGCAGGTACAGCGCGTGAAATTGTTGAAAACAGTGTGTTACACATACGTATCACAAAAGCAGCGCTGAAAAGATATGATAACCGCATAGTCAAAATAGAAGCGCAAACGAAGCAACAATTTCAGAAATTGCGAACAGAGTTGTTGCAAACCATTGAAGAGCGTAGTGAACAAGATCGAACAAGCACTGAGTCTGCAACCACATCCGTATCTGTAACAGCACCAGAAAAACAAGCAATTAACGAAGATATCATGCATTTTCGATTCCAATCACAGGCGGAAAATAACATACGTGAAATCAGACAGCCTGCACCGCAACAAACACGTTTCGAAATTCTTGATGAACAAACAGCTCAACAAGCGGCAAGGTTAGCCAGACAAGATACCGAACCAATACGTGACAATGGAAAGCCAGGTCGCGAAGAGTACAGTGCAATGCATTCAGCTACACGTTCGCAACCGATGGAAGAAAATTATTGCGTACCACTCCAACGATACTACGCAAGGGTACGCGAAAGTTACAGTGGACAATATCCAATGGATCTACCACAACCGGAAAGAACGAAGGGAGAAATGATCAGAAACAAAAGTGGCGAAGAATCGCGAAATTCATATGGAACTATGACGAAGTACGACAACGATCATTTCCTCACAGTCAGAAAATTCCAACACTTTCGAGAACGAAACTCATTACATCCACGAACTTTTATTGATCAATTCCGAGTAGGATTACCAGAACACTGGACGCTAGCACACAAACTAGACTTTATATGTGCACACATGTCAGGAACAGTCGCAGAAACCATGCAGAATGTTGTAGCGACATGCCTATCGTACAAAGATTTCAGAGAGAAGTTTCTCTCACGATATTGGTCCAGCGAAGCACAGTACAGAGTGAAGTACGAATTAGTACAGAACCCATATTTTGAAAATTTAGGAGAGAAGAGTCTCCTGAAATTTTTCGAATTAATGGCAAAGAAAAATCAATGCTCAGACGTACCATACAGTGACGGAGAGTTGATTAAATTATGCGCGATGAAGTTACCATTGAAATACCAGCAATCATTAGTAGGTCGCGGAGGCAATGACGTCGAAGCATTTAAAGGTATTCTAAGGGAACTAGAGTTCATATTTTCGGAAGATGACGCAAGAAAAAGACGAAGCGCACGTGAAAACGAAAGCAAAAAGCAGTGGAATCCACAAGACACAGTACGAAGAAACAATAATTACGTACCACGTGATAACTTCGCACCAAGAAACGACAATAGATTTCAACAAAGAACCGGTTATGGATTTAGAAGAGAATATGGCGCCGGCCGAAGTGGCCGTGCGGTTAAAGGCGCTGCAGTCTGGAACCGCAAGACCGCTACGGTCGCAGGTTCGAATCCTGCCTCGGGCATGGATGTTTGTGTTGTCCTTAGGTTAGTTAGGTTTAACTAGTTCTAAGTTCTAGGGGACTAATGACCTCAGCAGTTGAGTCCCATAGTGCCCAGAGCCATTTGAACCATTTTTGAGAATATGGCAGTATAATTCACCCAGGAACGGCAACAACAATTACAGAGGGAATAACGACAACCGGAACGGGTATTGGAACGTCAATAGACCGACAAATTATCAACAAAGAAACCAATATCAACAAGCGGAGCAAGAAAAGAGAATACACATAGAAGAGGTGGAGGTAAGACCACCAAACCCCGAAAAACGTTCGAATTGACAGCTAAGCGCCCATGCCAAAGGGAATGACGCACCGACCCAGGACAATTGCAGCACCTTGAACAGAGAAGTAAATACCTTATCACGAGAAGAGACGAAGGAAGAAACAAATCCGCAGGGACCAGATGAAAATGAAGACAGGAAAATAACAATATCGTGTTGGGACGAAATTAATTGGGAGAATACTGACGAGGAAGATGAATTACCAGAGGCATGCACAACGAATGTAGAAGGAAAGGACGAAGTAATGAGTATTGCAGAGCTATTTGAGATGGAAACCAGGGAAAGCGAACTCAATGAGGATAATGCGCAGTCGACAGAAGATGAAAATAAGTTACTAGTGGGCACACAACCCAATGTATATAATGAAGGAAGTTATGAAGCGATAATTAGAGCATTTAGATGCGATTATGTGGAAGTAGCGACGAAGAAGGAGAAGATAGACGAGAATGAGGAAAAAGTAGAGGATGTTGAAGAAAGCATAAATGAAGGAAGAAATAGGGAAGAGGAAACAGAAGAGAGAGAAGTAGCAGTCGAAGCTTATCCTACAGAAAGTTGGAATTCACAAGGGAAATTCCTGAAAAGACTCATGTATGATTCAGTGGAGGATTCGTTGATGCAAGAAGAAGAAGAACAGAACCAACCCTTTCAAATTCAACCAATTGTGAAGGCCATGGTAAAGCATATCCCAGTCAATATCGCAATTGATAGCGGAAGTGAACTGACTACGATCTCAGAAAATTTATTCATGCAGTGTAATGCCAATGAGGAATTTCCAGTTCTGAAAACATGTAAGATTAAAGTAAGAGGTCCTATTAGAAACAATGCTGCGGAAGTTACGAGACAAACAAGGTTAACTCTTTCGTGTCAAGGTCAAAAGATCGAAGCCAACTTCGTGATTATACCTAAACTAACTGTAGATTTGATTATAGGTGCAGATTTTTTAAATGAGAGACGAGCAATAATAGATATGGGGAAAGGTAGCGTAACATTCGGGAATGTCACACTTCTCTTTGAGCAAAAGCTAAAATTAGAAGAAGTACCAGTTATAAACAAATAATTAAGAATGATGAGAGATAAAGAGGATGAAGAATTAGAATGGTATGCACAAAAGGGAGAATCGCCTCAACTCATGTTAGAAGTCCATAAAGAAATTGACAAAAAGTTTCAAGAAGTTCAGGTAAATAACTAGCACAATATTTCAAGTTAATGTTGCAGATAAGATCGTCAGGAGAAAGAAGAATGAAGAGAGAGGAAGGTGGAAAAAATAAAGTAGTTTCAATAAAAACAAAAATAACACCAATAGTAGCATAGATTAAGGTAAGGAATAAAGTGTAGATAGTCTAACAGCATGAAATACAACACTACACAAAAATAAAAAACGAATTTGAGGATTTTTGTAGAAGTTAAGACTCAAAATATCTTAGAATTGTAACTTGGAAAGGGCGCCGAAATTTGTAAAGCTTTTTAAACAGACATAAAACAATGTAGGTACTAGATATATGCTAGATGAATATAAGTAAAACTTTTTGAAAGAACCATTGTAAAAACTCCAGCAAGGACTAGATGCAACGACCCACAAGTTGCAACGTGAGAAGTATCAAGAAAGAAAAGGACGTAATTAGCAAGACACGATTCCTACAAGGCAGAAGCGTTGAGAGAAGGGAAAGGACAGCGACCGGTGCAGGGACAGACAAGCAAACACCGGACTTTCACCGCTCGAAAACCCTGGGTTGCCCCCACTCAGCAGAGCGAGCAAAAAACGGCCCGACGAGAACACCGCTTGGGCAAGCCACCACTGACAAAAAAAATATGTGTAAAAGTCACACAACTGCTATTAAACAGCACACTGATGCATGAAACTGAAGCAAACTTCCACAAAGTAAAAATGACACGCCCAAACAATTTATCAAACTGTTACTAAGAGGAGAACTTCAAAGCGACTAGTTATCAATAAATATTTCCATATCCTGCCCAGAGAAGAACCAAGAATCAAGCAAGAAGCAGGGAAACAGCAGGAAGAACGGAAGTTGAAGATTCGCAAGATTGAGACCAAGAAAGAAGATGGGTGAATAATAGACGACATACCTTCCCAAATCCCTATCCTATTGTAAACTAGTCGTCTGCGAAGTATTACAATGAAAAACGACCGCTTTCAGCGACACATAACGATACGTATACAAAGCCAGTAAACCACGAGATTTTGCACTCACAGCTCCATTCCATTACGGGACCTCCACAACAGCAACACACACTTGCAAAGCCAACAAGGAATGACGAACGAAGCTGTACATCAAATACTTGCCCACATCCATCTCGCTCAAGTCCATCACCTTTGTGCAAAAACATTCACCAACCTCATGCTTAAACATTCATAGAATTGTGTGAATGTGTGAAATCAAATTATGTGATGTAAAAATTGTGCAAAAGAAACGTGTGAAAAACTAAATAAGTTAAGCACACCAGACAGCTAATAAACTACAAAATAAGTAATTGACTATGGACTTAAGTAAAAAATAGACTATCGATAAAAATAAGTCATTAGTTCTGAAATGGACACTATATAAAGAACAAAAGTAAGGCATAATAAACACTAAAACTATATGCCACTTATTTTCTCCTCTTAAAAATAAAAGAATAACTATATTTTACTTATTTTCTCCTTATAAAAACAAAGAATAAAAAATTATTTTGTTGGATGTTTTCCGTTTTTCTTTAATATTTGTACCATTTGTTAGGATAATATCTCAATACTTTGGAAATAATTCTTATTTGTTAGTGTAACAATGTTAAAATGAGTGTCTAGAAACAAAAACATTTTACTTGTACATGATATTTAGAAAATGTGTTAGGAATAGATTTTACTTAATTACTACATTTATAAAAAAAAAACAATATTTCTAAGAAAATCGATGTGAAAGACTCCTCACTTTCAATAACAAACTTCTTAAAAAACAAACTTCACACTTAAATAAAGAAAGAAAATAATAAAAAATAATAATTACAATAGCATAAAAATATTCTTCTCTTGTCAATATAAACATGTTTTTGAGAATAATGTGGAAGAATATAAAAATATAAATTAGTAATACATACTAGCATAGAACCAGGATAGTGGGGCTGAAGAGTAGGCAACAAAATTTAGATAAAGGAATAATCTTTGACTGACTTAGGCAACGATTCAATCATTGCCTAAATCCAGTGCAAAAATTAAGTTCGAAGGTTGGTGATATGTAAGGTGTCAGGCAAATCCAACACCTTCCATGAAAACCCTGACATGATAAACAAATCCGGCAGTATGTCACATAACTCCGAATAAATCCTGACATTAAATTAACCAAAGTAATACGATCAATGAGTGAGCAAATGGAATACCACAGACCAACACAAGAACGCCTAAATGCATGTCATACCTTCCCACCATGAAACAGACGCAGTTCCGAGGGAAGAAACGAGAACAGAAGCCGGGAGCAGAACTGTGTTAAGCTAGAAGGCCCTATGATAAGGGACGGACATCCACGTCGCCAGCCAACCACCAGAACCATCCCCCAGCCCATGTATAAAAAGATAGAGCCCTCCAGAAGAACAGTATAGATCTTACGATAACATTAAAAGGGCAACACCAGCTTCAAGTTTTAGCGTGAGACTTTTTCGCGTCTCTGTTACGTTGCAAACGTTAAAAATATTGCCCCACCACGAAAAGTAACCGCCAGGACCACCCCTCAGCCCATGTTAAAACATAGAGCCCTCCAGAAGAACAGTATAGATCTTACGATAACACTAAAAGGGCCACACCAGCTGCAAGTTTTAGCGTGAGACTTTTTCGCGTCTCTGTTACGTTGCAAACGTTAAAAATATTGCCCCACCACGAAAAGTAACCGCCAGGACCACCCCTCAGCCCATGTTAAAACATAGAGCCCTCCAGAAGAACAGTATAGATCTTACGATAACACTAAAAGGGCCACACCAGCTGCAAGTTTTAGCGTGAGACTTTTTCGCGGTTCTGTTACGTTGCAAACGTTAAAAACATTGCCCCACCACGAAAAGTATAATGTTTCTCATTGGATAGACAGAATTTTTGTAGGCAGAGCTTAAGGTTAACATTGAGACCCTGATTGGTCAGATGAAAACACAGCCAGATAATTCTTTTTTTAAACCAACTTCGGTAAATTGTAGTAAGGTGAAGTTAGGAGACAGTTGCTTCTGAGATGGCGAGGTGCGTGGAGCTGTGCCGCCCGCCGCCCCCTGACGAACACCGACAAGGTAATGAACGCACGTGATGCCACATATTTGAGCGCATAAGGCTTCAATCAGAACTGCAGAAGTCTCATCTGTTACATCCCCTTTTCTACTAGTGTCGATCGTCAATTGAAGCTCATGGTATTCACATTTGCTATGTAAGTTAAAATCTGAAACGCGATGATTTTTCTGTTATATAATTATTGAGAAGCCACAACAGCCACTGTAATTTACGACAAGTTAGATAAGTAATTAAAGATAATTGAGGGTCACTGTAGACCATTTTGATAGTTTTCTCTTTTGTGAAACTTAATTTAAACTAGGTTATAGATGTGATATGGCATAGGTCATCCTTCGATCCATTGTAGAACTTGGAAACCCACTCAGGGAATATTCGTTCACATTTTTGTTGAACGCAGTTGGTTTTTATCATCCTGTATTAAAATATTTCCTTTTATCAATAGTGCAATTTATAAACAATGTTTTGTGAGTGGAATAAAATTTCCAATGGTAAACTTAACTGTTTTTTCGACGTTATTTTACCAGCTAACTAAAAATAGGAAAGCCTTGAACCCCTTCCACTAAATTTAGTTAGTATGAAGATTCTTTTACAGGGAGTGCAGTGGAGCGGACGCTGAAATCATTGAGTATTTGGTTATATCATCGCTAGTCTCACTGAACTCTTCTGAACTCTACATGTCATGTGTGGTCTGGCGTCTCCTTACCAGCAACATGTCCCAGGTTCAGACTAGTCAATTCCCTAAAAAACACGCTGAGAGCGTCATTGCGCGAAAGTGGTAGGGAGACACGACTTAGAACGGACAGACACCACGCAGAATGTTAGAAGCAGAAACAAAAGAATACCGACCGTTGCATTCCAAGGATATCCAACACACTAGGGAGTAAAAAAAGCCTAACGTGCAATGTAGGGGACATAAAGATCTAAAATATATGCAGAAAAGTGGATGACAGAAAAATGGGCGTGGCACATAAACACACGTGGTAGGAAAATGCTCTTTAAATACTCGAAAAAAATTTTTTCAGTAAAATCCTTTTCAGATTACTTAAATAAAACCTTAATCTATCGAAATATGATGAAAGCCGAAAATCGATTTTTTTCGACCTGAACCACGGTGTGATCCGCTTAAGTTATGCTCTGCGCAGAATTCTACCAGGCGGCTTCCTCTTTCATTCCTTACCCCCAGTCCATTTTCATCTAATACTTTTCCTTGTCTTCCTTTTCCTACTATCGGATTCCAGTCCCCCATGATTATTAAATTTTCGTCGCTATTAACTATCTGAATAATGTCTTTTATCGCATCATACATTCCTTCAATCTGTTCATCATCTGCAGAGCTAGTTGGCATATAAACTTATACTACTGTGGTAGGCGTGGGCTTCGTATCTATCATGGTTGCAATAATGCGTAGACTATGCTGATAGAAGTAGGTTATCCGCACTCCTGTTTTTTTTATTCATTATTAAACCAACTCCTGTATTACCCCTATTTGATTTTGTATTCACCTGATCAGAAATCCTCACGCCACCAAACTTCGCCGCGCGAGATTAGCCGAGCGGTCTAGGGCGCTGCGGTCATGGACTGTGCGGCTGGTCCCGGCGGAGGTTCGAGTTCTCCCTCGGGCATGGATGTGTGTGTTTGTCCCTAGGATAATTTAGGTTAAATAGTGTGTAAGCTTAGGGACTGATGACCTTAGCAGTTAAGTCCCATAAGATTTCACACACGTTTGAACATTTTGAACCAAACTTCACTAATTACACCTACATCTAACTATAACCTATCCATTTCCCTTTTTAAATTTTCTAACCTACCTGCTTGATTAAGGGATCTAACATTCAACGCTCTGATACGTAGAACGCCAGTTTTCTTTCTGCTGATAATGATGTCCTCCTGAGTGGTCCCGGCCCAGAGATTCGAATGGCGGACTATTTTACCTCCGGAATATATATATATATATATATATATATATATATATATATATATATATATGTGTGTGTGTGTGTGTGTGTGTGTGTGTGTATATGTCGCTTAGCGACATGTGGCAAACCAGTGTCCATTAGCTTAGAGACATGTGACAAACCAGTGTCCTCACATCGTCTTTTCCTCTCCCATATTGGAGGAGAGAAGCTTCCTTGATGCGTATCCTCAATCGTCACTGCTTAGTGGCATTGCAAGAGATTTAATATAAAAAATAGACCCTAATATAATGAACTCCTAACACTCCTCCACTAAGCAACTTAATAACGAAATGTATGGAACTCAGTCCATGAATCATAATAAAAACTGTCGAACTTTGTTCATGTTTCACACCTAAACTATGGTACTCAGTCCATGTGGATAAAGGATTTGGAACTTTCTCCATGTAGTACGAGCGAAAATAAAGAAATAGTGCTATAGTCACAGATTCTAATTTCATTAGCATAGTTTCAAACGTAATTTAACATAAAAAGTAAAACTTCTTTAGTAAACTGGATGCACTCTCCTAGGAGCTAATGTTGCTTGGACCAGTTTTGTGCAAGAAAGAACAACATGCAATCTGTAAGTAACATTTAAGATCCTTGCTCCTACGATCATGAATAAAAAAGGTAGTGCAAAGTAATAAAGAGAATTGGGATATAAAATTATGTGCATAACACAAATACATGTTTACCTCATTTGACAAAATATAATAATAAGGAAGCTAACAAAACAAAAAGAAAACTAAAAGTAAATTATTTAACATGAGCCCTATTTGCTCTTTAGAAACAAGAATATCCTATGATTAAATTTGTGAATAATTTGGTGTCACAGTGTATCTTGTTGTTAAAGACGAAATGGAATGCATAATTAATCAAATTGTGTATATGTACAAGTGTGGTAAACAAAATTAAAAAAATAAGAATCCACTTCAGCGAGCGCAGCGCCACCGTCAATGTCACATAGCGACTCCGTGCATCAAGCCGGCGAGTGCATTGGAGCGCCGTCAGACATCTAACTCTGGTAACGATGGCTAATCGGCTTACAGGCCTAAAGGTATCAAACACCTGCTCCGCGGCTGGTTGCGGCGGAGGATTAACTACAGGTACACAGCCGCACGCCCTCTGCTGCTCGTGTCGGCGCCCTCATCGTATGTGGGGCGATTCCACTCAGCCTACCTCTGACTACAGTCTCTTAAGCCTGTAAACACAAACTCGAACAAGTAAAGTACAACTTCTCTCAACTTTCTACAACTCTGATATGTTTATAGTTACTGGTCTCGCTGTTCAGAACCACGCGCAAAGTAAAATTTTTAAAGTTGAGGCACAGCCATGGTAAGCAAAGTCATTGCATTAATAAACTTCTTAATAATGTATTCAACAAAAACAAAAATTAGAAATGTGGTTAATACAGAGCCTGCGAAAAGGTAAAATATAAAGACTAATATCCCCCTAAAACACATGTTTAACAGATACATTTGGTGTCCCCATTTTATGTCAGCCCTAGTGCTTGGCAGTTAACATGAGGCAGGGCTTACGAAATTCAGAGCTTCTGAGGGAAACACATTGAAACCTTGCCTTGATGCAACAAAACCGTATGAACGACGGAGAGAAATGCTACACACATTAATAGCAATATGTAATACACTAAAACGCCAAAGAAACTGGTACAGGCATGCGAATTCAAATAAAAAGATATGTAAACAGGCAGAATAAGATGCTGCGGTCAGCAGTAGTACAAAGCCGTTTGTAGCACACCTTTGATATCATAATCAAATGGCTCTGAGCACTATGCGACTTAACATCTGAGGTCATCAGTCCCCTAGGACTTAGAACTACTTAAACCTAACTAACCTAAGAACATCACACACATCCATGCCCGAGGCAGGATTCGAACCTACGACCTTTGATATCGAATTGATATGCAAATTAATGAAACTGATCAATTGATCACCCCCACACCCGTCCCCGACCACGCCCACCCCCACCCCCAGATGGTGTCACCTGTTTTTCTCAGCTGCACGTGTGCACCAGCCCCCTTCTCCCCCTCCACTACCCCTCCCTAACTCCGCCCCTCCCCCAACCATCCTATTGGCAGAAATTTTGAATTTTGGTGGGAATTTCGAATTTTTAATTTTGGCGGGAATTTATTTGTCCCAGAGCTGTGCAGACATCTCACCCCAACCCCCGTCTGGGAACTGATGGGAAATTAAAATTGGCAGTGCCCTTTTTCGAGACTCAAACCCTGGTCCTCCTGGGTGGAAAGCCCAAGTGTACCTCCCCTAACACAAGTAAACCACCAGAGGCGCTTGGAATTGATTGGAAATTAAAAATGGCTGTGCCCTTTCTGGGACTCGAATCCTTATTCTACTGGATTGAAAGCCCAAGTGCTCCCCCCCAACATGTGGAAACTGTCCAGATGCAGGAGAGGAATGTTAGTTTACTGTACTTTATTTATTTTGGTCGGGAAACTGACACAAAGATCGATCCTAATTACATAATTAATCGCAAAGATCGGTCCTAATTACACAACTATACGCATACTGCTACACAAGGATGGCATAAAAGCGCAATACAGCTCAAAAACTGACGATACCGTACAACTGGTTTTATCCTGATGGGAAAAAATTTCGCAATTCCCCTCGAAACTAGCGGCACACACTCAGACTCTACCCTACACCTACAACTTACGGGGCGGGGGGGGGGCGGGGGGGGGGGGGGGCGGGGAGGGAGGTGGGGAAGGCAGGGGTGTAAGGTACTACCTTTATTCTTTTTGGCAGGAACAATGTTCAACTGATGACACGCTAGTATTGGACAGAGATGAGTTTAAAAAGTATATTACCTGTAATCAAACAGTACCTATCGCTGTTTGATGTCATAGTTCACTACAGATGCCTGCTAAAAATCATCCTGCACCAAAGCCAATACACGCTACCACAACTGATGGAAAAAAATGCGTCACAGTTCTAATTACACTTCGAAATTGTCGTGGAAAAACCAGCACTCGTAATGAACGGGTCATAATGCAGCACATGAACTGGGGAAAATCGTCGTCTTAAAAAGACTGCAAAGGGAGTGGCGGTTGAACGTGCGTTATTCTCGATGTACAATCACAAACTGCCGAAAACCAAGGCCTTCTCACTTCCCCTCACGCCTTCCCCCCTCCCCCATTCCCTCCATCCATCCATCCAGGGGGAGGACACACGCTTCTTCAAACGGCCAGATGGTCTGCCGAGCGTCTCACGCCCCTGCTGCCCGCCCTTCGCTGTTTTTCTGCTAACCCACGTTTGGCTGCAGGTCCCACCAGGGCCTCCGCGGTCACTCACGATATGCGGCATGCCTTCAGGCAGCAGTCCTAGATAACACAAAAGGGAAATTAAGTAGCATATCCCTGCCCATCCGGGGAACGGTCAGATGCTCCGCCGAGCGTCTTGTGCCCTCACTACCACCTTCTAAGGCCGCTGCCCTCACTCGGCTTTCCACCATCTGTCCGCCACCTTGGGGCGACGCTCCTATGCCAGCACAGTAGTATGTATAGTCAACTAAACAGTAGGAGATAAAAGGACGGCCGCTTCAAGTGCAACTTGTTCATCTAAAATATAGCGAGTCTCTACACGCCGCCCCCTCAGACAGAGAGCGGCTGTGTCCGGCGACCGCCACAGCAGACACCCCCCCCCCCCTTTTACCCACGCCCGCAGCAGCCCGACATTCGGCGATGGAGAACAATTGTATTTGAAATCAATGCATTTATAATCAAGCCTCTATTTTAAAAAAAGCAAAACACGTTTGCAACCATAATAAATATCCTCTTTCCACGAAAATAGGTAAAGTCCATTTTAGTTTAGTTTTAGGAGCAAAATCGGTATTGTTTTTATGTTCGAGTGCACTCGCATCTCATTATTTTGTGACGTCCAGCGAACTGTACCGCCATCAATCACAAATGGTCAGCAGAGACCTGTCCACCCTGCGTAAAATCAGGAAAAAACACTTCGACTATTTTGATGCGAGAACTACCGCTCAGCGCTGAATGTCCTCGTTATTTCGAAACCGTCATCAGAGTAAAGAAAAAGAGAGAATTTAAACTCCAAAGGAAAAAAATCTATATTAAGCAATTTCTTCCAGCTTTTTGAACAAATTACACGGTCTGTGAACGTCTCTCATGTTCAGTGTCTGCAAATAAACTCTCATGCACGTGTGTATTACAAACATTTCAGACAGCCTTTCATGCTATTGGCAGACATGTTGGAAAAAACACAGTCATTTAACGTTTAACAACAAGAAGCTATAATTCAAGAGAACGTAGCTGTTTTGTACACTATGACAGGTCTCCTTTAACCAATGCGGTATTATATCATACTAACGTTTACGAAACAAATCGTGGGAGACTATCTCGCCCTGTGTAAGTAGGGGACTGAAATTTCGTTTAAAGATATCGCCGCAACGAAAAAAAAGAAACACTTATCAAGTATCATTCCGTGGGGACCAAGCCATCTCTTCCGCCCGCCAGGCGGCACGTCATTGGTATCAATTTCAGAGGCTAATTAGTTAAATTGATCATGAGAGTCACTTTGTTTGGTGAGTGTTTTTCTTTCAGCAGGCTGATTACACTCGCCAAGTAGGACTACTGGGAATCCATGGCGAAGACACGATGTTCTTTTCGATGAACACTATTGAGAAATGACATCTGAAGCTGACCACAGAGGGATTCTACAACCCACAACATACATTTCGCGTGACGACCGTGCTGTTAAAAACACAATCAGAAAGCCTATGTTGCCATCACTCTGCATAAAAAGTGGTCTCGAGTCTCCAGGCACACACGGTCGCTGATAATGTTACGCTTTCAGGCAGAAATGCTGCCCGAAATACTGTCCGCAATTTGGAATCAAGTCTATCCATTCAACCACATATTTGTGTTGGATCATGTGGAGACGTCTTTTAATGATTACAGTCACTGGTGAATCATATTCGTGCCACTCTCGTATCTCAAATTTAGTCGCCCTTTTTTTTCGAACCTATCTGTTAAGGATCCCATACACCAAGAACTCCAGCGCTGTTTTTAGACAGTCCCTCTGCATCTTGTAACTGCTCCTAAGTCTCTGCCCCGTCCTCCCTACAGTTTAGTCCATGTGATCGTCCCAATTTAAAAATGGTTCGAATGGCTCTGACCACTATGGGACTTAACATCTGTGGTCATCAGCCCCCCAGAACTTAGAACTACTTAAACCTACCTAACCTAAGGACATCACACACATCCATGCCCGAGGCAGGATTCGAACCTGCGGCCGTAGCAGTCGCGCGGTTCCGGACTGAGAGCCTAGAACCGCTCAGCCACCGCGGCCGGCCATCCCAATTTAAGTCTGACATGTACGGAAGTCGGAGAGAGCTATATCTAAGACTTTCTGCATTCACGAGTGTACTGTGAGTATCAGGAATCCACTAAAACATCAAATTTCCGCCATCACTGCGGCTGGAAAAAGATCATACAAGAACCGGACCAACGACGACTGAAGTAAGACGTTCAACGTGACAGAATTGCAACCCTTCCTCAAACTGCTGCAGATTTCAGTGCTGGGCAATCAACAAGTGTCAGTGTGCGAACCATTCAATGAAACATCATCGGTATGGGCTTTCGGAGCCGAAGGCCCGCTCTTGTGTGCTTAATCACTGCACGACACAGAGGTCTAAACCTCGCCTGAGCCCGACAATACTGACTTTGTATGTTGATGACTAGAGATATGTTGCCTGGTCGGACGAGTCTCTCTTGAAATTGTATCGAGCCGATGGACATGTGCGAGTATGGACACAACCTCATGAATCCATGAACCCTGCATCTCAGCAGAGGACTGTTTAAGCTAGTGGAGACTCTAAAATGGTGTGGGACGTGTGCAGTTGGAGTGATATGGGACCCTAGATATGTCTAGATGCGTTTCTGACCGGTGACACATACGTAAGCGTCCTGTGCGATCACCTGCATCACCGACGGACTTCGACAATTCCAGCAGGACACTGCGACGTCCCATACGTCCAGAATTTTACAAAGTGGTTCCAGGAACACTCTTCTGAGTTTAAACACTTCCGCTGCCCAACAAATTCCCCAGACATGAACATTATTGAGCATATCTGGGATGCTTTGTGATGTGCTGTTCAGAAGAAATCTCCACCCCCTCGTACCCTTACGGATTTATGGATAGCCCTGCAAGATTCACGGTGTCAATTCCCTTACCAGCACTACTTCAGACATTAGTCGAGGCCATGCCACGACGTGTTGCGGCACACCTGTGTGCTCGAGGGGACCCTACACGATATTAGGCAGGTGTACCAGTTTCTTTGGCTCTACAGTGAAAATCTCCTAAAGAACAGCGTCTTCCCAGGCGAAGTAAAAAAAGTCTCACTACAGATGTAAGGCAGAAATTACATGCGCAACAATACGAATAGGCTTCAAAACATTCTCCCGACGCAAAGTTGCACCTGGTGAATTGTCTCCCCTCACTCTCATTGAAACATGGCATAGATCGTCTGTCTGCTCTAGCAAATAAATCCCGCGTATTCGCAATAAATCATAACAGCCAAACAGTTTAGGATCTGACACAACTACCCACAAAGATGAGGCACCCTATTAAAAGTAAATACAATTCTAAAATTGAGAGTGGAACGATATATGGTTTTTACCTTTTTGGGGTACCATAATTGCTGGTTAGTCACGTGATTTGTCGCTCCAAACTCATGTCTGCACAGTCAAAAACTTGTACTAATGTCCAGTAGACAATGATCATTACATAACATGGGCTAACAAAGAAGGAAATTAAAATTCGTGTGTGTAGAAGTACACACTAATAGCAAAGATAAGAAACATAATAAGACTAAAATGCAACTAAAACACACACGTAATGACACCAAAGGAATTTGCCTCTCCCCCCATCCCCACACAAAGACTAAAACACACACACACACACACACACACACTACAAAAGTGGACTAAAATAACAAGATGGATCTATTTATAAATTACGTACAACGAGCTTGTGTGTATACATCTCACTACTGCCTCCTTTCGAGCGAGTACTGATGGCTTCTACCTGGAGCAGGGTCCGTGTTTCCAGTTTCATCTGATCCATTTTCTCGCACCATTGGCTAATCCGACATTTCACCCTGTTCACTCGCTTTCTCTTCTAATGGACGAGGCTTATTACTGTTCGGTTTTAGATCATGGTCCTTATAGCCATTGCCATACTACCCTATTTTCGCATTCACAGGCCCTCGACTGAAGTTATTTTAATTTTGTCGCTTCTCGTATTCCGTTCTAGATTTTATTTCCTATTTCTCATATTCATCGATATCAATTACGATCAGCCTAAAGGTCTCTATATCCGACTTCTCAGCATGGGTGAGTAACCGCTTGTGGTCTGTAGGCATCAAGTTTATAAACAATTGTGTCAGTTCTGCAGTGGTGTAGGCATCGTCTAAATGATGCTTTCGATTCAAAATTCCATTGAAAAACACAGCTTAAGACGTGGAACGTATCCCACCAAGGGTGGAGATTTGGTTATGCTAGGGTACACCCTATATGGCAACGGCCTTGCCGCAGTGGGATGCACCGGTTCCCGTAAGATCACCGAAGTTAAGCGCTGTTGGGCATGGCCCGCACTTGGATGGGCGACCATCCAGCCGCCATGCGCTGTTGCCATTGTTTGGGGTGCACTCAGCCTCGTGATGCCAATTGAGGAGCTACTCGACCGAATAGTAGCGGCTTCGGTCAAGAACACCATCATAACGACCGGGAGAGCGGTGTGCTGACCCCATCCCCCTCCTATCCGCATCCTTCACTGAGGATGACACGGCGGTCGGATGGTCCCAGTTGGCCACTCGTGGCCTGAAGACGGAGTGAAAAAAAAATGGACTCAGTTTACTGGTGGACGGAACACTGACTCGGCAGACTAGATTTAAACTGAGCTAACCAAGTTTTTATACGGACTTCCCCATACACGTTAAACAATAGGAATTTTCTTAAGGGGAAAAAATTGTTTCTTGTCGATGGCTTGGTCTCCTCTAGATGTTGACACGAAGCCACAGATTCCTCTCTAATCATATCTACTTTGTCTACCGCACGCAATAATGGTTTCATTATCATTTCTATTTCTACTTTGCGCTGGCGATACGAACGGTTCTAGCACGCGCGGTCGTCTCTCCTCTTTCCTTAACGTCTCCAAGTCTCGTTTAAGTGAGACAAAATCTTCCCATTTTGTAAGGAGGATTGGGATCAGTCATCGTGAACTTCATCCACTTCCCTAGCGAGGGACGGGTATGAACTTCCTCCACTTTCTTTATCGTCTTTTCGGCCTATCAAAGCCTATCCACTCTCCTCTGAACTGATTTGCTTACGTCATCTACGCATTTAGCCATAGTGTCGAATTTTCTGTCTACCACGGCCATCCTCTCCAAAAATTTCTTCCTATCTTTCTTCATTTGTGCCTTCTCCGCATCTACCTTCTTCCTATCCTCCTTACGGGCCCCTGCTTTTTCAGACAGTATTTTCCTGCCGGCTTCTACTTTTCCAAACATCATTTTAGCCCACGACAGAATGTCTCCCAGTCTTCAACCCTACACTTACTGGATGCATCACTATTTTCACTTTCATTTGACTGCTCGTCTCTATTATATTCACTACCCGTTAAGGTTTTTTGCGTTGCAGTGATAATTTGTTTTATACTATCAGTTCGGATTTTGCCGGAGTTTCTGCTCGCGTATCTTTTCTCACTTCACGAGATCGAGTTCTGTCTGCATGATCCATGATTAATAGAACAAACAAAACAAAAAAAGAAAAACTGACTTATCATTCTTCAAACATTAACGGCAAATCATGTACCTCATAAACAAACTCCCTATTCAATACTAAAAAAAATTTCATACAGTAAATATTTGTCATACAGTACGTGAAAATTGCATTTTAAAAACACCTCCAAAATACATAAAACATCTATAATTAATAAAACAAAGCCATCACTGCCGAAAAAATTGTAATTAAGCAAAGCGATAGGCGCAAAGTAATCCCTGCAACTACTTTCTGCACGCTAAACTAAATCTGACAGTGCCGTTCTGACTATATCTCAAAAAACTAACGAAAAGAAAGTATCCTGGCTCAGGGTCGACATGAAAAGTTATGGTTCTGGTCCGTTCATGTTGTCTGGTGTGCGTACTGACCAGGGTTCAATAGCCTTTCGTGCATACTGCCTGCCGCACTCGTGAACTCAACACACAAATGACAAAACAAGCAATTCTATGCCTTGATAGAATAAAAAATAATCGTACAACAGTTAAAATGATGATTATTCATGCTGATAAGTGGTAATGCAGCTGAAGTTTCATTATCAACAAAATAAAATTCATTTACATTCTTATAATAGAAAAGAACCCCAGCTAACTTTCCAGATTAAAAGAACAGAATATGTTCCTTGCAATGGCACCTGTACTACACTGGAATACCATCGCAGTGAGAGTGCGACTCAGTGACTCTGACGAAACTGATCTTGAAAAAAGGGTTTCTCATCAGAATGTTGTGGGAGGAAATGATGGAGTGACAATAAGTTATCTTCAAAATACTAATTTAGTTGCCCCCAATCTATACTGTTCAGGGTGAGGTGGGATTAATTTACAGTTACTTTCATCAAGGGTAAATCTCAATATGCATACAACGTCGAGATTTTTCTGAAGCACCAGTATGACAATATTGAAATACAGAAACACTTTACATGTGCAGAAGTCGCCTCAGTATGAGTACAATATCAAGATTTTACGGAATCACCAGCATGATAATATTCAGATTCAGAAACGATGTATTTCTGCAGAAGATATCTGAATGCTCTATCTTCAACATTACAAAGTCTAGTCAACTTACAAAGCTGAATTTACGGGACGGCATTGGCTCTTGATCTGAGTATGATAGCGAAATATCGATAAAAAGCTATTACAAGTTGCGAAACAGACTCGCAAATCGTGAGTAAGCAGTGCAAAAGCAACGCAAATGCTATATGCGACACTTACTCCGGCCCCTCTCGCCGGAGGTTCGAGTCCTCCCTCGGGCATGGGTGTGTGTTGTTCTTTGCATTAGTTAGTTTAAGTAGTCTAGCAACAGATGACGTCAGCAGTTTGGTCCCTTAGGAACTCACACACATTTAAACATGTCTTTGACACTTACTTCAAAACAACCAAAGAAGCCCCAAACTGAAGCCAGGCACCGAAGAGCGATTCTCCAATGACGATACGCGAATAGCCACTGTGTACTCGCCCCAAAGCGACTTCTGACTGACTACTGACTGTCACTTCATTCTCAAAATTATCGTGGGAGGGGAGGAAATTGTGAGGTTGGGCACAGTTACAGCTGAAAATTTCTCTGTCTCTCCAGCTTGCGGGGAAAGCCTGCAGAATTTACTTCTCCAGCGATTGTTGTCTTCTCTGTTAACGAACTAAAGGTTGGCAGTGTACTGACCCTCACCTTAGAACTGACAGAAAAATGATTCTACTTGAAAACGCAGCTCATTTCTGACGCTGTTAAAGGAAACATGGACTGGCTCATTCTCTGCATCTGATTCTAAGAAAAACTGTGGGCTTTTGTGCAGTTCTCTTGGAAACTCACGTGGTTCGCACTGCACGGAAAAGCACTTTTGTAGTACTCAGGCTTAAGAGTTACCCAGAGCCGCTTTCTTGCTTGCCCAATGTCTGTGGGAATTCCGGGTGAAAAACCTCCCAGATTGTATTGTCTACCCAACGCCTAAAGCTTGTAGCTCGCCCTTCTCGCTATGTTCCAACAAATAGGAACAAAACGAGCTAAAAGGCCAGAAGTCACCGGCTCTGTTATTCCGTTCAGAAAATTTACCAGAAAACAAGATAACATGGTTATACATATACTGTCGCTTAGAAACATGTGACAAACCAGTGTCGCCACACAATGAGAGCGCAGTTATATCGTGAGCATCATTTTGTGTTGTATTTAACTGCTCACTAAACACTTCTTGTGCCCTCACTCACTCGTGCAGCGAAGCATTCGGGAAAAAGCATACGGACATACGCATGCGCAAACACATGGCAGTAGCTCATTAATGAAGTGATCGTGTGACATTTATTGGCCGGGATATTCCCTTCTGGGTTCGGCCGCCGTATTGCAAGTCTTTTTAGTTGACGCCACTTCGGCTACTTGCGTGTCAATGTTGATGAAAATGATGATGATGGACACACAACACTCAGTCCCCCGCCGGGAATCGAACCCGGGGCCCCCTTGTATGATAGGCGGTAACGCCACCGCTGCGCTACGGAGGCGGACAGTAGTTCATTGATGCATCAAGATAAATCTTCCTAGCATTTTCTGTGATAGGCGTTTCTCATCGACATTAATAAGGTGTCGGTTCTAAGTCTCAGAAATATTATCCAGGCTAGTTTTATTTTACTCTATCTTATACAAATATCTCTGTAATAAATGACGTCATCTGTTAAGGACAACTGTGCACAGAAAAGAAAGCTCTCTCTCTCTCTAAACTCTTCTGCCAATTTGGCTCGTTAGGGCACTATTTCGCTGCGACTGCCAGCCATAGCGGTTGACAGTGACTGCGGACAGTTGACTAATGTTCTTAGGCAAAGCAGTGGACCTTACGTCGCTGTTGCTCGGCAGTCAACGGTCTTGACGTCATCGCGATTGCCGCGTGTCTGCTGCGCAGAAGCTGTCTGGCAGTCGGATCTCGAGTGTTGGGTCTGTGACAGCCGCAGCACGCTACGATGCGAAGTGTCGAAGACAGTCTTGCACGATGAAGATGACGACCAGTGCGTGGAGTGCGTGAGGAGATATATCGTATGATCATAGGCATATAGATTTCAGAACTGTGGTGGCAAAGGATAAGCTATGGAAGGAGAACAATCAAAAAATGGTAATTTTTTGCATATACAGATTTATTTATTATTATACATTATGTATATATATTATGTTCTTTTTCCTACTGTGACACGTAATTTCACAATATTGAAGCTAGAACAAAATCTTCCCTCTTTCTAAGCCACACGCTTACAATTATGACGAGTAACAGTAAGTTTCCTTTATTTGAGCCTTACTTCCTTTTCCTGTTATGAATATTGGTTTGTAGGTTCACAGAAATAATTCATGAATGTATCTCATACCTGAAACCCATCAGCTTGTTAGAATCCCCCTGTTCGAGGCAACGGAATAATGTTTTGCGGTAAACTCACGATCAAGTTCAGAAAACGATCGTCCTCTTTTTTTTTCTAAATTGGCATCCCTAAGGAGATTATGTAGACAGCAGCAAGCTGTAACAAGTTTGTCACATGTGTGAGGTTGTAGATTCACATTTGCGCAAAATATCCGACGTAAAAGTCCAAAAGCATTTTCAGACACTCTGCACGCTCGTGACGATTTATAGTTGAAGGTAGCTTTTGATTTATCTTGCTGGGCAGCCGAGCGAGTGTAAGCCTTGAAAATATGCTTTCGCAAGTTGAATGCATCGTCGCCAACTATAACAAATGGTATCTTGATTTCAGTCAAAGGAAGGTCTTCATCTGTTGGAAATACGTCTCCGTTCATGATCATTTCCCCCTTTGCTGGTTTATTAAATATACCATAGTCTCCTACCTTACCACATGACCCGATGCCTATCGCAAGGAACTTACAGTTCGCCTCAACCAATGCCATAAGTACTGTGGAGAAGTAATCTTTATAATTCCAGAAGAGAGAACCAGTTTTTCCAGGACACCATATCCTTACATGTTTTCCATCAATAGCAGCCCAACACTCAGGAAAATCCCAAAGAATGTAGAATTCTTCCGCACTTTACCGAAAAGATTCTCGAGATGGAGGAGGCAGGAAGATAGGCACCAAGTGTTTGCACACAGGTTCTAATGGGTCACGAACTACGATGCTCACGTAACTTGGTATACCCAAGGGACACGGAACTCTCCCCTGTAGCAAGAAACCTGCAATATAAATCATAATTATTGTTAATACATGAAATATAAGTAATATGTATTGTACTAATTACACAACGAGAAAGTATATTTCTCTTTTAGGTGGCCAGTGTAAGAAGAGCTGAGAAAACATCAGAAATAACTGCTGGATAACAGTTCGAAAAGAATAATTACCAACAGGTTCCTCAGCACCCAGTTTATCAAACAATGGGCATTGTTCAGTAGACTAAGTTTTTTATGAGATTGATAAAGTAGACGGTCCTCTTTATGTGATGTTCCACTACAGGACCCAACAAATGTTGAAGGACCGCCATCTGATGAAGACGAACAAAATGCTATGAAACAGGCCGTGACACTGCTCAAGCCTTTGCTTCCTTATCCTCTAGTGAAACGCCTGTTCCTTCTCAGTTCGGATATCGAGGAGAACTCACTGGGATTCGTTCAACAAAAGGGGCCAACAACGGTTGGAATTGCTGCTGCGCTTGACTGTTAGTTAAGCAGGAGCCACCATGGGGAGCAGCGCAGCGTCCATCAGGAAACTGCCACATCACCTCATCAATAAGGCGAAAATAGACAGTTTCAGTTATTTACGGGACCTGAATGTTCTTCAGAATCGTCTCTTGTGCCACCAGCTGCCACCATTAGTCCTTCCAGCTCTTCTTCCCTTCAGTCTCCGCTCGAACTAACTTCAGAACCGTTAAATGTTTCGTCGATTGGAGACGATGGGTACACTCTCGCCCCGTTGATAAACGTCGAACCACAGACAAGGGATACACATACTACTTTTGAAAATAATTATTAATAATAATGTAAACACAGTGTAAAGATGATGTAAAAATAAACAACAAACTATACAAGCACTGAGCCATTTCCATATAAACCTAGTTATTTCATAGAAATGCAAAATTACCCATTTAAAAGCGATGTTGATGAATATGTATGTTTTTAAACAGCTATTTACCGTAAAGTCTCTGCTATTTAAGAAATGTGACGATTTTTTTCTGACGCAACGGTACACCACAGCGTGTTGTAACCGGCTGGGCTAAGTGGAGAGGGGTGTTAGCTTCAAAACGCTCTTTGTCTCATTCGGCTGCGAGCCGCCGGAGAGTCAGGACGTGCGTTTCCGTCAACCCCTTTTTGAGTTTATGTAATACGGCACAATGGATCATTCTGTAGAGCAACGGTACGCTATCAAATTTTGCGTTAAACTTGCGAAGTCCGCCACCGAAACGTTTCCATTACTTCAGCATGCCTTTGGGACTGATTGTTTGCCAAAATCACAAGTTTCCCGATGGCACAAGTCGTTCATGGAGGGCCGAGAGGAGATCACCTACGAACCTCGCAGTGGACGGCCATCAAAAGCACGAGTCGACGAAATTGTGACGCATGTGAGCGATTGTTTGAACTCTGACAGACGGCTGAGCCTTCAATTGATAGCACAAACTCCAAACATGTCAAAAAAACCGTTTTCGGCATTGTGACCGAAGATTTGAACGTAAGAAAGGTGTGTGCCAAACTCGTCCCAAAAATGTTGACTGACGAACACAAGCATATGCGAGTGCTTTGGTGTCGAGATATCTTGGAAATGTGTGAAAATGATCCTCATTTTTTAAACTCAGTTGTCACTGGTGATGAGTCTTGGATTTTTGAGTACGACCCTGCGACAAAAAGGCAGAGTTCAGAGTGGCACACCCCATCATCGTCCCGTCCTAAGAAGGCACGCATCAGCAAGTCCAGGATCAAAACCATACTCATTGTCTTCTTTGACTTCAGAGGCATTGTCCACCACGAATTTGTACCTAATGGGACTAGAGTGAACTCAGATTTCTACTTGCAAGTGCTCAAAAGACTGAAAAGGAGGGTCTCAAGCTGTCGAAGCGACATCAGGGACACTTGGAAAGTTCACCACGACAACGCGCCGTGTCACAGCGCCTTCAGTGTCAACGAATTCCTGGCCAGGACCAAGACCCCATTGGTTCCCCAGCCTCCTTACAGTTCTGACCTGGCTCCAGCTGGCTTTCTCTGTTTCCTCGGTTAAAAGGAGTCATGAAAGGAAAACATTGAGACACGAATGAAAGCATCCAGGCGCATGTTACATCAGCTCTAAAGGACATCCAGGATGCCTTCCAGGCATGGAAACACCGCCTCCAGAAGTGTATTGACGCAAGAGGATGGTATTTTGAATATTTTTGATTATTTGTACGAATATATTCAACAAACGATTTTTTATGAATTTGGTCGCATTACTTATGGAACGCACCTTGTATGTCCTCTTTCAACAGGTTTAAAACAAAATCGAACTGAGAAGGATAAGCCTAAAAATTTCTGAACCTCTCTTTATCGTTTCGCAAGTGGCCAGTTATGCTGTGAGGGCAAGCTCTTGAAGCTTTACCATAATTTCCTCTTCCTTTTCTTCCTCGTACACCAAGCCACCTACACTGAAGCGCCAAAGAAACTAGTATAGGCATGAGTATTCAATTACAGAGATATGTAAACATAGTACGGGGCTACGTTTGGCAACGCCTATATAAGATAGCAAGTGTGTGGTGCAGTTGTTAGTGGGTTACTGCTGCTACAATGGCAGGTTACCAAGATTTAAGTGAGTTTAAACATGGTGTTATAAGCGGCGGACGAGTGATGGGACACAGCATCTCCGAGGAAGTGATGAAGTGGGGGTTTTCCAGTATGACCATTTCACGAGTGTACCGTGAATATCAGGAATCCGGTAAAACATCAGATCTCCGACATCGCTGCGGCCGGAAAAAGATCGTGCAAGAACGGGACCAACGACGACTGAAGAGGATCGTTCAACGTGACAGAAGTGCAACCCTTCCGCAAACTGCTGCAGATTTCAATGCTGGACCATCAAAAAGTGTCAGCGTGCCAACTATTCAACGAAACATCATCGATATGGTCTTTCAGAACCGAAGGCTCACTCGTGTATCCTTGATGACTCATGACACGAGGCTTTACGCCTCGCCTGGCCCCCTCAACACCGAAATTAGACTTTTGATGACTAGAAACATCTTGCCTGGTCGACGAGTCTCGTTTCAAATTGTATCGAGCGGATGTATGTGTACGGGTATGGAGACAACTCATGAATCCATGGACCCTCCGTGTCAGCAGGGGTCTGTTGAAGCTGGTGGAGGCTCTCTAATGGTATGGGTCGTGGGGATTTCGAATGATACGGGACCCCTGATGCGTCTAGATATGACTCTGACAGGTGACATCTGCGTAAGCATCCTGTCTGATCAGCTGCACCCATTCATGTACAGTGTGCATTCCAATGGACCTGGCCAATTTCAGCATGACAATGTTTCATCCCACATGTCCAGAATTTCCACAGAGTGGTTCCAGGAACAATCTTCTGAGTTTAAACACTTCCGTTGGCCGCTAACCACCCTCCCCCCAGACATGAACATTATTGAGCGTATCAGGGATGCCTTGCAACACGCTGTTCAGAAGAGGTCTCCACCCTCTCCTATTCTTACGGATTTAGGGACTATGGACAGCCCTGAAGGATTCATTGTGTCAGTTCACTCCAGCGCTACTTCAGACATTAGTCGAATCCATGCCACATCGTGTTGCGGCACTTCTGCGTGCTCGCGGGGGGGCCTGCGGGATATTAGGCAGGTGTACTAGTTTCTTTGGCTCTTCAGTGGAGAACGGCATTAGCGCCCTTGATGCGAACTCGCGTGCGTGTCCCTTTCATAGAGGCTCGTCTGTGAGTGGCGTGGCCGCTGCAGTGAGCAGTTTCAGCGAAATAAACGGGCAGTGACGGTCGGCAGTGCCGGCTGGCGGGTGCTGCCGACCGCTAAGGCGGGCAGTGGGGGCGATGTAGTACCTCTACACAGAATCAAAGATCAAACCATTCACCACTACCTATGTAAGGTCATGGTTCATGATTAAATGATTTGCTGGTCGACAACTGTTGCTACCAGTTCCGAAGATCACCGAGTGAGGTGGCGCAGTGGTTAGCACACTGGACTCGCATTCCGGAGGACGACGGTTCAATCCCGCGTCCGGCTATCCGGACTTAGGTTTTCCGTGACTACCTTAAATCGCTCCAGGCAAATGCCGGGATGGTTCCTTTGAAAGGGCAAAGCCGACTTCCTTCCCTCTCCTTCCCTAATCCGATGAGACCGATGACCTCGCTGTTGGGTCTCTTCCCCCGAACAATCCAATCCAATATCGAAGATCACGTAACAACTCATCCTACAGAAACTGTCCAAAGATGCCAGCAGCTATCGCGGCCGCACTTGCGTAACAGCATTTTTCCTATGATGAGTGATGGTGAGTAAGTAAGTTAATAATTGATAAATATCTGGGTCTATAGTGGCGTAGATACGTTTGTGTGTATGTTTAAATGTGTGTTGCGCTGGTACATAATGAACGTGTTTCTGTTTTTTTGCCATATGTCGAATCTTAGTCAAAAATAATAAAAACTACATTTTTTAAAAATTTCTTATCAATGTTGCATTGTGTGAGGAGGGGTGTGGGCAGGAGCGCGCATGTAAGCATTGTGCTGCTGAAGTAGCTATACATTATACAACATATACGTCATACAACAAATGTAGCAATTTTTAACATGGTTTATGTTCATTGATGTAACAAAAGGTGGTCCGTTCTCTACTTCACCCTGTTACGGATCGTTTCTTTGTTTTAGTTTATATGTTCTTCCTCAGGGTTAATATTATCTCCATATCAAATTTATCAAAATCGGGTGTGTGGTTTAGTCATGAAAACGCACTAGAAAGAGCTACTTTCGCATCTATAACATAAAGTATGAAAAAGTACAGTACACTCACAGCTATTCAGCCAGTTGTAATCCATTGCTCTGATCTGCTGCTAACAACTGACGTAATGTAGCACAATATTATTTCCGGTGTGGCTTATTACTTATATACACCGAAGAGCCAAAGAAATTGGTAGACCTGCCTAATAGCGCGTAGGGCCCCCCGCGAACACGCAGAAGTGCCGCAACACGACGTGGCATGAAATCGACTAATGTCTGAAGTAGTGCTGGAGGGAATTGATAGCATTAATTCTTCAGGGCTGTCCATAAATCCGTAAGAGTACGAGGTGGTGGAGATCTCTTCTGTACAGCACGTTGCAATGCATCCCAGATATGCTCAATAATGTTCATGTCTGGGGAGTTTGGTGGGCAGCGGAAGTGCTTAAACTCAGAAGAGTGTTCCTGGAGCCACTCTGTAACAATTCTGGACGTGTGGGGTCTCGCATTATCCTGCTGGATTTGCCCAAGTCCGTCGTAATGCATAATGGACATGAATAGATGCAGGTGATCCGACAGGATGCCTACGTACGTATTACCTGTCAGAGTCGTATCTGGGCGTATCAGGGGTCCCGTATAACTCCAACTGCACGCGCCCCACGCCATTACAGAGCCTCCATCAGCTTGAAAAGTCCTCTTCTCAGATGCAGGGTCTATGGATTCATGAGCTTGTCTTTATTACCGTACTCGTTCATCCGCTCGATACAATTTGAAGCGAGACTCGTCCGACCAGGCAACATGTTTCCAGACATCAACAGTCGAATGTCTGTGTTGACGCGCCCAGGTGAGCAGGTGAGGCGTAAAGCTCTGTGTCGTGCAGTTATCAAGAGTACACGAGTGGGGCTTCGGCTCCGAAAGCCAATATCGATGTTTCGTTGAATGGTTGGCACGCTGACACTTGTTGATGGCCCAGCATTGAAATCTGCAGCAATTTGTGGAAGGGTTGCACTTCTGTCACGTTGAACGATTCTCTTCAGTCGTCGTTGGTCCCGTTCTTGCATGATCTTTTTCCGGCCGCAGCGATGTCGGAGATGTGATGTTTTACCGAATTCCTATATTCACGGCGCACTTGTGAAATGATCATACGGGAAAATTCCCACTTTATCGCTGCCTCGGAGATACTGTGTCTCATTGCTCACGTGCCAATTATAACACCACGTTCAAACTCACTCACATCTTGGTAAGCTGCCATTGTAGTAGCAGTAACCTCTCTAACAACTGCGGCAGACACTTGCTGTTTTATAAAGGCGTTGCCGAACGCAGCGCCGTATTCTGTTTACATATCTCTGTAGTTGAATACTCATGCCTATACCAGTTTCTTTGCCGCTTCAGTGTATGTCTCCCTCAAATGTGTTACCGCGAAGAACGACGTTTTTCTAATGTACTTTCAGTCTAGTTTCAACGTAATGTATCAAGTGTGGAGACTACTTTGCATTTGCTTTTTCCTTTGGAATTCAGTATCCCCAGACAGCTATGGTCAGTCTTTTAGTATAGCTCCCCTACCCACTGAAGAATAAGTACGTACTTGGGATTGTCGAACATACTATTCCGTTTACAAGTAGTTGAGACACTATCGCTGCCATCTGCTGATAGGCATTTTTCTGAAATGCAGTAGGGAGTGATTATAAATACCGATACATCAACAATTAACCATGAGAAATGACCAACATTTGTGCTTTATTATTGTATCGATGCGACACGTAACCCAGCCGGCCGGAGTGGCCGAGCGGTTGTAGGCGCTACAGTCTGGAACCGCGCGACCGCTACGGTCGCAAGTTCGAATCCTGCCTCGGGCATGGATGTGTGTGATGTCCTTAGGTTAGTTGGGTTTAAGTAGTTCTAACTTCTAGGGGCTGATGACCACGGTAGTTAAGTCCCATAGTGCTCAGAGCCATTTGATTTGACACGTACCCCAAAGGCAATTTTTGTTAACTTGAACAATAACATGTAAATAAAAAATCAGAAACACGCTAACAACAGATTCTCTCGCTGTTATTTCTGCACCATCTGTGTGGCTAACAACATGAATAATTCATCATTCGTGTTTACAATTAAAATGAATTGTAGCCTTTTTCATCTAACAGATACTAAATTCAAAATAATTCGTGAAATCTCATGTACATCAATTTCACAGAATATTCTACACTTCACAGAGTCTACGTAAACCGTTCAGCACCTAGATCACTGCTCTTAACTGACAGAAACTCCAGTAAGCGAATTAAAATGGTACAAAGGCAATACATGTTAACCTTATGGGAACACTAATCAATACACACACAATATTTAAAAATGATATTCAGTCTGCTCTGAAAAATATTCCAGTTACATTACAGCGCACACACTCACACACACACACACACACACACACACACACACACACACAAATTCCTATTATTTCTTCTTAAGTTCTCCAATCATTTCATCTCCTTTTATAGGTAGTTTAGGTGAGCGTTCTTCCAATTTCAATGTTACTGTTCACCTGATTCGATCAAACTGACTTAACCACCTACAGCTTGTTTTTGGTCAGTAGTGTCTCTGGGGACTTCCTTTGTTATCGAGGTAAATTATTCTATTTTCTGCACATTTGCTACCCCAAGCATTAGTTTCACATTTCAAACAACCGAGCGTGAAGGCAGTTGTTATTGGTTCGTTCCAAAATGTTAGAAAGATGTCAACAAACTACTTCATACGAGCGACTGGGTGATCGTTACATGACGACCCCAACATTCGGAAGTGTGTTACACTCAAGTAATTTCCGTCTTACAGTGAATTCATAAGTTATCTTTTACGGAGATCTATGACACCATGAACTTCCTTTTGAATAGTTTCCTTTATAACTTCTGCATTTTAATAAGCATTTTGTGTGAGTTCCTCAACTGGTAGTCGACACAACGTATAAAGGCAGCAGTTTCCGGAACGTTGCATCTGCCTGTTGCACCACTTAAAGGTTCTTTATTGTCACAGTTTTTAGACACGCTGATGACTACTGACATGCTCGTCTATCACATCTCCAGCATCTCCATCATCACACTCTGTACGTTTCTAACGTCCTTCGTCACGTATTAGGTCTCCTCCTTCGATTTCTTTCACGTGTGACGGTTTGACTTCGTGGGAAACTTTTTTCACAATGGTTTCAAGGTTTTTATGCCTGGAATGTCATTTGTTAAGTTTGAAAATTTCGGTAACTGGTTTTTTAGAGCTTTGCTAGGTTCGTGATTACCTTCAGTCAGCAGTGTATGAGTTTCTGAAGTTTCTGTGCTGCTCCTTTGACATTGATCCCCAAAGTTCCTGAATACTTTATTTCTGTGATTCGCGCTGTTCAGTCTATAACGTTCGTGGCCATAGTTGTTTCATGATGCTGACTATATCTAATTCTCTGTATCTTTCGGTTGCTTACATATGCGTAGTTGAATTAACTGTTCGGTTTCCAACGTCGCTGAACCTCGGTTTCTCGCGAAACTTAACAAGATCTCCAATTTCCAAGTTTCCTCAGTTTCATCTGGAACAACATTTTAGCTAAACTTTAATATGCATACTTTGGACCACGTGCATTTCACGGTTACTATCACTTTACTCTCTACAGTATCAGAAAAAGCTTCGCGTTTACGTAGTCACGATTGAACGTCATTACATAGGACAGTAACTGAAGGTCATTGTATCATCTCTTGGAACGAGGAATTGCGAAGCTTTGTTGCAGTCATATCGTTTACTTTGTCCTGCTATCGACATCATTAACGTTTATTTTATAATGCCTGTCATATCTTACACAGAATTCGCGGCTAAAGTAGCCCATCCCTTAATTGTAACATACCATAGTAGATCCTCCGAACAAAATATTGTGCCCATTGGTTGGAAGAAAAAATATGTCACACAGTTAACAAGAAGTGTAGCAGAGCTGATCCACATAATTGGAGACCGATATTACAGTGATCCATTTGTCTGTAATATTTATGGTTAATTGGCCCTTGTGGAAGATATAATTCTGTGCAATGTAGCTTAAACACAGTTGGGCAACACACATTGAGTGTTGATGCGTCGAGATCAAGCACTAAGTGGGTCGGTGACACGTGAAGCGACAGAGAAGGTGCGTAGATGATTACGCCAGAATAGCGTCACACCAGGTTTGTGGGGTAACGTATTTTGGGAGCTGAGTTTAATCTAGTCTTGGCAGCAAAGTTTGGAAGTTCATTTCTGAAAGTTAAATTTGGAAGTTCGCTTTGGGAAGGAGAGGTAGGACAATGAGACCACTCTGACATTTACATGATGTGAGAGTGGCCTTTTTTTTCATGTGCTATCCTTGCATTGTGACTGTAAGGAATTGTAGTGGCTCACATTGCTCCATGGCTATAAATTATTCTGGTACTACTAAGAATTACGAAATCATTCAGCAAATTTAGAGACTCTTCGATCCTTATTACAGTCGCAGCGGGTGTAATCAACAGACCTACAACCGCGAGAGACCTTCTGCGAGGCTGACATAACTATTACAAGACACGACCTGGACAGAACTACTGTGGCATGTGCATGAAGTATACACGTGCAACCATAACTACCACATGAGCCGTCACGCTGTAACAACCAGTCCACACCGTCACATTTTCGAAAGCAATTTCGAGTGGAGATGTTGCGTGTTCAGTACCATTGATGTCCATCTACTCTATGCACACTGTGGGGCGCCAAACTTGTTCACCTCATGTTACTTATGACTCACTGGAGATATTTGTAATTTCTTTTCGCATAGATGGATGGTAACCAGGGCCTCATGAAAAAAATGACCAACACGTTTTCGTAACTGTATTAATAAAGGAGATACAAGCATCAACTTCATCTTTTTATTGGAAATGTAATATTTAGTGCCACAGAATGACAAGTCTTTAAAGGACAAATTCAGTAACTCTTCAATAGGTGTTGCAAGACATTGTGCAAAACAAACACATTGAATATGGGGGATCCTTTGCAGATTGTAGCTGTCTGAACAGTGCTCTGTCTGGAAGTTTATGTAGCTCTCCTTAGGAACTAGTGCCATGAGGTTCAGAACGTGCTTGAGCATTGGATTTTACAAAGAATTTTACGTTTCTTGTACCAAAGAGAATGTTATGTTGTCAAAAAGACATACAGCCAGCCTTAAGAGTAACACATTTTACCTTTCTACTTCCCATAATGTTCAACAAGTGTTCAGAAAACCATAAATGTACAGGCGTCCTCAAAAGTATCCGAACGACCTGAATTGCATTTCGCCTAATTAGAATGCAACCCACATAGCACAGCAGTCTAGCAGGTCGTCTAATCGCCCCTCGATACAGGCGTTTGACTATTGAAGATGGTTCCAACAAGTCACCGCTAGAAAACACTGATCTGTATCGCAATAACTCAAGATGTAAAGTAATACCAAGGTACTACAAATATCAGGGAACATCTTATCACAGATAAGACGGTTCTTAAGGCCTGTAAGCTCACATTTATTGCAAAAAAATACATACAGGAAATGTTACCACTCTCATTATTACGTCAGATAGGTAATTCACGTAGTAAGTTCGTCGTATTCATGATTTCCTCTTCAAAATGACATACCGTACTTATTATTAAAAACAAAATGCCATTAAAAATTTAAGTTATTCACGAGCAGATAGTTGAGAATATGTATGAACGTCAAATGACACGACGAACCGTCTCGTTCTGCATGTGGATTCAAACCCAGGTCATACAGACTAAGCAAACACTTCGTGACTGACAGAAACTAACAGTCATTCCTGACTAGGCACACAGAGAGTGATATACCTCGATTGTAGACAGTATCAGTTAGCAAATATCAACTTTAAATTACATAACGTAAACATTTTTAACGGACGCGAATTCCTACCCAGCATCTATTGTCCTTGTTAACGAACTACGAGAGATGTTAAATATTGCTTCTTCACAAGTAACTTACTTGAAATGCCGTGAGGTAAAGCTTTGTGTTGGACAGGAATTCGAACCCAGAACCTAATTGGATTGCCATCGAAGCACACTCAACTGTGACACATTGGATTTTCTCGGCAGTAGCTACATGTTGTAATTAAAATGACGAGACGAAACATTAATTTTTTCTTTCCCAGGACTCCAACCAGGCACCTATCGCTGTTATATTCTAGAGAAAACGAACGTTAAAAATGGGTTTGTTACACCAGCAGCGACACGTGAGCATGTTTGAACTAGAAATAATATGACGAAGAGTTCAGTGCTGACTGGGAATCGAACCCCACACATATCGTTGTTGACTGCACACGAAGAGACGTCAGCTACCGAACTTTTCTCCACCAGCAGCTCGGAATAACATCCTTGAATTTACAATGATTTCGCAAACAGTTCTGTGTCTCACTGGGACTCAAAAACGTCAGATATCGTTAGTATTGACATCGAATGAAAATACATTAAAAATCAAAATTATTACCCACAAGCAGATAGGTGTTTTCATGCTATAGCTTGATAATACATAATGAAAGCTTTAGTGCCGGGCCAGGATTCGAACCCTTTCACGCGCAATATGTGGAGATGTTGAGAAAGCTGCAGTTTTGAGCAAACAGTCGAGCTGTATTGTCACGAAGGGATCAAATTCCGCGTTAAGGGCGGTCTGAGTTGCATTTCCAGTTCAGAACCAATTTTATCGACATACAGAAGCTCAAATAAAAGATGGAATAAGTGTCCTGTGACCCTACATAACGTTTGTTTCGTCACTAGAAATAAATAACTAGTATAAGAAAGGTTACTGTTGATAGAGTTTCTACGTGTCGCGACTCCTGACTTTATTGTGGTTCAACCTAACATCTACTTGGTAGAGAAGGAATATCATGTTTAACATGAATGTCAGACCACAATGCCATTATACCTTCTTCACTTGGTGTAGCCAGAAGAGAACAGAATCTGTCTCTCCTTATCAAAAATCATTAGCAGAAGTTGGAATCGAACCCAGACCATAAGCATATGAACCTAGCATCAATCCAAGTGACCACCAAATTCTCTTCTCTATCACTCGTTTTTCTATCATAACAATGTTGCGCCACACTGGATGAGAATTCTGACGCACAGGCTCCCTGTAGTGGTTTGCAGCATGTTCAGTACATTCATTTACTTGGTTGACCAAATCGCCATGAACTATATGCCTCGGCTACCCAGTGCATACATTCGACTCTATTTTGTAATCACCGAAATAAAATCACGTAACTGACACCCGGTGGGAACCCGTGGTCTAGGGGTAGCGTCTGTGATTCTTAATTAAAACGTTTTCGGTCCCAAGTTCGATACCCGCCACTGCCTAAATTTTGATAAATAATCAGCATTAGCGGCCGAAGACTTCCGGCATAAGAAGTCAGCCTCATTCTGTCAACGGCCTTGTCAAAGAGGGCGGAGGAGCGGAAAGAGGTTCAGGGCACTCTCTTGTCCTAGGGGTGGGAAATTGCCCCTAAAGGCGGAAGAATCAGCAATGATCAACGACATGAGGATGCAGAAGGCAATGGAAACCAGTGCATTAAAGACACGTAACGTGTATCCACAGGACATGTGGCCTGTAATTGAAGAAGTGTCCTGATGATCTCTCCATTGGCCAAAGATTCCGGAATAGTCTCCCATTCGGATCTCCGGGAGGGGACTGCCAAGGGGGAGGTTACCATGAGAAAAAGATCGAATAATCAACGAAAGAATAACGTTCTACGAGTCGGGGCGTGGAATGTCAGAAGCTTGAACGTGGTAGAAAAACTAGAAAAGCTGAAAAGGGAAATGCAAAGGCTCAATCTAGATATAGTAGGGGTCAGTGAAGTGAAGTGGAAGGAAGACAAGGATTTCTGGTCAGATAAGTATCGGGTAATATCAACAGCAGCAGAAAATGGTATAACAGGTGTAGGATTCGTTATGAATAGGAAGGTAGGGCAGAGGGTGTGTTACTGTGAACAGTTCAGTGACCGGGTTGTTGTAATCAGAATCGACAGCAGACCAACACCAACAACGATAGTTCAGGTATATATGCCGACGTCGCAAGCTGAAGATGAGCAGATAAAGAAAGTGTATGAGGATATTGAAAGGGTAATGCAGTATGTAAAGGGGGACGAAAATCTAATAGTCATGGGCGACTGGAATGGAGTTGTAGGGGAAGGAGTAGAAGAAAAGGTTACAGGAGAATATGGGCTTGGGACAAGGAATGAAAGAGGAGAAAGACTAATTGAGTTCTGTAACAAGTTTCAGCTAGTAATAGCGAATACCCCGTTCAAGAGTCACAAGAGGAGGAGGTATACTTGGAAAAGGCCGGGAGATACGGGAAGATTTCAATTAGATTACATCATGGTCATACAGATTCCGAAATCAGATACTGAATTGTAAGGCGTACCCAGGAGCAGATATAGACCCAGATCACAATATAGTAGTGATGATGAGTAGGCTGAAGTTCAAGACATTAGTCAGGAAGAATCAATACGCAAAGAAGTGGGATACGGAAGTACTAAGGAATGACGAGATACGTTTGAAGTTCTCTAACGCTATAGATACAGCAATAAGGAATAGCGCAGTAGGCAGTACAGTTGAAGAGGAATGGACATCTCTAAAAAGGGCCATCACAGAAGTTGGGAAGGAAAACATAGGTACAAAGAAGGTAGCTGCGAAGAAACCATGGGTAACAGAAGAAATACTTCAGCTGATTGATGAAATGAGGAAGTACAAACATGTTCCGGGAAAATCAGGAATACACAAATACAAGTCGCTGAGGAATGAAATAAATAGGAACTGCAGGGAAGCTAAGACGAAATGGCTGCAGGAAAAATGTGAAGACATCGAAAAAGATATGATTGTCGGAAGGACAGACTCAGCATACAGGAAAGTCAAAACAACCTTTGGTGACATTAAAACCAACGGTGGTAACATTAAGAGTGCAACGGGAATTCCACTGTTAAATGCAGAGGAGAGAGCAGATAGGTGGAAAGAATACATTGAAAGCCTCTTTGAGGGTGAAGATTTGTCTGATGTGATAGAAGAAGAAACAGGAGTCGATTTAGAAGAGATAGGGGATCCAGTATTAGAATCGGAATTTGAAAGAGCTTTGGAGGAGTTACGGTCAAATAAGGCAGAAGGGATAGATAACATTCCACCAGAATTTCTAAAATCATTGGGGGAAGTGGCAACAAAACGACTATTCACGTTGGTGTGTAGAATATATGAGTCTGGCGACGTACCATCTGACTTTCGGAAAAGCATCATCCACACAATTCCGAAGACGGCAAGAGCTGACAAGTGCGAGAATTATCGCACAATCAGCTTAACAGCTCATGCATCGAAGCTGCTTACCAGAATAATATACAGAAGAATGGAAAAGAAAATTGAGAATGCGCTAGGTGACGATCAGTTTGGCTTTAGGAAAAACAAAGGGACGAGAAAGGCAATTCTAACTAATAATGGAAGCAAGGCTAAAGAAAAATCAAGACACTTTCATAGGTATTGTCGACCTGGAAAAAGCGTTCGACAATATAAAATGGTGCAAGCTGTTCTAGATTCTGAATAAAGTAGGGGTAAACTATAGGGAGAGACGGGTCATATACAATATGTACAACAACCAAGAGGGAATAATAAGAGTGGACGATCAAGAACGAAGTGCTCGTATTAAGAAGGGTGTAAGACAAGGCTGTGGCCTTTCACCCCTACTCTTCAATCTGTACATCGAGGAAGCAATGATGGAAATAAAAGAAAGGTTCAGGAGTGGAATGAAAATACAAGGTGAAAGGATATCAATGATACGATTTGCTGATGACATTGCTATCCTGAGTGAAAGTGAAGAAGAATTAAATGATCTGCTGGACGGAATGACCGGTCTAATGAGTACACAGTATGGTTTGAGAGTAAATCGGAGAAAGACGAAGGTAATGAGAAGTAGTAGAAATGAGAACAGCGAGAAACTTAACATCGGGATTGATGGTCACGAAGTCAAAGAAGTTAACGAATTCTGCTACCTAGGCAGTAAAATAACCAATGACGGACGGAGCAAGGAGGACATCAAAAGCAGACTCACTACGGCAAAAAAGGCATTTCTGGCCAATAGAAGTCTACTAATATCAAATACCGGCCTTAATTTGAGGAAGAAATTTCTGAGGATGTACGTCTGGAGTACAGCATTGTATGGTAGTGAAACATGGACTGTGGGAAAACCAGAACAGAAGAGAATCGAAGCATTTGAGATGTGGTGCTATAGACGAATGTTGAAAATTAGGTGGACTGATAAGTTAAGGAATGAGGAGGTTCTACGCAGAATCGGAGAGGAAAGGAATATGTGGAAAACACTGATAAGGAGAAGGGACAGGATGACAGGACATCTGCTAAGACATGAGGGAATGACTTCCATGGTACTAGAGGGAGCATTAGAGGGCAAAAACTGTAGAGGAAGACAGAGATTGGAATACGTCAAGCAAATAATTGAGGATGTAGGTTGCAAGTGCTACTCTGAGATGAAGAGGTTAGCACAGGAAAGGAATTCGTGGCGGTCCACATCAAACCAGTCAGTAGACTGATGAAAAAAAAAAAAAAAAAATCTGACACCTACACTGAACTGCCAACAGTGCAGAATGCAGAAATTTAAACAGGAAGTGTTTCTTTCGACTTGAGCTACTCTTTTGCGCTATCTGTTTGTTAAAAACGTCGTGCAGTGCAAAAGAAGAGCTGTGACTGTCTGTCTCTCAAAAGTCTAGATCCAGCCATATGCATCATCTCACATTACTGTGCAATGCGGAAGTTCTGGAGGAATTGTTACTGAGTTCTGGAGGTGATGTAGCTATGTGTCAGCTAGTAGCGTAATGGTAAGTGTCACGAGCTGTTGATAAGACGTAGCGAGTTTGGGTACATTCACTGCTACATTTTATTAAAACGCCTTACCGCTGTCTGCTGAAGTTATCGATCTAATGGAACTTTGAACATAATTCACTTCACTTTTCAACCCAAAATAGTCGCATGTGGAAAAAGGGCTAATTTCTACGACATTTTTTTCTTTTCAGGTTTAATAGATGGCCAGGCTGCAGATGCATCTCGAAACTTTTGTATTATGTATGGGGAGAGTGCATCGTGCCAAAATATGTCAGAAAAGTATTTTCTACATTAGCTGTCGTGTGGCAGTGGCATTTTATTCTTCATCAAATCTTGTTTGACAGCTTTAACTCAGAAAAAGTTTTCTGCATGAATGTAATCAATAAACTGCATGTGCATTGTCAAACTGTTATAGATAACATCAGCGAATTCGAATATATCGTTGATGATTAACTTCTCTCTCATGTTAACGAATACTTCAACAACACTAAAAGAAACTGTACGAAAATTGTACACTGTATTATAAGAAATGAAATAAAACTACCCACGATAACCTTGCGACGAAACTCTGTTTCAATAAAACTGAGTGTCTGTACACAAGCATGCCTCTATCGGCACGAATTAGTAAAACACTAATGACTTACATTTCGATTTGGTCTGTGTTTTATTGATATGCTGTGTCATACTCAAGTGGTATGCAAACGTGGCATTTCATAAGTAAACTTATGTATTCCTAGAAACACAAAACTTGCTTGTCAGCAGCGGAAAGAGGCGTTACCTGTTGTGCAGCATTGTAAGTTTTTCACCATTGCACTTTGAGCCGAAAGTATTTTCTTACGATTTCCTTATCGATGTGTGATCTGACTGCTTGTAGCTCTTTCACAGAAGGGATAAAAACGTTACGGTCTGCAAAATTGGAACCGCAAACCATAACAGACGGTTTCTCACAAGTTAGCACGTTTCCACAGAGCTAGGGAAAAGACATGCGCGTAGATTTACTCTTATGAGAGCAGTAGTGGCTAGAACTCGTAAACCGCTCTTTAAAGGATGAGATTAGATGCGATTTTCACGTGCATCGACTTTCCTGGGATGAAAACCGTACAGCTCAAGCGTTAATAATAACTCAGATTATTCAATGGAAATGACAGGAAAAATCAAGTGAACTTTGAGGCTTAATTCCGTGCACAACAGGAAGTAACTCGTCGATCACAGAGTTGCCATATATACCTTGCCTTGTCACCAAATCTCAGTTACATTACCAGCGGGAAGAAGACGGACCGATGTGATCCTACAGTGGGCTGGGAAGTGACCATAGCTGACGTCTCAAAGACACAGCTGCTACGGCCTGGAATACGTAATCCGTCTGACTCACATTTCTGTAATTGGGTTTTGGGGCTGGAGCGTAGTTACTAATAATACTCACAACTGATTGCAAACTAAACTTCAGAAATCAGAAACTCTCATAGTTGTTTTTATGTATCTTTCGTAAGTGTACTCAAAACTAAGAAAATCATTGACGAACGTTTTCGTGCCTCTCCGATAGTCGAGCACAACAATCAAATAAAAATAAAAAATAAAAAAAGACTGTCTGTGTGTGTGTGTGTGTGTGTGTGTGTGTGTGACAGAGAGAGAGACAGAGAGAGAGAGAGAGAGAGAGAAGAGAGAGAGAGTGAGGGAGAGAGATAAAAATAAAAAAGAATGAGAGAGAGAGTAAAAAATTGTGCAAAGAAACTGAATCATGGCATGTAAAGAAATCTTTCATTAAAATGACACGTTCCACATCATTACGAAATGTCGTATTCGTGGTCTATGGAACAAGTATTAATCTAATCTAATCTAAACATAACATATTGCTGACTAGTCATGAAGAGGCACGAATTACAGAAATTTTCGCCAATATCAGTAACCAAATCTAAACTTGAAAATAAAAGACGACGGTTTTTGTAATAAACTGGGACTCCTGTAAAGACCCTTTCGTCCCTGTTAACTAACCACGAAAGATGTGTGATATGCCTCCATTCAGAAGGAACAAAGTGTTCATGCATTTAAAGATGAAGCGCATGATGTGAAGTTCTGTGACGGAGATACGAACCCAACACGCAATCGGATTGTTAACTAAGTAAAATCAAATGTTACGTATCGGCTTTTCTTACCAGCTGCTAGATGTTTGAATCTAAAATAAGGATGCAAATTTTTGTGACTGAGCGACAATCGAACCGCACACCTACCGTCCTTCTTTATCATCCACGAACATAGCTTAAGTAACACTTGCTTACTCACCAACAGTAAGATGTGTGCGTGTTTGACCATAAATAACGACACCTATTGCCATTGTTGGCAACACATGAACAGACATTAAAAATGCACGTTAATTTTCCCTAGCAGACTGATATGTACGTGATAGGTTTTGAAATGAAACTATGAATATTTTTGTACTGGATCAGGATTCGGACCCACATACTTACCTTTGGAGGAGATCTAGAGAAGACTGCAGTCTTGGGAAAAGGAATGAAATGATTGAACTATACTGTTCCAAGAGATCCAGATCCTCGAAAGATGAGATACGAATTCGAATCACAGTCCAGCACCAAATTTTTCAGCGTCTCTAGTTCAATCAAGTACAAGAAAAATAAGATCCCTGTTCCTTTAAATGGCTATCGTTTCATCAAGTAAAGTAAAATTTTCTAATGTAAGTAAGTTTACTGGAGACAGTATTTCTGTTTACCATGACTTCCGCCTATGTCATTTCCCAACGTAAACCAGCTGTGCGCAATTGGTAATGAAGGAACGTGATGTTTAATGTGGATTCTGGGTTATAACGTCTTTCTCTTGAGGTTACCAGAGGTAAAGTAAATCTGTTTGTGCCTCTTAAAAGTAAATGCCTGAACCCACGCATTGCACCTGTGATAGTTCGTTCCACATTGTGGCCACATTTCCCAGCCCCAGGAGTGTGCTGTAACGGATGATGTGCTTAGCTTACAAAATTAGTAACGGTGGAAAAATGCGAGTCTATTAAATGGTTAAGCAGAAGCAGTCTTCTGACGTGGAGATTATGCTATTTTCATGTCAGCAAGATGTAAAGTGTCTTCTAGGCATCATAGCCTCGATATGAAGCCATTTTGAAATATTCACTAATTCAGCAAATTTCTTAGTTCGAGAAAATCCACCGTGAAGTGTGAAGTTACCGGATAATTCGATTATTACCGTCATTGTTACTAACATTTTCTTCATACCGTTGCTGGAACACATGTGCTTGAAGATCATTTAATGCCTTTTGGTCATTATAGAAGTAGTTGCCCAAGAAGAGGTTCTTTCCCTGTCTACGGAGTCCTTTTCATGTTAATATCAAACATCAGCAATTACTCGCAAATTACATTAAAACTAAAGTAATTGAAGAAGACGGTACTTGATAACGAAAACGCGCTGCCTTTCTTAATTTACTTGCGCCTAGAAATGGCTGTCGAATACTGCCAAACCAAAAGCCAAGGGATCTTACTGCCTTCCGTTATACGTCGCTGTCAGTTCTTCCACATGATTTGGTCGTCGTCACCTGTTTCAAGTTGTGTATAGCAGAGAATGTTTCAGAAAATCAATTGTTTTCCTTTGCAATAAACAGAATGACTTTCATTGTAAGCTATCCAAATTCAAATTTTTCGCATTATTAGTTCAAATTTAATATTCACTTCTATAATGCAGGAAAGTATTTCGCAGTTGCAAAACCCGCATCCGACTCATTGACCTTATACGTAGTCGCTGACCATAAATTCTAGCTCAGAGTGACACCAGTTTTGGTAACCTAATGTAGCGAAGACTGTTTGCCAGTGCTCTTTTTCACCGTAAAATATGCAATTCACTCATTGGGCTCCAATAGTACACTGTAACAGCAATTTCTGTGTGTATGCAATGCATGCGGATTGTGGAATTTAGTGGTGCTCTCTCTTCCACTTCTGTATACAATATGCCTGACTTAAACAGGCCCTTTATCATTATAGGCCCTGGGCAGTGCAACATCATTCTGACAACAGTAATGTGCTTATACTGACAGCCTCACCGTTTTAGCTGATTTTGTAATCATTTAAATAAAACAACATGACCTTCCAGTGGGAGACATTTCGTCCCCCTTTTCCTTGTGTGAAATTTGTCAGTAAGCTTTTTTCTTTCCAACCAGCGAAATGCGGCAGAGTGCAACCAGTAAACGATTCATATACCACAATTTAGTGTCGTTAAGGCGATTTCTTTAAACATTGTCGTAGCTGAAGAAATTTAATTTCTTTTTAAATCGTCTTATGCAGCAACGTTCACAGATATCTCAAATAGGAAAAGCTCTTTATCCAGGTACGAAGGTTGTGAGACAAACTTCCCACAGTTTGTGTCAGGTTGATCTATTCGTCTGACAGCACTGCATAAGTATTTTGTCTAAGAGGTGTCACAAGTAGTGTTCCTATAGCTGTGGGAATCATTGGTTGAAAACGAGTTTAACACCAATGGGTACAGTACTGCCAAATATTCAAAATGATTATCAACTTAAGCCTGATTTCATCCACAAACTGAGGCTTATTTATAATACTGTAGCTAGACTGTGTATCCTTGTCTTCTTTGAGTGGGCATTGGAAGACATTTATACACACGTATACAATACTATGAATACTTCGAATGCTGTAGCTAACGTTGCTCCCATAAAATAATTTAGTTTTGTTAATTTTTCTGGATATTCAGCGTGCAATATGTGTTGTAAATACAGTCTTAAACAAAAAAATTGTCCGTAAGGAGGACAATACAAGCGTGCTGCCATCAGAATTCTATGTCCGGCAATATGCTCGATCTGGCTACATTGTAGACTGCGTCACTTCCTGGAGGGAGTCTTGAGTGCAGTCTGAGTGCATCACTTTCCACTGCGATTGTAGTCTTGAGGTAAAAGGCAAGACTAGATAATGCATCTGGCAACCAAGAGCACACGTCGACTTAATTTATATCACCCCTTTCCTCTCGGTGCTGAAGCTATAAGTATATTTCAAGCGAATCTACAAAATATTTCGCTTTCTGTCACATTGGTAATAACAGTTTGGTTCTAATGGCTCTGAGCACTATGGGACTTAACTTCTCAGGTCATCAGTCCCCTAGAACTTAGAACTACTTAAACCTAATTAACCTAAGGACATCACACACATCCATGCCCGAGGCAGGATTCGAACTTGCGACCGTAGCAGTCGCGCGGTTCCAGACTGTAGCGCCTAGAACCGCTCGACCACTCCGGCCGGCCACTAACAGTTTGGTTCAACAATATTTTAGCGAGAAATTTCGTGGCCGACCATCCGCCTCTGAACACCTCACGCATCTGAGTTCTCTGTGACCCGTTTGCTGCATACCGGCGAGGGCTGAGGCACTGCGCTGCCTTCTGCCGGCAACGTCTGCTCCACTCCTCACTCTCGACGATGTGAAATGCTTTAATATTGTTGAGTGGTGACCCATAAAATCTGTCTACGACTTGTGTTTGACACTCTATTGCAACGGAGGCACAAAACCATTTGTATTTGGTGAGTATTTTATTACACTAGTATGCAATACATTAATGTGGCACAGATTTAATTTCATTGTGACCCAGTGCGCTATAATTAAAATGTCATATCCAGTTCTTTTTCCTTTCACAGGAGATTCTTCAAATAATTTATTTTTTTCATGGATTCGTATGTGTTAGTCAAGGCACAGAGAGTAAATGCAGTGTAATGTGTTTGGTTTCTTTCCATGATTCCCTATGGTAAACGGATGCAAAACATAGTGCCAATACCTTTCAGAATCTGCTACATAGTTGCTCAGGCATATTGCTTGTTTTGAGGTCTATATATTAATTAATGGAGAAGTGAACGCTGTTCAGGAGTGATATTTAAAATATTCAACTGGATTTAAGGCGACAAAATTGCCCATATTTGAAGCTACCCAGAGAAAAAGTAAGTCGCTAGAGCCGCTGTTAGTCAATCTCTGCACAGAGCTCCTAACTGCTACTGTGGAAATTTAGCATAGAGGCCCTACAGTAATCAAGAGGTTCATTCCCTTCATACTTATCACCCTGGCATGTGAGTCTTATGTGAAGAACAATATTGAAATTCGTATCGTTGACGGTCGATTCGAATTTCTTCAGAGACTCTTGTATTGTGAAGCAGCTTGGTAGTCAGAAAGCCGAGATCTGACCATTAACACAACTTACTGGGTCGAGCTACCAAGAGGACTTGAAGTGTAAAGGTTTGTCTTCCGATTTAGTTACAGAATTTTTTCTGGAAATTCGTAGCTACATAAAATAAATCAGAAAAGAAGCTCGCTTACGCTGGCCCCTACCACGGTTAGAACTGACGATTCATTGAGCCGATGCGACGCGGGCTGTACCACGGGGCTACGGACACATTGCTGGCAGCTCTCAACTCTCATCCTGATATTGGTCGCTCATAACGCATTGTGAAAGAGAATAAAAGTTGTCACTTATGTGAAGAACAGCATTTCTTTAGCCAAAAAACTGAATTTTCAGTCTCAGTGTCTTAGTTTAAGAGGATTATATAGCACGAGTCATTCAAATGGAAAGAGAATATCAAGCGAATTTAGCGAGTCAATTCAGTACCAAACGTGAAAGTGATTGCACTGCCACAGTGTTGCCAATTCTCAGCTGTGCTAGAAACAGCTCTGTAGCGGTATGTGAGAAGAATCCCATGCTCATGTCATAGCAGAATACGGAGAGGATGCGGGCGATTTGATTAATATGCAGCGTTTTCTCCTACCAGTTGTGTCAAACATTCAGGTGTATAATCTTCCATAACGATTACAGTTTCCCACAAAATATATACAAATAAAACATTTACCTTGTTACTTTGTGACAAAAGATTATTTCAGTACAATAAAAAGTTTTTGGAAATAAACTTTGCCCAACTGTCACAAAAAGTAAGATAACAAACACTATGCACCTCGAAATCCATTGCAACTAAGTGCAGTCTTGTGATCATACAGGTAGAATTTCATGAATTGAACGAGAATGTAGAAAAATGTTGGTGCGAATGGAAGCTGTAAGAAACACAGTCAACTAATTATTCTGTGCCATGTAAAAAATCAATTCATTTGAAAATTCAGAAGAGAAGAAACTACAAATCATGCCAATTAAGACAGAAAGTAAAGTGCAGATCTGCGCTTTTTCATCTTCTGATCTATACAAATAATGTATACTAATCAGCGTATTCACTGCCTTCGTAAAGTTTCCCTCTTGTTTAGTCTTCTAATGATGAAGTGGACCCACACCCATGAGTCTGATTGTTTGTTTGTATTCTCCCAACTACTAAAATTACATTTGAGAGCAACGTTAGCCACAGCATTCGAAGTATTCATAGTATTGTATACGTGTGTGTAAATGTCTTCCAATGCCCACTCAAAGAAGACAAGGATACACAGTCTAGCTACAGTATAATAAATAAGCCTCAGTTTGTGGATGAACTCAAACTTAGGTTGATAATCATTTTGAATATTTGCAAGTACTGTATCCATTGGTGTCAAACTCGTTTTCAACCAATGATTCCCACAGCTACAGGAACACTACTTGTGACACCTCTTAGACAAAATACTTATGCAGTGCTGTCGTGGTTAGTTAACAGGGAAGAATGGGTCTTTACAGGAGTCCCGGTTCATTACAAAAACTGTCGTCTTTTATTTTCAAGTTTAGATTTGGTTATTGATATTGGCGAAAATTTCTGTAATTCGTGCCTCTTCATGACTAGTCAGCAATATGATATGATTAGATTAGATTAGATTAGATTAATACTTGTTCCATAGATCATGAATACGACATTTCGTAATGATGTGGAACGTGTCATTTTAATGAATGATTTCTTTACATGCCATGATTCAGTTTCTTTGCAACAATTTTTTACTCTCTCTCTCATTATTTTTTATTTTTATCTCTCTCCCTCATGCATTTCATCTTTAAATGCATGAACACTTTGTTCCTTCTGAATGGAGGTATATCACACATCTTTCGTGGTTAGTTAACAGGGACGAATGGGTCTTTACAGGAGTCCCGGTTCATTACAAAAACTGTCGTCTTTTATTTTCAAGTTTAGATTTGGTTATTGATATTGGCGAAAATTTCTGTAATTCGTGCCTCTTCATGACTAGTCAGCAATATGATATGATTAGATTAGATTAGATTAGATTAATACTTGTTCCATAGATCATGAATACGACATTTCGTAATGATGTGGAACGTGTCATTTTAATGAATGATTTCTTTACATGCCATGATTCAGTTTCTTTGCAACAATTTTTTACTCTCTCTCTCATTATTTTTTATTTTTATCTCTCTCCCTCACTCTCTCTCTCTCTTCTCACAGACAGTCTTTTTTTATTTTTATTTGATTGTTGTGCTCGACTATCGGCGAGGCACGAAAACGTTCGTCAATGATTTTCTTAGTTTTGAGTACACTTACGAAAGATACATAAAAATAACTACGAGAGTTTCTGATTTCTGAAGCTTAGTTTGCAATCAGTTGTGAGTATTATTAGTAACTACGCTCCAGTCCCTAAACCCAATTACAGAAATGTGAGTCAGACGGATTACGTATTCCAGGCCGTAGCAGCTGTGTCTTTGAGACGTTAGCTATGGTTACTTCCCAGCCCACTGTAGGATCACATCGGTCCGTCTTCTTCCTGCTGGTAATGTAACTGAGATTTGGCAACAAGGGAAGGTATATTTGGCAACTCTGTGATCGACGAGTTACTTTCTGGTGTGCACGGAATTAAGTCTCAAAGTTCACTTGATTTTTCCTGTCATTTCCATTGAATAATCTGAGTTATTATTAACGCTTGAGCTGTAACTAAAGATGGTAAATTTACGGTTTTCATCCCAGGAAAGTCGTTGCACGTGAAAATCGCATCTAATCTCATCCTTTAAAGAGCGGTTTACGAGTTCTAGCCACTTCTGGTCTCACAAGAGGAAACCTACGCGCATGTCTCTTCCCTAGCTCTGTGGAAACGTGCTAACTTGTGAGATACCGTCTGTTATGGTTTGCGGTTCCAGTTTTGCAGACTGTAACGTTTTTATCCCTTCTGTGAAAGAGCTACAAGGAGTCAGATCACACATCGATAAGGAAATCGTAAGAAAAACTTTCGGCTCATAGTGCAATGGTGAAAAACATACAATGCTGCACAACAGGTAACGCCTCTTTCCGCTGCTGACAAGCAAATTTTGTGTTTCTAGGAATACATAAGTTTACTTATGAAATGCCACATTTGCATACCACTTGAGTATGACACAGCATACCAATGAAACATAGACCCAATAGAAATGTAAGTGATTAGTATTTTACTAATCCGTGCCGACAGAGGCACGCTTGTGTACAGATACTCAGTTTTATTGAAATAGACTTTCGTCGTAAGGTTATCGTGGGTAGTTTTATTTCATTTCTTATAATACAATGCACAATTTTCGTACGGTTTCTTTTAGTGTTGTTAAAGCATTAGTTAGCATGAGAGAGAAATTAATCATCAACGATATATGCGAATTCTCTGATGTTATCTATAACAGTTTGACAATGCACATGCAGTTTATTGATTACATTCATGCAGAAAACTTTTTCTGAGTTAAAGCTGTCAAACAAGATTTGATGAAGAATAAAATGCCTCTGCCACACGACAGCTAATGTAGAAAATACTTTTCTGACATATTTTGGCACGATGCGCTCTCCCCATACATAATACAAAAGTTTCGAGATGCTTCTGCAGCCTGGCCATCTATTAAACCTGAAAAGACCAAAATGTCGCAGAAGTTAGCCCTTTTTCCACATGCGACTATTTTGGGTTGAGAAGTGAAGGGAATAATGTTTAAAGTTCCATTAGATCGATAACTTCAGCAGACAGCAGTAAGGCGGTTTAATAAAATGTAGCAGTGAATGTACCCAAACTCGCGACGTCTTATCAACAGTGCGTGACAATTACCATTACACTACTAGCTGACACATAGCTACATCACCTCCAGAACTCAGTAACAATTCCTCCAGAACTTCCGCATTACACAGTAATGTGAGATAATGCATATGGCTGGATCTAGACTTCTGAGAGACAGACAGTTACAGCTTTTCTTCTGCACTGCACGACATTTTTAACAAACAGATAGCGCAATAGAGTAGTTCAAGTCAAAAGAAACAGTTCCTATTTAAATTTCTGCATTCTGCACTGTTGGCAGTTCTGTGTAGGTGTCAGTTACGTGATTTTATTTCGGTGATTACAAAATAGAGTCGAATGTATGCACGGGGTAGCCGAGGCATATAGCTCATGGCGATTTGGTCAACCAAGTAAATGAATGTACTGAACATGCTGCAAACCACTACAGGAAGCCTGTGCGTCAGAATTCTCATCCAATGTGGCGCAACATTGTTATGATAGAAAAATGAGTGATAGAGAAGAGAATTTGGTGATCTCTTGTATTGATGCTAGGTTCATATACTTATGGTCTGGGTTCGATTTCAACTTCTGTTGATGATTTTTGATAAGGAGAGACAGATTCTGTTCTCTTCTGGCTACACCAGGTGAAGAAGGTATAACGGCATTGTGGTCTCACATTCATGTTAAACATGATATTCCTTCTCTACCAAGTAGATGTTGGGTTGAACCACATAAAGTCAGGAGTCGCGACACGTAGAAACTCTATCAACAGTAACCTTTCTTATACTAGTTATTTATTTCTAGTGACGAAACAAACGTTATGTAGGGTCACAGGACACTTATTCCATCTTTTATTTGAGCTTCTGTGTGTCGATAAAACTGGTTCTGAATTGGGAATGCAACTCAGACCGCCCTTAACGCGGAATTTAATCCCTTCGTGACAATACAGCTCGACTGTTTGTTCAAAACTGCAGATTCCTCAACATCTCCACATATTGCGCGTGAAAGGGTTCGAATCCTGGCCCGGCACTAAAGCTTTCATTATGTATTATCAAGCTCTAGCATGAGAACACCTATCTGCTGGTGAGTAATAATTTTGATTTTTAATGTATTTTCATTCGTTGTCAATACTAACGATATCTGACGTTTGTGAGTCCCAGTGAGACACAGAACTGTTTGCGAAATCATTGTTAATTCAAGGATATTATTCCGAGCTGCTGGTGGAGAAAAATTCGGTAGCTGATGTCTCTTTGTGTGCAGTCAATAACGATATGTGTAGGATTCGATTCCCAGTCAGCACTGAACTCTTCGTCGTATTATTTCTAGTTCAAACATGCTCACGTGTCACTGCTGGTGTAACAAACCCATTTTTAACTTTTGTTTTCTCTAGAATATAACAGTGATAGGTGCCAGGTTGGAGTCCTGCGAAAGAAAAAATTAATGTTTCGTCTCGTCATTTCAATTAAAACATCTAGCTACTGCCGAGAAAATCCGATGTGTCACAGTTGATTGTGCTTCGATGGCAATCCAATTAGGTTTTGGATTCGAATCCCTGTCCAACACAAAGCTTTACCTCACGGCATTTCAAGTAAGTTACTTGTGAAGAAGCAATATTTAACATCTCTCGTAGTTCGTTAACAAGGACAATAGATGCTGGGTAGGAATTCGTGTCCGTTAAAAATATTTACGTTATGTAATTTAAAGTTGATATTTGCTAACTGATACTGCCTAAAATCGAGGTATATCACTCTCTGTGTGCCTAGTCAGGAATGACTGTTAGTTTCCGTCAGTCACGAAATTCCGTTGTCATTTTGACACCTGTACGATGGTAGTGCATGACCTGGGTTTGAATCCATTTGCAGAACGAGACGGTTCGTCGTGTCATTTGACGTTCATACATATTCTCAACTATCTGCTCGTGAATAACTTAAATTTTTAATGGCATTTTGTTTTTAATAATAAGTACGGTATGTCATTTTGAAGAGGAAATCATGAATACGACGAACTTACAACGTGAATTACCTATCTGACGTAATAATGAGAGTGGTAACATTTCATGTATGTATTTTTTTGTAATAAATGTGAACTTACAAGCCTTAAGAACCATGATATTTGTAGTACCTTGGTATTACTTTACATCTTGAGTTATTGCTATACAGATCAGTGTTTTCTAGTGGTGACTTGTTGGAACCATTTTGAATGGTCAAACGACTGTATCGAGGGGCGATTAGAGGACCTGCTAGACTGCTGCGCTATGTTGATTGCATTCGAATTAGGCGAAATATAATCCAGGTCGTTCGGATACTTTTGAGCAAGACTGTACATCTCATGCTCTCAATGACATGTTTATTAGTGATGTAATTACTAGGATTTGCAGACAAAACTTATTTTCTATGTGAAAATAAAACTTTTTATTCCTCTTGACGTTTATATAATATGTTAATATTTGAAGTAATGAAACCATATACTAACCTAACTTAACCTAACCTAACATGTGAACCGAAAAGGCATCATTCAAATGGCGCTACACTCTTGATGAGGTATTTCTTGTTTCGAAGATACGGGTCTCTGCTTTGAATGACTCTGCGCAGTCACAGAACGCAGTGGGTAAGAAAAATTTTTCGCTGCCAAAACGGTGTGCAAGATGTCTAAAAATGATTTCAACTCCTTCCGTCGCCTTTCTTTGGGCATCAAGGTCTCCACTTCTCTTGTGCACCCTGGTTCTTCACAGAGAGGTGGTCTGTCACTTCACTCTTCATCATTCAGACTTGTTTGTCCACACTAGAAGTGACTACGCGACCTAACCGTTGTGTCATATGATGGTGCACTGTTCACTTCCACTAACTCAGCATGGGTTATTGTAGCGTTGTTTCCTTTCAAAGGCAGAAAACCAATTTACACGTGATACTCTGCTATCATCAATGGGCGATAGCACCTTGTTTCGTCTCATCTAGCGAGTACTACAGTACTGTGGTGCAGGGACTTCACTGTGTTCCAGATCTGCAAACATGTGCCTGCAAATAAACAAAAAAACAATCCCGCAAATTTATTTTTCTAATTAAATCTTTATGACTACATCCCGGAAATAAATTTTTTATTAAACCTTGATTTGAGGTACCAGTGCAGGAGTGGGTGCCAAAGATATTAGATTCCTAAGGAGAAACATACCTTAAGGTGGCTAGAATCACTGTCATGTGTGAAACGCCCAAATTTCTATCTACGTGTTATGATCTCACCGTCGAGTGGGAATTAAACTCTTATCTTCCTGTCATTTTTTTCATATAGATGAAAACTGAATAGGGCTCATGAAACAAAGGCCACTCATTTTCGCAGTTAAGTGAATTACTTAGATTCAAACATTAATATGGTTTTGTAGCGGAAATACGGTATTTTGCGTCAGAGTAATAGATCTACAGGGTAGTTATAATTAAAACTAATTACCGCACGAATACCAAACTTGGTAGCTTTAATATCAAGAACATGGGGAAGGGAAATAATCCAGAGTCAGTTCTACTGAAACACTTTTAATGTGCTGCTACGGTACATCATACCATTACATACCTGTACCATTCCTGCTACAAAAGGGGCTCTATATGGCGCCCATCAGTGTCCAGAAGAGTCGGAAAGCGTGGGATTGCATTCTTCACAGCAGAACGAAACATGTCTGTAGGTATGCTGGCCACCTCTCTCCATACGCTGCCCTTCAGATCAGCACATGCGTGAATGTTCCTTTGGTAGACCCAGTCCTTCAGGTAGCCCCACAACCAGAAATCACAGGGAGTGAGATCATGTGATCGTGCCGGTCAAGCATTTGGAAATGACCGACTGATAATTCGATCGTTTCCAAATGTGTTTCGGAGAAGCAGGTGAACTTCACGAGCGATGTGCGATGGAGCTCCATCTTGCATAAAAACTGTTGAGTTCAATATATCTCTCTCCTGGTGGCGAAGCATATCGCAGTAGCGCTGGCCACTCACATTGCACGTATTAGGTCCTTGAGCGCCAAAGTGTTCAAAAAAGAATGGGCCAATGATAAACGTAACTGTGAAGCCACAACATACGCTGAGACGTTCACCATACAGAGGAATTTCATGCACAGTGACTGGAGGTGAAGATTCCCACACTCGGCAATTCTGCATGTTCACCTCAGCCGTCAGAGAAAAATGAGCTTCGTCTGTCCGTAGGAGCCAGGCGGGGTGGCCGAGCGGTTCTAGGCGCGACAGTCTGGAACAGCACGACCGCTACGGTCACAGGTTCGAATCCTGCCTCGGGCATGGATGTGTGTGATGTCCTTAGGTTAGTTAGGTTTAAGCAGTTCTAAGTTCTAGGGGACTGATGACCTCAGAAGTTAAGTCCCATAGTGCTCAGAGCCATTTTTTGTCCGTAGGATGGTCCTGTGCCAGCCCTCGTCAATTTCAATCCTTGGGAGAAAGTGAAGAGCGAAGTCAACACGTCGTTGTGCGTCCTGTGGTGCTAGCTGCTGTACAATATGGATCTTGTACGGATACCACTTGCGAATGGTTTGAAGCACATTCCGTACAGTGGAGCACGGGATGTTCAACTGTCGTGATACAGCACGCGCACTGCCTGACGATCGGGAATTGCGCGCAGCGTTGTCTGCCGTAGCAACAGCGATTTCATCACCAACCAACGGTGCAACCGGTCGTCGGCCTCTCCCCGCAGCGACGCCCAGTTCTCCAGTTGATCTGAACTTCATCATGCCCCACACAACAGGTGGAGGAGGAGGACCCTTCCGTAATCCTTTCAGTCGGCGATATTCTCAAAGCGCAGCTGCAGCATTACTGTTGCTTTGATAATAGAGCTTCACCAATAAAGCCCTGCACCATTTGTCCAAGCTCATGTTGACACGTCAACAAGTGCACTGCGACTGGACAGGTGTCATACACAGCGTAATCTGGACATTAATGCTACCAAGTTTGGTACTCGTACAATAATTAGTTTCAGTGTTATAACGCGTTAAATAGGGAAAGTTTAATTATAACCACACAGTATATGAAAAAGAAACTGACAATGGTAGAAGCAAAGGTGACTGCCAATGCCAAGAAGAGCTTTACTGACTTTCAATGTCTAATATAAGTTTATGTGATAGGAAGTCTTTACTGAAAGTAATTGTCTGGAATTTAGAACGTGGATGAGAGGCAGTCGCTTTTGAATTGTCGTGCTGCATAAGAATGCCGAAGACTTTATTGGTAGTCAGGTAACTAACAAAGAGGTACTGAACTGAATGTGGGAAAAAAGGAATTTATGGCACAACTTGAGTATAGGAAGGTATGGATCGGTAGGAACACAATCTGAGGCATCATGGAAACCTCCATCTGATAATGAAGGGAAGTGTGGGGGCTAACAATTGCAGAGGGAGACTAAGGTTTGAGTACAGCAAGCAGGTTCAAAAGGATATGGATTGTAGTAGTTCTGCAGAGATGAAGAGACTTGCATAGGATAGACTAGCTTGGAGAACTTTGTCAGACTAGGCTCTGAGCTAAGGAAAACCCACCATCACCAACAAGAACAAGTTGATACAAAATCAATGGTATAATTTCTTAGCAAATTTGACAAGAAACTACAGAGTAAAAAAACATTAAACATAGTGGATTCTGATGATGTTGTGAAGGCCTCTTAAATGACGAACAGCTCGACAGTTCACACCACAGAGCACAAAAATAGCACTGCTGGGGTAAGCAATGTGTAATTTATGTCACAACAATGCACCATCATTTGACACAGTGATTAGACAGCATAGTCATTTCCAGAATGATCAAACAAGTCTGAATGATGACGAGTGAAGTGACAGAATCAGGGTTTGCAAGAGAAGTGGAGACACTGGTGCCTAAAGAAAGGTGATGGAAAAAGTGTAAATCACTATTCAACATCCTGCACAATATTTTGAACATGACAAAAGATGCTTACCAGCTGCTTTCCGTGACTACTCACACCCATTCAAAACAGGGACTGTTAATCCACACTGGATGGATTCTAAGACCTAGATCCTTTCTCAGAGTGAGCAATCAGTAACTAACAAAAAAGAAAAAAAAGGTAAGCCTTCAGACCGAAAATGCCTGCGTGGAACGAAAATTCTAGGACAGGCTGCCACAATAACATCCTACCCAGTATGTTTATTTAGTCACTACGAGATAGACTACGCTGCAAAAAATACGCTATGTACAATCTGTTGTGTATGTGTTTATGTGCCTTACTGTTGTGAACAGCTTTTGTCAGCCATGAACAGAATAGAAAGCAAAGGAAGGACACTGCCTCAGAACACTTCATTAATCACTTTCTTGCCTATTATTTCTACTTTTTGTTTTAAAAGACAGCTTGCAAAGAGCTGCTATTTTGGGCCATTAGACACTTCACCATGAGAGACGATGGTCTATGAAGCGGAAATGCACAGCTCTCCTACTTCTCCCAATTCAGCACAAGCAGATCGCAGGTGACTCATGAGTCACTGCACTTTAGGCTCCCAGTTCCCAGCTCCCACCAGCCATTTACTGCTCCCTATTCGGCATGGAGTGGATCACAAGGCGATTCAAGAGTCAGTATGCTCTCTGCATTTGTGGCTCACTCACTGATTCAGCTCGCAGCACTCTTGGCTCATTCGCTGTTTCAGCCTGCAGTTTGATTTGAATCTCTGAGTCACAGCTCTCCACTCAAATTCAGACTGACATAGATATTGTTCATTGTAACAGTAATGGTATGCATATTTCATTATAAAATATTGTATATTAAGGGTCAGTTTTTTATCTTGAGACAACAAAATTTTCAACAAATTCGTATTGATCAAAAAACGAAAAAATTTTAGTTCAGTATTTTTAAAAATGCTTTCTGGTGGTACCTATTTTGAGCTCCTGCCCCACTCCCAGGAAGGGGATGTAGGGCAACTTTGAAATCTAATATAGGAACATCCAATTTTTAATGTATAGTCGGATTAAATGGGGAAAAATACGTAACTTTTGTATGTAACATTTTTGTCATTTGTAATCGACAAATAATGCAGTGGCGCTCCCAAAGGTATTGTTTCGAGAAAAATGTGTCCAATCAAAAAAAGAAAGCCTGATGTGTTCAGTAATTATGAAAGTAGGTTCTTTGACTTGTGTCCTCCCATGTCTCACCAATGGGGTGGTTGTTTGGGGTGTGTCCTATTACCTCTCACCGTCTGGATGCTTGTGCTTCTTTGTAGGAATTACTTCATAGTAAGGGCTCTGAAATGTCGCAGCCCACTTCGATGCATTTATTTATATCGCAGTTTCAACATTCTCTCTAACTGTGCTTCGACTGTTGTTTTCCCATGGTTTATACAGTTTCCTCGATGGTGAACTGTCGAATAAGTTAGCAAAAAGACGCTCATGATCACACCGATCTGGAAATTGTTGAGCATAAAAGATTACAGCATTATCGACATTTCTGCCACATTCTCCAGAAATGTAAACCATTTCAATTTTTCTCTTCTATCACACCAGAGAGCATTCTATCCAGTAACACAGTCAGGTGGAAAATAGTTACATGAGGAAAACGTGTGAAACAGAGTCGTTAGCTAACACATCACATTTAAGGTTTTGATCCAAAACATTTTCTTGCTGGATAATACCGTATTGGAACTCAGTTTTTTCATTTGTCTACTACAGCACTATCTGTCGCTCAACGAAAAAAGTGTTACATACAAAACCCACGTATTGTTTCCTGTAGGATCCACTTCTGCAATGAAAATGGCATGTTCCTATTTAAGATTTCAAAGTTATCCCCGCCCCACCCCCTGAGGTTGTGGCAGGTGGCTCAACGTCAGTATCGCCGGATAATATTTTTAAAAATATTGGATATGTATTTTTTTTCGTTTTTTAATCTGTTGAGATATTTCGTTGTCTCAAGATAAAAAAACTCACCCTGCATATTAGTGAATTTGCAGATTATAGACTCACTATGTGCACATTTGTTCCCATTTTGAGTTTTTACTATTTGAAAAGCGAATTTAAATTTTTCCATGTAACGTATTTTTCAAATATGCAGGCAACAGTCCAGCAGTACGTAAGGAAGGATGTGTGTCAGGAAACTCATCAAGATCGGAGTCAAACGACGATTATTCTGCAGAAATTTGAATACTGGTTTCTCGTGAACCATCTTCACTGATATCTGCTTCTAATTTAGATGAAGCCCTCAATACTGGATATGAAAGCGAGTATCAGCCTCTTTCCAGCCTGAGATTGTCATTTGATTCCCAAACAAAAGGTGATTTAGTTTATTTTGCGACACCATTGCTACCAATCGACTTTCATGTGCAACTAACTAAAAGCGAACCTGTTAATGCTACAAAGCCGATCACATTAAATAAAATTATTAATTTCTTGTGCTATATGCCAACAGCTCCTATAGTTCTTTTAAATGGTGTCACATACACTTTTAACTGTTATTGTTTTTATTTCAGTACTGTAGTTTCTGCATTTGTGCCATTTTGATGCATCTACAAAGCGTAACATAACGTAATCAGAAAACATGAGATCAACAATATGTACAATCTATTTTTGCAGTTTGTTAACATACTCACACTATTTGGTATTTTGTCATAGATTACTGCCATAAAGGCTGGCAGCTGTTCGGTTTGTAAGGTATTCGATAATGCCATTGGTTAGCTACTAGAAAGCCACAACCCGGGGCCTGCAGCGATTGTCAAACAAGTCATGCATTGTTACACTGATTATAAATGACAACTCTAGATAATTTTAGGAAGTAGAAATTTAATTTCAGTTATATTTTAGTTTTAATATTACATTTTGTTCTCAATACAATTATGAAAATGTAACAAGAATGAGTTATTTTTACAGTTTCTCAAACCCTTATTCAGAATTTTGCTGTGATTTTTTCGTTTTTACTGAAGGATAAATGTAAGACTTTTCAGAATCCTTGAAAGTAGAAGATACATAATGGAAATTATTGGTCTTCTTCCTATATTCCTTCACAAACAGTGAATCAGAAAAGCGAACTGCATGTTGTAACCTGTGTGAGACTGGTTCTGATCTATCTTCATACCACAGTTATGCGAGAATACTCTGTGAGTGTTCTAGGAATTTGGTCTGAACCTACGGCCTGCAAGGTAGGAAGATACAATCTCACACATGCAGAGTTCAGAAGAGTGCAGCAGTATGGAGTGATGTAATCAGACTATGATCTTAATGTCGGTTTCCTTTAAAGGAAACGTTATCGCTAACGCAAATTAGTGTACAGATTCAGGCGTAACTATATGTTAGCAAAAATGAAAATATTAGATCTTCATTATTAAGGTTTATTTTTACTCTAAGTATGATTTCACGACATATTATAATACATACGGGACGGTAAAATAACGATATGGGGTGTTCACAACTGTGAAACGAAATTCCTAAGATTCTTTAACAGTATAATGGTTGATGACCATGTCTGAGGGTCGATAAAATACAAAAAAATTAAATACAATTGGGGCCAGAGATATCATCAGAGTTTTTGTAGCCTATCACAGGCGTCATTTCTTTTATAGGGCGGACTTTAACTTCTGCTACATAATACTGAGATAAACTGCTGTTTCTTTCATGCGAGTTTTAACACAGGTGGCTAAAGAGAATCACCAACGTTTCGAGTTGAGTTTATCCGGACATTTATCTTCCAGCTCCGGCCATGTTCCTGTAGAAAGGCTTTCCGAAGGGTCATCGTAAAAAGCAGGGGCCAGGGCAGCTTTTGCTGCTGGCGGTCTGCGCAGTGGCTCCGGCGTCTCATTGTGTCTGCTAGCTGTCCCACTATGAAGTTTTCGGCCTACATGGGACTGGCGTTGCTATTGTAAAATTCTCCTTCTCTCAGAACTGCGTCTTGTAGCTCAGATGTGAAATTACTTGTATGCAATTACTAGTCTGAGCATGAGTGGTTTATATTCACAAAATGTCAGCTTGTTTATTCGATCTGCTTATCAATGAAATTCGTATTATTTCATGTAACTGTGTCATGTGACATATCGACTTAACTGGCATTGTTTGAAGAATTCAATACAAGGTGTGTTATTTGTTTGACACCGCGTCGTTCTTCGTCGAATTTTGCAGCAGGATGTTGCCATAATTTAGTGTGACCCTCATAATAATGTGGACCTTTTAGTGCGGAGTCTCGTGGGGTATTAGCTTTAAAACATGTATATATCATCTTAAGCAACTGCTGAAGGTATTTATATATTTGTAGCACTTCAGAGACAACTAGTTCACAATAGAATAGGTATTTGGAAAGGTGTATCTTGAAATATTTTCGCCCATCTTCTCTCTTTATGATCAGTCTTGGAACTCTTCATCTTCTGTTCTCCCAAGCATCTTCCTTTTTTCAGAATGGAACCGTGTCTCTTCTCTGGGCAGGATATAGGACATTATTGACTACTAGTTGCACTGAAGTTTTACATTCGTTAGTATTTCAATCGTTGATTAGGGTGGATAGTTTGGCATTGATTGACTGATTTTCTTTCAGCTCTGTAGTTCAATATAACATCGCAGTCTGGTGGCGACAGAGCAATTCTACACGTAGCATTTTTGCAAATTGTACCTCAACCAAGCCGGGGTTTCGGCGATGTGTTTTGTTTTTTACTGCATGCTGTTACGTTTTTTATGGCCCGTCGTTCCCTGCGGTCCTTCGGTCGAAAGTGACTTTTTGGAAGGCCTGGACCCAACGTCGATTTTCTGCTGCTCATCCACCCTCCTTGTACTTTCTTTATCACGGCAAGGTTGCTACTGCAGTTAGATATAAGGGTTGCCTTGGTTACAAATCGCCATCCTTCTCGTGCCCTTGCTGGCGCCTCCGCATCGTAAAAAAATCGCTGATCTCGTCCATTCACCTCCCATATACATTTTCAGTTGTCGTCCGCCGCATCGTCGTGGGCAATTGACGATTGTTTCTTGCAGGATATTTGAGTACAAAAATCTTTTCTTATAATCTACCATATGCCTAATGCTTAATTTGCGCCTCTTAAAAAATCTTTACGTGGTTCGGTGTCCTATCTCTGGGTTACAGTTCTAGTTTCTCTGTCAGGTTCCAATTTGTTGCTGATATGTGACTCCTTATGTTCGTTATGTGTGGTGTCGTGGTGCGGCATATTAGTGTCACGCTTTTAACTCCGGATTTCTCTGTTTCACCTTTGCAAGCTCTACATATCATTGTAGTTGCTACATAGAAAAATTTAAGGTATTTCTCATTTCTCTGTCTTCTTTTCCTCAAGACTTCTAGTCATGTCCTGTCTGAAACATGCTTGATGGCTTCTTTGATATTATCTACCGATGCCTATAAGTGGTTATTCATATACCTTTTAATACGGCTTACATGATGTAGTCCTAAACTTTTATCTATCTCACTCCGTGCTCGGTTTGTACTGTCCTTATCATCTTGTTAAGAGTGGCGGAACCTCGTTTCTTAGGTCTACCACCTATGTTTGACATTGTACAGCCCTGGCTCAAAGAGAAGTGTAGTGCACTCAAAGCTAACGCTATCTTTTCCCATGTTTATCACAACTCGTCTTTCATTCAGAAAATCCGGTACCTACTATCATGTCCACCGTTAATTTCGGTATAATAACGAAGTTGGCTTCGATCTTTTGACATTGGCGCGAAATAGTTAACCTAGTTTGTTTATTGATATCCGCAGCATGCTTTTTGATGGGATCCTTCGCTTAAATCTTCTTTGTTTTCAATATTGGTAGTTCTTCATTATCATTGCATTGGTTAAATGAGTTCGCTGTTAGCTCGCTTCCGCTGTCTACCGCTACATTAATAGGGATTTTTTACTACCATGGCCTTCACAACTGGTTGAATTTCTACCGGTTCGCTCTGTTCTTCCTCGTCTTCCTGCATCAAATCATCCTCTATTGAATCATACGTGTGTCGTTTCAGGATTTTTACCTGTGAATTCGAATCTTCTGTCGTATATGTCTCGACCACTATCTCTCTCTCTTCTACATCTTCTTCTCCGCATTTAACTTCGTCTTCCCTCAGCTCAACTACATCTGCGTCTTCTTTCATCGTGGAAACTCCCAAATAATCGCATCTAAATACCCTTATTATATCTCTGTAACTTCCATCATTGTACACATTGGGACCTGTGCCCAATTGTAATTTATTTTCAACTTCCGTCGACTGCGCGTTATCCTCCTTGATTTCGTTTTCCCTGCTCTCAGCCTCAAATAACTCTACAACCGTAATTACTTCGTCCCCATCCCTATCTTTTGTTGTGCCTGCTTCTAGTACTTCTTTCTCTTCGACAGTATTCTTCCAATTAATTCCTTCCCAACAAGATGCTGTTGTATTACTGCCTTCGTTTGATTCCTGCGATCCTACTTCCTCATTTGTTAACTGTTGTGACAAAATGTTTATTTCTCTCGACGGTAAATTATCCTCTTGGAATCGGCTGTCCCTAGTTTCAGTATTAAATAACTCTACAATGCTAACTACTTTACTTCGTAACTCGACTTCCGTTATGCTTGCCTCTTTTTGTTCTAGTAGTCCGTTTGCTGCGAAATCCTCCCAGCTAAGTCCTGGCCAACCTAATGTTTGGGGTATCTCGACTTCTTTCGGTCCCTGCGGTTCTGTTCCTTCATCTTTCACCTCTCGTGGTAAGGCGTATATTTCTTTCGTTACTTTGCTGCTGCTTGCTTGGGTAGGTGCGCTGTTATCCTTGACTTGGGCGCTTTCGCGACAATTCTATAGTTCATCGGGGTTTGGTGACCTTATCTCCATGTCTTCTTTCGGTCCTTCCTGTCTTTGTTCGATTTGTCGATACGGGTTTCGTTCCTGGAAATTCGTCGGCCTGTTTGTCAAAAATGGTTCAAATGGCTCTGAGCACTATGGGACTTAATATAAGAGGTCATCAGTCCCCTAGAACTTAGAACTACTTAAACCTAAGTAACCTAAGGACATCACACACATCCATGCCCGTGGCAGGATTCGAACCTGCGACCGTAGCAGTCGCGCGGTTCCGGACAGAAGCGCCTAGAACCGCTCTGCCACCACGGCCGGTGCCTGTTTGTCCTCCAATAGCCTTTGCGATTGCCGTTATTCCCCCTGTAGCAATTATTGCCATTCGTGCGTGGATAACCACTAACATTTCTTGTTCTGTATCCGAACCAATACCTCTGTTGGAATCGATTGCTATTTCTCGGCGAAAAAGTTATTACGCGGTTCGTAATAGCTAACATTCCTTCGTGTGGTCTCCAGCGCATTTCACGGTCTTTCATTCACGTTTTCACGCGGATTTCGCTTTTTTCTTGTGTCATCTTTCGAGGATATGAATTATAATTCTCTCAAAATTCCTTTGAAGGTTTTCACATCATTGCCTCCAAGCCCTACCAATGACTGTTGGTATTTAAGTGGCAGCTTCATGGCACACAGTTTAATCAATTCTCCATCGCTGTATGGTTTTTCTTTGCCATTACTTCGAAAAATTTTACAGGGCTCTTCTCTCCGCAATAGTAGTCCATACTTCACCTTGTTTTGCGCTTCACTCGATCAATAGCTTGAGAGAAACTTATCTCTGAAGTCTTCACATGATCTACGTTTTGCATCGTTTCTGCTACTGTTCCAGACATGTGGGCACATATAAAGTCTAGTTGGTGAGATAATGTCCAATGTTCTGGTAGTCGTACACTGAATTGATCAATGAAGGTTCGTGGATGCAATGAGTTTCCATCACAGAAATGCTGAAACTTCCTTACAATGAGGAAATGATCGTTGTCGTACCTCGTCATGGTGAAACGTCCCCTTTGAACAATTATACAGGACTGTGCTTAACCTGACACACAATATTTTTAGCGCAACGCAATCTGACTTTCAGAAATCCCTACAAAAGAATGGCCCTGACTAACATTAAACTATACCTTTCACAAATCACTTACCTCACAAAAATCTTCGCTGCTCAAGCTACTGCAATACAGCGAGCGCCACTACTGCCAGCTAAATAAAAGATTCAAACTATGGAAGGCACTAACTACTGATAGGGATAGTTAGCAAATGAAAGATATTAATAGAGAACAAACAATGTATTTACCTTGATATCATCATATATATAGCAGTTCATGGCAAATTACAAAACTCCGCCATCTCTCTCCCCACATCCACCACTGCTGGCGGCTCACCTCCAACTGCGCAACGCTACGCGCTGTTCACAGCCAGCTGCCTAACACTACAATGGCGAGTATTACAACAATGCAAAGCAGCCACAGACTGCACACAGCACAGCCAGTGATTTTCATACAGAGGTGGCGTTACCAATAAAAAAACCTAAACAGCCTACTTACAATGGTACCGTACTAAATTCGAGAGTCCTCGCCACTTCTGTTCCAGATCATTTCACGTGTCAGTCTGTGAGGTTGTGGTAAATCCATTGGATATTGTCCACTGTAACTTTCGCCTAGTCTTGCATGATATCATTGTAACGGAATGTTTCTTCCATCGGCTCTGCGCGAGTGTCGGTAGGCTTTACGCTATAACCTTCGCGCCCTTGCACTTCCCTGTCAAGTATTGTCTCGGTCTCCTGCCTAGCTAATCTTGCCACGTCATCGTGTGGTCAGAACTGTTCCGAAAAGTATGCCTGAGGTACTGGTTGTGTTCATGGTGTCGTCTGCTCTTCGTAAAGTTCGGAACGTGCTGCCAAATTTTGTTTCCTTCCCATATCCTCCTGCCATGGCACCCAGTGACTTCATACTCTTCCCTCGAATGAAGAAACCATTGCGTAATAGGTAGTTCCAGAACAATGATGAGGTGATTTTCGAGATGGAACATTGCCTGGACAACCTAAATACAGATTTATACAACCAAGGTCTCTGCCAGTAGATTATAATGCGCCATAAGTTGGTTTAGCAAGTGCCTATTTTTGGAATTTCATTATTAGTGAGAGGAAAGGCAGAAAAATAGAAAGCTTACAGTACAGTAGAATTATAGAAAGTCAAGAAACAAAAACAGTAATAAAACTTCCTGGCAGATTAAAACTGTGTGCCGGACCGAGATTCGAATTCGGGACCTTTGCCTATCGCGGACAGGTGCTCTACCATCTGAGATACGCAAACACGACTCACGATTCGTCCCCACAGCTCCAATTCCGCCAGTACCTCGTCTCCTCCCTTCCAAACTTCACAGAAGCTCTCCTGCAGATCTTGCAGAACTAGCACTCCTGGAATAAAGGATATTGCGGAGACATGGCTTAGCCACAGCCTGAGGGATGTTTCCAGAATGAAATTTCCACTCTGCAGAGGAGTGTGCACTGATATGAAACTTCCTGGAAGATTAAAACTTCGTAGTGGAGCGAGATTCAAACTCAGGACCTGTGCCTTTCGCGGGCAAATTTCATTCTGGAAACATCCCCAAGATTGTGGCTAAGTCATGTCTCCACAAATCCTTTCTTCCAGGAGTGCTAGTTCTGCAAGGTCTGCAGGAGAGCTTCTATGAAGTTTGAAAGGTAGGAGACAAGGTACTGGTGGAGTTGGAGCTATGGGAACAGGTTGTGAGTCGTGCTTGAGTAGCTCAGGTAGTAGAACACTTGCCCGTGAAAGGCAAAAGTCTGTAGTTCGAGTCTCGCTCCGGCACAGAGTTTTAATCTGCCATGACGTTTCGTATCAGCGCACAATCCGCTGCAAAGTGGAAATTTCATTCTGGAAACATCCCCCAGGCTGTGGCTAAGCCATGTCTTCGCAATATCCTTTCTTCCAGGAGTGATAGTTCCGCACGGTCTGCAGGAGAGCTTCTGTGAAGTTTGGAAGGCAGGAGATGCAATACTGGTGTAATTGGAGCTGTGCGGATGGGTCGCGAGTCGTGTTTCGGTAGCTCAGATGGTACTTCACTAATTATTCAGGTTCATTATTTGCGGATCCTCCTGCTCACTGGAGCGTACCGAGTATGAGACGCTGAAACTGAAGAAGAATTCTGGAGCACAGTGATGGAACAGGTAGGAACCCCTACCAACAGACGATAAGACAACTCGGGCACTTGGCTACGGCAGTTGTAAACAAAATTAATTCCATAAAAAAGTAACAATGAAAACAAAAATTAAATAAATAAATAAAAAACAATATAGACAAACCCGCTAAATCCTCTCCCTGATCCTTCTACCCTAGAACACGTTGCATGGGTATGGTGACGGGATGGCCAGGCCTCAGATGTCGACCCCTTCCCTACCCGTCGTCCTGCTCCTGCAGCGGGTTCGTTAAAAAAAAAAGCAAAGGTCCCGAGTTCGAGTCTCAGTCCGGCACACGCGGTTTCAATCTGCCAGGAAGTTCCATATCAGCGTACACTCTGCTGCAGAGTGGAAATTCATTCTAAGAACAGTAATGCTGACCAACCCTCAGGTGCCATGTCGAGGCACAAATGCTGCAGCGCCACCAACTTCATTTTCGCGTTTTACTCCGCTAAGAACAACATAAGCACAAAAATAAGCATTACATTATGTCAGGCATACATTGATGGTGCTCTGAGGTTCTCTTAGAGTTTCTATAAGTATACGAAATGGATTGCTGTAGACTGTTAAATCTCAAAAGATGGCAGATTCTTCTCCACAAAATCATACATACATATATGAATTGTATTAACAGTAACATTATTTAACAAAATGCAGTTCGATAATTTCCCTATTTAAGTGTCCCTCAATTTAAATTTTTATTTACTGTGTAAAAGTTGATCTTTAACAAACACAAGACATTAGGGAGGCACTGTACTAATGAGAACACTTCTCACAGAACAGATATGACAAGGCAAACTTCCCCCATCCTTATCTGTGATGTCATTCACAGCTCATTGTATCATACCTCATTTATTGTATGCTGGTGTCACCTAAAACAAAACAGCCATTCACATTCCAGTACTTTAGAAACAATTAAAACAAAACAGCTGAACACAACGTTGCCCCTGAGCCACCATGCGTGCCATTTTAAAAAGTATCCACATGATTTGAATTTTGCAACATGTTGAAAAGTATGTGTAAAAAAATTTACTTAAATGGGGAATTTGTAGTATTTCCACGTCTAAAATACATAAGCTTCATCGTCAGAAAAATACAGACCACCCCCCCCTCCCCCCCACACACACACCCATGCCTACACAATGTTTATTCGACGACCTGAGAGACAAAGCAGTACTTGCGAACTACCATTGTTCGATCTCTGTCTGATTCTTCGTATAAGGTACAACTGACCGTAAAAACTAAATATTTACGATCAAACAGTTCGCAGCTGCTTGTTAGGTGTTACAGTGTTTTCTCCACATTTAAATGTTTGCAAAATTCGTTAGAAATGCAAGAAATGTAGTGTTTACGCCAAGTGTTACAGTCTCATTTCCACACACACACACATGTCGGTCAAAACTGATACCTAAAACATGGCTATGGGCTGTCAAATTATGTGTACTCATGCTATTTCCACATCTAGATTGCTACAAACATACGTGGCTAAAAAATAACATCCTAAGCAGGTAGTTGATTTAACTTAAGGCCTTAGTGAGCTGATATACTAAAACGAACCTGACTGAGTGTAAAATTGCACAAAACGGTAGTTGACTGCAACACTGTGCTAAGCAGGCAAGCACCCAAACAAACAGGCAGTCTGAGTTACTTTCAGTTATTGGAAGAACGCAGTTAAATGTGTGACATCTAAAGCATTACTGTGAAATTTTAAATTAACTGTCATAATGCTAATTCCACACCTAAAGTTTCCTATAGCATGATAAGCAGGAATCTGACATTTTATCCCAGGCATAAAGGATAGTGTGAATAAAAACAAACCCTTACAACCATCATTTTAGGCGAGAAGAAGGTAACAACACACATATGTTTGTGCCAAGTGTCACAATGTTATTCTCACATTTAAAATGTTCATCAAAATACATATAAGGTGCACTTACGCACGTTCCGTGTCTAAAATGTGTGTCAAGAGGCTGTAGCAATTTTTCAATAATGGGTCACTTCACTGAGCATCATTTTAAAGAGGAAGAAAACAGAACCTCAGTACTCACTAGGAAAATGTAATTTATGTCGAAATTTGTTACAATTTCGCTGTAACATAGGGTAATTTGTTATGACTTTTGTTGTAACATGATACAATTTGTGATAATTTTTACTGTAACATAGGGCTATTTCTTACAAGTTTTCTGTAACATTAGTGCAGTCTGTTACAATTTTGCTGCAACATGAAGATGTAATGGGAAACGTATTACAATTCTTCTGTAACATTTAACAATTTCATGTAATATTTGCTGTAATCTGGGGCAATTTATTATAATTTTTGCTGTAAGATGGGACAATTTGTTACATTTTTGATTTAACACAGGGCAATTTGTTACAGTTTTGGCTGTGTTGTGGAGCAGCTTGTTGCAATTTTTGTTGTAAATGGTGCAATTTCTTGCAAGTTTTGCTTTAAAACTGGGCAGTTTGTTTGAAGTTTTGCTGTAATATGGGGCATTGTGTTAAGATTTTACATCATCACCGCCCCAGCCTTCAAAATGATCATCATTGGCCCATCCTGTAAACTGACCATCATTGACTCCCCCAGTTGTGTTCAGGATAATGGTAATAGTAATCACCACATGCCATCTGACCACCATTGTCCACAGTTGTATTGAGGGTAATGGTAGTCACCTTGTTAACTTTCATCATTGCCCCCATCTGTGTTTGTGGTAATGGTCGTAACTATATATCAGCTGACTATCATTGTCAATTGTGTTCATGGACACAGCAGTTACTTTTTCAACTTTCTGTCACTGTCCCATCAGTGTCAATGGTAATGATAGTCACCATATATCAACATACCATCATTGCCCCCCTCTCCCATGTTTCAGTCAAGTTAATGGCAGTTACCGTGTCAAATTTCCATCACTGCACCATGTGTGATCATGGTAATGATAGTCACCATGTATCAACTGACCATCCTTGCCCCAGTTTCATCTGAGATAATGGTAGTCGCCATATGTCATCTTACAATCGTTGCCCCACCCCCAACTTCATATGTGGTCATGACAGTCATCTTGTTGACTAACCATTAGTGCACTCAATTGAATTTGGGGTAATGGTAGTCACTAAATGTCAGCTGACCATCATCACCGCATCTGTGTTTCGGATAATGGCATTCACCCTGCAAATTTACCACCTCATTGCCCCTATGAGTAATGACAATCATTCTTGCCCCAGTTTGTTACAATTTCATGTTATAGTGGCGATGTAAGGGGAGTAATTTGCTTCAATGAAACTGTAACCAGTTTTTATTATTTTTTGAGCGTTTTTGGCAAATAATCTGACCATCATGCCCCAGTTTGTTACAACATGGTGATGTATGGGGCAATTTGTACAATTTTGCTGTAAAATGACAGTGTATAGAGTGAAGTATCATGCAGTCTCTGCTGTGTGTTAGTGGAAGATGGCAAACGTTTTGCACTGCAAATCAAAGTTAATACCCTAACATAGGAATCACTATAATATCTGACTGACATTGATACCAGCTTTAGCCAAACTAATATGAGTTTTGACTAAATTATACGTGGTAATAATATTGTTTACTTTGGTACAAAAGTCAAACTATTCTCATCAATAAGTGCATGTTAAGCTGTAAGTTAGATCAGCAGTAGTGTCCATACGTGATTTGAGATGTTGTAGAAAAAATTTTTATTTATTTTAATAAATTTGATACATTGTACAAATATCGCATTATGTGTAATGTGTGTGTGTGTGTGTGTGTGTGTGTGTGTGTGTGTGTGTGTGTGTCTTTATACTAAAAACTTTTACTTATTTTGATAAATAATTCTATTTTGGTGTATGGATCGAATTTTTGTCCAAGGCCAGACATCTGTGGTGCACAGAGATAGTGAATATCATATGAGTGTGGAACCATGTTCCACCATTGTCTTTTGTTGTGTTTACATCCATATTCTGCGCATTAAGGAAGTTTCCTTACACATTATTAAAATACTCAGTTTCAGTGTTACAACACAATAGTGATATCTTCAAAACACCTTTGTCTCCTTCTAAAATGTAGCTTGGCCGTTTGCTTGTCTTTGGATACGTCGTATATTTTTTCATCCCATATTCTGGTGTATTATGACTAATTTTAGGTACTATTTAGTAGCTAGTTATTGGAACACAGTCCATAAAAGTTTTAGAGAGCTAGAGAGCCCTGACACCGCAGTTCCAAATGGTAAACGACACACTCTTCCTCGAAAATTTCCTTCCATACTTAATCTATAGTGTGCCTCGACCAAATCTAATAAAAAGTAACAGTAGTGTGTTAGTATCATCAGTTACTTATTTCTAACGCAGAACAAGATGCATAAATTTTCTCAGCATGTTATAGTCTTAGGTGGAGATTTTAATTTACCAGATATAGACTGGGACACTCAGATTTTAGGACGGGTGGTAGGGACAGAGCATCGAGTGACATTATACTGAGTGCACTATCCGAAAATTACCTCGAGCAATTAAACAGAGAACCGACTCGTGGAGATAACATCTTGGACCTACTGATAACAAACAGACCTGAACTTTTCGGCTCTGTATGTACAGAACAGGGAATCAGTGATCATAAGGCCGTTGCAGCATCCCTGAATATGGAAGTTAGTAGGAATATAAAAAAAGGGAGGAAGGTTTATCTGTTTAGCAAGAGTAATAGAAGGCAGATTTCAGACTACCTAACAGATCAAAACGAAAATTTCTGTTCCGACACTGACAATGTTGAGTGTTTATGGAAAAAGTTCAAGGCAATCGTAAAATGCGTATTAGACGATGTCAAAGTTAGCGTAAGGAGGGCTATGCGTGAAGCGTTCAGTGAATTCGAAAGTAAAATTCTATGTACCGACTTGACAGGAAATCCTAGGAAGTTCTGGTCTTATGTTAAATCAGTAAGTGGCTCGAAACAGCATATCCAGACACTCCGGGATGATAATGGCATTGAAACAGAGGATGACACGCGTAAAGCTGAAATACTAAACACCTTTTTCCAAAGCTGTTTCACAGAGGAAGACCGCACTGCAGTTCCTTCTCTAAATCCTCGCACAAACGAAAAAATGGCTGACATCGAAATAAGTGTCCAAGGAATAGAAAAGCAACTGGAATCACTCAACAAAGGAAAGTCCACTGGACCTGACGGGGTACCAATTCGATTCTACACAGAGTACGCGAAAGATCTTGCCCCCCTTCTAACAGCCGTGTACCGCAAGTCTCTAGAGGAACGGAAGGTTCCAAATGATTGGAAAAGAGCACAGGTAGTCCCAGTCTTCAAGAAGGGTCGTCGAGCAGATGCGCAAAACTATAGACCTATATCTCTGACGTCGATCTGTTGTAGAATTTTAGAACATGTTTTTTGCTCGAGTATCATGTCGTTTTTGGAAACCCAGAATCTACTATGTAGGAATCAACATGGATTCCGGAAACAGCGATCGTGTGAGACCCAACTCGCTTTATTTGTTCATGAGACCCAGAAAATATTAGATACATGCTCCCAGGTAGATGCTATTTTTCTTGACTTCCGGAAGGCGTTCGATACAGTTCCGCACTGTCGCCTGATAAACAAAGTAAGAGCCTACGGAATATCAGACCAGCTGTGTGGCTGGATTGAAGAGTTTTTAGAAAACAGAAGACAGCATGTTGTTATCAATGGAAAGACGTCTACAGACGTTAAAGTAACCTCTGGCGTGCCGCAGGGGAGTGTTATGGGACCACTGCTTTTCACAATATATATAAATGACCTAGTAGATAGTGTCGGAAGTTCCATGCGGCTTTCCGCGGATGATGCTGTAGTATACAGAGAAGTTGCAGCATTAGAAAATTGTAGCGAAATGCAGGAAGATCTGCAGCGGATAGGCACTTGGTGCAGGGAGTGGCAACTGACCCTTAACGTAGACAAATGTAATGTATTGCGAATACATAGGAAGAAGGATCCTTTATTGTATGATTATATGATAGCGGAACAAACACTGGTAGCAGTTACTTCCGTAAAATATCTGGGAGTATGCGTGCGGAACGATTTGAAGTGGAATGATCATATAAAATTAATTGTTGGTAAGGCGGGTACCAGGTTGAGATTCATTGAGAGAATCCTTAGAAAATGTAGTCCATCAACAAAGGAGGTGGCTTACAAAACACTCGTTCGACCTATACTTAAGTATTGCTCATCAGTGTGGAATCCGTACCAGATCGGGTTGACGGAGGAGATAGAGAAGATCCAAAGAAGAGCGGCGCGTTTCGTCACAGGGTTATTTGGTAACCGTGATAGCGTTACGGAGATGTTTAACAAACTCAAGTGGCAGACTCTGCAAGAGAGGCGCTCTGCATCGCGGTGTAGCTTGCTCGCCAGGTTTCGAGAGGGTGCGTTTCTGGATGAGGTATCGAATATACTGCTTCCCCCTACTTATACCTCCCGAGGAGATCACGAATGTAAAATTAGAGAGATTAGAGCGCGCACGGAGGCTTTCAGACAGTCGTTCTTCCCGCGAACCATACGCGACTGGAACAGTGGCACGTAAAGTGCCCTCCGCCACACACCGTTGAGTGGCTTGCGGAGTATAAATGTAGATGATGTAGATGTAGATCTTCTCCTCCCTTAAAATAATGCTTGGTGGGGTGAAAAAAACTGTAAGTTAGGCCCTGTATATATTTTTACCAGCGTTGTAAAGGTAAAAATAACATTGAGACACTTGGCACAATTACTGTGTGTGTTATTATCTTCCTCTCCTCTAAAATAATGCATTTTTGGTTTGTTTTCCTTCATTATTTTCTTCTCATTTTAGGTCTGGAATGAAATTTCAGGTTCTTGCTTAGTATGTTACATGTATTTTTACAGTCACAGAACAATTTAGATGTGGAACTAGCGTTGTGGCAATTCATGCTTTAAGCATAACATAATTGCATTGTTCCAGTAGTTGAAACTAACTCAGACTGCTCTAGTGTAACATATCACTTTCGTGAAGTAATGTTTTGCACAAAATCTACCAAACTGCCGAATGATGATCATCACCAGGAATGTTTTATTTAAGCAATGAGTTATTGTTCAGAAGTTTCTATTCTTTATGTGTATGAATTCTGGAATGGACTGACACAACTGGGTATATGGTAGTATTCTTACCATGTTCTACGATACCTGCTGTTTGGGCGATTTATTCCGTATCATCGGGTCCTGCCTTGGAAATATGGTGCGGGTCGTAAAAGAACTGCCAGGGCAATTGCAATGACTTCACAAGAAGAGTCAAAGTGGTTTTGGCTGTGACTTTTTCTGTTAGTTACATTTAAGCGAGAACGAATGTCACTTAACATGAAATGAAATGGAGGACTGAGGTTTGTGACAGACGTTTTCAGCTTCTAGCACAGAAGAATTTACAGAAGGAAATGAAGTCAACACCAACGAAGACATACACTATTAATCTGACTTGGCAGTTTAAACGTAAGCAGTCAGCGTTATTAATCAATAGTGACCAGAAATTTGTTTACGAGTATAGTGCATCACGCGACTTACAACTGGGTAGAAAACTTCACTATGGGACACAGTGCAGAGCTAGAAACATTTCTGTGTTAGAAGGACTACAATAATTGGACGAGAAGAACAAGAGATCAACAGACAAGATTGGGCTGCAATGCAAAATCAATTGACAGCACTGGAAATTAACAATTTTGAGAAGATTTGAGTAGTCAATAAATAATCATTAAATTTGTTGACTACAGTTACATCGAAGAAGAACTTTAATAGTCTATGAGTCAGAAGGTTGTCCGCGACATCAGAGGGTTCCAGTTGTGTGATTATGTCACCAATTTCGCGATGTCGCATTCAGCCATCAAGGATCACATCTCCAGCTTGCCAATCGACAGCATCGGCTCCATCTGTGCCCCAGCCTCCAGCTACGAAGTACATCGCATCGATCCAACCTCCCGTCAGCATCTCAACATGGTGAAGTACACAAGAAAAATTTGATGAACTGTTTAATATCCAAGTTGATTATTTTCGATTTCTTTGTAGTGGTGGGTTTGCGTTGTGGGGCACAATGTGTAAGTAGGCTGTTTATGTTTTCTTATTGGCAATGTTACGTAGCGCTCTGTATGAAAATCACTGGCTGTGCTGTGTGCAGTCTGTGGCTAGTTTGCATTGTTGTCTGCCATTGTAGTGTTGGGCAGCGGCAGCTGGATGTGAACAGCGCGTAGCGTTGCGCAGCTGGAGGTGAGCCGCCAGCAGTGGTGGATGTGGGGAGAGAGATGGCGGAGTTTTGAAATTTAATACTGGATATCATGAAGTGCTTTATACACTTTTGAACACTATTGAGGTAAATACATTGTTTGTTCTCTATTAAAATCTTTCATTTGCTAACTATGCCTATCAGTAGTTAGTGCCTTCCGTAGTCTGAATCTTTTATTTAGCTGGCAGTAGTGGCGCTCGCTGTATTGCAGTAGTTCGAGTAACGAAGATTTTTGGTGAGGTAAGTGATTTGTGAAACGTATAGGTTAATGTTAGTCAGGGCCATTCTTTTGTAGGGATTTTTGAAAGTCAGATTGCGTTGCGCTAAAAATATTGTGTGTGAGTTTAAGGACAGTCGTGTATAATTGTTCCAAGGGGACGTTTCAAATGCAAGTAGTTAAATAGCCAAAGTTTGTGGGTGTAGTGCAATGCTGTGGCCAGAATTGTTTTTAAGTATAAACGTAAGTTTAATTTTCCGCATATCATTGTACTTTACTTATTGTAAGTCCATAGCTACGAGATGCATGGGAGCAAATTTACCAGGGTGTTTTAATACTTTTCATACGCAATTAAATACCGATATAAAATGTTTCAAAAAGGAACTGGGCATGAGATTAGACACTACTACTAGTAAATAGTGATCAAAAAATTAAATACATGCAACAAATAGCAACCCTAAGAACCCCTTCATATAAACAGAGAGATAATTAACAATTTGTCAGACGTATAATATACTATTGTAAATACCACAGAGAAGTTACATTCTATTGTAACTAAACCTACTGATTCTTTCAGACGTCTATTAATTACAGAATAAATACTAAGTTAAAAGGAAACTCACTTATGTAAATCTAGACTTTTGAAATAAGATGCAGATTCACACCAGTCAGGAGTTTTCTGTTCCAACTAGGCAACTGTGGAGTGATGTAATAAGGCTTCCTTTGAGCTGAAGGTTCTACCTGATGTTGAGTTGGCGAATAAGAAACCTCTTTCACTAGAAACGATAGCTAATAAGCCAATTTGCAAAAGTTAATTGTTTTTAATGCATAATTGCAGCTGAACTGGTGAAACACAAATTTAACACAATTTTGTCAACAGTTTCGTAATATTGCTGTAAATCTGAGTTGTCTACTGACTTCTGGTGTCAATTTAAATGGTATGTACAACATTTTCGGTATTGAGTCACTTCACTTCCATGCTATTTTAGTAATATTTAGTACAAATGACTTAATGTTATAGTTTGAGAAAATGATTACTTATGAGGAAAACAGAGTCACAATTAGTTATATATTTACCTTTGAACTATATGTTACATCAAATAGTGATTTTAAATATTCTGGAAAATTTTAAAAGAAGTGACTGAGTACATTTGAAATTGAATTCAGATAACTTTGTGCATATATTAAACAAACTGAGGAGTGACGGACACTTACGGTATGCAAAACGTTGTCTTGGGATTTCTTTTCGACACTATAGGCACATAGGAATGATAGGTGAGAGCCATTCGCCCCAAACAAGTTTCCGCTATGTGATTTTGGTGGACTAATGCTCACTAGGAATGTTGAATACTATGGTTTTTCAGAATTGGATTTCCATTCAGCAGTCTCTTACCCTTTCACTATCTTCTTTAAAACTGTAATTCCTTTAACTATCCTATACATTATAAGTGAATAATCAACACAGCTAGAGAAAGAGATTATGAGCCATGGTATGCACGTTTGATGAGGACATGATTAAGAAACATTGCTTACCAGGCTTAAAAGTCTGGATATGTTTTACACTGTAATATATCTAATTAATATACAATGTAGTACTTGCATGTAACTCTTCACAAGGGGTTAACATTCATATCAGGATCTGTTTAGTATATATCTGAATAACTAGTATTTTTCTGACAACTTTCGATGTTACTATAACATTTATAGTGCATATTTGTTACTAATCATGTGAACATTAAATTTTGTAAGTTAGGAAATATCGACAAACAAATAAACTACAGTACAGTGTGAAAGATGCATTGCACAAGTAGAATTTTTCTTTAGGCAGTTCTGGCTGTTACCACTGTTGATGAAGAAAGGTGGGATATATACCCTTACCTACAAAGTGCATATGCTGTATGACAGGCTAACGTCCATGTGTGACAATTTAAAGATATATGCATGAGTGAATTCAGACTTACAGCAGCACATAGGTAGGTAATGAGTGATAAAGCACAAATGAATGCGACAATACAGCACAGAGGGCAACTCAGAAAACGGGTTTGGATACGCAATAAAATAGGAGTATGGCGCCTTGGTGTGCAAAATTAAAAAGGAAAAGGAAGAGTTGTAGATAATATTAAACAGGATATTCTACACTAATTTGTATACATATGTATGGTATGACAAAAACGATAGATCATATTTGTCTCAGGAAAAGAATGGAGAGTTGAATGAATTTGTAGAGATAATCTATCTTTGGAAAAAGGTGTTTTGATGGCTAACAGAGGTTGGTTACTGTTGGTTTCAAGGTTTTCTCCGAGGTACAAGGTCGTGAAGAAAAGTAATGCCTCCAAATTTTTACGTGACAGCTCTTAAAATTTTTAAATAAAAAAGCGTTATTAACATTCTGCATCCATAATCTTCATGTCCGTATATTTATTTCTCAAGGTAATAACCCTGGCGACAAACACGTTTCCTTCAACGAGAGACCAATTTGTTGATATAGTCACTGTAGAATGTTTGATTGTTGACAGGGCCACAACTTCACCTCTGCTTGCACTGACTTACCACTGTCAAAATGAAGTCCTCGAAGCTGTTCTTTAAGTTTTGGAAACAGATGAAAATCGAATGGGGACAAGGCGGAACTGTGTGGAGGATGATCGATGACAGCGGATACAAGGCCTCGGATTGCCGCATATGTCGGAACGCTCATGTGTGGTCAGATATTGCCATGCTGTTTCTCACACAACGACATGTTTACGTTACACACCGCCATGTTACACAATACAGTTAGGAGCCCTCAAGCAGCAGAGGGTTGCAAATACGTAGACATGAAGAATGAAGATATAGAAAGTTTCTAAAGTTTGTTTTGTTGAGCCGCGCGGGATTAGCCGAGCGGGCTGAGGGGCTGCAGTCATGGACTGTGCGGCTAGTCCCGGCGGAGGTTCGAGCCCTCCCTCGGGCATGGGTGTGTGTGTTTGTCCTTAGGGTAATTTAGGTTAAGTAGTGTGTAGGCTTAGGGACTGATGACCTAAGCAGTTAAGTCCCATAAGATTTCACACACATTTGAACATTTTTTTTAAAGCTTCAAGAGTTTCCACATAAGAAATTCGGGGCATTACTATTCAGCACACCCTCGCAGCAAAGTAAGGGAACTTACCTGAGTTCGTGTAGTTATTCCATATGATGAGTTTGTGGCTGAATATTAAAGACACAAGTGTCTCAGATATGCATGACATTCTTTGCGCTTGGAGCAATAAGTAATCAATTATAGAAGGCCCAACAACAAAAGGTTGTTATCTGTTGAAAAATGTGGCTCCTATGGCTCTGTGCCAGTCTAATAAATACTAAAAGCACTCCTTACCTCTACATTTTCTAATGCATCTCTTAAGTGTCTGATGAGAAAACCATCCTAATAGCAATGGAGATTTTGTCTCCTATCAAGAAGTAGATAAATTGATATGCAAATACAGCTTTGTATGTTTTGTAGAGTTTTGTATATTCTTACTAGGGGAAGTAGGATCTAGTTTGCTGAAAGTTTGCATTACGAGAATTTATATATATATATATTTTTTTATTTGAGGTTAATAAGTGACGTGGTTGAGATTATAGCAATTATTTGGGAGACTAGCTTAATTTTGTATAAGTAATTAGGCTCATTTTCCTGCTTTGAATTATGAAAGGAGACTATTCTCTGTGTAATAACTGCGGCTGTTAACATCTGAGTGGTATTAAGAATACAGTTAATTAATTGGACATCATTAATGTTCATGTTACTGCCCTGTCCATAGACTAATTATTGTAGGATATTAGAACAAATTTTCTGAGCCCATGGAAGTGAAGTTCGGGGTGACTGTTCTATGGAATTACTGAACATCTTCCTTCTCTGGCCAATGGTGAAGTACCTCCCAGGGAGGAATCGTTGGGATGGGGAATGATGGATGAGATGGATAATGGTCTTTGAGGTCTGTATTCTTCTGTTCATGGATTCTTACATTCGTGTTTCTATCTTTCCCTTTGTTTCTTCTTCAGCTGGAGTACCATGAACGTCCTCCCTCTTTCCACATGCTTGTTTTCACAGGATTGCCATAGAGTTACCACACAAGTTATTTCCAGATGCAATTAATGAATAGCAGAAATAATAAATAAGATTAATATTTATTTGATGTTATACTAGTAACAATAAGCGCCGGATACTCACTCTGAATAATGAATGTATGGATGATTAAAAAAGAGATGCGCCTGTTTTATCAGCCTCTTTGCGGCTAGTCTACACATGTTGTTGTGGTCTTCAGTCCTGAGACTGGTTTGATGCAGCTCTCCATGCTACTCTATCCTGGGCAAGCTCCTTGATCTCCCACTACCTACTACAACCTATATCCTTCTGAATCTGCTTACTTTATTCACCTCTTGGTCTCCCTCTACGATTTTTACCCTCCACGCTGCCCTCCAATACTAAATTGGTGATCCCTTGATGCCTCAGAACATGTCCTAGCAACCGATCCCTTTTTCTAGTCAAGTTGTGCCACAAACTTCTCTTCTCCCCAATCCTATTCAATACTTCCTCATTAGTTATGTGATCTACCCACCTAATCTTCAGCATTCTTCTGTAGCACCACATTTCGAAAGCTTCTATTCTCTTCTTGTCCAAACTACACTCCTGGAAATTGAAATAAGAACACCGTGAATTCATTGTCCCAGGAAGGGGAAACTTTATTGACACATTCCTGGGGTCAGATACATCACATGATCACACTGACAGAACCACAGGCACATAGACACAGGCAACAGAGCATGCACAATGTCGGCACTAGTACAGTGTATATCCACCTTTCGCAGCAATGCAGGCTGCTATTCTTCCATGGAGACGATCGTAGAGATGCTGGATGTAGTCCTGTGGAACGGCTTGCCATGCCATTTCCACCTGGCGCCTCAGTTGGACCAGCGTTCGTGCTGGACGTGCAGACCGCGTGAGACGACGCTTCATCCAGTCCCAAACATGCTCAATGGGGGACAGATCCGGAGATCTTGCTGGCCAGGGTAGTTGACTTACACCTTCTAGAGCACGTTGGGTGCCACGGGATACATGCGGACGTGCATTGTCCTGTTGGAACAGCAAGTTCCTTTGCCGGTCTAGGTATGGTAGAACGATGGGTTCGATGATGGTTTGGATGTACCGTGCACTATTCAGTGTCCCCTCGACGATCACCAGTGGTGTACGGCCAGTGTAGGAGATCGCTCCTCACACCATGGTGCCGGGTGTTGGCCCTGTGTGCCTCGGTCGTATGCAGTCCTGATTGTGGCGCTCACCTGCACGGCGCCAAACACGCATACGACCATCATTGGCACCAAGGCAGAAGCGACTCTCATCGCTGAAGACGACACGTCTCCATTCGTCCCTCCATTCACGCCTGTCGCGACACCACTGGAGGCGGGCTGCACGATGTTGGGGCGTGAGCGGAAGACGGCCTAACGGTGTGCGGGACCGTAGCCCAGCTTCATGGAGACGGTTGCGAATGGTCCTCGCCGATACCCCAGGAGCAACAGTGTCCCTAATTTGCTGGGAAGTGGCGGTGCGGTCCCCTACGGCACTGCGTAGGATCCTACGGTCTTGGCGTGCATCCGTGCGTCGCTGCGGTCCGGTCCCAGGTCGACGGGCACGTGCACCTTCCGCCGACCACTGGCGACAACATCGATGTACTGTGGAGACCTCACGCCCCACGTGTTGAGCAATTCGGCGGTACGTCCACCCGGCCTCCCGCATGCCCACTATACGCCCTCGCTCAAAGTCCGTCAACTGCACATACGGTTCACGTCCACGCTGTCGCGGCATGCTACCAGTGTTAAAGACTGCGATGGAGCTCCGTATGCCACGGCAAACTGGCTGACACTGACGGCGGCGGTGCACAAATGCTGCGCAGCTAGCGCCATTCGACGGCCAACACCGCGGTTCCTGGTGTGTCCGCTGTGCCGTGCGTGTGATCATTGCTTGTACAGCCCTCTCGCAGTGTCCGGAGCAAGTATGGTGGGTCTGACACACCGGTGTCAATGTGTTCTTTTTTCCATTTCCAGGAGTGTATTTATCGTCCATGTTTCACTTCCATACATGGCTACACTCCATACAAATACTTTCAGAAACGACGTCCTGACACTTAAATCTATACTCGATGTTAACAAATTTCTCTTCTTCAGAAATGCTTTCCTTGCCATTGCCAGTCTACATTTTATATCCCCTCTACTGCGCCCATCATCAGTTATTTTCCTCCCCAAATACCAAAACTCCTTTACTACTTTAAGTGTCTCATTTCCTAATCTAATTCCGTCAGCATCACCCGACTTAATTCGACTACATTCCATTATCCTCGTTTTGCTTTTGTTGATGTTCATCTTATATCTTCCTTTCAAGACACTATCCACTCCGTTCAACTGCTCTTCCAAGTCCTTTGCTGTTTCTGACAGAATTACAATGTCATCGGAGAACCTCAAAGTGTTTATTTCTTCTCCATGGATTTTAATAGCTACTCCGAATTTTTCTTTTGTTTCCTTCACTGCTTGCTCAATAAACAGATTGAATAACATCGGGGAGAGACTACAACCCTGTCTCACTCCCTTCCCAACCACCGCTTCCCTTTGATGTCCCTCGACTCTTATAACTGCCATCTGGTTTCTATACAAATTGTAAATAGCTTTTCGTTCCCTGTATTTTGCCCCTGCCACCTTCAGAATTTGAAAGAGAGTATTCCAGTCAACATTGTCAAAAGCTTTCTCTAAGTCTACAAATGCTAGAAACGTAGGTTTGCCTTTCCGTGATCAAGCTTATAAGATAAGTCGTAGGGTCAGTATTGCTTCAAGTTTTCCGATATTTCTACGAAATCCAAACTGATCTTCCCCGATGTCGGCTTCTACTAGTTAGTCCATTCGTCTGTAAAGAATTCGCGTTAGTATTTTGCAGCCGTGACTTATTAAACTTATAGTTCGCTAATTTTCACATCTGTCAACGCCTGCTTTCTTTGGGATTGGAACTATTATTTTCTTCTTGATGTCTGAGGGTATTTCATCTGACTCTTACATCTTGCTCACCATATGGTAGAGTTTTGTCAGGACTGGCTCTCCCAAGGCTGTCAGTAATTCTAATGGAATGTTGTCTACTCCCGGGGCCTTGTTTCGACTCAGTCATTCAGTGCTCAGTCTTCACATACAAAGAAATAAAGATGATGTAAAACTGGTTGACGAAGATAATTTTTCGTAAATATACTATGAGAATTCATATTAAAGGATGAGCATTTTGTGGTAATACGAATGTAACCATGATAAAATTGACGCTAGTTAAACTTCATGATTATGATTAGTAGGTCAGGTTTCTTTACAGAAAATTCCCACATTGCAACGATGAATAAGCTCATTTATTACAAATGTGATACATTTATAGTTGTGATCGTGCAGTGTAAATAGCGAACAAACACAATACTCACAAGTTGTCAAAAATTTAGTTTAAGAATATTGAAGTTACTTCTGGAATTCAAAGGTTCAATATTTGTTTGAGTTTGACAATAGTGACAACATCGTTCATCTAAGGGGAGGGATATGTGGGGTAACATACACTACGCGATCAAGTGTATCCCGGAACCTGGCTGAAAATGACTTACAAGTCGGTGGCGCCCTCCATCGGTAATGCTGGAATTGAATATGGTGTTGGCCTACCCTTAGCCTTGATGAGAGCTTCCACTCTCGCAGGCATACGTTCAATCAGGTGCCGGAAGGTTTCTTGGGGAATGGCAGCCCATTCTTCACGGAGTGCTGCACTGAGGAGAGGTATCGATGTCGGTCTGTGAGGCCTGGCACTAAGTCGGCGTTCCAAGTTATCCCAAAGCTGTGCTATAGGATTCAGGTCAGGACTCTGTGCGGGCCAGTCCATTACAGGGATGTTATTGTCGTGTAACTACTCCACCACAGGCCGTGCATTATGAACAGGTGCTCGATCGTATTGAAAGATGCAATCGCCATTCCCGAATTGCTCTTCAACAGTGGGAAACAAGAAGGTGCTTAAAACATCAATGTAGGCCTGTGCTGTGATAGTGCCACGCAAAACAACAAGGGGTGCAAGCCCCCTCCATAAAAAACACGACCACACCATTACACCACCGCCTCCGAATTTTACTGTTGGCACTACACACGCTGGCAGATGACGACGTTCACCGGGCATTCGGCATACCTACACCCTGCCATCGGAACGCCACATTGTGTACCGTGATTCGTCACTCCACACAACGTTTTTCCACTGTTCAATCGTCCGATGTTTACGCTCCTTACACCAAGCGAGCGTCGTTTGGCGTTTACCGGCGTGATGTGTGGCTTATGAGCAGCTGCTCGACCATGGAATCCAAATTTTCTCACCTCCCGCCTAACCGTCATAGTACTTGCAGTGGATCCCGATGCAGTTAGGAATTCCTGTATGGTGGTCTATGTAGATATCTGCCTATTAAACATTACGACACTCTTCAACTGTCGGCGGTCTCTGTCAGTCAACAGATGTGGAAGGCCTGTACGCTTTTGTGCTGTACACGTCCCTTCACGTTTCCACTTCACTATCACATCGGGAACAGTGGACCTAGGAATGATTAGGAGTGTGGAAATTTCGCGTACAGACGTATGACACAAGTGACATCCAATCACCTGACCACAGTCGAAGTCTGTGAGTTCCTCGGAGCGCCCCATTCCGCTTCTCACGATGTCTAATGACTACTGAGGTCGCTGATATGGAGTACCTGGCAGTAGCTGGCAGCACAATACACGGAATATGAAAAACGTATGTTTTTGGTTGTGTCCTGATACTTTTGATCACATAGTGTATCACTACGGTGAAGTGATGTGTTGCATGGCATCTATGGAATCGACGAACGATGATCGCTATTATAAAAGTTTTGTTTAAGTAATGTGTTAGTACAGTATGCTGTTTCCTTTATGTGCATGTATTCTGGAGTGGATGGATGCAGTACTGGCGGTAGCAGCCTTAGCACATTTTTTAGTAGCTGCTGTTTGGAATTACTCCATTAAGTCTCGTTCTCTCTCTGTCCCGTGCAAGTCTCTTCATTTACGAGTGACTACTGCAGCCTACGTTCTTCTGAATCTGCTTACTGTATTCATCTCTTGGTCTTCCTCTACGATTTTTACCCTCAACGCTTTCCTCCAATACTAAATTGGTGATCCCTTGATGCCTCATGATGTGTCCTACCAACCGATCCCTTCCTTTAGTCAAGTTGTGCCACAACTTCCTCTTCTCCTCAATTCTGTTCGGTACCTCCCCATTAGTTGCGTTATCTACCCATCTAATCTTCAGCAGTCTTCTGCAACACCACATTTCAAAAGCTCTATTCTCTTCTTGTCTACGCTGTTTATTGTCCATGTTTCACTTTCATACAGGATACTCTCCATACAAATACTTTCAGAAAAGACTTCCTGATTCTTAAATCTATAATCAATGTTAACAAATTTCTCTTCCTCAGAAACGCTTTCCTTGCCATAGCCAGTTTACATTTTATATCTTCTCTACTTCGACCATCATCAGTTATTTTGCTGTCCAAATAGCAAAACTCATTTCATTTCCTAATCTAATTCCCTTAACATCACCTGATTTAATTTGACTACATTCCATTATCCTTGTTTTGCTTTTGTTGCATCTTATACCTTCCTTTCAAGACACAGTTCATTCCGTTCAACTGCTCTTCCAAGTCCTTTACTGTCTCTGATAGAATCACTGTATCATCGGCAAACCTCAAAGTTTTTATTCCTTCTCCGTGGATTTTAATTGCTACTCCAAATTTTTCTTTTGTTTCCTTTACTGCTTGCTCAATATACAGATTGAATAACGTCGGGAATAGGCTACAACCCTGTCGTACTCCCTTCCCAACCACTGCTTCCCTTTCATGTCCCTCGACTCTTATAACTGCAGTCTGGTTTCTGTACAAATTGTAAATAGCCTTTCGCTTCCTATATTTTACTCCTGCCACCTTCATAATCTGAAAGACAAAATTACATTCAACATAGTCAAAAGCTTTCTCTAAATTAAAAATGCTAGGAACGTAGGTTAGCTTTTCCTTAATCTATTTTCCAATATAAGTCGTAGGATCAATATGGCCTCTTCTGTCCCAACATTTCTACGGAATCCAAACTGATCTTCCCCGAGGTCGGTTTCTACCAGTTTTTCCACTTGTCTGTAAAAATTTCTTGTTAGTATTTTGCAGCCATGACTTATTAATCTGATTGTTCGGTAATTTTCACACCTGTCGACACCTGCTTTCTTTGGGATTGGAATCATTATATTCTTCTTGAACTCTGAGGGTGTTCTTCCTGTCTCATACACCTTACTCACCAGATGGTAGAGTTTCATCATTTCTGGCTCTCTCAAGACTATCAGTAGTTCTAATGGGATGTTGTCTACTCCACGGGCCTTGTTTCGACTTAAGTCTTTCAGTGCTCTGTCAAGTTCTTCATGCAGTATCATATCTCCCATTTCATCTTCATCTACGTTCTCTTCCATTTACATAGTATTGCCTTCAAGTACATCGCCCTTGCGTAGATCCTCTATATACTGCTTCTACCTTTCTGCTTCCATTCTTTGCTTAGGACTGGTTTTCTGTCTGAGCTCTTGATATTCATACAGGTGGTTGTCTTTTCTGCAAAGGTCTCTTCAGTTTTCTGCAAAGGTCTCTTCAATCACCCCTAGTGATATATGCCTCTACATCCTTACATTTGTCCTCTAGCCATCCCTGATTAGCCATTTTGCATTTCCTGTCGATCTCATTTTTGAGACGTTTGAATTCCTTTTTGCCTGCTCCACTTACTGCATTTTTGTATTTTCTCCTTTCATCAATTATATTTATTATCTCTTCTGTTACCCAAGGATTTCTACTAGCCCTCGTCTTTTTTTGTACTTGATCCTCTGCTGCCTTCACTGCTTCATCTCAAAGCTACTCATTCGTCTGTATTTCTTTCTTCTTTGTTTGCCAATCGTTTCATAATGCTCTCTCTGAAACTCTCTATAAACTCTCGTTCTTTCAGTTTATCCAGTTCCCAATTCCTTAAATTCCTACCTTTTCGCAGTTTCTTCATTTTTAATCTACAGTGCATTACCAATAAATTGTGGTCGGAGTCCACATCTGCCCGTGAAAATGTCTTACAATTTAAAACTTGGTTCCTAAATCTCTGTAACCATTACGTAATCTGTCTGAAATCTTACAGTGTCGCCGGGCCTCTTTCACGTATAAAACCTTCTTTCACGGTTCTTAAACCAAGTGTTAGGTATGATTAAGTTATGCTCTGCGCAAAATTCTGCCGGATGCTTCCTCTTTCACATTATTAAATCTACTCCTGCGTTACTCATATTTGATTTTCTTTTTATTAAACTGTATTCACCTGACCAGAAGCCTTGTTCCTTCTGCCACAAAACTTCACTAATTCCTACTATATCTAACTTTAATCTATCCATTTCCCTTTTTAAATTTTCTAACCTACATGCCCGATTAAGGGATCTGACATTCCACGCTCATATCCGTAGAACACGTTTTCTTTCTCCTGATAACAACGTCCTCCTGAGTAGTCCCCATCCGGAGATCCGAAAGGGGTACTGTTTACGTCTGGAATATTTTACCCAAGAGGATGCCATCATCATCCAACCACACAGTAACGCTGCATGCCATTGGGAAAAATAATGGCTGTAGTTACCCCTCTTTTTCAGCCGTCTGCAGTATCAGCACATCGAGGCCGTTTTGGTTGATGTTCCAAGGCCAGATCAATAAATCATCCAGATTGTTGTCCCTGCAGCTACTGAAAAAGGCTGGTGCCCCTCTTCAGGAACCACACGTTTGTCTGGCCTCTCAACAGATAACCCCCCATTGTGGTTGCACGTACAGTACGGCTGTCTGTATCACTGAGCAAGCCTGCCCACCAACGGCAAGGTCTATGGTTCATGTGGTGGGGAGGCTGGGGTGGGGGCGAACAATTACGTATCTAAAAGTTCATGACGTATCTCGAAACCCACCGGCACTTTCTGCAGACGTACAAATTTTGAGAATTTCAGCATCAAAGTGTTTTGTACAGATCGAGAAACATACATACATATTACACCGACAGTTAAACCCTACAAAGGGGTCTACAGATCATGGATGGAATGAAATGCGGTATACTAACCACCATTAGAGGTCTCCCATGTGTGTGTCTGTCGTCAGGGCGCCGCCACGATGATCAAAACAGCCCAATGTTCTAATTACAGATCACGTTACTAAATACCACCAACCGCAGATCGGATATCGGTAGTAATAAGCTGTTCATGGCTTGATCGCTATCAATCGGGAATTTGACACTCGTAATTGGGTTTTTAAAGCACTATAAAATTCATAACTTGGTTCTCTCCGCTTTATTTGGGAGGAGGAATTCCTGCTGCTTGATAGGACAGAGACAACAGTAAATACCACTGAAAGACAGAATCAACTGCGATGTAATGAGAAGCGCTAAACGCGACACACTTAAACCATGACCCAGTCCATAGCAGTAGTTGCCATGGGTAGATGTCAGAGATCTCTGAAACGCACGCACATATCGCGCACTCATCTCCCACACGTCTACACACAGCGCGCCAACCCCTTCAAACGTCGCCGGCGCCAATGTTCAGGGACCGGAGGAAACTACAGCCGCGGCCGCAGTCGTGGGCGCGCGCGTACGCCAGAGTGCACCCCCCCCCCCCCCTCCTCGGGGCCATGGAGGGCGTCCGGGGATGACTGGAGTGGTAGGAATTCGGATGTTATCAATACGTCCAGCACGAACACTTATAATTTTGAATCTACCCTCACGTAACACACACACGTCCGCATCTCTCGCGCTAACCCAGCTGATCACTTCGTTAAGCATTCATCGGGTAGAAAAATATCTTTTCTGATCTGACACGTCCTGAATCACAGGACTAGAATATTAAACTCATTTTTGGCTCATTTGGAGTGCTAAGATCTACCATTGTCACAGGACACCTCCTCACTTTTGGAATCTCCCTTAACATAACAGCAGAGAGAAGTTGTAAATATAAGGTTTATACTAGTATCACTTTATGAATTCGGTAATACGTTTGATTTTATTACGATGGCCGTCTCTCCCTGCGTAGGAGAGAGATTCAAATATCGTTAACAGATATCGTCGCAACGAAAAGAAAACGTCAAATCAAGAATCACATCCGTGGTGCCACAGCCATCACCGCCACTTTGCCAGGTGGTATTTCACTCTGTCAAATTCATGGGCTAATTAACTAAATTGATCATGAGAGTCACTTTGCACAGCGAGTAATTTTTTAGCCGGTTTACACTCACCAAGTAGTTCAAATGGGAATCCCTGGAGGGAAGACGATCTTTTCGAGGAACACTACTGAGAACCGACACTTCTGTTGAAACACGTCCAAGCAGCGTATGACACAGCTCTTCCACCGCTATACATTTTGTTTTTTCCACCATGACTTCGAGTTCGAGACCTGTGTCAGGTTCTAAACTGACATTAACACGTTTTGATCCATTGGCTCTGACTGAAAGCTGGACAATGCACGGCGTAAATTATGCTGCTGCTTCCAAAAAACGTACACAGGATGCTTTTATGTAAAAGACAGTCACAACATATGGAAACTGGAAAAGTTTTGTGGCGTTGTGGAGCGTTACCAAACAGCTTGAGAGCTGGCAATACTCTCTTAGGATTTAAAGGTTGGCTACAGCGCGCATACACAAGCTCTGGAATCTAAGATATTGTTGTCGCGCTTCGCAGCGCGCGGATTAATTAGTGGCAGTTTGGAAGCCAGTGTAGGAGCACGCGTGCTGTCGTGCGCACGTGTGTTGGGCCAGGGGTCGTCGCCGAGCTGCCGTACTGCCGTGTCCGCCAGCAGCGACACAGGATTTGGTATTGAGCTGATATTTTTTATAATTTGCTGCGCGCTTATTAATTTAAAGAAAAAGGTTTGTGTATGTGCGTAGCAGCAGACGGTAATTTTGATAATGATAGGAATTGAATTCCTAAGGGAAACCATTGTTAGGCGAATAGATTAAGAATTGATTTTTGTCATTGATTCCTTTTCTAATCGTCAGGGAATTGTTTCACTACGCATTTAATTGAGAAGTATTTCAGTCTGTCTCAAGAGTTTGATTAATTTGTAATATTGCTTTAATGACACTGTAGGCAGGTTTACATACGAAGCGATTGTTCAAAGAGCTTCTAGTGTTTTGTTGAATGAATGAGAAAGAATCTCTTTCAGAATAAAGTTTTAGAAAAAAGGAATTACTTGTTTGGGTTATCATTTATCGAGTTTAGATTTGACCAAACCCTTTCTCTTGAATTATATGTAGTTGTATTAAGCAGCAGCCGCAGCAACAGCAGGAGCCGCCATACAGAACATGCATTGCACTCAGCATGAATAGTACGTTTTTTTATGTTTTTGTTAAATAATGGAATGCAGAAGATCAAGCAATGGCAGCAGAAAGACCAAGTAAGTTATTTGTTGCGCACAGGACCAATTAAAAAAAATAAAGTTTAGGCGATCTCTGTAAAAGTAAAGTTAACAAGAGTACAAGCACGAGATTTTCAGTAGAAAACACGAGATAAGAAGATAGAGCTACCGACTTTCAAGCTGTCCGAAGGTGAGTGACAGCTTCTACATTTAAACTCATCTTTCACAGTGACAGGATAGCAGATGGCTCTATGTTCCGTTTTGATTCATTACTCATGTTGCAGTCATGTACCCGATCACTGTTTCGGTGCTGGCCATCCCTGGAACGTGTTGCCCCTCAGCCAAGACTCTTTCTCCATCTCAAAAAAGAGACGTCAGTCGATCATTGTATGGTAATCAATAGCTTACCACAGGACGGATGGGAAGGAAAAGACATCGTCGACGTACTGTAATAAGCGCGACAGTCGATATTGCGATCAATTTTAGCAATTTTGCCAGGTTTTTCTGTAATTTCAATGCCGACCAATGACATGGCAGCCTGCTGCCCAATTTATATTTCATCACTAAAACTGCCCCTGCTCTACTTCGCGAATACTACTGCGAATGTAGATAGATGACAGTGCAGTACGTCCAGTCATTTTTAATTCTCGAACATATAAACCAAAGTATACCAGACAGCGATCTATATATTTCTAGCACTTCGATCATAGTGCGTAACTTACGATTGCGACTGCCCGACTTTCCCTATGTGGATGGGAGTCACTGGGCATTCTCGCATTCTTAGGACAAAGTTTGATTGAAAGATCTCCTCTCGTTGTCTTTTACCAAACCTCTCTGGAACACTTTCATCGATTTAATCTGCAGCTGACGAGAAGTAGACCGCTACATCCCACGTCTCGTGAAGTTGCAGAGCGAGCCAAGTCCATAACTGCTGTCCCACACCAATCCTACTCTCGGCACCTATCCAAGCGCACAAGATTTCTCCAGATGCGTGCTTTTCGAGGAGGTTAGCAGTGGAAAAAGAAACTTGTGGTTTTACGCCTAATGGAACTTCAGATGGATGGAGTTTGAAGCATTTTACGTAAATCAACTGAGCTGTCGACTGTGAAGTATTGTTCTAATGTCTGGGGTCAGTACCAAGAAGGCATTGGTAAGAGGTAACATAAACATATTCCTAAGGCTACACGGTTCTGCACATAAAACACGCTATAGCGCTAGAGCCATGCGGCTTCCAACCTATAAGTCGTGCGGAATGCAGCACTGCTTATATTATGGTCTAAGAAATATATCCCCAGTGCATGACATACATTCTCCATGTAAGTTTCTCTACGATAAACTATGGTGACAAAGTGTAAAGTGATAAAACTGCTACCTTGCACACCAAAGAAGACATCGATTCTTTGTAGCACAAACACTACATGGATTTCCAGAGCGGTATGACACCTCCTGTTTACGAAGTTCATGCCCGATTACGGTTCGGAAATTATGATATGTTCAGAACAGCCCTATGATTGTCGACGGCGGATAATTCATACGAAGAAACAGTGACATCTTAGTAGAAAATAAACACTATAATCAGTAGCCAGGGAAGATGTAACAACTTACCTCAGTTTACCACCGACCTGGTAACCTCCCTGTTGCACACAGAAGTCATGGTCCGATGTTTGGTTATATTGCTCACGTGCGGGATAATACTACTGTTTCGCCTTGACGTAACGTCTCTAGAATGCCTCCTATCTCCACTATTAAGATGTGTATATGTAGCATCACTCTCCTCCTGCAGAACACACAAATGGCTCTGAGCACTATGCCACTTAACTTCTGAGGTCATCAGTCGCCTAGAACTTAGAACTAATTAAACCTAACTAACCTAAGGACACCACACACATCCATGCTCGAGGCAGGATTCGAACCTACGACCGTAGCGGTCGCTCGGTTCCAGACTGTAGTGCCTAGAACCGCACGACCACTTCGGCCGGCCAGAACACACATATTTATTGATTTTGCTCAGTGCTCTTTTCATGGTATTTGTCACTAACTTTAAGTATTCTCCGTTAATTTCCATCACTTTACTAGGTGTTTGCGATTTTACGTATTTCAAGTTATTTCCCTCAATTATTACTTATCTCACATAAATTTTTCGTGGTTATACCAGATTTTCCCCGAATTTTACCCATTTTATGTCATCTTCCACATTTTTTCCACAGTTTTTGTGCGTGTATGTTCATTTTGCTGACATACCCATGTGCTGATTAATCTTCTACGAGAATATCTGCATGTCTTATACACCACCCTACTAAAAAATCCTTAGACTTTCCCTCTCCCCGATGATATCTTGCATGCCTTTAGGATAGGACGAACACGAAAAGTATAACAGTCGTTTCGTATCTATATGAAACTGAAGACTTGATTTACGTCCCAGATGTGGCAGAGAAATGGCCAACTTTGCATACAACTTCGTTGGTCTAGAGGAGGGTACCGAAACAGTTTCTCCATCGATGTAGATGTTTCATCAGACATGAATTGGAAGTCCTCTGATGACTGTGGTTAGGAGAGGTTTGCTGTTAATGACCACATGCAGATAGTGCTCTAAGTCGCACACAGAACACGCACTTGTATACGAGCCGATCGCAGGTTCTACCACACAACTCCGAGAGAACAACGGAAGAAATGGTGAAATGCGTGATAAATGACCTGCAGCAACATCTCCCTCTCTTGCTCTCAATTGATCGCTCCATCTTCTTCCTGTTGTTCTTTAACGCAGATCCATGAAAGTTTAGTAGCAGATGGTTCTCTTTTTTCCAGGAAAGCATCAAAGACAGCTTACAACTCGCATATATCGCTATTACCTCAACAGGCGTACAGTAGAATGTTGCCGTACAGCAACTGTTTGTTAGCTGACAACGCAAGGTTGTGGTTGACGGAGAGTACAGAGAAGCACAATGTAAATACTATTTGTTATGGTCTAAAACACCTAAACAGTACTTCACAGGCTCAAACACGCGATCCATTCTATACTGCAGTCACCCTAGCCGGTAATACAAAGCTCTTTAGCAAAGGACACTTTATAAAAATTTACAAGGCGCTTGCCGACAGCTTTTGGGTCACTCCTGGGCTTGTGATCCGACATAAACAAATTTATTATCTACATTTGGCGAGTATCGACGTTAAACATTCTACTTCAATCGTCTTATCGCTGCTGAGGACGTCGTTATCAGGAGAAAGAAAACTGTTGTGCTACGGATCGGAGCGTGGAATGTCAGATCCCTTAATCGGGCAAGTAGGTTAGAAAATTTAAATAGGGAAATGGATAGGTTAAATTTAGATATAGTTGGAATTAGTGAAGTTCCGTGGCAGGAGGAACAAGACATTTGGTCAGGTGAATACAGGGTTATAAATACAAAATCAAATAAGGGTAATGCAGGAGTAGGTTTAATAATGAATAAAAAAATAGGAGTGCGGGTAAGCTACTACAAACAGCATAGTGAACCCAGTATTGTGGCCAAGATGGACACGTAGCCCACGCCTACTACAGTAATACAAGTTTATTGCCGACTAGCTCTGCAGATGATGAAGAAATTGAAGAAATGTATGATGAGATAAAAGAAATTATTCAGGTAGTGAAGGGAGACGAAAATTTAATAGTCATGGGTGACTGGAATTCGACAGTAGGAAAAGGGAGAGAAGGAAATGTAGTAAGTGAATATGAATTGGGGATAACAAATGAAAGAGGGAGCCGCCTGGTAGAATTTTGCACAGAGCATAACTCAATCATTGCTAACACATGGTTCAAGAATCATGAAAGAAGGTTGTATAAATGGAAGAACCCTGGAGACATTAGAAGGTTTCAGATAGATTATATAATGGTAAGACAGAGATTTAGGAACCAGGTTTTAAATTGTAAGACATTTCCAGGGGCAGATGTGGACTCTGACCACAATCTATTGGTTATGAACTGTAGATTAAAACTGAAGAAACTGCAAAAAGGTGGGATTTTAAGGAGATGGGACCTGGATAAACTGAAAGAACCAGAGGTTGTACAGAGTTTCAGGGAGAGCATAAGGGAACAATTGACAGGAATGGGGGAAAGAAATACAGTAGAAGAAGAATGAGTACCTTTGAGGAATGAAACAGTGAAGGCAGCAGAGGATCAAGTAGGTAAAACGACGGGGGCTAGTAGAAATCCTTGGGTAACAGAAGAGATACTGAATTTAATTGATGAAAGGAGAAAATACAAAAATGCAGTAAGTGGAGCAGGCAAAAAGGAATACAAACGTCTCAAAAATGAGATCGACAGGAAGTGCAAAATGGCTAATCAGGGATGGCTAGAGGACAAATGTAAGGATGTAGAGGCTTATCTCACTAGGGGTAAGATAGATACTGCCTACAGCAAAATTAAAGAGACCTTTGCAGAAAAGAGAACCACTTGCATGAATATCAAGAGCTCAGATGGAAACCCAGTTCTAAGCAAAGAAGGGAAAGCAGAAAGGTGGAAGGAGTTTATAGAGGGTCTATACAGGGGCGATGTTCCTGAGGACAATATTATGGAAATGGAAGAGGATGTAGATGAAAATGAAATGGGAGATATGATACTGCGTGAAGAGTTTGACAGAGCACTGAAAGACCTGAGTCGAAACAAGGCCCCGGGAGTAGACAACATTCCATTAGAACTATTGGTGGCCTTGGGAGAGCCAGTCATGACAAAACTCTACCATCTGGTGAGCAAGATGTATGATACAGGCGAAATACCCTCAGACTTAAAGAAGAATATAATAATTCCAATCCCAAAGAAAGCAGGTGTTGACAGATGTGAAAATTACCGAACTATCAGTTTAATAAGTCACAGCTGCAAAATACTAACGTGAATTCTTTACAGACGAATGGAAAAACTGGTAGAAGCGGACCTCGGGGAAGATCAGTTTGGATTCCGTAGAAATGTTGGAACACGTGAGGCATTACTAACCTTACGACTTACCTTAGAAGAAAGATTAAGAAAAGGCAAACCTACGTTTCTAGCATTTGTAGACTTAGAGAAAGCTTTTGACAATGTTAACTGGAATACTCTCTTTCAAATTCTGAAGGTGGCAGGGGTAAAATACAGGGAGCGAAAGGCTATTTACAATTTGTACAGAAACCAGATGGCAGTTATAAGAGTCGAGGGACATGAAAGGGAAGCAGTGGTTGGGAATGGAGTAAGACAGGGTTGTAGCCTCTCCCCGATGCTATTCAATTTGTATGTTGAGCAAGCAGTAAAGGAAACAAAAGAAAAGTTCGGAGTAGGTATTAAAATCCATGGAGAAGAAATAATAACTTTGAGGTTCGCCGATGACATTGTAATTCTGTCAGAGACAGCAAACGACTTGGAAGAGCAGTTGAACGGGATGGACAATGTCTTGAAAGGAGGGCATAAGATGAACATCAACAAAAGCAAAACGAGGATAATGGAATGTAGTCGAATTAAGTCGGGTGATGCTGAGGGAATTAGATTAGGAAATTACACACTTAAAGTAGTGAAGGGGTTTTGCTATTTGGGGAGCAAAGTAACTGATGATGGTCGAAGTAGAGGGGACATAAAATGTAGACTGGCAATGGCAAGGAAAGCGTTTCTGAAGAAGAGAAATTTGTTAACATCGAGTATAGATTTAAATGTCAGGAAGTCGTTTCTGAAAGTATTTGTATGGAGTGTATCCATGTATGGAAGTGAAACATGGATGATAAATAGTTTGGACAAGAAGAGAATAGAAGCTTTCGAAATGTGGTGCTACAGAAGAATGCTGAAGTTAGATGCGTAGATCACATAACTAATGAGGTGGTATTGAATAGAATTGGGGAGAAGAGGAGTTTGTGGCACAACGTGACCAGAAGAAGGGATCGGTTGGTAGGACATGTTCTGAGGCATCAAGGGATCACCAATTTAGTACTGCAGGGCAGCGTCGAGGGGACAAATCGTAGAGGGTGGACCAAGAGATGAATACACTAAGCAGATTCAGAAGGATGTAGGCTGCAGTAGGTATTGGGAGATGAAGAAGCTTGCACAGGATAGAGTAGCATGGGGAGCTGCATCAAACCAGTCTCAGGACTGAAGACCACAACAACAACAACCGCTGCTGACGAAAAATGACTGTTTCCCTGGTTCCAGGTGCTTCCATGTCAACATTTTCTCGTATTCCTCTTGCTGTCGTATACTCATTCCCAAGTATTAGAATTATCCTGCACCCAGCAGAAGACATGCAATTACTCCCTGAATTTCCCCACATTTCAGCGTATTTTCCCTCAATTTATACATATTTTCCGTAATTTTTCGTAATTTTATCGATTTCATGTCACTTCTACCCACGCGACCATGACCTCACTTCTCTTTCCGCATTCTAAAATTGCTTGTAAATGTGGTACAGTTGCCAAAACGTAGCGCAAATGTACAATTTTCTGGTCGGACGGCGTAGTACAGCACTGTATTCGAATATCAACCAGCCGCATACTCTACAGTTGCAGTGTGCTTGCTCTAGTTTCTGTATGTGTGTGTCAGTGCATATGTCGCTGTCAGCTGTCAAACCACGCACAGGCACCTGCCTGGGTCCTGCAAGCGGCGGCATCTCATTCATACTTCATTCCTGAGAAATTCCTATCCGAATACGTGTTCACCTCGACTCCTGTGATAAAGCGATCGGGCTGGAGCGAAGACATATTTACAGAGCGCAAACGCTAGAATCTCGTTCGCGTACACTTGCTCCCGACGCCGGCCGTCAGCTGTCAAAGCATACACTGACGTCCATTTAGGGCCGCGCGAAGTGAGGCATCCCCAGCTCGGGTCCCGTGCACTCCATCACAGTCCCCGAGCTGGCTTCGTCGAACACCGGTGAAAGCTGCATGCCTCTATACCGTCACGGTTATGCTGACGTCATAGCGCTCCAAAGCGCGTCCACACAAGTCTCATATTCGAGGCATCCCCAGGCGCCATTTGTCTTTATCATTGAAGGCAGAATAGCACAGAGCGTGTTGACGCACACGTACTACCGGGTGTACCCGCCCCCAGCGTGACTGACACCTCGCCATCTAAAACATTTTCAATATTACTCTTATGTCACTTGTTGTTGTTGTGGTCTTCAGTCCTGAGACTGGTTTGATGCAGCTCTCCATGCTACTCTATCCTGTGCAAGCTTCTTCATCTCCCAGTACCTACTGCAACCTACATCCTTCTGAATCTGCTTAGTGTATTCACCTCTTGGTCTCCCTCTACGATTTTTACCCTCCACGCTGCCGTCCAATACTAAATTGGTGATCCCTTGATGCCTCAGAACATATCCTACCAACCGATCCCTTCTTCTGGTCAAGTTGTGCCACAAACTTCTCTTCTCCCCAATCCTATTCAATACTTCCTCATTAGTTATGTGATCTACCCATCTAACTTCAGCATTCTTCTGTAGCGCCACATTTCGAAAGCTTCTATTCTCTTCTTGTCCAAACTATTTATCGTCCATGTTTCAATTCCATACATGGCTACACTCCATACAAATACTTTCAGAAACGACTTCCTGACACTTAAATCTATACTCGATGTTAACAAATTTCTCTTCTTCAGAAACGCTTTCCTTGCCATTGCCAGTCTACATTTTATATCCTCTCTACTTCGACCATCATCAGTTATTTTGGTCCCCAAATAGCAAAACTCCTTTACCACTTTAAGTGTCTCATTTCCTAATCTAATTCCCTCAGCATCACCCGACTTAATTCGACTACATTCCATTATCCTCGTTTTGCTTTTGTTGATGTTCATCTTATATCCTCCTTTCAAGACACTTTCCATTCCGTTCAACTGCTCTTCCAAGTCGTTTGCTGTCTCTGACAGAATTACAATGTCATCGGCGAACCTCAAAGTTTTTATTTCTTCTCCATGGATTTTAATACCTACTCCGAATTTTTCTTTTGTTTCCTTTACTGCTTGCTCAATATACAGATTGAACAACATCGGGGAGAGGCTACAACCCTGTCTTACTCCATTCCCAACCACTGCTTCCCTTTCATGTCCCTCGACTTCTATAAATGCCATCTGGTTTCTGTACAAATTGTAAATAGCCTTTCGCTCCCTGTAATTTACCCCTGCCACCTTTAGAATTTGAAAGAGAGTGTTCCAGTCAACATTGTCAAAACCTTTCTCTAAGTCTACAAATGCTAGAAACGTAGGTTTGCCTATCCTTAATCTTTCTTCTAAGATAAGTCGTAAGGTCAGTATTGCCTCACGTGTTCCAGTGTTTCTACGGAATCCAAACTGATCTTCCCAGAGGTAGGCTTCTACCAGTTTTTCCATTCGTCTGTAAAGAATTCGTGTTAGTACTTTGCAGCTGTGACTTATTAAACTGATAGTTCGGTAATTTTCACATCTGTCAACACCTGCTTTCTTTGGGATTGGAATTATTATATTCTTCTTGAAGTCTGGAGGTATTTCGCCTGTTTCATACATCTTGCTCACCAGATGGTAGAGTTTTGTCAGGACTGGCTCTCCCAGGGCCGTCAGAAGTTCCGATGGAATGTTGTCTACTCCGGGGGCCTTGTTTCGACTCAGGTCATTCAGTGCTCTGTCAAACTCGTCACGCAGTATCGTATCTCCCATTTCATCTTCATCTACATCCTCTTCCATTTCCATAATATTGTCCTCAAGTACATCGCCCTTGTATAGACCCTCTATATACTCCTTCCACCTTTCTGCTTTCCCTTCTTTGCTTAGAACTGGGTTTCCATCTGAGCTCTTGATATGCATACAAGTCGTTCTCTTATGTCCAAAGGTCTCTTCAATTTTGCTGTAGGCAGTATCTATCTTACCCCTAGTGAGATAAGCCTCTACATCCTTACATTTGTCCTCTAGCCATCCCTGATTAGCCATTTTGCACTTCCTGTCGATCTCATTTTTGAGACGTTTGTATTCCTTTTTGCCTGCTTCATTTACTGCATTTTTATATTCTCTCCTTTCATCAATTAAATTCAATATTTCTTCCTTTACTCAAGGATTTCTACTAGCCTTCGTCTTTTTACCTACTTGATCCCCTGCTGCCTTCACTACTTCATCCCTCAAAGCTACCCAGTCTTCTTCTACTGTATTTCTTTCCCCCATTCCTGTCAATTGTTCCCTTGTGCTCTCCCTGAAACTCTGTACAATCTCTGGTTCTTTCAGTTTATCCAGGTCCCATCTCCTTAAAATCCCACCTTTTGCAGTTTCTTCAGTTTTGATCTACAGGTCATAACCAATAGATTGTGGTCAGAGTCCACATCTGCCCCTGGAAATGTCTTACAATTTAAAACCTGGTTCCTAAATCTCTGTCTTACCATTATATAATCTATCTGATACCTTTTAGTATCTCCAGGGTTCTTCCATGTATACAATCTTCTTTCATGATTCTTATACCAAGTGTTAGCTATGATTATGTTGTGCTCTGTGCAAAATTCTACCAGGCGGCTTCCTCTTTCATTTCTTAGCCCCAATCCATATTCACCTACTACGTTTCCTTCTCTCCCTTTTCCTACACTCGAATTCCAGTCACCCATGACTATTAAATTTTCGTCTCCCTTCACTATCTGAATAATTTCTTTTATTTCATCATACATTTCTTCAATTTCTTCGTCATCTGCAGAGCTAGTTGGCATATAAACTTGTACTACTGTAGTTGGTGTGGGCTTCGTATCTATCTTGGCCACAATAATGCGTTCACTATGCTGTTTGTAGTAGCTTACCCGCATACCTATTTTGCTATTCATTATTAAACCTACTCCTGCTTTACCCCTATTTGATTTTGTGTTTATAACCCAGTAGTCACCTGACCAGAAGTCTTGTTCCTCCTGCCACCGAACTTCACTAATTCCCACTATATCTAGCTTTAACCTATCCATTTCCCTTTTTAAATTTTCTGACCTACTTGCCCGATTAAGGGATCTGACATTCCACGCTCCGATCCGTAGAACGCCAGTTTTCTTTCTCCTGATAACGACATCCTCTTGAGTAGTCCCCGCCCGGAGATCCGAATGGGGGACTATTTTACCTCCGGAATATTTTACCCAAGAGGACGCCATCATCATTCAATCATACAGTAAAGCTGCATGCCCTCGGGAAAAATTACGGCTGTAGTTTCCCCTTGCTTTCAGCCGTTCGCAGTACCAGCACAGCAAGGCCGTTTTGGTTATTGTTACAAGGCCAGATCAGTCAATCATCCAGACTGTTGCCCTTGCAGCTACTGAAAAGGCTGCTGCCCCTCTTCAGGAACCACACGTTTGTCTGGCCTCTCAACAGATACCCCTCCGTTGTGGTTGCACCTACGGTACGGCTATCTGTATCGCTGAGGCACGCAAGCCTCCCCACCAACGGCAAGGTCCATGGTTCATGGGATGTCACTTGGCTTTGTGATATATATATATATATATCAGCCAAGTCTAGCTCTTCATAATTTTATAGTGCCCCAGAAATAGCTAACACTCGCTTTCTTGTCTTCTCAGCTTGTATGCGGGAAAATCCCTACCCTAATAGGACCTGTTTACGAAAATATCGCCGAATCCAGTCTTCCTCCTGGACATAACGTGGGAGCCTTCCTGCTCTCAACATACACAAATGTTCTCACCTCTCCTATATCCCACCACAATCAATCTAGCATTCTGATTCGCTCTTTTCGAATTTACCAGCCGAATTGCTAACTCCGCCGGCGTCAAAGCACCGTCCACCTTTTCTTTCTGGGGCTTTCTATGGTTATTTTGCACAGATTGCTAAATTGCACCGACAGTTCCCTCAATCAATATACCCCCAACCTGTTCTTTATTTGCCGGCCGGAGTGGCCGAGCGGTTCTAGGCGCTACAGTCTGGAACCGCGCGACCTCTACGGTCGCAGGTTCGAATCCTGCCTCGGGCATGGATGTGTGTCATGTCCTTAGGTTAGTTAGGTTTAAGTAATTCGAAGTTCTAGGGGACTGATGACCACAGCAGTTAAGTCCCATAGTGCTCAGAGCCAAGCCTGTTCTTTATTTCTACAGACGCCACACTCGGCGGTAATAAATTATTTTACACTGATCACCATTTTGCACCGACAGTTAAACCTGCAAAGCTGTCTACAGATCATAAAAAAAACATACTAGTCTCACAAGAATATTCGAAGCCAGGAAGATATTTACCAGTATAACTACAATTAGATATTACAATTGCTGCTACAGTCTGACACCGACAGGGAAGCACCGTCATCCTTTTCTGTCATTCTACAGACACGACATCCAGCGGTAATAAACTATTTTACACTGATCACCATATTGCACCGACAACTAAACCTCGCAAAGTTGTCAACAGAGCACCAAATACATACGAGACTCGCAAGGATATTGGACCGTGAAACCGCTCTTCATCCTGGCAATATATCACCGAGTACCGTCTCGATCTAGTAAACATGCAATTCACATCCGCCACCATACAAAATCATCCCTTTTACATCAGCAAACCGAAGTCACTCTCAGAACTGATGTGCAAAGACAGGCTCCTTTCCCCATCGATACAAACGCCCTACTGTTTCTAGCCCAGACCTGTCTGCTTGCTTGCATTTCTACACCCATCTGCAGACTCGTCGATTACAGGAACATACTTATTTTCACGATAATATTATTTCATTATCGCCGTACTTCTCGATCTCAAGCACACAGCAGTATCCTCCCGATCGCTCACGCAACATAATTCACAAGATATAGACTCGAAATTATTTCTCTGCAAAGCCGAAACTTTAGTTATGTGGAGAGTCGTCTAGACCACTGAGCAACTAGAAGCAAATAGAGTGAACTGATATTTGCACTCTGGAATACCGAAGTCGGTGATATAACAGATTCCAGATGATCAATATTGTTTACAAGTCAACTAAGGTCTTTCCCATGTCTAGAGAACAGGCAAACATGTGTCCAACACACCACAATCGACCGTCCCTCAACCAAATAAAGGCCCCAAATGTGCAGAAGCAGTCGACCAAACAATTTACATGGGAGGTAATAACGCTCCATCGCAAACGCACCATCTTCTCAAAGTTACACTTGATCACGAAAGCCGCCCAACACATACTAAATATTAGTTCGCTATTCGGCCGTCTAGAGGATGGTAAAGTTAACTCTGATACATTCCTACAGTCCAACAGGCCTCTCCATACGGAAGACTGCTACCGTTAACATGAGAACGCGAATTAATACCACCACAGACATTGCATACACAGACACATTCTAGAAAACCCCTCACAAATAGCTCTGAGCACTATGCAACTTAACTTCTGAGATCATCAGTCGCCTAGAACTTAGAACTAATGAAACTTAACTAACCTAAGAACATCACACACATCCATGCCCGAGGCAGGATTTGAACCTGCGACCGTAGCGGTCGCGCGGCTCCAGACTGTAGCGCCTAGAACCGCACGGCCACTCCGGCCGGCAAAACCCCTCACATACATAGTCTACCATTATAATTACAATTAAATGTTACGATTGTGGTCTCAACTGAACGGTATTCGGTAATGAGCGAAGTATCGGTAATACACTCTGTTGACCGCTGTAGCTCTGAAACTACCTGTATCTTCCTTACGACTAGACATATCCTTCCATTCGCTATCACTGTTCTCCAAGTCAAATCCATACGCTCCCTACAACAGCACACAGACATTTCATTTACACAAACACATATGCTTTAGAAACCTGTAATGCAGTAGCCAATAGGAGTGCAGCATTCTAGGGGTGGGGTGTGTTAGGTCATGAGTGAACACCACGCTGATAGTGGGAAAATGTGGAACTTCTCATTTGATCATTGAATATTGAAATTGTAAATTGACTTAGGTAATTGATAGATTAGATGAGTGATGTGGGTGTTACTTTAGTTAGCATACTTACAGAAGACTATGTCCGGCACGAGTATGGAGGTGGCGGCCGAGGGTGTGTGACTTAAGCGGTCGGACGCCCGCTGGCCGGTGGTGCGGACCGAGAGAGAGCAGAGGATCTTGTGTCATCATGCAACTTCACGGTAGTGCCCTCTGGTGGTCACAATATGAACTAAGTCAGTTGGGCTCTGGAGCTCGTGGTGAACACAGTGGGTGCCGTCATCTTGAATACCGGTACTTGTGTCATGATCTGACATCAGGAGAGCTCCCTCTGGTGGCACCAATATGAACTAAGCCAGTTGGGCTCTGGAGCTCGTGGTGGATATACCGGGTGCAGCCATATTGGATGACGGTGCTAGAGTCATGATCTGACGTCACGGTGGCGCCCTCTGGTGGCACCGATATGAACTAAGCCAGTTGGAGTCCAGACCCAGTGGAGAACACATGTGCTTGAAATTGGTTAAATAATAAAGGTAAGTACTTTTTCCCGCTATTTTCATTGCTTAGTAGAGATAACTGGGGAGTGAGGCATTACCATACTGGAAATTGAACTTCGCGCCATTTTTCTGGGTGAGAGAGGAGTGGTACTTTCCTGCCAAAATTCAAACTGCCCGGCAAAATCCGCCATCTTCATTGAAGTCACAGCTGCCAACTTGGATGACGTCATCGCCGCCATCTTGGATAACGTTACTTTGGGGTAGAACACAGGTTATTCCAATACTCTTAGCACTCCATCATGAGCCAAAAGTGAGTTTAATATTCTAGTCCTGTGATGCAGGGCGTGTCAAATAATAAAAGATATTTTTCTACCTGATAAATATTTAGAGGGAATACAGTCCATGTCATAGTCCTGAAGAGCAGTTTCACAACAATTAACGATACTTTAGCGATGTGAAAATGTGTTCGATTTCTTCTACCTTCGAAAGTAGCTCATATAAAAGAGAGGAATCTACACCTCGCATGAGAAAATCAAGGAATATGGCCAACAACATCGCTACCTCAGATTGGGTAAAGTAGGTTTTCTTACTGTGGAACTGTTTAGAACTACGGTGTATGTCCAAGCTGCAGCTGCTTGTTTCGCTGTGCACTGCTGCCGGCTGCATCGGCAGTCACGAGGAGTCGGGAACTGGAAACAACGAATTAGCTCAGCCTGGGCCGGGTACAAAGAATGCGCTAACCTGTCTGACCTTGCCTGCGGCAGCGAGGGCTGGCGAAGTGACCAGTGTGCTGGCTGAGTGCGACAGAAGCGGACGAGTGTGTGTTGTGTGAGAGAAGATCCAAAATTATGTATATTCGAGCTCGACGTATTGATAATATCTGAATTCCTAGCCCTCCATGGCTAGGGGTGGTGCACTCTGTCGTACACATGTGTCCGCGACTGCGGCTGTGGCCGAGGCTGTAGTTTCCTCCGATCCCTGAGCGTTGGTTTGGTGCCGGCAGCGTTTGAGAGGTTTGGCGCGCAATGTGTGGATGTGTGGACGTCTGGGAGGTGAGTGTGAAGGACGCGCGAGTGTTTCAGTGATCTCCGACATCTACCCACGGCAACCACTGCTGCAGATTGGGGCGCGGCTTATGTGTGTCGTGTTTGGCACTATTCAATACGCTGCTGTGGACTCTGTCTCGCAGTGGTATTTGCTGTCGTCTCTATCCTATCATGCAGCAGACCTTTCTCCTCCTCCTTCTTCCGAATGTAGCAGAGAGAAGTAGCTTAGGGGCTATATAATGCTTTAAAACCCAATGGTGACGTCAGATTCACGACTGATAGCACTCTCTGACATCAAGTCATAAGTAGCTGATTACTACCGAATGGATTGCGGTTTAAGTGTGTTGTGTTTAGGGCTTCTCGACATATCGCAATGGGCTTTGTCTTGCAGTTGTATTTGCTGTTGTCTCTATTATGTCACGCAGTAGAACCTTCCTCCCTCATTCCGAGTGTACCGGAGAGACTCAGTTTAGGAATTCTACAGTACTTTTAAAAACCTAATCGTGTTTCCGATAGTTGTATTGCGCGCACGCTTGCTTTGGTACGGGCGGGCATGGCCGGCGCAGGTGTGGGGTCTGCCTCTCCGGGCCGGCGTGGACGGGACTACCCCACAGTCGGCGGACAGCACGCTTTGTGAACGCGTGTTTGTGTGATCGGCAGGATTTTCTTTTCACCAGGTATGTTTAGTGGAAACGTCGTGGCGGAGGAGGGTGTTTGTGTTCTCAAACGTCTGTGGGTACAAGACTTCAGATACATTTAGCACTACGGTCCATTTATGACGGAAATTACATTGCTTGATTTACATAAAGTTTGCGTGTGATACTCAGACGTTGAAAATATGTTTTACTATGAAGATGGATCATCGCAAGGTGGAGGAGAGTGTTTTAAGTGATCTGTTTCACCCGTGGAAACTGTTAAACAATTAATTTGACAGTGTAGTGCAGATGGACTATTTCACTCTATTTTTGATATCGAAATTGCATCATCTTTCTCTTTTTCCTCAGCGTTAGGCAATAAGAAACAATATTCTGAGCGGAGATTAAAACCTTCATCTTCTTGTTTGTAGATGTTGGTTCACACAAACAAACAGAGTGGCCTCTTTAGAGGGACAGAGACACGAAGCGAGTCTGGAATTTGCCTGTCAACAGAATGCAACCACTTCACACTTTGGTGGTGGGCGCGAGATCAAAGGAGGTCGATATTCGATACGTTGTCGGTGGTATTTGGTACCGTGATCTGTAATTAGAACATTGGGCTGTTTTGACCTTTGTGGCGGCGCCCTGACGACAGACACACACACACACACACACACACACACACACACACGCGCGCACGCGCACGCGCGCGCGCGCGCGCGCGCGTGCGCGGGAGATCTCAAACGGTGGCCACTATACTGCACTTCCTTCCATTCATGACCTGTAGACCACTTTTGCAAGGTTTAACTGTCAGTGCAATATGCATGTATGTTTCTCGATCTGTATTAAATAGTTTGCCTCTGAAATTTTTGAAATTTTTCCGTCTACAGAAAGTGGCGGTGGGTTTCGAAACATGTTATGAACTTTTAGATACGTACTTGTTCTGATTTTCCCTTCTGTGCTCAGACACCAGTGTGCTTCGAAAAGTGAGGCAAATAAGAAGTAAGAGCCTTAACGTCCCTGACTCCTGCAGCAAATTTAAACTAAGCCCAATCAGCGTTTGCATGCCCGATCAGAATAAAAAAGCGCCGTAATTGTTTAAATATTTCATACTTCCTTGTCACCACAAACTGTTTAAATAAACAATATTCCATACAATGCAGTCAGTTTTCCAACAAATTCTTTAACCACATAAATAAACTATATTACAAACACTGCCTTATATCCGAAAAATTGTTTAAATAAACAATATCCCACATATTTTCTGAATTGTTTAAACAATATTCCATACACTCTAATCGATTCCCACCAAATTCTTTAAATAAATAAATGAACTATATTCTGTACACCGCCGTAAATAAATTAACAATATTCTACACCTTGTCTAAATTGTTGAAGCAATATTTCATACACTGCAATCGATTTCCCGCCAAATGAGCAATCAACTGGGTATTTTTCCTGCCAATTTCCAGGTGGAGTAGGGGAGAGGGAGGGCTGGGAGGTTTCCCAAGGGGGGGGGGTGTTAATTAGTTTATCGATTTAATTAATTACTCAATCAAATTGATATCAAAAGTGTGCTTGTATTGGCGAGGGCATTTCAAGAGGGATGGGGGAGGTGGAGGTGTTGGGGGAGGAGGAGGGGGAGGGGAAGGGGGAACAATACGTTAAGGACCTGTCAATCAAAAGGAAAGATTATCCCCAGGATGTCATAATCCTCTTAGAAGTACAATAGGTTAAGGACCTATCAATCAAAAGAGAACAAAAGGTTTACCCCTGAATGCATACTTGCCCCTGAATGTAGGCTACCCACACTAACGAACTGTCCTGAAATAAACTTTGTCCCACTATTCCGGTATTGCTAACAATGTTATGGATCAGTTATCGAGCGGATGATAATTGAAATGAAAATCAATGTGACAAATTTTGTCAGGAGACTAGAAGTGTAGGGTTAATTTTAAAGTTTTTACTAAATGCCATGCAGTACATGTTTTGGTTTGTTGTCTATTCGCCTGAATTTTACAACAAAGTAAGGCTAGCTTGAGACGTAATGGGAGTCAGTCTGAAGGGTGTGGAGTAATGGACAAAGCGGAAGCTATGAACGAAAACGGGTCAGCGGATGAGATGGTTCACGTTCCCACGGAACAGGATGATGGACACACTGAGTTGTCACGACCGTAGCAGTGAATATGATAATGTGGGGAATGAAGACGATGGAGCCATCATAAGGCCAATCTTTCCAAGATGAGGTAACTGTGCACAGGAATCGAGTGTCGTGTCACCAATAGGTGGTCCTGAGCGCCAGCAATAACCAAATTTACTGTGCCAGATTTTGGAAGAAATGATAGGAGCAGGAAGAACCAGAAAACGCAAGAATTAGAGAGGAAACACGAGGAGACGGAAAAGAGGCGTCAGGAGGTAGAAAAAAGAGGGCGAATCAACTTGAGAAAATCGATGACCACCTGACAATGACGGGGTAGATTAGTAGCGAGGCTAAGCAGAATTCGTTTGCAGCAAAGAGGGAGGCTGGTTTAGCTAGGGTAGAACCGGCAGTCACCAAAGGAACCGCCGTAGCGGCGAATAACCGTGCTAGGCTAGCGAGGCGAACTGCAACATACCGAACCATTTGCAGGTTAGTTTAGGTAGCGAACGCCCGTGGAGTAAGTTTAGGCTACATTGTTTGTGACAGAAGTGTACATAAAGTAAATGTAGGAACGTGTAGAATAATTTTTGACCAAGTTATTTGTTGTTGTGTAGACTGATAAAGTAAACCAGACAGGCAATGTTATCTTGTGCGACCTAACTGAGTGTGAATGAAATGTATTTGATTTCCTTTTCTTTAACAACAAGCAAGTCTCTGCTGTTGTGGGGGGGGGGGGGGGGGCGCAGTACCTTTCATCCAAGACTCGTGTTGTGAGAGTAGTTACTTGTGGGTGTCGAAACTTGGACGATTTTGTACCATGGATGCGGTTGGGAAGCGGCTCACCTTATTTTTCGTTGGGGTATAGACGCGCCATTGGTTACATTGTACCATTTTTTCTGAGGAGTTTTTCGTTGGAGTATTGGCACGCCACTGATTGCGTTGCACCACTCTTAGATGGAGTTTCACTGGAATATAATGCTAGGGTGGCTACCGAGCCCGCCCATGCCACTGTAGCGGTGGGTACGTCCTCTTGGGAGTAGCGAGTTTCTAGCAATAATGTCATATCGGTGGACGTGTGGACTCGACACGCCAGCACTGAGCAGTCAGTGCAAGGGGCGTAAGCAGCTTCTTCTCGACCAAATCTTGTCTATGAGTAGGTGAAGTCACGACCACACACGTAATAAAAAAGCTAACATAATGCACATGTGGCGCACAATAGAAAGTGAAGGAGAACGTGTGGGGTATGATAGATCAAGAATTCTTGTCTTCCTTCAAAGAATGTCACTCAGTTACAGTGTACAACATGTGGGGGCGGCGGAGGAAAGAGCCAGTGGGGGAAACTCAACGGCCAGCCGGTGTGGCCGTGCGGTTCTAAGCGCGTCAGTTTGGAACCGCGTGACCGCTACGGTCGCAGGTTCGAATCCTGCCTCGGGCATAGATGTGTGTGATGTCCTTAGGTTAGTTAGGTTTAAGTAGTTCTAAGTTCTAGGGGACTGATGACCTCAGTAGTTAAGTCCCATAGTGCTCAGAGCCATTTGAACCATTTTTGAAACTCAACGCCCGGCTGATCACAAGTGCAACAGTCATGGTAGTGGTAACTATATCAGCCGGCTGGGGTGGCCGAGCGGCTCTAGGCGCTACAGTCTGGAAGCGTGAGACCGCCATGGTCGCAGGTTCGAATCCTGCCTCGGGCATGGATGTGTGTGATGTCCTTAGGCTAGTTAGGTTTAAGTAGTTCTAAGTTCTAGGGGACTGCTGACCTCAGATCTTAATTCCCATAGTGCTCAGAGCCATTTGAACCATTTGGTAACTATATCGATCTGCCTAGTATGTAGGTATTTTTCAAAATTTTTCATTATTACTACTTCGAAGTTGCGCATTATGATCACTAAGACCTTTATTATCTAAGGATGATTACTTGTGTTCTTTTTGTGGTATGTACTATACCGTGACTTCACACATGGTTTTCAGACGTGACAGGAGTCATCATCGAGGATGGTATCACCAGCAAGGCATAGCGCTGTAGTTAGTCAAGCCATAGTTAGTATAATGGACAATTAGTCATATGGTGAAATGAAATGAGTCTTTGGCGTCATTGGCCGGGAGGCCCCTTACGGGGCAGGTTTGGCCGCCTTGGTGCAGGTCTTATTACATTCGACGCCACATTCGGCGACCTGCGGGCCGGATGGGGATGAAATGATGATGAAGACAACACAACACCGAATCCCTGAGCGGAGAAAATCCCCGACACAGCCGGGAATCGAACCCGGGCCCGTAGGACGGCAATCCGTCACGCTGACCACTCAGATATCAGGACGGACAGTCATATGGTGGACAAAAGCTGGATTTCAGTGTGCTATTAGAATAATGTATACTGGAAACAGCGTTAATCATGACACAAGCACCTTTTTTCTGTCTTGAGCTTGCATCTGCTTATTGGTTTCATTGAAGTTTTTTTAGGCCATAAGAGAGCTCGATTTTTGTTCCATTACTTTAGGTTAGTTGGGCCCTACAGGACTATGTTGCGCAACGTTAATGTTAGTATGTAAGGTGGCCAAAGTCTTGTAAATAAGTATAGTTTACTGTTAGCAATTTAGTCATAAATTTTTCAGTCATGATAATGGCAACATTACAGATTCAGTTGAACATTAGCGACTAATATTGCCAGAGTAAAGACTGTCTTTTGTTTTGTTTCTGTGTAATGTACCTGTAAAATTGTATTGTGACAATATCGAGGACAATGACTGACAGGGAATCCATCAGCATTGTGCAGATGAAGTGAGGCAAGCTGCACGTCATATGCTGAATCCTAACTCTGGAGTCACCAGGCCCAAGGGGAAAGCTGGGGCACGGTCAGTGTGCTGACAGACATTCCACTGAGTGAACATCGGGGCCCTTCCAGAGTGGCTTAGTGGCACGTGGAAGAACAAGGTAAGAGGGCTGACTGGACGGCAGTGCTATACCTGGGCCCATGTCAGCTGTCAGCAGGCTGCGTGGCACCTGACTCCCCTTCACAGCAAGGGAAAATAGCAGACGCACCTGTTTGGTGACAACAGCGTCGCGCTATGGAATCAGTATCTCCAGTGCGCACCGATGACATGCACTGACAACACTACACTCTCCTCATGCTTCAGTCTCCTATGCAGTTGGCCACACTGCCAGCTTAATGCAGCTCGTGCCAAGGGGTGTGGACAGTTGTATCCTAATTCAATTTCTCCTTTCCTAGAGAGGCTAAAATAGAGCGACAAATGACTCAATCGGTGGACCAGCTTTCAAGTCCTTGTTGCTGTCTAACAAATCAGTGTTATCACCCTGTCCAGGCAACCTGTCTGATTTTCTGTCATTATTCCATATGAAGTGAGATCCACAGAGGGAATGAGGCAGATGCCGTATTTCAGTCACAACTGAAACACCTATGGAGGCTTCCTGTGATGTCAGACAGTCTCCCATAGAGCAGTCTGTCTGTGACGAGCTGCCTTGCCATGATGTAAGCCACCTGATCCGGCTGCTGGTACTTCAGTTGATATGGAAGGATGGCTGGTGCTGACCACTGGTACCTATCCTGGCTGCGTCTTCCGAGGGACATCTGGGTGATGGCCCTTGTCACTATCCGCACCTTCTCCTGAGAGTGTGATCACACCGACGCCAACCCACGTCCCTCAATCACTGTCACGGAAGAAGACGACCCTTGTGAAGTGACTGGAAGGGTAAAGTAAGAGTGTTATGTGTTCTTTATTTTGGTACTACCAATGACAGACCATAGTGCTGCAAAACGTATTCGCCCCCCCCCCCCCACCCGTCCCCCTTGTCAAGACAAGTTATTCATTCCCCAGTCTTGAGACCTTACGAACAGTGTGTTGTAATGTTTGACTGTTGTGGTATTGCTAAGCTTTCAATGTCTTATTTATTTTTTTCCTTGTTTAGTTTCTACATAATACGAGTAGAGGCATTGGACACAAGATAACTTTCTGTGCCTCTCAAGCATCTCAACACTACTTCTTAATTTATTACTTTGTCATGTTTACTTAAATAATTCGTCAAGATAATTCTATTTTTGGTAAATCAGTTAAGAGGGATTCCTTCAATGGGTAGCCTCCTTCGGAGAATTTCATACAACACTCGCTGTCAATAACTTAATTACTGAAAAATGATATTTCTTTCTTGTGTTTCACTCACGGAGTGTAAATTTTTTACATATATTTGCCGCCACTGTGGCAACATGTTTAATACTGTTGGGTATTATGTTGTGATGTTGTCGTTTTGATTTTTTGATTTGTCTCATATAATGCAATACATAATTATCATTGCTTATCACTACATACAAAATGTCAATCTATATAGATGACATACAAACACTGATAATGTTTCATTGTTGAAACAGTGCTGAATATTTGTTGCAAATTTCCTGTCTCAAGTGTTGACTGTCAGCTGAAAGGACCATTATTCACATGCATTCAGTGTACAGTCCTCATTTGGTAAGGGATACTGTATTTGTGTGTGTGTCAACAGAACAACTCTGGAGGTTAAACTATTGTAATCAGGATATTTGCCTTCTTGGAGGTTGCCGAATGTGTTTGTGTTAGGTACACAAAAAGTGGCTTTTCAATTGTTTAAGAATGTCAGTGGAGTTGCAGATACCAATGGTCCTATAATTAATAGTATGTCCTTCTGGCAAGTGCCGAACTTTTGTTTGTGTGGATGACTTGCTCGTTGGTTTGTGTGGTATCCCTGAGCATAAGTCTATGTTGAGTGAGAGGTTGGCAGCATTGTTAACTCTTCCACCTACCTTCATGTCCCTGCTGACTTTCTCTGGTTTGTTTAAGGCGCAATGTAAGTTCCTACTTCTCTGATTTTTTTATGTAAATGACAAAATACCCTAACGCTAAGTGAGCGAGTCACTATAAAACAAAATCTTTTGTGGCCTGTGGGGCTTTGGATGGCGTCAAGCTCTCACAGCTTGTCTGGTTCCATTTACTTATTTATTTGTTTATTTTTTGCCTTGATTCAACTTTTTCTCGTTGAGTTCCCGAGTGGTGATGGTCAGTTAAGGCCATTGGAGTAATGAAATCAGGAATGAGAGCATTGATTTTCTTTAGATAGGAACTGGGTGACAGGGCTGGCACACTTTATTAGGTCAAGGACAGTGTGTGGTGGCACAACTCCCTGAGCGACAAGAACAGAGTCGCACCACATGGAGTGGCCTTAGTGTTCCCCCTTTGTAGTGAGGCAAGCAGCTGTCCAGGACGTGGGCGGCGTAGGGGCCGGCGCCTCACAAATCATTTTAGTGCAATTAGGCCCCGCCGCTCGCCTATCACATGACACCTGACGGTTTCATTGCCTGTGCCGATTTGGAGAATTTTAATGTCTGCACAAAGACCGAAAAACGCCTTGTGACTGGTGGGCCAGTATGTTGTGTGCTGAAACAAAAGAGCACACACCGAATTTGGCAGGACGACCCATGATGGGAGGAAAATTTGTTGTAATGGTTTGGAGGGTAAAGATGTGGCGCAGTCTAAAAGTCTGATTGGCAGCTGTTTCTGTGTCCTCCCACGAGAGGAGATTTTCTTGCAATTTTGCTGCATGGCGGAGACAAGGCGCTACTCGGTGTGAAGCCGAAGTGAAGAGTTGAGAGGATTCACTTCCGGATGGCCAGAGAGGTGGATCGTGTTTTGCTTCTGGGTGGTCAGGCTGAACATTTGAGTTCTTCACTTCTGGTCAGCCTGAGTAGAGGTGATCGTAAGAGTCAGAAGTATTTGTGTCACTGCAGTCTGGACAAAGCCTCTCTATTACCACTTGTTGACAGCAATTGGTGTTGTCTGTCATTTCGCGCTCGCACTATTTCAGTCGGGGCTTTATCAACAGGCACAGACCGCCACTGCGGACAGCTGCGGCATCACCCCTGTACTCCAAGCTGTCGGTATTCAGTCACTATTGCAGGTGGAAATGTATTCACAGCACTGGTGCAATAGGCTGATTAATTTTACCCCTCCCAGCTTACGTTGTCGCCTTTTGAGCGTACACAGCCACAACTTGCATGTGTGATCTGTATCAAGGGCTCTCATTCCCAATTAATATTGTTTGTAATAGTCAGGCGTAATGTGTTATGGGCATACTATCACTCGCTAAGTTTGTAGAGCTCTATAACGTGACAGTTGATATATTTTCGGAATTCTCGCAATAAATCACTTTGTGATACGAAAATATTTGTATTATTTAGTAGTTAAATTTCACTTTTACTATCAGAGCCCTTTGTCAGATATGAGTAATTCGCTATTAAATTAACTAGAATTATGTCGAAGGTGCAACTCTTAATCTGACGACAAACAGGCCCATATCATAAATTCCTCCATAAATTGTCTGTTGTGTGATAGGAATTGTAGTAGTTAAAGGGGTGGGGATCTGGAATATTAGAATAACTAAGACAGATTTCTTTAATGAATTTGGGTGGCATGTCCACCTCTCAACCCAGACCCCTCGCATAATGGTCATGGGACAACAAGGGATTGCTTGCGCTAATGAGAGAGGAGAAAACCTAGTTGTGTTGTGCAATAAATTTCAAGTGATAATAGTGAACACTCTGTTCAAGAATCTCAAGAGGAGATGGTATACTTTCAAAAGGCCAGGAGATACAGGATGATTCCAGTTATATTATATCATGGCCAGGTAGAGATTCTAAAATCAAATGTTGGATTGTAAGACATCTCCAGGAACAGATATAGATTCTGTTGACAATTTAGTAATGGTGAAGAGTAGGCTGAAGTTTAAGAGATTACTCGAAAAGAATCAGTGCGCAAACAAGTGGGTAGAATATGTAAGTGCTACAGAATGAAGAGATACAATTGAAGTTCTATGATGCTATCGATACTGCGATAATGAGTAGCTCAGTAGGCAGTTCTGCCGAAGAGGAATGAACATATCTAAAAATGGCGATCACAGAAGTTGGAAAGAGAAACTTAGGTACAAGGAAGGTAACTGCAAAGGAACCACAAGTAACAATAGATACACTTCAGCTGAGGGATGAATGAAGGAAATATAAAATGACCTGGGAAATTCAGCAATACAGAAATACAAGTAGCTTAGTAATGACGTAAATAGGAAATGCAGGGAAGCTAAGACGAAATGGCTGTATGAAAAATGTTAAAAGATCAAAAGAGAAATGGTTGTCAGAAGAACTGGCTCAGCTTACAGAAAAGTCAAAACAGCCATCGGTGAAATTAAATTCACAGACGGTAACATTTATAGTGCAATCGAAATTCGATTGTTGAATGCAGAGGAGAGAGTGTGTAGGTGAAAAGTGTGCACTGGAGGCCTCTACCAGGGGGAGGACTTGTCTGATGATATGACAGAAGAAGAAACAGAAGTCGACACAGAAGAGATAGGTAATCCAGTATTAGAATTAGAATTTAAAGAGCTTTAGAAGACTTAAGATCAAATAAGACTGAAGGAATAGATAACAATCCATCGAAATTTTTAAAATCGTTGGGGGAAATGGTAACTAAACGAATATTCACTTTGATTTGTACATATATAAGACGGGAGATACACCATCAGACTTACAGAAAAACATCATCCACGCAATTCCAAAGATAGCTGGAAGAACAAGTTCTAGAATTATCGCATAATCAGCTTTACAGCTCATGCATCCAAATTGCTGACAAGAATATTATACAAAAGAATGGAAAAGAAAATTGATGATCTGTCAGATTATAATCAGTTTGGCTTTAGAAAAGGTAAAGGCACCAGAGAGGTGGTTCTGATGTTGAGACTGACAATGGAAGAAAGAGTACAGAAAAACCAAGACATGTTCATAGTATTTGTCGACCTGAAAATAGTGTTTGATAACGCCAAATGGTGCAAGACGTTCGAAATTTTGAGGAAAATAGCGATAAGGTATAGGGAAAGACGGGTAATATAAAATATGTACAAGAACTAAGAGGGAGCAATAAGACTGGACGACCATGAACGAAGTACTCGAATTAGAAAGTATGTGAGACAGCGATGCAATCGCTCCTACTATTCAATCTGTACATCGAAGACATAATGATGGAATAAAAGGAAGTCAAGAGCGGGACTGAAATTCAAGGTAAAAGAACGTGAATGATGATATTCGCTGATGACATTATCATCCTCAGTGAAAGTGAAGGAGAATTATAGAATCTGCTGAATGGAATGAACAATCTAATGATTACAGAATATAAACTGAGAATAAATCGAAGAAAGACAAAGTAATAGAAGTAGCAGAAATGAGAACAGCGACAAAATTAACATCATAATTGGGGATGACGAAGTAGGTGAAGTTAAGGTGTTCTGCTACATCGGCAGTAAAATAACCCATGATGGAAGGAGTAAGTAAAACATAAAAAACAGACTAACACTGGCAAAAGGGGCTTTCCTGGTCCAGAGAAGTCTATTAGCAAAAAAATAGGGCCTAAATCTGAGGAAGAAATTTCTGAAAATGTACATTTTGAGCATAACATTGTACAATAGTGAAACATGGACTGTGGGAAAATCAGAACAGAGGAAAATCGAAGTATTTGAGATGTGGCGCTACACAAGGAAGTAGAAAATTAGATGGACTGATAAGATAAGAACTAAGGAGCTTCCTGCAGAACTGGTGAGGAAAGAAATATACGGAGAATACTGTCAAAAAGAAGGGACATGTTCGCAGTATATGTGTTAAGATATGAGGGAAGGATTTCCGTGGTAACAGTGGGAGCTGCAGAGGGTAAAAACTGTAGGGGAAGACAAAGACTGAAATACATCCAGCAAATAATCGAGGACATAGGTTGCAATTGCTACTCTGAGATGAAAAGATGGTTGTAGTAGAGGAATTCATGGTGGGCCACATAAAACGAGACAGAAAACTAATGAGTTAAAAAAAGGGTGGCTTCATCGTCATTGACGTCTGTGTAGATGAGCTCATTGACATGCCACTAGAAATAAAAATCCAGTGGATTTATATTGGGGGATCTGGTCAGCCAGCGCACATGACTTGCCTAGCCAACCCATCTGCTGTGCAACTGGCAATCTAAAAACATACGAACCATTCTAAGGACATGAGGATGTGCTCTATCATGCAAAAACCACATCTCGAGTCGTTCTTGAAGTGAAATGTCATTCAGAAACTCTGCCATGAATACCATAACAGCTGAAGATAATGAGCACCTGTCAGCCATGCAGGGAGCACTAATAGACCCAGCAGCAGATCTTCAACAACGCTGCCCACATATTTAAAGCAAACCTGGCATGAAATTTGCTCTGTCGAATTGTGTGAGGGTTTTCATGTTCTCAGGTATGCAAATTATGGATATTCACGCGATCCTCGCAAGTGAACATGGATTCATCTGTCACTATTACTTTCAAATGAAATTCTGCGTTGTTCCCACACTGTTGCAAGAGTTTGGTACAGAATGTAGCTCTTTGTGGGTAGTTCGCTTCGTGAAATTGCTGAACTCTCTGGTGATGATTAGGATGCAGTACCTCTTCACTCAACGTGCAATGAACAGTCATGTAAGATGTTTCCGCCTGATGTGTCAAGCTCCTTGTATTTCTGTATAGCCGGCCGGTGTGGCCGTGCGGTTCTTGGCGCTTCAGTCTGGAGCCGCGTGACCGTTACGGTCACAGGATCGAATCCTGCCTCGGGCATGGATGTGTGTGATGTCCTTAGGTTAGTTAGGTTTAAGTAGTTCCAAGTTCTATGGGACTGATGACCACAGATGTTAAGTCCCATAGTGCTCAGAGGCATTTCAACCATTTGAACTCCTGTATATCATAAATAAGGTGCATATCAACTAATTCTGAAAAGATGTATGTCTCCATTATGCCAGAGCTGTGTTTGCATGCTTTCTGCAAAGGTAATAGCCTTCGACTACATGGGCAGGGGGCTGTTATTGAGATGTGGATGTGAGATATAGCCATGCGGAAACTGCATATAAAACTATCTGCATTTATACCCATTACACCACTCACACACACACACACACACACACACACACACACACACACACACACGTGTGTGTGTGTGTGTGTGTGTGTGTGTGTGTGTGTGTGTGTGTGTGTGTGTGTGTGTGTGTGTGTGTGTTTGTGTGCGTGTGTATATATGGCTGGCTACAGCTGAAGGTTCTACTGAGAGGTGGGCACCCACAGCGATGACTGAGAGATTCAATTGGGCCAAAGTCCAATCCAAGTGATCATGTCATGCAGTTGCTAGTACCCTTTAAATAAGCATGTTTACATATGACCTCTACTGGAACATAATCAATACATTTTCCCAGGTTGTGAGGTTTGAAATCACTCATGGCAGGGCTGAGAATTCTGTAAATACACCTCTACCAAGGATGATTAATACAGAGTAAGAGTCTCCCCAATATGTTTGAGTTCTGAGAGGATAGTGTACAAAATGGAGGCTTATAGATAGCCTTATTGCAATATATGAGAACTCGAACATTTACTAGCATGGTTAAAAAACACCTTGAGAGTGTTGGGCTAAGCATGCTCAAGCAATGGCTTCAGCCCACAGGTAACATCTAGATACTTCTGTGTCATCTTATTGCTAAATGTACCTTAGTTAAATAAACATTAATATGGTCCTTGCAAACTCAAATGCTTCTATTACTTTTTATTTGGGTACAAGGAAACGTATAGCTTTAGGATCCAAAGATAGGCTGCAGTTCTTGAAGGACTGAGTAATATCAAACCGGATATAGTAGTATGATTGGAAGTGCAGTGAAAGACGAAAATCAAAGTGTAATTAAAATCATGACAAACTTTTTATTACAGAGAAACATAGTAGGAACTAAATGCAGATATAATCCTTTTATAATCAAGAAAATAAAAATAATACCATGGATATTATATAAGTGGAAGCTAGACTTTAAAATATTGTTGTGCATTGTTGAGTGGTACTTAAGTAAATAAATTAGTGAAATCAAAGTGAAGTATAAATTAGAATATAAATGAAAAAAAAAAAGGTTCAAATGGCTCTTAGCACTATGGGACTTAACTACTGTGGTCATCAGCCCCCTAGAACTTAGAACTACTTAAACCTAACTAACCTAAGGACATCACACACATCCACGCCCGAGGCAGGATTCGAACCTGCGACCGTAGCGGTCACACGGTTCCAGACTGTAGCGCCTATAACCGCACGGCCACTCCGGCCGGCAGAATATAAATGAAAAACTTGGTTTAGTTTAGAGAGTTACATACTGGCAAACAGCGGGCAGAACAGCAGAACAGATGAGACAATGACCGTGAAGTCAGCAAGTTCCACATAAGCGGGCGCTGTCGATTCAGCCGTCAGGGCATCGCCCGACTGGCTCACATGTTTCTCAGTTGTCGCATGTGAGCAAAGGCCCTTGCCTACATTCCAAGAGCCAATGACCGACGTTAAGAAGATTCTTCGAGAAGCTTCTCAACGTGACAGAAGAGGCAATGACCGTGAAGTCGTTCACCTCCAGTAAACTGAAGTGAATAGATACCCGAGACGCAGTGGGCCCGAGAGACGAGAGACGAAGAAGACGAAGAAGTGAAGAAGCGTAGCAGTAATTTTCAGTCAGTTTCGGTGCTGAAGACCGCCATGCAAGAAGAGACTACATCATGCACAGACGCACCAAGTCCGCCGCTGTAATGGAATAGCAAGCAGCAGCCTCGGCGCCAGAAGACAGAAGTTTAAAGGTATTTGAAGTCTGATTTTTACGTACCCGGGTGACTCGTGAGGACGGGAAGGAGATGCCCTCACATCAGCAGTCACCTGTGAATTGGGATGAAGACCTGACAGCCAAAGACTGGCAAGCAGGAGTCCGTTGTTCGAGTCCGGGACCCTGGCCTTCCCCCGCTCTGCCGCTCCGCTGGCCGACGCACAACACACGCGGCCGCTTAGAGAAGAGAAACACTGGGACGCCACATCCAAGGTATCACCATCCGATGCACGACTTCGCTCGCAATAATTAAACGGGCCACCTCGCGCTGCGCGTCTCCAGTCAGCTGGGCGAGACGGCGACACGAGATACACACTGCTACGCGTAATCAGACGCCGCCGCCGCCGCTGCCACAGCAGAAGGCTTCGTAAACGACACAGCTGCTGCTCTCCGAGCCAGAACATCCGGTAAGAAACAATTGTACAAAACTTTCAATTAAAGTTCTCTGATGTAAAAATGCTGTTTCATTCTACTTCATACCCGTGCCAAGGAAGAACCCACCTTGCCCACATGTTGTTAAGAGAGAAAAGTTAATTGATTTAGTATTTTCACCCTGACATAATGCCTTAGAATCAAATGCCCTTTGCAGTAATGCTCATCCTGACAATTGACTAGCATCAAAAGAGAGAACCCAGTTACATTTAGTAACAGAACTGTTACATTTGGTGTCAGAGAAAAAACCCTTGGCTCAATATGAGGTGTGAATGACAGTCACTAAAGGTCCACAGCTAGTATCGTTTAATGTGTGAAAGGATAGGGGTTCGTATAGCAGTCATAATATTTTCTTTATTTAGAAGTGTATTCTCTCTCATAACTTTAAGAGTTTGTCGAAAATATTTAAACATCTTTTTCATTCAGTGTAGTAAGATTGTGTAACTAATAGAGTGTAAAATGATGACATGAAATCGTACAAAGTCAGAGTCAGCACCACAAGCGGTTTCTACTGACGAAGCTATTCAGAGCTTAGTTAATCAAATAGCACAGCTTAAAAGTGATAATAATGCATTATTTAAACAATTGAGTGAGGTTAGGCAAACCAGTTCAATCCCTCCCACCCTAGATTCCTCAGCAGCAGCCTTAGTAACTCCTTTTTCAGGTAAACCTGGCAAAGACATAACAGCCTTTTTTGATGATTTAGTAGCAGCTGCAAAGTTAGGATCATGGTCAGATGAACAACTCTTACAAATGGCAAAGTTAAGATTGCTAGGAGAGGCTAAAGCACACGTATTATACCATGAAGAATTACGGAATCCTCCAACATTTGAGGAATTGAAGAAAGGATTTGCTTAAACGTTTTCAAAAACAAAACAGCTGTAGATTTTATAGGGAAAAATTAAACACTATCACTCAGAGGCAAAACGAGTCGTTAGAAAGCTTTGTAGATAGGATCAGAAAAGTTAATATTAACACCTATCAGTTGACAACTAGTGATGAAGTAAATAAGGTTATAATATTAACACCTATCAGTTGACAACTAGTGATGAAGTAAATAAGGTTATTTTACAAGAGGCAGAAAATAGAGCTCTGGATACATTTTTACGTGGGTTACCTCCTGAAACGTCCCGTCGTGTCAGGGCAGAGTTTCCTAAAAATTTAACGGAAGCTGTATCTGTGGCGACGGCTTTTGAAGAAATTCACATTGCCACCAGATACAAGGAGAAGCGAAATGTATTTTCAGCAGGAGTACGATGTTTTAGGTGCGATCGACAGGGACATATAGCAAAAAACTGCAGACAACCTCAATGCACTAATTGTCGAAGAATAGGTCACACATTCAAGGAATGCAGGTCTAAGAAAGTTTTTGGAAATAGAAATCAGTTAAACTCAAACGGGAATGTCGGAGCCGCCGCCAGGCGTTCCCAATAAAATTTCATGCCATTAAGGCGAATGTGAAGGCGGAATGCTGGTTATCTGCTACCATACAGGATAAAGAGGCAAGGATACTGGTGGATACAGGCGCAAACATATCAATAGTAAGTAACGCATACATTGGAGAAAAGAAATATGACCCTCCAAGGTATAGATTGAGTGGAATAGGAGGAGGTACAGTGAAGTCATTAGGATGTACATCACTGATTTTCTACATTCACGGTGTACAATTTCAAGAAGATGTAGAAGTGGTAACAAAGGTAACTGTCGGGTACGACGCGATCCTAGGGTTGGATTTCCTGAATAAACATCACGCTAAAATCGACCTCAGACAGCAAACTGTAGAACTTAGCGGAATAGTGTTTCAGCAAGGTGACACCGCTGCAAAGGGCCCACTGCCGCAAGATTTCCCTAACCGGAAGGCGAAATCAACTACACTGCGTGCAACGTCCTTGAAGGTTGATTCGCGGGATCAGATACCATCTGGCTCAGGAAAACTTTTCTGGATGACCGTTGACCCCGAGGTACCTACAGGTACAGTACGTCTAATGGAGCCACTAAAGGAAAATGAGGAATTAGATGTATCACATTGTTTTGTACGTAGGAGTGTTGTACGGGTTCAAGACGTTCAGGGAGAAAGAAAAGTACTGGTACATATTGACAACATTGGAGTGGAGGACAAAGAATTACATAAGGGAATATTAGTAGCTACAGTCAGTACTTTTGAAGAAGAAGATTTCATTTGGTCAGATATTGATAATGGTCAGAAACCAGACGCCTATAAAACCGCATTACGCCAGAAGATTGAGCATTTGAAAGGAAATGACAGAGACACGATAGAAGCAGTTTTAGTTGAGTTCCAAGGTTTATTTAATGCAGCAGGTCCACTGCCAGCAACAGATATCACACAGCATAGGATCCCAACAGGAAATAGCCCCCCAGTTTATAGGAAGCCTTATAGAGTTCCGCATCACTTGCAGCCAGTACTGGATGAATTTTTAGTACAGCATCTAAAAGATGGGATTATAGAATATTCTGATTCGCCTTATAATTCAAATATTGTAATTATTCCAAAGAAGTCTCCCGACGGTACGAAAAGATATAGATTCTGTTGTGACTACAGATACCTTAACAAACAAACTATCTCAGATGTTTATCCTCTTCCAAACATTACAGATATCATTGACAGTTTGGGTAACAGTAAATACTTTTCAACAATCGATTTATGTAGCGGATATCATCAATTAGAAGTTGCACCTGAAGATAGGCATAAAACAGCATTTTCTACCCCTGGAGGCCACTGGCAATTTAAAAGAATGCCTTTCGGTTTGAAAAATGCACCAGCAACTTTTCAAAGACTACTCGAAGGAGTATTGCGAGGACTCAAAACTCAGCAATGTTGTGTATATCTAGACGATATTATTGTATTCTCCAAAGACATTAATGAACATGCTGTGCGTTTGCGTAATGTTTTTCAGAGACTTAGAAAAGCTAAATTAACATTAAATATGGGAAAATGTAGTTTTGCATTGACAGAGGTTACATACCTAGGGCATGTCATTAGTGAAAAAGGAATTAAAACAGATCCTCGATTAATTTCGGCAGTTAAGGACTTCCCAACACCACAACGCGTTAAGGAAGTACATAGTTTCATTGGCCTCGCATCGTATTACCGAAAATATGTTCAAAATTTTGCTGAAATTGCCCGACCCTTAACCCAATTATTGAAAAAGGGTGCAAAATTTCATTGGTCTGAAGATTGTGAATCAGCATTTCAAACCCTTAAAGATAAGTTAACACACAGTCCAGTATTAGCCTACCCAGATTATAATAAAGAATTTATTTTATCCTGTGACGCAAGTGGTCATTTAGTAGGAGTTGTTTAGAGTCAGAATATTAATGGCGCGGAACACCCCATAGCCTACGCTTCGAGACAACTAACAACGGCAGAAAGAAATTATTCCACAATGGAGAAAGATTTGTTAAGTGTTATTTATGGCATCAAATACTTTAAATGCTACTTGTATGGTAGGAAATTCAAGGTTATTACGGACCACGCAGCTTTAAAATGGTTGCTTGGGTTAAAGGATCCATCTAGTCGTCTAACCCGTTGGACCCTATGTCTTTCCGAAATGGATTTCTAAGTTATCCATAAACCAGGCAAAAAAACACACGAATGCAGATTGCCTAAGTCGGAAAATAGCACTTTTGGAAGCAACTGGCCGAAATACTGAGGACTGGAGAAAGGCACAAGATGAGGATACAGAATGCAAAAAAATACGCAACTCAAAAACAATTTTGCTTTGAAGATGGTGTATTATGCCGTAAAACAAAACTTGGACCGCGAATTGTTGTTCCCCAACACCTTAGACAAGAAATAATGGCAGAGGCCCACGATCATATCCTTGCAGGACACGATGGACAGCGGACAACCGAAAGACGCGTAGCAGAGCGATTTTGGCGGCAAACCAGAAAGCAGGATGTGGCGCAGTACGTTCGCAATTGCATTGCGTGCGCACAACGAGCTGAACTTTCTCGTTTAAAAATACCCTTACAGAGGCTCCCCGAGGCTTCATGTCCATTTCAAATCTGTGGACTGGATCTCTACGGGCCATATCATAAAACACCTGCTGGTAATAAGTATGTTCTTACAATTATAGATCACTTTTCACGCTACCTAGCTATGGTGAGTCTCCCGGATCAGCAAGCAAATACAGTTGCCCAAGCTTTAGTTACCAACTGGATACTTAAATTTGGCGTACCTGAAGCTATTATCACAGATCAGGGATCTAATTTTATGTCTGAATTAATGAAACAGCTATGCCACTTACTAAAAATACGTAAATTACGCACAACTCCGTTACACCCTCAGTGCAACGGACGCACAGAAAGAGTTCATCGGACAATTGGCAAGATGCTTAGGTATTATTTTAACGAACAACATTCTAATTGGGATACGCATTTACCAATAATCGTGTCGGTATACAACGTCAAAACGCATGAAGCAACTGGCATGTCATTTTATGAAGTGGTCTATGGGAGAAAAATGCCGTCCCCTTTTGATGTAATCAGGCAGAAAAACGGAAAAATCGGAGAAACGGTAAGAGATTTCAGTCGAATGATGAAGGATGTATGGAAAAAGGTTCAAAAATCTAATACAAAGGCTTTGGAACGACAGGAAAGATTAGGTAATGTCCAAGCTAATTATCCAAATTACAAAATCGGTCAGTGGGTGATGCTGTCAGCCCTATACATTGCGAAAGGAAAAACGAGGAAATTTGTAATAAACTTCAGAGGTCCTTATCAAATTATTGAGATCACGTCACCAGTCAACGTTAAACTGCAACTGCCCACCCGAACTACCATTGTCCATGCAAGTCGTTTAAAACCTTTTAAGGGCGCTCCAGATGTAATTTTCCGAGGGGTGGAGGTAGTACCCGAAAAGGAAAAAGAGTGGCCACGCCAGCACAACATACAGACATGGCACCATACAACCTTTGACCAAGGGTGCGAATGTCCTAGTGGAATCTTAGTAGATTGTGGATAGTATCCAAATGTAAATAATTAATAAATGATAGTGGTTTATATTAAAAAAAAGTTGAATGTAGAAACATGTAGATCTTGTAGTTAACAATCTTGTAGCTAGATCTTGTAGCAACAATCACTGGTAAAACTAATGTTAATTCATCCTTCCCTGTAATTAATTGGCCAGAAAACGCCATGCAAGCATTTCCTACACAAAACCTATCCTACCACAATGATTCCCTTGACAGTTCCCTTCTGAAGTCATTAGATACATTCATAAACTCACAGCAAGGCAAAATTGATGCCAATGTTATGATGCAACATGTCTTAAAATTAAAAAGTAAACACAAAACTAAAATTATAATGCTAGGAACGGGTATATCTGTAACCTTTGTGTTGGTGTTTCTGCTTTGTACAGTTTTGTTTTATTTAAGACGAACAAATAAGCCGAATAATCATATACCACATCATCAAATCACTGTTAACTGGATACCACACTCTTAACTGGTGTGCTTCAGTGGTTACTTTTGAGCAGTAGTGTATTAATTTTGTTTATTGTACTTCAGTCTTTGCTAAACAGTCTCATGTTACAGTAAATAATACTGTAGAATAGATATTCTTGCATTAATATAGTGTAGATTAAACAGGTGTTACTATGTAATTTTCTAAGTGAAAAACCTATTTTTAATTATTCATTGTCATCAAGATTTGTTACACTTATTATAACCATTTATGTGAGAACTATGTGATTCATGAGCGTCATACTTAATGTGAAAGGTGTGTAATCTTCTAAGTCGAGAGTTTTCATTGCTTGTGATAGTGCTTTTGCCATGTGAAGAGTGGAGGAAAGTTAAGTGGTAAAGTAAATTCGAGGGCGAATTTCTCCGAAGGGTGGAGGAATGTTGAGTGGTACTTAAGCAAATAAATTAGTGAAATCAAACTGAAGTAGAAATTAGAAAATGGTTTAGTTTAGAGAGTTACATACTGGCAAACAGCGGGCAGAACAGCAGAACAGAAGAGACAATGACCGTGAAGTCAGCAAGTTCCACATGAGCGGGCGCTGTTGATTCAGCTGTCAGGGCATCGCCCGACCGGCTCACGTGTTTCTCAGTTGTCGCATGTGAGCATAGGCCCTCGCCTACATTCCAAGAGCCAATGACCGATGATAAGAAGATTCTTCGAGAAGCTTCTCAACGTGACAGAAGAGGCAATGACCGTGAAGTCGTTCACCTCCAGTAAACTGAAGTGAATAAATACGCGAGACGCAGTGGGCCCGAGAGACGAGAGACAAAGAAGACGAAGAAGTGAAGAAGCGTAGCAGTAATTTTCAGTCAGTTTCGGTGCTGAAGACCGCCATGCAAGAAGAGACTACATCATGCACAGACGCACCAAGTCTGCCGCTGTAATGGAATAGCAAGCAGCAGCCTCGGCGCCAGAAGACAGAAGTTTAAAGGTATTTGAAGTCTGATTTTTACGTACCCGGGTGACTCGTGAGGACGGGAAGGAGATGCCCTCACATCAGCAGTCACCTGTGAACTGGGATGAAGATCTGACAGCCGAAGACTGGCAAGCAGGAGTCCGTTGTTCGAGTCCGGGACCCTGGCCTTCCCCCGCTCTGCCGCTCCGCTGGCTGACGCACAACACACGTGGCCGCTTAGAGAAGAGAAACACTGGGACGCCACATCCAAGGTATCACCATCCGATGCACGACTTCGCTCGCAATAATTAAACGGGCCACCTCGCGCTGCGCGTCTCCAGTCAGCTGGGCGAGACGGCGACACGAGATACACACCGCTACGCGTAATCAGACGCCGCCGCCGCCGCCGCCGCCGCCGCTGCCACAGCAGAAGGCTTCGTAAACGACACAGCTGCTGCTCTCCGAGCCAGAACATCCAGTAAGAAACAGTTGTACAAAACTTTCAATAAAAGTTCTCTGATGTAAAAATGCTGTTTCATTCTACCTCATACCCGAGCCAAGGAAGAACCCACCCTGCCCACATGTTGTTAAGAGAGAAAAGTTAATTGATTTAATATTTTCACCCTGACATAATGCCTTAGAATCAAATGCCCTTTGCAGTAATGCTCATCCTGACAATTGACTAGCATCAAAAGAGAGAACCCAGTTACATTTAGCAACAGAACTGTTACAGCAGTAAATTCCAAGCACCAAACTTCCTGACAGATTAAAATTATGTGCAGACTGCAACTCATTTCTGGAATCGTTTGCATTTTACAGGAAAATACTCTACTCGCTGAACTATCCAGCACAAACTCATGACCCATCCTCACAGCTCTCCATCTGTCAGTACCTCTTTCCTACTTTACAAATTTCACAGCTCTTCTTCATATCATGTAAGACTAGGCTCCTGGAAGAAAGAATATTGTGGAGATATAGCCTCAGGTAGCTTTAACCTGCCAGTAAGTTTCAAATCAGTACATGCTCCACTGCAGGGAGGAATTTTATTCTGGAATTCAAAGTAAATACCTTCCAACGAATTTGTTGAAAGTTATTTTTGAATTTTTTTATGTCAACCCCACCTGCATTCCATACACAGGTAATATCTAAATAACTAAATCCTCATTGCTTAGTAAACTGTTTTTATATTCTTATTCATCCATTACTAGGTGACACACTAAATATAATGTTCTGTGTATTATTCTTATGACAGTCCAAGAAAATATAAGCACATAGAGGTGACTTAATTTGAAAACACTCCTAACTATACAAATGTAAAGTAGAAGACAATTATGAAACAAATATACAATATATCCATACCTGCTGCATTACACATATTGCGCCATTACATGTGAGGGTGGAGTCAAAATCATTAGACATTTCGGCTTCATCAAAAAAATAAAATTATTGTATATAAATAACACCATTGAAGTGTACATATTACACATGAAGAGAGACTTATATTGCCAGACAGTGGCAAGAAATGTGTCTGCATCCAAGTGTTCTAGATGTTGCCAGCGTATGTCAGTTTACATGATTTCAAAAAGTGATTTCCTTACAATCAAGTATATAAAAATTTAGTTCACATTTTATAAGAGAAAATGTATAATATGAAACAGAAATCATTTTACTTATATCTCACGTAATAAATTTCATGGGAAAGGAGGCTTTATTAAAACAAACACCTATGTTAGATTATTGAAACAATTTAATTACAGCAATAATTACAGTTCACATTATCAAATATGGAAAATACACTTACACAACATGCCCACCAAGTGGGAGTTCCCAATAAACGACAGGCACAACAGTAAAATGGAATGAAAATGTCATTGGATGCCACACTGCCACAACTACCATAATTACAAAGTATCAATATGTTAAAATAGGCATTGTAAAATTATACAGTCTGGAAACATATAATAACATACATCCCACATCAGGAATACCAAACCACAGAACAATTTAGCTGTTCATGACATTTCAAAAGTTAGGCTCATAAATGAAACAAATTTTTCCATTTATAAAATGTGAACTAAGTTTCTACATAGTTGAATATCAGGAATGAACTTCTTTGGAATCATGTAAACTAATGTGCAGTGGCGACATTTTGTGGGTGTCGATGGAGGCTCATTTACTGCCATTGTACAGTAGTATAATTGGCTTTCTCTTTGTGTGCAGTACATATGCTTCGACAGTGCTCTTTATATACCATTAATTTATTTTTTTGATACAGCCAAAATGGCTAACGATTTTGATTGCACCATCATGTGTAAAATGTGTAATGCTACATGTTTTTCCTCAGGTATGGATATGTAATACAGTTATTTTGTAATTGCTTTCTGTTTTAAATTTATATAGTTAGGAGTGCTTTGTAAATTATGCCACTTTATTGCATATATTTTCTAGGACTGAAGATAGTCATATTGTATGTTGTGTACATTACAACCATTGAGCTATCTTCATGATTCCCAATTTGGCGTCTTTTTGAAATAGTTAAAGGTGTCTTGTCAAACTCTTTTAAATTTATTACTGAGAAATACATATATTCAAAAGTGTGTATCATAATCTCCTCTTGAGCAAAGTTCATTTATTGATAGTATCATCATTTATTTGCCATAAATATGTTTTCCTTGATTAATACTGTGTTGTGTTGACCACTACAGTTGCTTTTTTTAAGGTCAATTCAATTTCTTTCTGCTAAGTAGTTAAAAGTTCTTTTTGGCAAAACTGATTGAATTTACTGCTGATATGTACATATATTCGTAATTGTGTATTGCAATCGCCTCTTGAGTTATAGCTAAAGTGTATCTTCTGATAATGTATTTGATTTCTTTAAGATAAAAATTTTTTAGTTCATTCTATAAATATTACTCTGTACTATAGCTGTAGAGTTTTATGTAAGGCACTCAATTTATTTTTTGCGACAAATAAATTGCTTCTTGTCACTAATTTTTCAAATTACTCCAGAAAAATACATAAATTCATGGCCGTGTATCACACGCTCTCTTGAGCTCTATAGCTAAGGAGTATTTTCTGCTACTAGCTCTGATAAATGCATTTTTTTTTAATTTGTACTATATTTGTTACGTACATTACAACTATACAGATCGTTTCTACAGTATTCAATTCAGTTTATTCCTGAAAAATAGTTAATGTGCTTCTTGTGAAACTCTTTTCGATTTACCACTGAAAAGTGCATTTATTCAAAACTGTATAGTGCAATTTTTTCTTGAGCTACAGAAGACATTTTCTGATAATAGGTGTCATTTATTTACAAAAAAACTTTTTCTGGTCCTACTGTCTGTTGTGGGTTATGATGCTGAATTCATTTTCTTTATAAGAAGTTTTTCTGTCATTTATATGTTACTGATCGAAACAGTAGCACTTTGAAGTATTTTTTTGTTATGTAGTAAGTCTCCACAGCCTTATGTTTTAAAAAAATCGTCATTGATGTGAGATTGTAGGCACTGTGTTGTCAACAACATTTGTTGCATGTTTATGACATCATATGACATCACTGGTCAAAGACAATGGCTGATATAGCCAATTCCTCTTTATCATATATAATTAGTTTGAAAAAAATGTTACATTTCATGAAGCCATGTCATCACATAAAACTAATTGGCAACTACAAAGAAATGATCTTATGACCTACTACAACAGTTCCAATCAGATGACACAATTGCTCTTTCTAATTTTGAATGACTGCAGAAGCTTGAGCACTTACTACATATGGTATCGTTCACTTGTTCATTTACCCAGAGATCTGAAATCTGAAATCTTGAATGTCATCTCTTGCTTGCTGACTTGATTTTGAAACATTTTTGCTTGATGATCACAACTGATATGATTGTGTATGTCAAACTTCTGTGTGTTTTCGCCTTCAAACCGTATTTTTTCTATGACACTAAGTTTATAGTTACTTTCCACAAAATCATCACCTCACCACTTCGATTCTATAATAATGTGCTCCTTAACACCAGGACACACTGGCTGTCACATCACCTCATATCCTGTCAAAAAATGCTGCATTGCAATTCAAATGGCATCCACACTGGCCATCCTGTCCCATCACGTTACATCACAGCACTGTCAAGGTTTCTCAGGAAGAAAGTTTTGCCAGTGGACATCATCATATGATCCCTGAGCTCATGTTCTCCTTTTGGTTTGTCATTTGTTATAAATTGCTTCATTTCATTATAAATTGTTGGCAGACCTGTTGCAAACTGCACATGATAGTATACTGAGTTTGTAAAGATAAATAGTTAATTCTGTAATAGCTGTCAATTAAGTTAATATTACACTCAAAGGAAGTTAATTAGGACCTGTTTCATATTATCTATTCAAGTTTTCACTCGTTCCATAGTATTTTTAAACAAAAATTATTATTCTGGGTTTCACTCGTTCCAAAGTATTTTTTAAACAAAAAAAGTGACCTAAGGGCTGGTTTTGAGTACTTCAGACATAGGTTTACACACAAATTTAAGAGGTTTGAATAAGTATTAAGTCAATAATCTAGGTTGTTTTTGTTTCACATATATTTAGTAGTGGCATATCTGCTTGGGGAATTAAAAGTTTTTAATTCTAAATATTATTTATTTTCAAAATGCGTGAAGTCTATGTCATGCATATACGAACTGAGGCCTAATATTTTGGGGTAGACAGATTTTGAGTTTTAACGTTATTTTAAGTGCATAACGTTACTATATTAATAGTATATACATATATTAGTGTCCCACATAACTTAGTTAACCTTGTGATCTGTAGTTAACAGAAAATTACTCTTATTGTCTAGACAAATTTTGTAAAAATATTGTAATCAACCATGAGTGAGAAGTGTTTGAGCTGCCATAGGAAAATTAGTTCTGTGGTTCTACGCTGCTTTGTGACAGATGGTTACATGGGGGAGGGGGGGGGGGGAATGAAGTGGCATGGGAATTGGGAAATTAAATGGGTCGCTTTCATGGTATGTTCATGGGATAGGAAAATAGCTGAACAGAAAGGGAAGATTAGAGCCCTTAGGGATGATCTGGATAATACTAGGGAGTAACTGCTGAGGTTAGGAGGGGAGAAGTGTAAACACAGGTGGGAATTGGTAGCAAGGAACAGGGAGCACAGAAAGAGAACAATATCTGAGAGTTTCATCATTGGCACAAACAAAAGATTTGCCTTACTACCTCTGTTAACTAAGGAAGAGGCGCAAGTAGATGTAAGTGCAGTCAATACTCAACATACTTTCATCAGGAAACCAAGTGTTTCAAAAAAGTGAGAAAGTAGGAGGAATGTTCTGTTGCTAGGTAGCAGCCATGGAAGAGGTGTGGGTCAGATCTTGCAGCAAAAATTAGGTGGCAGGTACTAGGTGACAAGTTTTTTCAAGCCCAGTGTATGTCTTCGCCAAGTGATAGAGGATGTAGGGTCATTGTGCAAGGGTTTCACAAAGCAGGTTCATATTGTGATAATGACCAGAGCAGGAACCAGTATTGGTGGGGATCAGAGCTACAATATTGAGTGTGAACTGGTAAAAATATCATCGGCACGAACCATACAAATGTTGGCTTGGTTCCAGCTTTCATGTGGTATGGTCAGCCCCAACTCAACGGCTCTGTCAGGAGGGTCAATATGGAACTAGATCAGCTGCTTCAGGCAGCTACTTTTCAGGTATAGGTTTGGTTCCTATTTATGCTGTTGGTAGACGGGACTTCGCAAGGCATGGCCTGCCTCTCAGATTAGAGATTAGATTAGATTAGTTTTTCGTTCCATAGATCCATGCTGAGGAGATCTTCGTGGATGTAGAACATGTCAATTTTTTTTAAAAAAAGCTATAATAACAATACTAATAGTATGAATATATACAATATATCATTTGTTTCTATTAAAAAATTCGTCAATGGAGTAGAAGGAGTTGGTCACTAGTAAGTCTTTCAGGCTCCTTTTAAACTGATCTTTATTTGTAACAAAATTTTTTATGTTTGCTGGCAAATTATTGAAGATGAGTGTTCCTGAGTAGTGGACCCCTTTTTGAACTAAAGTAAGTGCTTTTAAGTCCTTGTGCAGGTCATTTTTGTTCATGGTATTGTATGTATGAAGTGAGCTGTTTGTTGGAAAAAGAGATATATTATTTAGGAGGAATTTCATTAAGGATTAAATATACTGAGAGGCAGGAGTTAGTATACCTTGTTCTTTGAAGAGGTTTCTACAGGATGTCCGTGAATTTACTCCACAAATAATACGTTTTACACGCTTTTGGACTCTGAAAACATTTGTTTGACTTGAAGAGTTACCCCAAAATATTATACCATATGACATTATGGAATGAAAGCAGGCAAAGTATGCAAGCTTTTTCATTTTTATGTCGCCTATGTCTGCTAACACTCGAATTGCAAGTACAGATTTGTTAAGGCGTTTCTGCAGCTCTGTGGTGTGCTCCTCCCAATTGAATTTATTATCAAGTTATAATCCCAGGAATTTAAGACTGTCAACCTCTTCTATCTGCTCTTCGTCATACTTTATGCATATGCTGGGTGGAAACCTCTTACAGGTTCTGAATTTCATATGTTGTTGTTGTTGTTGTTGTGGTCTTCAGTCCTGAGACTGGTTTGATGCAGCTCCCCATGATACTCTATCCTGTGCAAGCTTCTTCATCTCCCAATACCTACTGCAGCCTACATCCTTCTGAATCTGCTTAGTGTATTCATCTCTTGGTCTCCCTCTACTATTTTTACCCTCCACGCTGCCCTCCAATGCTAAATTTGTGATCCCCTGATGCCTCAGAACATGTCCTACCAACCAGCCCCTTCCTCTTGTCAAGTTGCGCCACAAACTCCTCTTCTCCCCAGTTCTATTCAATACCTCCTCATTAGTTATGTGATCTACCCATCTAATCTTCAGCATTCTTCTGTAGCACCACATTTCGAAAGCTTCTATTCTCTTCTTGTCCAAACTATTTATCATCCATGTTTCACTTCCATACATGGCTACACTCCAAACAAATAATTTCAGAAACGACTTCCTAACACTTAAATCTATACTTGATGTTAACAAATTTCTCTTCTTCAGAAACGCTTTCCTTGCCATTGCCAGTCTACATTTTATATCCTCTCTACTTCGACCATCATCAGTTATTTTGCTCCCCAAATAGCAAAACTCCTTTACTACTTTAAGTGTCTCATTTCCTAATCTAATTCCTTCAGCATCACCCAACTTAATTCGACTACATTCCATTATCCTCGTTTTGCTTTCGATGATGTTCATCTTATACCCACCTTTCAAGACACTGTCCATTACGTTCAACTGCTCTTCCAAGTCCTTTGTTGTCTCTGACAGGACTACAACGTCATCGGCGAACCTCAAAGTTTTTATTTCTTCTCGATGGATTTTAATACCTACTCTGAACTTTTCTTTTGTTTCGTTTATTGCTTGCTCAACATACAGATTGAATAACATTGGAGATCGGCTACAACCCTGTTCCACTCCCTTCCCAACCACTGCTTCCCTTTCATACCCCCTCGACTCTTATAACTGCCATTTGCTTTCTGTACAAATTGTAAATAGCCCTTTGCTCCCTGTATTTTACCCCTGCCACCTTCAGAATTTGAAAGAGAGTATTCCAATCAACATTGTCAAAACCTTTCTCTAAGTCTACAAATGCTAGAAACGTAGGTTTGCCTTTCCTTAATCTTTCTTCTAAGATACGTCATAGGGTCAGTATTGCCTCATGTGTTCCAACATTTCTACGGAATCCAAACTGATCTTCCCCGAGGTCGGCTTCTACCAGTGTTTCCATTCGTCTGTAAAGAATTTTCACATCTGTCAACACCTGCTATCTTTGGGATTGGAATTATTATATTATTCTTGAAGTCTGAGGGTATTTCGCTTGTCTCATACATCTTACACACCAGATGGTAGAGTGTTGTCAGGACTGGCTCTCCCAAGGCCGTCAGTAGTTCTAATGGAATGTTGTCTACTCCCGGGGCCTTGTTTCGACTTAGGTCTTTCAGTACTCTGTCAAACTCATCATGCAGTATCGTATCTCCCATTTCATCTTCATCTACATCCTCTTCCATTTCTATAATATTGTCCTCAAGTACATCGCCCTTATATAGACCCTCTATGTACTCCTTCCACCTTTCTGCTTTCCCTTCTTTGCTTAGAACTGGGTTTCCATCTGAACTCTTGATATTCATACAAGTGGTTCTCTTTTCTCCAAAGCTCTCTTTAATTTTCCTGTAGGCAGTATCTATCTTACCCCTAGTGAGATAAGCCTCTACATCCTTACATTTGTCCTCTAGCCATCCCTGCTTAGCCATCTTGCACTTCCTGTTGATCTCATTTTTGAGACGTTTGTATTCTTTTTTGCCTGTTTCATTTACTGCATTTTTATATTTTCTCCTTTCATCAATTAAATTCAATATTTCTTCTGTTACCCAAGGATTTCTACTAGCCCTCGTCTTTTTACCTACTTGATCCCCTGCTGCCTTCACTACTTCATCCCTCAGAGCTACCCATTCTTCTTCTACTGTATTTCTTTCCCCCGATCCTATCAATTGCTCCCTAATGCTCTCCCTGAAACTCTGTACAACCTCTGGTTCTTTCAGTTTATCCAGATCCCATCTCCTTAAATTCCCACCTTTTTGCAGTTTCTTCAGTTTTTATCTACAGTTCATAACCAATAGATTGTGGTCAGAGACCACATATGCCCCTGGAAATGTCTTACAATTTAAAACCTGGTTCCTAAATCTCTGTCTTACCATTATATAATCTATCTGATACCTACTAGTATCTCCAGAATTCTCCCATGTATACAACCTTATTTCATGATTCTTGAACCAAGTGTTAGCTATGATTAAGTTATGCTCTGTGCAAAATTCTACCAGTCTGCTTCCTCTTTCATTTCTTATCCCCAATCCATATTCACCTACAATGTTTCCTTCTCTCCCTTTTCCTACTCTCGAATTCCAGTCACCCATGAATATTAAATTTTCGTCTCCCTTCACTATCTGAATAATTTCTTTTATTTCGTCATACATTTCTTCAATTTCTTCGTCATCTGCAGAGCTAGTTGGCATATAAACTTGTACTACTGTAGTAGGCGTTGGCATCGTGTCTATCTTGGCCACAATAATGCGTTCACTATGCTGTTTGTAGTAGTTTACCTGCATTCCTACTTTTTTCCATTATTAAACCTACTCCAGCATTACCCCTATTTGATTTTGTATTTATAACCCTGTAGTCATCTGACCAGAAGTCTTGTTCCTCCTGCCACTGAACTTCACTAATTCCCACTATATCTAGCTTTAACCTATCCATTTCCCTTTTTAAATTTTCTAACCTACTTGCCCGATTAAGGGATCTGACATTCCACACTCTGATCCATAGAACGCCAGTTTTCTTTCTCCTGATAACGACATCCTCTTGAGTAGTCCCCTCCCGGAGATCCGAATGTGGGACTATTTTACCTCTGGAATATTTTACCCAAGAGGATGCCATCATCATTTAATCATACAGTAAAGCTGCATGCCCTTGGGAAAAATTACGGCTGTAGTTTCCCCTTGCTTTCAGCCGCTTGCAGTACCAGCATAGCAGGGCTGTTTTGGTTAGTGTTACAGGGGCAGATCAGTCAATCATCCAGACTGTTGCCCCTGCAACTACTGAAAAGGCTGCTGCCCCTCTTCAGGAACCACACGTTTGTCTGGCCTCTCAACAGATACCCCTCCATTGTGGTTGCACCTACAGTACAGCCATCTGTGTCGCTGAGGCACGCAAGCCTCCCCACCAACAGCAAGGTCCATGGTTCATGGGTGGGAATTGCATATAGTGAGTCTTTTCGAAGTTTAATGTCAGTGAGTTGGCTTTAAACCATTTATTAATATCCATGACAATATCATTAGCAGATCTTTCTAGAACTACACACGACATACTATTTATTGCAATACTTGTGTCATCTGCAAACAAAACGAACTCTGCTTCTGGCAGTGTAACTGATAAGAGATCATTAATGTACACAAGAAAAAGCAATGGCCCTAAGATGGATCCTTGTGGGACACCACATGTAATTTCTTCTCATTCTGATGATGACTGATGACTTAATTCACTAGTCCCTTGCACTGACACCCTTTGTTTCCTGTTATCAAGGTATGACTTGAACCATTTTGCAGCACTGCCCATGACACCATAGAATTCTAATTTATTTAAAAGATTATTGTGGTTCACACAGTCGAATGCCTTTGACAAATCACAGAAAATACCTGCTGTTTCTAACTTGTTATTTAATGAATTAAGTACATTTTCACTGTAGGTGTAAATAGCCTTCTCGATATCAGAACCCTTCAGAAATCCGAACTGTGTTCTTGATAATATGTTATTTGTGGTCATGTGGTTGAGAAGCTGCCTGTACATTACTTTTTCTAAAAGTTTTGAGAATGCTGGCAAAAGTGAAATCGGTCTGTAGTTTGATGGTATCTCTTTATCCCCTTTCTTGAATAGAGGCTTAACATCTGCATATTTTAGCCAGTCAGGAAATGTCCCAGTTATAATTGACTGGATACACAAGTAACTTAGAATTATACTAAACTCACAAGAACATGCCTTAATTAACTTTATTGATATTTCATCGTAACCACTAGAATGCTTTGTTTTTAAAGATTTTATTATGGAAGTTATTTCTTCTGGTGAAGTGAGCGACATATTCATGTATCTGAAGCTATTTGTAAAGGCTAGTTTCAAATATTCAAGAGCATTATTTACTGATCCTGTCAATCCCATTCTATCAGTAATGGATATAAAGTACTAGTTAAATAGATTTGCCACACTATGCCCATCGGTTACTAATGTGTCATCTACCCTTAGTGCTATTTGCTCATGTTCCTTTCTGGTTCTACCAGTCTCCTCTTTCACTATATCCCATATTGTTTTTACTTTGTTCCCTGATATTGCTATCTTCTTCTCGTAGTGCATTTGTTTAGATGCCTGAATTATTTTTTTAAATATTTCACAGTATTCCTTGTATGTAGCTAAATCATCAGCATTGGATCTATTCTTGGTTGGCAGATACATTTTCTTTTTTGTCTTACAGGAAATCTTTATTTCTTGTTTAATCCATGGTTTTATTATAGACTTCTGTTTAATTTGAGTAACTTTTAGAGGAAAACAGTTTTCAAACATGGCACTGACATTGTTCATGAATGTGTTATATTTTTCATTCATGTCATGAGCACTATAAACATCTTTCCAGTTCATATCTTTGAGCAGTTTTCTAAAACACTCAAGTTTTGGTTGATTGACTACTCTCCTGTACTCAGATTTAGCAGTCTTGATAATCTGCTTAGAATTTACATTTAAAACAAGGAGCTGCATGTCATGATCTGATAGTCCATTTATTATAGGTTTTATGATATGATTTTGTTCCTTTGAATTGTCTGTAAAAATGTTGTCAATGGCTGTCCTTGAGGATTTAGTGATCCTAGTTGGAAAGTTTACAGTGTGAGTTAGATTGAAAGACAACATTATTAGCTGCAGTAAATGTTTACTGGAAGATTGCATTAGAAAATCTGTATTAAAGTCACCAGCAATCAAAATTTCTTTGTTTCTTCCTGTTAAATAACCCAAAAGAGCTTCTAGATGATTTATGAATAGATTATAATTTCCTGCAGGTGCTCGGTAAATTGTTACTATTACATAGGATCTGTTTTGGAACTCTACTTCTGTTGCACATGCTTCTAGATGCTGCTCTAAAGAGAATTTATTAATGTCAATGTTCTTGAATTTATGGCAGTTTTTAATCAATGTGGCAACTCCTCCTCCATCCATATCTACTCTGCAGAAGTAGGAAGCTAGCTTAAATCCTGAAATGTCTAACATATCGATACCAGTGGTCACTTGATGTTCAGAGAGGCAGATTATGTCAATTTGGTTAGATGAATTCATTTCATCGATACAAATGAGCAGTTCATCAACTTTATTTCTGAGTCCCGGAATGTTCTGGTGTAATAAAGATAACTGATACTGCATACTAATGGGATTACAACTGCTTTGGCGAAGATGAACTGGCAGTTTATGATTACTTTCTGTTAAACATTGTTTAAATGGAGGCTGTATGCTAAAATCTGACTCCTGTTCATCTGTTTTCTCAAACTGAGTGTGTCTGCCAATCTCTCTTAAAACTTGTTTTCTTTCCCCCTTCCCTATCCTAAAAAAGGCATCCCTCTGACACCTGTGACCACTGGTATTTTACCACTTGTGACAGTGTCCCCCCTTAAGTTTTCTGCAATCAACCCAGACAGTTTTCCCTTTCCTATTGAGGTGAAGGCCATGCCTAGTGTAGTCCCACCTATCGATAGCATCCACAGGAATCAAACCAATATGGGACCCTATATCCGTCCTAAGCAGCCACTCCAACTCCAAGTTCACCCTCCCTACAGAACTGTTCAAATGAGACCGATCATGGCGTCTCAACACAGACACAAATCCCACACTCGTATGCTTCGTTGCTGATGCTGTCTTCACCAGGTCACTCTCTATGGAATATTCAGAGTCTCTGTCAATGCTATTTCCTGGACCACCCACTATAACCATGGCATCCTCCTTTGTGAAATCCTTGCATAGAGAACCTACATCCTCTGTTACCTGACCCAGATCTGCACTAGGCTTGAAAAAGTTTGTGACCTGGTACTCTGGACCTAGATTTTCCTGCAGTAGTTGGCCAACACCACCTCATCCCATTCTGACTGAGGCAACAGGTCAAATCTATTTTCAAGGTTTATGACAAAGCTGTCTGATGCTCTCCTTTGCCTGTCCCCCCTATTACCTGTTGCCACTTCCCACCTCTGTTCACCCTTCTCCCTCTTTAACCTGTCCAGATCCTCCCTTGCTTGTCTAAGTCAGCTTGAAGAGCTGCAATTTTCCCTTCCTGTTCCAGTTTTTTTTTCCTTTAGAGACTGCAGATCCTACAATACCACTGGTGAACCTCATTTATGTCCCCATTTCCCACACCACTACATTCGCCCCAATGAAAGAAACTACAGCACCCATCACACCATACCCTGGAACTAACGATCCTACGGCATGTCCCACACTTCTCACTCATGGTAAAAACAGAAATCGTATAAATTGATTTCAGTACTGACTAAAACGTAAACAAAGGACCCTAGAAACTATTCAGGCAGATATAAATAAATTGAGAGAGTACTGAATAAAAAAACTGGTGATTACATATAAGTTTAAGTCACTGTTTACTTACGATACGCGCGCGTGAAATTAAACCTAAAATCTGTGCTATAGGCGCGAGAAGAAAAATAAACTTCTTACCCCGTTTAATCTTCTTTAACACTTCACTAACACTTCCACTAATGTAACAACACTTATATTATATGTATACCGACTGGAAACGTTTACCTATAAGTTTAATTCACTGCTTACTTACGATTCGCGCGCGTGAAATTAGGCCTAGGATTCGTGCTACAGGCGCGAGAAGAAAAATACGTTTCTTACCCCGTTTAATCTTATTTTATACTTCACTAACACTTCCACTAATTTAACAACAAAACTACATTGTATTTATAACAACTATAAACGTCTAGAATAGCTTAATAACAACGCTTTTTATAATTATTTAGTGCAGCAAATACTCGAAGAGTCTGCGTCGGCGCAGTGTTGCCAACTGCAAAGGGAAAGATAAATTGGCTGGGATGATAG